>NW_027645985.1:611329-1222658 GCF_951394435.1 Stenella coeruleoalba | reverse complement strand
AAATTTGAGACCCTGTTCTGCTCTGTAATTCAGTTCCTGTGTAGCCAAGTTTACATTCCGTGTATTACTGATATCTTATGATGTTTCTTTTTCTGTGTGACTTATTTCAGTTAGAATCATCATACCTGAATCCACTCATTGTGCTGCTAAGGGCCTGATGACACAGATTTCATTGCTGAGTGATATTGCTTTGTAAGTAAATACCACAACTTCTTTATCCATTTTTCACTTTCTGCGATGTTGAACTTGTACTGTAAACGAGGTTCTTGTCAACAGAGCCATTCCAAATTTTGGGGTGGCTGTGTCTTTTTGATTTTAATTTCCCTAAGCTATAGGACCATAAGTGGAAGTGCCCTAGGCTCTGTTGCTTTGTTTTTTAGATGTTTCAGGAAACACCATACAATTCTCCCGAGTGGTTGTTGGCAATTTACATCCCGCCCATATGCATAACAAGGCTCCCAGTTCTCCATGGCCTGTCCTGCCTTTCTGGATTTTACACTTTTTTCAGATGGCCCTTTTGACCGGGGGGAAGTGAGACTTCCCTGTAGTGCAGATTTCCTTTGCAAGCTTGCTTGGTTGGCCAAAAAGGGCGTATGCATTTTTTCCTGAATATATTCAGGAAAAAACGCATACTCCCTTTTTGGCCAAGTGCATCATTGTGGACGTTCTGCCTCTTTTCCTATGCTTTCAATGCAATTCCAGTCTACCTCCTGAAATCGGTTTCCTGCAATTCTGCCCGCTTTCAAGTCCTCTTGGCAGCCTTACTTCAGTATATTTTTGGACGATAGCTGTCATTTATAACTCTGCAGGTTTGTGAATTACAGTGCCCCTGAGCTCCTTTCTTCAACTCACTTTCTTTTGTGCTGGCCGCAACACCGCAGAATGGCTTCAGGCCCTAATCTGGTTCTGGCACGGCACGCTGAGCCTTTGGTTATTTCCTCTTCCTGGTGGGAAATGAGAGTTAAATTTGCCCGTCCAGACACCTCCAGGTAGCCTCTCATTGGTTCTCCCTATTCCTGTTCATCTTCCGCAGAAATTGCAAACTGGGCCAAACAGGAGGTTAAAGGCGCTGACTCTCCAAGTGGGGAGAGTGTTAGTAAAGCGTCTGGAATGTTGCACCCGAGTACCAGGGGAGGAAAAGTGAGACATATTTGAACACATCTCCCGTTCACATGGTTGATCATACTCTGGGTTCCACATGCATGTTTTAGCTGAAGGAAGAATACCTTAAACCTGGGTAGTTGAAACCCGTGGAATGGGTACCATGCAATATGACTTCAAAGGGTCTTCATTTGCTCACCGAACCTCTCCTAACTATCACTGCTGCGTTTATGCCCCTGTACACATGCTTGATTCTCTTTCGGAGACATAGCAATCCATAGGTTTTAAGATACTTACTAGACAGGTACATTCTTAGGCGTTTAATATGCGGTGTTGAGTCCATTTCGTTGAGCAAGGAGTAGCTCTTGTCTATTCCATATTTGACTTAAGGAACTTTATCTGTGCTCATTTCAATCTCTGGTTTTATGCAGCACCCCAACTCACCTTTCCCCTTAAGCAAGCATAAGTTGGTTTTCTAAATTTGAGACCCTGTTCTGTTCTGTAATTCAGTTCCTGTGTAGCCAAGTTTACATTCCGTGTATTAGTGATATCTTATGATGTTTCTTTTTCTGTGTGACTTATTTCAGTTAGAATCATCGTACCTGAATCCACTCATTATGCTGCTACGGGCCTGATGACATAGATTTCATTGCTGAGTGATACTGCATTGTACGTAAGTACCACAAGTTCTTTATCCATTTTTCACTTTCTGTGATATTGAACTTGTACGGTAAACGAGGTTCTTGTAAACGGAGGCGTCCCAAACTTTGGGGTGGCTGTGTCTTTTTGATTTTAATTTCCCTAAGCTATAGGACCATAAGTGGAAGTGCCCTACGCTCTGTTGCTTTGTTTTTTAGATGTTTCAGGAAACACCATACACTTCTCCTGAGTGTCTGTTGGCAATTTACATCCCGCCCATCAGCATAAGAAGGCTCCCAGTTCTCCATGGCCTGTCCTGCCTTTCTAGATTTTACACTTTTTTCAGATGGCCCTTTTGACCGGGGGGAAGTGAGACTTCATTGTAGTGCAGATTTCCTTTGCAAGTTTGCTTGGTTGGCCAAAAAGGGCGTATGCGTTTTTTCCTGAATATATTCAGGAAAAAACGCATACGCCCTTTTTGGCCAAGTGCATCATTGTGGACGTTCTGCCTCTTTTCCTATGCTTTCAATGCAATTCCAGTCTACCTCCTGAAATCGGTTTCCTGCAATTCTGCCCCGCTTTCAAGTCCTCTTGGCAGCCTTACTTCAGTCTATTTTTGGACAATGGCTGTCATTTATAACTCTGCAGGTTTGTGAATTACAGTGCCCCTGAGCTCCTTTCTTCAACTCGCTTTCTTGTGACCTGGCCGCAACACCGCAGGATGGCTTCAGGCCCTAATCTGGTTCTGGCACGGCACGCTGAGCCTTTGGTTATTTCCTCTTCCTGGTGGGAAATGAGAGTTAAATTTGCCCGTCCAGACACATCCGGCTAGCCTCTCATTGGTTCTCGCTATTCCTGTTCATCTTCCGCAGAAATTGCAAACTGTGCCAAACCGGAGGTTAAAGGCGCTGACTCTCCAAGTGGGGAGAGTGTTAGTAAAGCGTCTGGAATGTTGCACCCGAGTACCAGGGGAGGAAAACTGAGACATATTTGAACACGCCTCCCGATCACATGGTTGATCATACTCTGGGTTCCACATGCATGTTTTAGCTGAAGGAAGAATACCTAAAACCTGGGTAGTTGAAACCCGTGGAATGGGTACCATGCAATATGACTTCAAAGGGTCTTCATTTGCTCACCGGACCTCTCCAATCCTATCATTGCTGCGTTTATGCCCCTGTACACATGCTTGATTCTCTTTCGGAGACATAGCAATCCATAGGTTTTAAGATACTTACAAGTCAGGTACATTCTTAGGCGTTTAATATGCGGTGTTGAGTCCATTTCGTTGAGCAAGGAGTAGCTCTTGTCTATTCCATATTTGGCTTAAGGAACTTTATCTGTGCTCATTTCAATCTCTGGTTTTATGCAGCACCCCAACTCACCTTTCCCCTTAAGCAAGCATAAGTTGGTTTTCTAAATTTGAGACCCTGTTCTGTTTTGGAATTCAGTTCCTGTGTAGACAAGTTTACATTCTGTGTATTAGTGATATCTTATGATGTTTCTTTTTCTGTGTGACTTATTTCAGTTAGAATCATCGTACCTGAATCCACTCATTATGCTGCTACGGGCCTGATGACATAGATTTCATTGCTGAGTGATACTGCATTGTACGTAAGTACCACAAGTTCTTTATCCATTTTTCACTTTCTGTGATGTTGAACTTGTACGGTAAATGAGGTTATTGTAAACAGAGGCGTCCCAAACTTTGGGTTGGCTGTGTCTTTTTGATTTTAATTTTCCTAAGCTATAGGACCATAAGTGGAAGTGCCCTAGGCTCTGTTGCTTTGTTTTTTAGATGTTTCAGGAAACACCATACACTTCTCCCGAGTGTCTGTTGGCAATTTACATCCCGCCCATCAGCATAACAAGGCTCCCAGTTCTCAATGGCCTGTTGCCTTTCTGGATTTTACACTTTTTTCAGATGGCCCTTTTGACCGGGGGGAAGTGAGACTTCATTGTAGTGCAGATTTCCTTTGCAAGCTTGCTTGGTTGGCCAAAAAGGGCGTATGCGTTTTTTCCTGAATATATTCAGGAAAAAACGCATACGCCCTTTTTGGCCAAGTGCATCATTGTGGACGTTCTGCCTCTTTTCCTATGCTTTCAGTGCAATTCCAGTCTACCTCCTGAAATCGGTTTCCTGCAATTCTGCCCCGCTTTCAAGTCCTCTTGGCAGCCTTACTTCAGTCTATTTTTGGACGATAGCTGTCATTTATAACTCTGCAGGTTTGTGAATTACAGTGCCCCTGAGCTCCTTTCTTCAACTCGCTTTCTTGTGACCTGGCCGCAACACCGCAGGTTGGCTTCAGGCCCTAATCTGGTTCCGGCCCGGCACGCTGAGCCTTTGGTTAATTCCTCTTCCTGGTGGGAAATGAGAGTTAAATTTGCCCGTCCAGACACCTCCAGCTAGCCTCTCATTGGTTCTCGCTATTCCTGTTCATCTTCCGCAGAAATTGCAAACTGGGCCAAACAGGAGGTTAAAGGGACTGACTCTCCAAGTGGGGAGAGTGTTAGTAAAGCGTCTGGAATGTTGCACCCGAGTACCAGGGGAGGAAAACTGAGACATATTTGATCACGTCTCCCGTTCACATGGTTGATCATACTTGGGTTCCACATGCATGTTTTAGCTGAAGGAAGAATACCTTAAACCTGGGTAGTTGAAACCCGTGGAATGGGTACCATGCAATATGACTTCAAAGGGTCTTCATTTGCTCACCGAACCTCTCCAATCCTATCACTGCTGCGTTTATGCCCCTGTACACATGATTGATTCTCTTTCGGAGACATAGCAATCCATAGGTTTTAAGATACTTACAAGTCAGGTACATTCTTAGGCGTTTAATATGCGGTGTTGAGTCCATTTCGTTGAGCAAGGAGTAGATCTTGTCTATTCCATATTTGGCTTAAGGAACTTTATCTGTGCTCATTTCAATCTCTGGTTTTATGCAGCACCCCAACTCACCTTTACCCTTAAGCAAGCATAAGTTGTTTTTCTAAATGTGAGACCCTGTTCTGTTCTGTAATTCAGTTCCTGTGTAGCCAAGTTTCCATTCCGTGTATTACTGATATCTTATGATGTTTCTTTTTCTGTGTGACTTATTTCAGTTAGAATCATCATACCTGAATCCACTCATTGTGCTGCTAAGGGCCTGATGACATAGATTTCATTGCTGAGTGATATTGCTTTGTAAGTGAATACCACAACTTCTTTATCCATTTTTCACTTTCTGCGATGTTGAACTTGTACTGTAAACGAGGTTCTTGTAAACAGAGCCGTTCCAAACTTTGGGGTGGCTGTGTCTTTTTGATTTTAATTTCCCTAAGCTATAGGACCATAAGTGGAAGTGCCCTACGCTCTGTTGCTTTGTTTTTTAGATGTTTCAGGAAACACCATACACTTCTCCCGAGTGTCTGTTGGCAATTTACATCCCGCCCATCAGCATAACAAGGCTCCCAGTTCTCAATGGCCTGTTGCCTTTCTGGATTTTACACTTTTTTCAGATGGCCCTTTTGACCGGGGGGAAGTGAGACTTCATTGTAGTGCAGATTTCCTTTGCAAGCTTGCTTGGTTGGCCAAAAAGGGCGTATGCGTTTTTTCCTGAATATATTCAGGATAAAACGCATACGCCCTTTTTGGCCAAGTGCATCATTGTGGACATTCTGCCTCTTTTCCTATGCTTTCAATGCAATTCCAGTCTACCTCCTGAAATCGGTTTCCTGCAATTCTGCCCCGCTTTCAAGTCCTCTTGGCAGCCTTACTTCAGTCTATTTTTGGACGATAGCTGTCATTTATAACTCTGCAGGTTTGTGAATTACAGTGCCCCTGAGCTCCTTTCTTCAACTCGCTTTCTTGTGACCTGGCCGCAACACCGCAGGATGGCTTCAGACCCTAATCTGGTTCCGGCCCGGCACACTGAGCCTTTGGTTATTTCCTCTTCCTGGTGGGAAATGAGAGTTAAATTTGCCCGTCCAGACACCTCCAGCTAGCCTCTCATTGGTTCTCGCTATTCCTGTTCATCTTCCGCAGAAATTGCAAACTGGGCCAAACAGGAGGTTAAAGGGACTGACTCTCCAAGTGGGGAGAGTGTTAGTAAAGCGTCTGGAATGTTGCACCTGAGTACCAGGGGAGGAAAACTGAGACATATTTGAACACGTCTCCCGATCACATGGTTGATCATACTCTAGGTTCCACATGCATGTTTTAGCTGAAGGAAGAATACCTTAAACCTGGGTAGTTGAAACCCGTGGAATGGGTACCATGCAATATGACTTCAAAGGGTCTTCATTTGCTCACCGAACCTCTCCAATCCTATCACTGCTGCATTTATGCCCCTGTACACATGCTTGATTCTCTTTCGGAGACATAGCAATCCATAGGTTTTAAGATACTTACTAGTCAGGTACATTCTTAGGCGTTTAATATGGGGTGTTGAGTCCATTTCGTTGAGCAAGGAGTAGCTCTTGTCTATTCCATATTTGGCTTAAGGAACTTTATCTGTGCTCATTTCAATCTCTGGTTTTATGCAGCACCCCAACTCACCTTTACCCTTAAGCAAGAATAAGTTGGTTTTCTAAATTTGAGACCCTGTTCTGTTCTGTAATTCAGTTCCTGTGAAGCCAAGTTTACATTCCGTGTATTACTGATAACTTATGATGTTTCTTTTTCTGTGTGACTTATTTCAGTTAGAATCATCATACCTGAATCCACTCATTGTGCTGCTAAGGGCCTGATGACACAGATTTCATTGCTGTGTGATATTGCTTTGTAAGTAAATACCACAAGTTCTTTATCCATTTTTCACTTTCTGCGATGTTGAACTTGTACTGTAAACGAGGTTCTTGTAAACAGAGGCGTCCCAAACTTTGGGGTGGCTGTGTCTTTTTGATTTTAATTTCCCTAAGCTATAGGACCATAAGTGGCAGTGCCCTAGGCTCTGTTGCTTTGTTTTTTAGATGTTTCAGGAAACACCATACACTTCTCCCCAGTGTCTGTTGGCAATTTACATCCCGCCCATCAGCATAACAAGGCTCCCAGTTCTCCATGGCCTGTCCTGCCTTTCTGGATTTTACACTTTTTTCAGATGGCCCTTTTGACCGGGGGGAAGTGAGACTTCATTGTAGTGCAGATTTCCTTTGCAAGTTTGCTTGGTTGGCCAAAAAGGGCGTATGCGTTTTTTCCTGAATATATTCAGGAAAAAACGCATACGCCCTTTTTGGCCAAGTGCATCATTGTGGACGTTCTGCCTCTTTTCCTATGCTTTCAATGCAATTCCAGTCTACCTCCTGAAATCGGTTTCCTGCAATTCTGCCCCGCTTTCAAGTCCTCTTGGCAGCCTTACTTCAGTCTATTTTTGGACGATAGCTGTCATTTATAACTCTGCAGGTTTGTGAATTACAGTGCCCCTGAGCTCCTTTCTTCAGCTCGCTTTCTTGTGAGCTGGCCGCAACACCGCAGGATGGCTTCAGGCCCTAATCTGGTTCCGGCACGGCACGCTGAGCCTTTGGTTAATTCCTCTTCCTGGTAGGAAATGAGAGTTAAATTTGCCCGTCCAGACACCTCCAGCTAGTCTCCATTGGTTCTCGCTATTCCTGTTCATCTTCTGCAGAAATTGCAAACTGGGCCAAACAGGAGGTTAAAGGCGCTGACTCTCCAAATGGGGAGAGTGTTAGTAAAGCGTCTGGAATGTTGCACCCGAGTACCAGGGTACGAAAACTGAGACATATTTGAACACGTCTCCCGTTCACATGGTTGATCATACTTGGGTTCCACATGCATGTTTTAGCTGAAGGAAGAATACCTTAAACCTGGAGAGTTGAGACCCGTGTAATGGGTACCATGCAATATGACTTCAAAGGGTCTTCATTTGCTCACCGAACCTCTCCAATCCTATCACTGCTACGTTTATGCCCCTGTACACATGCTTGGTTCTCTTTCGGAGACATAGCAATCCATAGGTTTTAAGATACTTCCTAGTCAGGTACATTCTTAGGCGTTTAATATGCGGTGTTGAGTCCATTTCGTTGAGCAAGGAGTAGCTCTTGTCTATTCCATATTTGGCTTAAGGAACTTTATCTGTGCTCATTTCAATCTCTGGTTTTATGCAGCACCCCAACTCACCTTTACCCTTAAGCAAGCATAAGTTGGTTTTCTAAATTTGAGACCCTGTTCTGTTCTGTAATTCAGTTCCTGTGTAGCCAAGTTTACATTCCGTGTATTACTGATATCTTATGATGTTTCTTTTTCTGTGTGACTTATTTCAGTTAGAATCATCATACCTGAATCCACTCATTGTGCTGCTAAGGGCCTGATGACACAGATTTCATTGCTGAGTGATATTGCTTTGTAAGTAAATACCACAACTTCTTTATCCATTTTTCACTTTCTGCGATGTTGAACTTGTACTGTAAACGAGGTTCTTGTCAACAGAGCCGTTCCAAACATTGGGGTGGCTGTGTCTTTTTGATTTTAATTTCCCTAAGCTATAGGACCATAAGTGGAAGTGCCCTAGGTTCTGTTGCTTTGTTTTTTAGATGTTTCAGGAAACACCATACACTTCTCCCCAGTGGTTGTTGGCAATTTACATCCCGCCCATCAGCATAACAAGGCTCCCAGTTCTCAATGGCCTGTCCTGCCTTTCTGGATTTTACACTTTTTTCAGATGGCCCTTTTGACTGGGGGGAAGTGAGACTTCCTTGTAGTGCAGATTTCCTTTGCAAGCTTGCTTGGTTGGCCAAAAAGGGCGTATGCGTTTTTTCCTGAATATATTCAGGAAAAAACGCATACGCCCTTTTTGGCCAAGTGCATCATTGTGGACGTTCTGCCTCTTTTCCTATGCTTTCAATGCAATTCCAGTCTACCTCCTGAAATCGGTTTCCTGCAATTCTGCCCCGCTTTCAAGTCCTCTTGGCAGCCTTACTTCAGTCTATTTTTGGACGATAGCTGTCATTTATAACTCTGCAGGTTTGTGAATTACAGTGCCCCTGAGCTCCTTTCTTCAACTTGCTTTCTTGTGACCTGGCCGCAACACCGCAGGATGGCTTCAGGCCCTAATCTGGTTCCGGCACGGCACGCTGAGCCTTTGGTTATTTCCTCTTCCTGGTGGGAAATGAGAGTTAAATTTGCCCGTCCAGACACCTCCAGCTAGTCTCTCATTGGTTCTCGCTATTCCTGTTCATCTTCCGCAGAAATTGCAAACTGGGCCAAACAGGAGGTTAAAGGCGCTGACTCTCCAAGTGGGGAGAGTGTTAGTAACGCGTCTGGAATGTTGCACCCGAGTACCAGGGGAGGAAAACTGAGACATATTTGAACACGTCTCCCGTTCACGTGGTTGATCATACTTGGGTTCCACATGCATGTTTTAGCTGAAGGAAGAATACCTTAAACCTGGAGCGTTGAGACCCGTGTAATGGGTACCATGCAATATGACTTCAAAGGGTCTTCATTTGCTCACCGAACCTCTCCAATCCTATCACTGCTACGTTTATGCCCCTGTACACATGCTTGATTCTCTTTTGGAGACATAGCAATCCATAGGTTTTACGATACTTACTAGTAAGGTACATTCTTAGGCGTTTAATATGCGGTGTTGAGTCCATTTCGTTGAGAAAGGAGTAGCTCTTGTCTATTCCATATTTGACTTAAGGAACTTTATCTGTGCTCATTTCAATCTCTGGTTTTATGCAGCACCACAACTCACCTTTACCCTTAAGCAAGAATAAGATGGTTTTCTAAATTTGAGACCCTGTTCTGCTCTGTAATTCAGTTCCTGTGTAGCCAAGTTTACATTCCGTGTATTACTGATATCTTATGATGTTTCTTTTTCTGTGTGACTTATTTCAGTTAGAATCATCATACCTGAATCCACTCATTGTGCTGCTAAGGGCCTGATGACACAGATTTCATTGCTGAGTGATATTGCTTTGTAAGTAAATACCACAACTTCTTTATCCATTTTTCACTTTCTGCGATGTTGAACTTGTACTGTAAACGAGGTTCTTGTCAACAGAGCCATTCCAAATTTTGGGGTGGCTGTGTCTTTTTGATTTTAATTTCCCTAAGCTATAGGACCATAAGTGGAAGTGCCCTAGGCTCTGTTGCTTTGTTTTTTAGATGTTTCAGGAAACACCATACAATTCTCCCGAGTGGTTGTTGGCAATTTACATCCCGCCCATATGCATAACAAGGCTCCCAGTTCTCCATGGCCTGTCCTGCCTTTCTGGATTTTACACTTTTTTCAGATGGCCCTTTTGACCGGGGGGAAGTGAGACTTCCCTGTAGTGCAGATTTCCTTTGCAAGCTTGCTTGGTTGGCCAAAAAGGGCGTATGCATTTTTTCCTGAATATATTCAGGAAAAAACGCATACTCCCTTTTTGGCCAAGTGCATCATTGTGGACGTTCTGCCTCTTTTCCTATGCTTTCAATGCAATTCCAGTCTACCTCCTGAAATCGGTTTCCTGCAATTCTGCCCCGCTTTCAAGTCCTCTTGGCAGCCTTACTTCAGTCTATTTTTGGACGATAGCTGTCATTTATAACTCTGCAGGTTTGTGAATTACAGTGCCCCTGAGCTCCTTTCTTCAACTCACTTTCTTTTGTGCTGGCCGCAACACCGCAGAATGGCTTCAGGCCCTAATCTGGTTCTGGCACGGCACGCTGAGCCTTTGGTTATTTCCTCTTCCTGGTGGGAAATGAGAGTTAAATTTGCCCGTCCAGACACCTCCAGGTAGCCTCTCATTGGTTCTCCCTATTCCTGTTCATCTTCCGCAGAAATTGCAAACTGGGCCAAACAGGAGGTTAAAGGCGCTGACTCTCCAAGTGGGGAGAGTGTTAGTAAAGCGTCTGGAATGTTGCACCCGAGTACCAGGGGAGGAAAAGTGAGACATATTTGAACACATCTCCCGTTCACATGGTTGATCATACTCTGGGTTCCACATGCATGTTTTAGCTGAAGGAAGAATACCTTAAACCTGGGTAGTTGAAACCCGTGGAATGGGTACCATGCAATATGACTTCAAAGGGTCTTCATTTGCTCACCGAACCTCTCCTAACTATCACTGCTGCGTTTATGCCCCTGTACACATGCTTGATTCTCTTTCGGAGACATAGCAATCCATAGGTTTTAAGATACTTACTAGACAGGTACATTCTTAGGCGTTTAATATGCGGTGTTGAGTCCATTTCGTTGAGCAAGGAGTAGCTCTTGTCTATTCCATATTTGACTTAAGGAACTTTATCTGTGCTCATTTCAATCTCTGGTTTTATGCAGCACCCCAACTCACCTTTCCCCTTAAGCAAGCATAAGTTGGTTTTCTAAATTTGAGACCCTGTTCTGTTCTGTAATTCAGTTCCTGTGTAGCCAAGTTTACATTCCGTGTATTAGTGATATCTTATGATGTTTCTTTTTCTGTGTGACTTATTTCAGTTAGAATCATCGTACCTGAATCCACTCATTATGCTGCTACGGGCCTGATGACATAGATTTCATTGCTGAGTGATACTGCATTGTACGTAAGTACCACAAGTTCTTTATCCATTTTTCACTTTCTGTGATATTGAACTTGTACGGTAAACGAGGTTCTTGTAAACGGAGGCGTCCCAAACTTTGGGGTGGCTGTGTCTTTTTGATTTTAATTTCCCTAAGCTATAGGACCATAAGTGGAAGTGCCCTACGCTCTGTTGCTTTGTTTTTTAGATGTTTCAGGAAACACCATACACTTCTCCTGAGTGTCTGTTGGCAATTTACATCCCGCCCATCAGCATAAGAAGGCTCCCAGTTCTCCATGGCCTGTCCTGCCTTTCTAGATTTTACACTTTTTTCAGATGGCCCTTTTGACCGGGGGGAAGTGAGACTTCATTGTAGTGCAGATTTCCTTTGCAAGTTTGCTTGGTTGGCCAAAAAGGGCGTATGCGTTTTTTCCTGAATATATTCAGGAAAAAACGCATACGCCCTTTTTGGCCAAGTGCATCATTGTGGACGTTCTGCCTCTTTTCCTATGCTTTCAATGCAATTCCAGTCTACCTCCTGAAATCGGTTTCCTGCAATTCTGCCCCGCTTTCAAGTCCTCTTGGCAGCCTTACTTCAGTCTATTTTTGGACAATGGCTGTCATTTATAACTCTGCAGGTTTGTGAATTACAGTGCCCCTGAGCTCCTTTCTTCAACTCGCTTTCTTGTGACCTGGCCGCAACACCGCAGGATGGCTTCAGGCCCTAATCTGGTTCTGGCACGGCACGCTGAGCCTTTGGTTATTTCCTCTTCCTGGTGGGAAATGAGAGTTAAATTTGCCCGTCCAGACACATCCGGCTAGCCTCTCATTGGTTCTCGCTATTCCTGTTCATCTTCCGCAGAAATTGCAAACTGTGCCAAACCGGAGGTTAAAGGCGCTGACTCTCCAAGTGGGGAGAGTGTTAGTAAAGCGTCTGGAATGTTGCACCCGAGTACCAGGGGAGGAAAACTGAGACATATTTGAACACGCCTCCCGATCACATGGTTGATCATACTCTGGGTTCCACATGCATGTTTTAGCTGAAGGAAGAATACCTAAAACCTGGGTAGTTGAAACCCGTGGAATGGGTACCATGCAATATGACTTCAAAGGGTCTTCATTTGCTCACCGGACCTCTCCAATCCTATCACTGCTGCGTTTATGCCCCTGTACACATGCTTGATTCTCTTTCGGAGACATAGCAATCCATAGGTTTTAAGATACTTACAAGTCAGGTACATTCTTAGGCGTTTAATATGCGGTGTTGAGTCCATTTCGTTGAGCAAGGAGTAGCTCTTGTCTATTCCATATTTGGCTTAAGGAACTTTATCTGTGCTCATTTCAATCTCTGGTTTTATGCAGCACCCCAACTCACCTTTCCCCTTAAGCAAGCATAAGTTGGTTTTCTAAATTTGAGACCCTGTTCTGTTTTGGAATTCAGTTCCTGTGTAGACAAGTTTACATTCTGTGTATTAGTGATATCTTATGATGTTTCTTTTTCTGTGTGACTTATTTCAGTTAGAATCATCGTACCTGAATCCACTCATTATGCTGCTACGGGCCTGATGACATAGATTTCATTGCTGAGTGATACTGCATTGTACGTAAGTACCACAAGTTCTTTATCCATTTTTCACTTTCTGTGATGTTGAACTTGTACGGTAAATGAGGTTATTGTAAACAGAGGCGTCCCAAACTTTGGGTTGGCTGTGTCTTTTTGATTTTAATTTTCCTAAGCTATAGGACCATAAGTGGAAGTGCCCTAGGCTCTGTTGCTTTGTTTTTTAGATGTTTCAGGAAACACCATACACTTCTCCCGAGTGTCTGTTGGCAATTTACATCCCGCCCATCAGCATAACAAGGCTCCCAGTTCTCAATGGCCTGTTGCCTTTCTGGATTTTACACTTTTTTCAGATGGCCCTTTTGACCGGGGGGAAGTGAGACTTCATTGTAGTGCAGATTTCCTTTGCAAGCTTGCTTGGTTGGCCAAAAAGGGCGTATGCGTTTTTTCCTGAATATATTCAGGAAAAAACGCATACGCCCTTTTTGGCCAAGTGCATCATTGTGGACGTTCTGCCTCTTTTCCTATGCTTTCAGTGCAATTCCAGTCTACCTCCTGAAATCGGTTTCCTGCAATTCTGCCCCGCTTTCAAGTCCTCTTGGCAGCCTTACTTCAGTCTATTTTTGGACGATAGCTGTCATTTATAACTCTGCAGGTTTGTGAATTACAGTGCCCCTGAGCTCCTTTCTTCAACTCGCTTTCTTGTGACCTGGCCGCAACACCGCAGGTTGGCTTCAGGCCCTAATCTGGTTCCGGCCCGGCACGCTGAGCCTTTGGTTAATTCCTCTTCCTGGTGGGAAATGAGAGTTAAATTTGCCCGTCCAGACACCTCCAGCTAGCCTCTCATTGGTTCTCGCTATTCCTGTTCATCTTCCGCAGAAATTGCAAACTGGGCCAAACAGGAGGTTAAAGGGACTGACTCTCCAAGTGGGGAGAGTGTTAGTAAAGCGTCTGGAATGTTGCACCCGAGTACCAGGGGAGGAAAACTGAGACATATTTGAACACGTCTCCCGTTCACATGGTTGATCATACTTGGGTTCCACATGCATGTTTTAGCTGAAGGAAGAATACCTTAAACCTGGGTAGTTGAAACCCGTGGAATGGGTACCATGCAATATGACTTCAAAGGGTCTTCATTTGCTCACCGAACCTCTCCAATCCTATCACTGCTGCGTTTATGCCCCTGTACACATGATTGATTCTCTTTCGGAGACATAGCAATCCATAGGTTTTAAGATACTTACAAGTCAGGTACATTCTTAGGCGTTTAATATGCGGTGTTGAGTCCATTTCGTTGAGCAAGGAGTAGATCTTGTCTATTCCATATTTGGCTTAAGGAACTTTATCTGTGCTCATTTCAATCTCTGGTTTTATGCAGCACCCCAACTCACCTTTACCCTTAAGCAAGCATAAGTTGTTTTTCTAAATGTGAGACCCTGTTCTGTTCTGTAATTCAGTTCCTGTGTAGCCAAGTTTCCATTCCGTGTATTACTGATATCTTATGATGTTTCTTTTTCTGTGTGACTTATTTCAGTTAGAATCATCATACCTGAATCCACTCATTGTGCTGCTAAGGGCCTGATGACATAGATTTCATTGCTGAGTGATATTGCTTTGTAAGTGAATACCACAACTTCTTTATCCATTTTTCACTTTCTGCGATGTTGAACTTGTACTGTAAACGAGGTTCTTGTAAACAGAGCCGTTCCAAACTTTGGGGTGGCTGTGTCTTTTTGATTTTAATTTCCCTAAGCTATAGGACCATAAGTGGAAGTGCCCTAGGCTCTGTTGCTTTGTTTTTTAGATGTTTCAGGAAACACCATACACTTCTCCCGAGTGTCTGTTGGCAATTTACATCCCGCCCATCAGCATAACAAGGCTCCCAGTTCTCAATGGCCTGTTGCCTTTCTGGATTTTACACTTTTTTCAGATGGCCCTTTTGACCGGGGGGAAGTGAGACTTCATTGTAGTGCAGATTTCCTTTGCAAGCTTGCTTGGTTGGCCAAAAAGGGCGTATGCGTTTTTTCCTGAATATATTCAGGATAAAACGCATACGCCCTTTTTGGCCAAGTGCATCATTGTGGACATTCTGCCTCTTTTCCTATGCTTTCAATGCAATTCCAGTCTACCTCCTGAAATCGGTTTCCTGCAATTCTGCCCCGCTTTCAAGTCCTCTTGGCAGCCTTACTTCAGTCTATTTTTGGACGATAGCTGTCATTTATAACTCTGCAGGTTTGTGAATTACAGTGCCCCTGAGCTCCTTTCTTCAACTCGCTTTCTTGTGACCTGGCCGCAACACCGCAGGATGGCTTCAGACCCTAATCTGGTTCCGGCCCGGCACACTGAGCCTTTGGTTATTTCCTCTTCCTGGTGGGAAATGAGAGTTAAATTTGCCCGTCCAGACACCTCCAGCTAGCCTCTCATTGGTTCTCGCTATTCCTGTTCATCTTCCGCAGAAATTGCAAACTGGGCCAAACAGGAGGTTAAAGGGACTGACTCTCCAAGTGGGGAGAGTGTTAGTAAAGCGTCTGGAATGTTGCACCTGAGTACCAGGGGAGGAAAACTGAGACATATTTGAACACGTCTCCCGATCACATGGTTGATCATACTCTAGGTTCCACATGCATGTTTTAGCTGAAGGAAGAATACCTTAAACCTGGGTAGTTGAAACCCGTGGAATGGGTACCATGCAATATGACTTCAAAGGGTCTTCATTTGCTCACCGAACCTCTCCAATCCTATCACTGCTGCATTTATGCCCCTGTACACATGCTTGATTCTCTTTCGGAGACATAGCAATCCATAGGTTTTAAGATACTTACTAGTCAGGTACATTCTTAGGCGTTTAATATGGGGTGTTGAGTCCATTTCGTTGAGCAAGGAGTAGCTCTTGTCTATTCCATATTTGGCTTAAGGAACTTTATCTGTGCTCATTTCAATCTCTGGTTTTATGCAGCACCCCAACTCACCTTTACCCTTAAGCAAGAATAAGTTGGTTTTCTAAATTTGAGACCCTGTTCTGTTCTGTAATTCAGTTCCTGTGAAGCCAAGTTTACATTCCGTGTATTACTGATAACTTATGATGTTTCTTTTTCTGTGTGACTTATTTCAGTTAGAATCATCATACCTGAATCCACTCATTGTGCTGCTAAGGGCCTGATGACACAGATTTCATTGCTGTGTGATATTGCTTTGTAAGTAAATACCACAAGTTCTTTATCCATTTTTCACTTTCTGCGATGTTGAACTTGTACTGTAAACGAGGTTCTTGTAAACAGAGGCGTCCCAAACTTTGGGGTGGCTGTGTCTTTTTGATTTTAATTTCCCTAAGCTATAGGACCATAAGTGGCAGTGCCCTAGGCTCTGTTGCTTTGTTTTTTAGATGTTTCAGGAAACACCATACACTTCTCCCCAGTGTCTGTTGGCAATTTACATCCCGCCCATCAGCATAACAAGGCTCCCAGTTCTCCATGGCCTGTCCTGCCTTTCTGGATTTTACACTTTTTTCAGATGGCCCTTTTGACCGGGGGGAAGTGAGACTTCATTGTAGTGCAGATTTCCTTTGCAAGTTTGCTTGGTTGGCCAAAAAGGGCGTATGCGTTTTTTCCTGAATATATTCAGGAAAAAACGCATACGCCCTTTTTGGCCAAGTGCATCATTGTGGACGTTCTGCCTCTTTTCCTATGCTTTCAATGCAATTCCAGTCTACCTCCTGAAATCGGTTTCCTGCAATTCTGCCCCGCTTTCAAGTCCTCTTGGCAGCCTTACTTCAGTCTATTTTTGGACGATAGCTGTCATTTATAACTCTGCAGGTTTGTGAATTACAGTGCCCCTGAGCTCCTTTCTTCAGCTCGCTTTCTTGTGAGCTGGCCGCAACACCGCAGGATGGCTTCAGGCCCTAATCTGGTTCCGGCACGGCACGCTGAGCCTTTGGTTAATTCCTCTTCCTGGTAGGAAATGAGAGTTAAATTTGCCCGTCCAGACACCTCCAGCTAGTCTCCATTGGTTCTCGCTATTCCTGTTCATCTTCTGCAGAAATTGCAAACTGGGCCAAACAGGAGGTTAAAGGCGCTGACTCTCCAAATGGGGAGAGTGTTAGTAAAGCGTCTGGAATGTTGCACCCGAGTACCAGGGTACGAAAACTGAGACATATTTGAACACGTCTCCCGTTCACATGGTTGATCATACTTGGGTTCCACATGCATGTTTTAGCTGAAGGAAGAATACCTTAAACCTGGAGAGTTGAGACCCGTGTAATGGGTACCATGCAATATGACTTCAAAGGGTCTTCATTTGCTCACCGAACCTCTCCAATCCTATCACTGCTACGTTTATGCCCCTGTACACATGCTTGGTTCTCTTTCGGAGACATAGCAATCCATAGGTTTTAAGATACTTCCTAGTCAGGTACATTCTTAGGCGTTTAATATGCGGTGTTGAGTCCATTTCGTTGAGCAAGGAGTAGCTCTTGTCTATTCCATATTTGGCTTAAGGAACTTTATCTGTGCTCATTTCAATCTCTGGTTTTATGCAGCACCCCAACTCACCTTTACCCTTAAGCAAGCATAAGTTGGTTTTCTAAATTTGAGACCCTGTTCTGTTCTGTAATTCAGTTCCTGTGTAGCCAAGTTTACATTCCGTGTATTACTGATATCTTATGATGTTTCTTTTTCTGTGTGACTTATTTCAGTTAGAATCATCATACCTGAATCCACTCATTGTGCTGCTAAGGGCCTGATGACACAGATTTCATTGCTGAGTGATATTGCTTTGTAAGTAAATACCACAACTTCTTTATCCATTTTTCACTTTCTGCGATGTTGAACTTGTACTGTAAACGAGGTTCTTGTCAACAGAGCCGTTCCAAACATTGGGGTGGCTGTGTCTTTTTGATTTTAATTTCCCTAAGCTATAGGACCATAAGTGGAAGTGCCCTAGGTTCTGTTGCTTTGTTTTTTAGATGTTTCAGGAAACACCATACACTTCTCCCCAGTGGTTGTTGGCAATTTACATCCCGCCCATCAGCATAACAAGGCTCCCAGTTCTCAATGGCCTGTCCTGCCTTTCTGGATTTTACACTTTTTTCAGATGGCCCTTTTGACTGGGGGGAAGTGAGACTTCCTTGTAGTGCAGATTTCCTTTGCAAGCTTGCTTGGTTGGCCAAAAAGGGCGTATGCGTTTTTTCCTGAATATATTCAGGAAAAAACGCATACGCCCTTTTTGGCCAAGTGCATCATTGTGGACGTTCTGCCTCTTTTCCTATGCTTTCAATGCAATTCCAGTCTACCTCCTGAAATCGGTTTCCTGCAATTCTGCCCCGCTTTCAAGTCCTCTTGGCAGCCTTACTTCAGTCTATTTTTGGACGATAGCTGTCATTTATAACTCTGCAGGTTTGTGAATTACAGTGCCCCTGAGCTCCTTTCTTCAACTTGCTTTCTTGTGACCTGGCCGCAACACCGCAGGATGGCTTCAGGCCCTAATCTGGTTCCGGCACGGCACGCTGAGCCTTTGGTTATTTCCTCTTCCTGGTGGGAAATGAGAGTTAAATTTGCCCGTCCAGACACCTCCAGCTAGTCTCTCATTGGTTCTCGCTATTCCTGTTCATCTTCCGCAGAAATTGCAAACTGGGCCAAACAGGAGGTTAAAGGCGCTGACTCTCCAAGTGGGGAGAGTGTTAGTAACGCGTCTGGAATGTTGCACCCGAGTACCAGGGGAGGAAAACTGAGACATATTTGAACACGTCTCCCGTTCACGTGGTTGATCATACTTGGGTTCCACATGCATGTTTTAGCTGAAGGAAGAATACCTTAAACCTGGAGCGTTGAGACCCGTGTAATGGGTACCATGCAATATGACTTCAAAGGGTCTTCATTTGCTCACCGAACCTCTCCAATCCTATCACTGCTACGTTTATGCCCCTGTACACATGCTTGATTCTCTTTTGGAGACATAGCAATCCATAGGTTTTACGATACTTACTAGTAAGGTACATTCTTAGGCGTTTAATATGCGGTGTTGAGTCCATTTCGTTGAGAAAGGAGTAGCTCTTGTCTATTCCATATTTGACTTAAGGAACTTTATCTGTGCTCATTTCAATCTCTGGTTTTATGCAGCACCACAACTCACCTTTACCCTTAAGCAAGAATAAGATGGTTTTCTAAATTTGAGACCCTGTTCTGCTCTGTAATTCAGTTCCTGTGTAGCCAAGTTTACATTCCGTGTATTACTGATATCTTATGATGTTTCTTTTTCTGTGTGACTTATTTCAGTTAGAATCATCATACCTGAATCCACTCATTGTGCTGCTAAGGGCCTGATGACACAGATTTCATTGCTGAGTGATATTGCTTTGTAAGTAAATACCACAACTTCTTTATCCATTTTTCACTTTCTGCGATGTTGAACTTGTACTGTAAACGAGGTTCTTGTCAACAGAGCCATTCCAAATTTTGGGGTGGCTGTGTCTTTTTGATTTTAATTTCCCTAAGCTATAGGACCATAAGTGGAAGTGCCCTAGGCTCTGTTGCTTTGTTTTTTAGATGTTTCAGGAAACACCATACACTTCTCCCGAGTGGTTGTTGGCAATTTACATCCCGCCCATATGCATAACAAGGCTCCCAGTTCTCCATGGCCTGTCCTGCCTTTCTGGATTTTACACTTTTTTCAGATGGCCCTTTTGACCGGGGGGAAGTGAGACTTCCCTGTAGTGCAGATTTCCTTTGCAAGCTTGCTTGGTTGGCCAAAAAGGGCGTATGCATTTTTTCCTGAATATATTCAGGAAAAAACGCATACTCCCTTTTTGGCCAAGTGCATCATTGTGGACGTTCTGCCTCTTTTCCTATGCTTTCAATGCAATTCCAGTCTACCTCCTGAAATCGGTTTCCTGCAATTCTGCCCCGCTTTCAAGTCCTCTTGGCAGCCTTACTTCAGTCTATTTTTGGACGATAGCTGTCATTTATAACTCTGCAGGTTTGTGAATTACAGTGCCCCTGAGCTCCTTTCTTCAACTCACTTTCTTTTGTGCTGGCCGCAACACCGCAGAATGGCTTCAGGCCCTAATCTGGTTCTGGCACGGCACGCTGAGCCTTTGGTTATTTCCTCTTCCTGGTGGGAAATGAGAGTTAAATTTGCCCGTCCAGACACCTCCAGGTAGCCTCTCATTGGTTCTCCCTATTCCTGTTCATCTTCCGCAGAAATTGCAAACTGGGCCAAACAGGAGGTTAAAGGCGCTGACTCTCCAAGTGGGGAGAGTGTTAGTAAAGCGTCTGGAATGTTGCACCCGAGTACCAGGGGAGGAAAAGTGAGACATATTTGAACACATCTCCCGTTCACATGGTTGATCATACTCTGGGTTCCACATGCATGTTTTAGCTGAAGGAAGAATACCTTAAACCTGGGTAGTTGAAACCCGTGGAATGGGTACCATGCAATATGACTTCAAAGGGTCTTCATTTGCTCACCGAACCTCTCCTAACTATCACTGCTGCGTTTATACCCCTGTACACATGCTTGATTCTCTTTCGGAGACATAGCAATCCATAGGTTTTAAGATACTTACTAGACAGGTACATTCTTAGGCGTTTAATATGCGGTGTTGAGTCCATTTCGTTGAGCAAGGAGTAGCTCTTGTCTATTCCATATTTGACTTAAGGAACTTTATCTGTGCTCATTTCAATCTCTGGTTTTATGCAGCACCCCAACTCACCTTTCCCCTTAAGCAAGCATAAGTTGGTTTTCTAAATTTGAGACCCTGTTCTGTTCTGTAATTCAGTTCCTGTGTAGCCAAGTTTACATTCCGTGTATTAGTGATGTCTTATGATGTTTCTTTTTCTGTGTGACTTATTTCAGTTAGAATCATCGTACCTGAATCCACTCATTATGCTGCTACGGGCCTGATGACATAGATTTCATTGCTGAGTGATACTGCATTGTACGTAAGTACCACAAGTTCTTTATCCATTTTTCACTTTCTGTGATATTGAACTTGTACGGTAAACGAGGTTCTTGTAAACGGAGGCGTCCCAAACTTTGGGGTGGCTGTGTCTTTTTGATTTTAATTTCCCTAAGCTATAGGACCATAAGTGGAAGTGCCCTACGCTCTGTTGCTTTGTTTTTTAGATGTTTCAGGAAACACCATACACTTCTCCTGAGTGTCTGTTGGCAATTTACATCCCGCCCATCAGCATAAGAAGGCTCCCAGTTCTCCATGGCCTGTCCTGCCTTTCTAGATTTTACACTTTTTTCAGATGGCCCTTTTGACCGGGGGGAAGTGAGACTTCATTGTAGTGCAGATTTCCTTTGCAAGTTTGCTTGGTTGGCCAAAAAGGGCGTATGCGTTTTTTCCTGAATATATTCAGGAAAAAACGCATACGCCCTTTTTGGCCAAGTGCATCATTGTGGACGTTCTGCCTCTTTTCCTATGCTTTCAATGCAATTCCAGTCTACCTCCTGAAATCGGTTTCCTGCAATTCTGCCCCGCTTTCAAGTCCTCTTGGCAGCCTTACTTCAGTCTATTTTTGGACAATGGCTGTCATTTATAACTCTGCAGGTTTGTGAATTACAGTGCCCCTGAGCTCCTTTCTTCAACTCGCTTTCTTGTGACCTGGCCGCAACACCGCAGGATGGCTTCAGGCCCTAATCTGGTTCTGGCACGGCACGCTGAGCCTTTGGTTATTTCCTCTTCCTGGTGGGAAATGAGAGTTAAATTTGCCCGTCCAGACACATCCGGCTAGCCTCTCATTGGTTCTCGCTATTCCTGTTCATCTTCCGCAGAAATTGCAAACTGGGCCAAACAGGAGGTTAAAGGGACTGACTCTCCAAGTCGGGAGAGTGTTAGTAAAGCATCTGGAATGTTGCACCCGAGTACCAGGGGAGGAAAACTGAGACATATTTGAACACGTCTCCCGTTCACATGGTTGATCATACTCTGGGTTCCACATGCATGTTTTAGCTGAAGGAAGAATACCTTAAACCTGGAGAGTTGAGACCCGTGGAATGGGTACCATGCAATATGACTTCAAAGGGTCTTCATTTGCTCACCGAACCTCTCCAATCCTATCACTGCTGCGTTTATGCCCCTGTACACATGCTTGATTCTCTTTCGGAGACATAGCAATCCATAGGTTTTAAGATACTTACTAGTCAGGTACATTCTTAGGCGTTTAATATGCGGTGTTGAGTCCATTTCGTTGAGCAAGGAGTAGCTCTTGTCTATTCCATATTTGGCTTAAGGAACTTTATCTGTGCTCATTTCAATCTCTGGTTTTATGCAGCACCCCAACTCACCTTTACCCTTAAGCAAGCATAAGTTGGTTTTCTAAATTTGAGACCCTGTTCTGTTCTGTATTTCAGTTCCTGTGTAGCCAAGTTTACATTCCGTGTATTACTGATATCTTATGATGTTTCTATTTCTGTGTGACTTATTTCAGTTAGAATCATCATACCTGAATCCACTCATTGTGCTGCTAAGGGCCTGATGACACAGATTTCATTGCTGAGTGATATTGCTTTGTAAGTAAATACCACAACTTCTTTATCCATTTTTCACTTTCTGCGATGTTGAACTTGTACTGTAAATGAGGTTCTTGTAAACAGAGGCGTCCCAAACTTTGGGGTGGCTGTGTCTTTTTGATTTTAATTTCCCTAAGCTATAGGACCATAAGTGGAAGTGCCCTAGGCTCTGTTGCTTTGTTTTTTAGATGTTTCAGGAAACACCATACACTTCTCCAGAGTGTCTGTTGGCAATTTACATCCCACGCATCACCATAACAAGGCTCCCAGTTCTCCATGGCCTGTCCTGCCTTTCTGGATTTTACACTTTTTTCAGATGGCCCTTTTGACCGGGGGGAAGTGAGACTTCATTGTAGTGCAGATTTCCTTTGCAAGCTTGCTTGGTTGGCCAAAAAGGGCGTATGCGTTTTTTCCTGAATATATTCAGGAAAAAACGCATACGCCCTTTTTGGCCAAGTGCATCATTGTGGACGTTCTGCCTCTTTTCCTATGCTTTCAATGCAATTCCAGTCTACCTCCTGAAATCGGTTTCCTGCAATTCTGCCCCGCTTTCAAGTCCTCTTGGCAGCCTTACTTCAGTCTATTTTTGGACGATAGCTGTCATTTATAACTCTGCAGGTTTGTGAATTACAGTGACCCTGAGCTCCTTTCTTCAACTCGCTTTCTTGTGACCTGGCCGCAACACCGCAGGATGGCTTCAGGCCCTAATCTGGTTCCGGTACGGCACGCTGAGCCTTTGGTTATTTCCTCTTCCTGGTGGGAAATGAGAGTTAAATTTGCCCGTCCAGACACCTCCAGCTAGCCTCTCATTGGTTCTCGCTATTCCTGTTCATCTTCCGCAGAAATTGCAAACTGGGCCAAACAGGAGGTTAAAGGCGCTGACTCTCCAAGTGGGGAGAGTGTAAGTAAAGCGTCTGGAATGTTGCACCCGAGTACCAGGGGAGGAAAACTGAGACATATTTGAACACGTCTCCCGTTCACATGGTTGATCATACTTGGGTTCCACATGCATGTTTTAGCTGAAGGAAGAATACCTTAAACCTGGAGAGTTGAGACCCGTGTAATGGGTACCATGCAATATGACTTCAAAGGGTCTTCATTTGCTCACCGAACCTCTCCAATCCTATCACTGCTGCGTTTATGCCCCTGTACACATGCTTGATTCTCTTTTGGAGACATAGCAATCCATAGGTTTTACGATACTTACTAGTCAGGTACATTCTTAGGCGTTTAATATGCGGTGTTGAGTCCATTTCGTTGAGCAAGGAGTAGCTCTTGTCTATTCCATATTTGGCTTAAGGAACTTTATCTGTGCTCATTTCAATCTCTGGTTTTATGCAGCACCCCAACTCACCTTTACCCTTAAGCAAGCATAAGTTGGTTTTCTAAATTTGAGACCCTGTTCTGTTCTGTAATTCAGTTCCTGTGTAGCCAAGTTTACATTCCGTGTATTACTGATATCTTATGATGTTTCTATTTCTGTGTGACTTATTTCAGTTAGAATCATCATACCTGAATCCACTCATTGTGCTGCTAAGGGCCTGATGACACAGATTTCATTGCTGAGTGATATTGCTTTGTAAGTAAATACCACAACTTCTTTATCCATTTTTCACTTTCTGCGATGTTGAACTTGTACTGTAAACGAGGTTCTTGTAAACAGAGGCGTCCCAAACTTTGGGGTGGCTGTGTCTTTTTGATTTTAATTTCCCTAAGCTATAGGACCATAAGTGGAAGTGCCCTAGGCTCTGTTGCTTTGTTTTTTAGATGTTTCAGGAAACACCATACACTTCTCCAGAGTGTCTGTTGGCAATTTACATCCCACGCATCACCATAACAAGGCTCCCAGTTCTCCATGGCCTGTCCTGCCTTTCTGGATTTTACACTTTTTTCAGATGGCCCTTTTGACCGGGGGGAAGTGAGACTTCATTGTAGTGCAGATTTCCTTTGCAAGCTTGCTTGGTTGGCCAAAAAGGGCGTATGCGTTTTTTCCTGAATATATTCAGGAAAAAACGCATACGCCCTTTTTGGCCAAGTGCATCATTGTGGACGTTCTGCCTCTTTTCCTATGCTTTCAATGCAATTCCAGTCTACCTCCTGAAATCGGTTTCCTCCAATTCTGCCCCGCTTTCAAGTCCTCTTGGCAGCCTTACTTCAGTCTATTTTTGGACGATAGCTGTCATTTATAACTCTGCAGGTTTGTGAATTACAGTGACCCTGAGCTCCTTTCTTCAACTCGCTTTCTTGTGACCTGGCCGCAACACCGCAGGATGGCTTCAGGCCCTAATCTGGTTCCGGCACGGCACGCTGAGCCTTTGGTTAATTCCTCTTCCTGGTGGGAAATGAGAGTTAAATTTGCCCGTCCAGACACCTCCAGCTAGTCTCTCATTGGTTCTCGCTATTCCTGTTCATCTTCCGCAGAAATTGCAAACTGGGCCAAACAGGAGGTTAAAGGCGCTGACTCTCCAAGTGGGGAGAGTGTTAGTAAAGCGTCTGGAATGTTGCACCCGAGTACCAGGGGAGGAAAACTGAGACATATTTGAACACGTCTCCCGATCACATGGTTGATCATACTTGGGTTCCACATGCATGTTTTAGCTGAAGGAAGAATACCTTAAACCTGGAGAGTTGAGACCCGTGTAATGGGTACCATGCAATATGACTTCAAAGGGTCTTCATTTGCTCACCGAACCTCTCCAATCCTATCACTGCTGCGTTTATGCCCCTGTACACATGCTTGATTCTCTTTTGGAGACATAGCAATCCATAGGTTTTACGATACTTACTAGTCAGGTACATTCTTAGGCGTTTAATATGCGGTGTTGAGTCCATTTCGTTGAGCAAGGAGTAGCTCTTGTCTATTCCATATTTGGCTTAAGGAACTTTATCTGTGCTCATTTCAATCTCTGGTTTTATGCAGCACCCCAACTCACCTTTACCCTTAAGCAAGCATAAGTTGGTTTTCTAAATTTGAGACCCTGTTCTGTTCTGTAATTCAGTTCCTGTGTAGCCAAGTTTACATTCCGTGTATTACTGATATCTTATGATGTTTCTATTTCTGTGTGACTTATTTCAGTTAGAATCATCATACCTGAATCCACTCATTGTGCTGCTAAGGGCCTGATGACACAGATTTCATTGCTGAGTGATATTGCTTTGTAAGTAAATACCACAACTTCTTTATCCATTTTTCACTTTCTGCGATGTTGAAATTGTACTGTAAACGAGGTTCTTGTAAACAGAGGCGTCCCAAACTTTGGGGTGGCTGTGTCTTTTTGATTTTAATTTCCCTAAGCTATAGGACCATAAGTGGAAGTGCCCTAGGCTCTGTTGCTTTGTTTTTTAGATGTTTCAGGAAACACCATACACTTCTCCAGAGTGTCTGTTGGCAATTTACATCCCACGCATCAGCATAACAAGGCTCCCAGTTCTCCATGGCCTGTCCTGCCTTTCTGGATTTTACACTTTTTTCAGATGGCCCTTTTGACCGGGGGGAAGTGAGACTTCATTGTAGTGCAGATTTCCTTTGCAAGCTTGCTTGGTTGGCCAAAAAGGGCGTATGCGTTTTTTCCTGAATATATTCAGGAAAAAACGCATACGCCCTTTTTGGCCAAGTGCATCATTGTGGACGTTCTGCCTCTTTTCCTATGCTTTCAATGCAATTCCAGTCTACCTCCTGAAATCGGTTTCCTGCAATTCTGCCCCGCTTTCAAGTCCTCTTGGCAGCCTTACTTCAGTCTATTTTTGGACGATAGCTGTCATTTATAACTCTGCAGGTTTGTGAATTACAGTGACCCTGAGCTCCTTTCTTCAACTCGCTTTCTTGTGACCTGGCCGCAACACCGCAGGATGGCTTCAGGCCCTAATCTGGTTCCGGCACGGCTCGCTGAGCCTTTGGTTAATTCCTCTTCCTGGTGGGAAATGAGAGTTAAATTTGCCCGTCCAGACACCTCCAGCTAGTCTCTCATTGGTTCTCGCTATTCCTGTTCATCTTCCGCAGAAATTGCAAACTGGGCCAAACAGGAGGTTAAAGGCGCTGACTCTCCAAGTGGGGAGAGTGTTAGTAAAGCGTCTGGAATGTTGCACCCGAGTACCAGGGGAGGAAAACTGAGACATATTTGAACACGTCTCCCGTTCACATGGTTGATCATACTTGGGTTCCACATGCATGTTTTAGCTGAAGGAAGAATACCTTAAACCTGGAGAGTTGAGACCCGTGTAATGGGTACCATGCAATATGACTTCAAAGGGTCTTCATTTGCTCACCGAACCTCTCCAATCCTATCACTGCTGCGTTTATGCCCCTGTACACATGCTTGATTCTCTTTTGGAGACATAGCAATCCATAGGTTTTACGATACTTACTAGTCAGGTACATTCTTAGGCGTTTAATATGTGGTGTTGAGTGCATTTCGTTGAGCAAGGAGTAGCTCTTGTCTATTCCATATTTGACTTAAGGAACTTTATCTGTGCTCATTTCAATCTCTGGTTTTATGCAGCACCCCACCTCACCTTTACCCTTAAGCAAGCATAAGTTGGTTTTCTAAATTTGAGACCCTGTTCTGTTCTGTAATTCAGTTCCTGTGTAGCCAAGTTTACATTCTGTGTATTACTGATAACTTATGATGTTTCTTTTTCTGTGTGACTTATTTCAGTTAGAATCATCATACCTGAATCCACTCATTGTGATGCTAAGGGCCTGATGACATAGATTTCATTGCTGAGTGATATTGTTTTGTAAGTAAATGCCACAACTTCTTTATCCATTTTTCACTTTCTGCGATGTTGAACTTGTACTGTAAACGAGGTTGTTGTAAACAGAGGCGGCCCAAACTTTGGGGTGGCTGTGTCTTTTTGATTTTAATTTCCCTAAGCTATAGGACCATAAGTGGCAGTGCCCTAGGCTCTGTTGCTTTGTTTTTTAGATGTTTCAGGAAACACCATACACTTCTCCCGTGTGTCTGTTGGCAATTTACATCCCGCCCATCAGCATAACAAGGCTCCCAGTTCTCCATGGCCTGTCCTGCCTTTCTGGATTTTACACTTTTTTCAGATGGCCCTTTTGACCGGGGGGAAGTGAGACTTCATTGTAGTGCAGATTTCCTTTGCAAGCTTGCTTGGTTGGCCAAAAAGGGCGTATGCGTTTTTTCCTGAATATATTCAGGAAAAAACGCATACGCCCTTTTTGGCCAAGTGCATCATTGTGGACGTTCTGCCTCTTTTCCTATGCTTTCAATGCAATTCCAGTCTACCTCCTGCAATCGGTTTCCTGCAATTCTGCCCCGCTTTCAAGTCCTCTTGGCAGCCTTACTTCAGTCTATTTTTGGACGATAGCTGTCATTTATAACTCTGCAGGTTTGTGAATTACAGTGACCCTGAGCTCCTTTCTTCAACTCGCTTTCTTGTGACCTGGCCGCAACACCGCAGGATGGCTTCAGGCCCTAATCTGGTTCCGGCACGGCACGCTGAGCCTTTGGTTAATTCCTCTTCCTGGTGGGAAATGAGAGTTAAATTTGCCCGTCCAGACACCTCCAGCTAGTCTCTCATTGGTTCTCGCTATTCCTGTTCATCTTCCGCAGAAATTGCAAACTGGGCCAAACAGGAGGTTAAAGGCGCTGACTCTCCAAGTGGGGAGAGTGTTAGTAAAGCGTCTGGAATGTTGCACCCGAGTACCAGGGGAGGAAAACTGAGACATATTTGAACACGTCTCCCGTTCACATGGTTGATTATACTTGGGTTCCACATGCATGTTTTAGCTGAAGGAAGAATACCTTAAACCTGGAGAGTTGAGACCCGTGTAATGGGTACCATGCAATATGACTTCAAAGGGTCTTCATTTGCTCACCGAACCTCTCCAATCCTATCACTGCTGCGTTTATGCCCCTGTACACATGCTTGATTCTCTTTTGGAGACATAGCAATCCATAGGTTTTACGATACTTACTAGTCAGGTACATTCTTAGGCGTTTAATATGCGGTGTTGAGTCCATTTCGTTGAGCAAGGAGTAGCTCTTGTCTATTCCATATTTGGCTTAAGGAACTTTATCTGTGCTCATTTCAATCTCTGGTTTTATGCAGCACCCCAACTCACCTTTACCCTTAAGCAAGCATAAGTTGGTTTTCTAAATTTGAGACCCTGTTCTGTTCTGTAATTCAGTTCCTGTGTAGCCAAGTTTACATTCCGTGTATTACTGATATCTTATGATGTTTCTATTTCTGTGTGACTTATTTCAGTTAGAATCATCATACCTGAATCCACTCATTGTGCTGCTAAGGGCCTGATGACACAGATTTCATTGCTGAGTGATATTGCTTTGTAAGTAAATACCACAACTTCTTTATCCATTTTTCACTTTCTGCGATGTTGAAATTGTACTGTAAACGAGGTTCTTGTAAACAGAGGCGTCCCAAACTTTGGGGTGGCTGTGTCTTTTTGATTTTAATTTCCCTAAGCTATAGGACCATAAGTGGAAGTGCCCTAGGCTCTGTTGCTTTGTTTTTTAGATGTTTCAGGAAACACCATACACTTCTCCAGAGTGTCTGTTGGCAATTTACATCCCACGCATCAGCATAACAAGGCTCCCAGTTCTCCATGGCCTGTCCTGCCTTTCTGGATTTTACACTTTTTTCAGATGGCCCTTTTGACCGGGGGGAAGTGAGACTTCATTGTAGTGCAGATTTCCTTTGCAAGCTTGCTTGGTTGGCCAAAAAGGGCGTATGCGTTTTTTCCTGAATATATTCAGGAAAAAACGCATACGCCCTTTTTGGCCAAGTGCATCATTGTGGACGTTCTGCCTCTTTTCCTATGCTTTCAATGCAATTCCAGTCTACCTCCTGAAATCGGTTTCCTGCAATTCTGCCCCGCTTTCAAGTCCTCTTGGCAGCCTTACTTCAGTCTATTTTTGGACGATAGCTGTCATTTATAACTCTGCAGGTTTGTGAATTACAGTGACCCTGAGCTCCTTTCTTCAACTCGCTTTCTTGTGACCTGGCCGCAACACCGCAGGATGGCTTCAGGCCCTAATCTGGTTCCGGCACGGCTCGCTGAGCCTTTGGTTAATTCCTCTTCCTGGTGGGAAATGAGAGTTAAATTTGCCCGTCCAGACACCTCCAGCTAGTCTCTCATTGGTTCTCGCTATTCCTGTTCATCTTCCGCAGAAATTGCAAACTGGGCCAAACAGGAGGTTAAAGGCGCTGACTCTCCAAGTGGGGAGAGTGTTAGTAAAGCGTCTGGAATGTTGCACCCGAGTACCAGGGGAGGAAAACTGAGACATATTTGAACACGTCTCCCGTTCACATGGTTGATCATACTTGGGTTCCACATGCATGTTTTAGCTGAAGGAAGAATACCTTAAACCTGGAGAGTTGAGACCCGTGTAATGGGTACCATGCAATATGACTTCAAAGGGTCTTCATTTGCTCACCGAACCTCTCCAATCCTATCACTGCTGCGTTTATGCCCCTGTACACATGCTTGATTCTCTTTTGGAGACATAGCAATCCATAGGTTTTACGATACTTACTAGTCAGGTACATTCTTAGGCGTTTAATATGTGGTGTTGAGTGCATTTCGTTGAGCAAGGAGTAGCTCTTGTCTATTCCATATTTGACTTAAGGAACTTTATCTGTGCTCATTTCAATCTCTGGTTTTATGCAGCACCCCACCTCACCTTTACCCTTAAGCAAGCATAAGTTGGTTTTCTAAATTTGAGACCCTGTTCTGTTCTGTAATTCAGTTCCTGTGTAGCCAAGTTTACATTCTGTGTATTACTGATAACTTATGATGTTTCTTTTTCTGTGTGACTTATTTCAGTTAGAATCATCATACCTGAATCCACTCATTGTGATGCTAAGGGCCTGATGACATAGATTTCATTGCTGAGTGATATTGTTTTGTAAGTAAATGCCACAACTTCTTTATCCATTTTTCACTTTCTGCGATGTTGAACTTGTACTGTAAACGAGGTTGTTGTAAACAGAGGCGGCCCAAACTTTGGGGTGGCTGTGTCTTTTTGATTTTAATTTCCCTAAGCTATAGGACCATAAGTGGCAGTGCCCTAGGCTCTGTTGCTTTGTTTTTTAGATGTTTCAGGAAACACCATACACTTCTCCCGTGTGTCTGTTGGCAATTTACATCCCGCCCATCAGCATAACAAGGCTCCCAGTTCTCCATGGCCTGTCCTGCCTTTCTGGATTTTACACTTTTTTCAGATGGCCCTTTTGACCGGGGGGAAGTGAGACTTCATTGTAGTGCAGATTTCCTTTGCAAGCTTGCTTGGTTGGCCAAAAAGGGCGTATGCGGTTTTTCCTGAATATATTCAGGAAAAAACGCATACGCCCTTTTTGGCCAAGTGCATCATTGTGGACGTTCTGCCTCTTTTCCTATGCTTTCAATGCAATTCCAGTCTACCTCCTGCAATCGGTTTCCTGCAATTCTGCCCCGCTTTCAAGTCCTCTTGGCAGCCTTACTTCAGTATATTTTTGGACGATAGCTGTCATTTATAACTCTGCAGGTTTGTGAATTACAGTGCCCCTGAGCTCCTTTCTTCAACTCGCTTTCTTTTGAGCTGGCCGCAACACCGCAGGATGGCTTCAGGCCCTAATCTGGTTCCGGTACGGCACGCTGAGCCTTTGGTTATTTCCTCTTCCTGGTGGGAAATGAGAGTTAAATTTGCCCGTCCAGACACCTCCAGCTAGCCTCTCATTGGTTCTCGCTATTCCTGTTCATCTTCCGCAGAAATTGCAAACTGGGCCAAACAGGAGGTTAAAGGCGCTGACTCTCCAAGTGGGGAGAGTGTTAGTAAAGCGTCTGGAATGTTGCACCCGAGTACCAGGGGAGGAAAACTGAGACATATTTGAACACGTCTCCCGTTCACATGGTTGATCATACTTGGGTTCCACATGCATGTTTTAGCTGAAGGAAGAATACCTTAAACCTGGAGAGTTGAGACCCGTGTAATGGGTACCATGCAATATGACTTCAAAGGGTCTTCATTTGCTCACCGAACCTCTCCAATCCTATCACTGCTGCGTTTATGCCCCTGTACACATGCTTGATTCTCTTTTGGAGACATAGCAATCCATAGGTTTTACGATACTTACTAGTCAGGTACATTCTTAGGCGTTTAATATGCGGTGTTGAGTCCATTTCGTTGAGCAAGGAGTAGCTCTTGTCTATTCCATATTTGGCTTAAGGAACTTTATCTGTGCTCATTTCAATCTCTGGTTTTATGCAGCACCCCAACTCACCTTTACCCTTAAGCAAGCATAAGTTGGTTTTCTAAATTTGAGACCCTGTTCTGTTCTGTAATTCAGTTCCTGTGTAGCCAAGTTTACATTCCGTGTATTACTGATATCTTATGATGTTTCTTTTTCTGTGTGACTTATTTCAGTTAGAATCATCATACCTGAATCCACTCATTGTGCTGCTAAGGGCCTGATGACACAGATTTCATTGCTGAGTGATATTGCTTTGTAAGTAAATACCACAACTTCTTTATCCATTTTTCACTTTCTGCGATGTTGAACTTGTACTGTAAATGAGGTTCTTGTAAACAGAGCCATTCCAAACTTTGGGGTGGCTGTGTCTTTTTGATTTTAATTTCCCTAAGCTATAGGACCATAAGTGGAAGTGCCCTAGGTTCTGTTGCTTTGTTTTTTTGATGTTTCAGGAAACACCATACACTTCTCCGGAGTGGTTGTTGGCAATTTACATCCCGCCCATCAGCATAACAAGGCTCCCAGTTCTCCATGGCCTGTCCTGCCTTTCTGGATTTTACACTTTTTTCAGATGGCCCTTTTGACCGGGGGGAAGTGAGACTTCATTGTAGGGCAGATTTCCTTTGCAAGCTTGCTTGGTTGGCCAAAAAGGGCGTATGCGTTTTTTCCTGAATATATTCAGGAAAAAACGCATACGCCCTTTTTGGCCAAGTGCATCATTGTGGACGTTCTGCCTCTTTTCCTATGCTTTCAATGCAATTCCAGTCTACCTCCTGAAATCGGTTTCCTCCAATTCTGCCCCGCTTTCAAGTCCTCTTGGCAGCCGTACTTCAGTCTATTTTTGGACGATAGCTCTCATTTATAACTCTGCAGGTTTGTGAATTACAGTGCCCCTGCGCTCCTTTCTTCAACTCGGTTTTTTTTGAGCTGGCCGCAACACCGCAGGATGGCTTCAGGCCCTAATCTGGTTCCGGTACGGCACGCTGAGCCTTTGGTTATTTCCTCTTCCTGTTGGGAAATGAGAGTTAAATTTGCCCGTCCAGACACCTCCAGCTAGCCTCTCATTGGTTCTCGCTATTCCTGTTCATCTTCCTCAGAAATTGCAAACTGGGCCAAACAGGAGGTTAAAGGCGCTGACTCTCCAAGTGGGGAGAGTGTTAGTAAAGTGTCTGGAATGTTGCACCCGAGTACCAGGGGAGGAAAACTGAGACATATTTGAACACGTCTCCCGTTCACATGGTTGATCATACTTGGGTTCCACATGCATGTTTTAGCTGAAGGAAGAATACCTTAAACGTGGAGAGTTGAGACCCGTGTAATGGGTACCATGCAATATGACTTCAAAGGGTCTTCATTTGCTCACCGAACCTCTCCAGTCCTATCACTGCTGCGTTTATGCCCCTGTACACATGCTTGATTCTCTTTTGGAGACATAGCAATCCATAGGTTTTACGATACTTACTAGTCAGGTACATTCTTAGGCGTTTAATATGCGGTGTTGAGTCCATTTCGTTGAGCAAGGAGTAGCTCTTGTCTATTCCATATTTGGCTTAAGGAACTTTATCTGTGCTCATTTCAATCTCTGGTTTTATGCAGCACCCCACCTCACCTTTACCCTTAAGCAAGCATAAGTTGGTTTTCTAAATTTGAGACCCTGTTCTGTTCTGTAATTCAGTTCCTGTGTAGCCAAGTTTACATTCCGTGTATTACTGATATCTTATGATGTTTCTTTTTCTGTGTGACTTATTTCAGTTAGAATCATCATACCTGAATCCACTCATTGTTTTGCTAAGGGCCTGATGACACAGATTTCATTGCTGAGTGATATTGCTTTGTAAGTAAATACCACAACTTCTTTATCCATTTTTCACTTTCTGCGATGTTGAACTTGTACTGTAAACGAGGTTCTTGTAAACAGAGCCGTTCCAAACTTTGGGGTGGCTGTGTCTTTTTGATTTTAATTTCCCTAAGCTATAGGACCATAAGTGGAAGTGCCCTAAGTTCTGTTGCTTTGTTTTTTTGATGTTTCAGGAAACACCATACACTTCTCCCGAGTGGTTGTTGGCATTTTACATCCCTCCCATCAGCATAACAAGGCTCCCAGTTCTCCATGGCCTGTCCTGCCTTTCTGGATTTTACACTTTTTTCAGATGGCCCTTTTGACCGGGGGGAAGTGAGACTTCATTGTAGTGCAGTTTTCCTTTGCAAGCTTGCTTGGTTGGCCAAAAAGGGCGTATGCGTTTTTTCCTGAATATATTCAGGAAAAAACGCATACGCCCTTTTTGGCCAAGTGCATCATTGTGGACGTTCTGCCTCTTTTCCTATGCTTTCAATGCAATTCCAGTCTACCTCCTGAAATCGGTTTCCTGCAATTCTGCCCCGCTTTCAAGTCCTCTTGGCAGCCTTACTTCAGTCTATTTTTGGACGATAGCTGTCATTTATAACTCTGCAGGTTTGTGAATTACAGTGCCCCTGAGCTCCTTTCTTCAACTCGCTTTCTTGTGACCTGGCTGCAACACCGCAGGATGGCTTCAGGCCCTAATCTGGTTCCGGCCCGGCATGCTGAGCCTTTGGTTAATTCCTCTTCTTGGTGGGAAATGAGAGTTAAATTTGCCCGTCCAGACACCTCCAGCTAGTCTCTCATTGGTTCTCGCTATTCCTGTTCATCTTCCGCAGAAATTGCAAACTGGGCCAAACAGGAGGTTAAAGGGACTGACTCTCCAAGTGGGGAGAGTGTTAGTAAAGTGTCTGGAATGTTGCACCCGAGTACCAGGGGAGGAAAACTGAGACATATTTGAACACGTCTCCCGATCACATGGTTAATCATACTCTAGGTTCCACATGCATGTTATAGCTGAAGGAAGAATACCTTAAACCTGGAGAGTTGAGACCCCTGTAATGGGTACCATGCAATATGACTTCAAACGGTCTTCATTTGCTCACCGAACCTCTCCAATCCTATCACTGCTGCGTTTATGCCCCTGTACACATGCTTGATTCTCTTTCGGAGACATAGCAATCCATAGGTTTTAAGATACTTACTAGTCAGGTACATTCTTAGGCGTTTAATATGGGGTGTTGAGTCCATTTCGTTGAGCAAGGAGTAGCTCTTGTCTATTCCATATTTGGCTTAAGGAACTTTATCTGTGCTCATTTCAATCTCTGCTTTTATGCAGCACCCCAACTCACCTTTACCCTTAAGCAAGAATAAGTTGGTTTTCTAAATATGAGACACTGTTCTGTTCTGTAATTCAGTTCCTGTGTAGCCAAGTTTACATTCCGTGTATTACTGATATCTTATGATGTTTCTTTTTCTGTGTGACTTATTTCAGTTAGAATCATCATACCTGAATCCACTCATTGTTCTGCTAAGGGCCTGATGAGACAGATTTCATTGCTGAGTGATATTGCTTTGTAAGTAAATACCACAACTTCTTTATCCATTTTTCACTTTCTGCAATGTTGAACTTGTACTGTAAACGAGGTTCTTGTAAACAGAGCCATTCCAAACTTTGGGGTGGCTGTGTCTTTTTGATTTTAATTTCCCTAAGCTATAGGACCATAAGTGGAAGTGCCCTAGGTTCTGTTGCTTTGTTTTTTAGATGTTTCAGGAAACACCATACACTTCTCCCGAGTGGTTGTTGGCAATTTACATCCCGCCCATCAGCATAACAAGGCTCCCAGTTCTCCATGGCCTGTCCTGCCTTTCTGGATTTTACACTTTTTTCAGATGGCCCTTTTGACCGGGGGGAAGTGAGACTTCATTGTAGTGCAGATTTCCTTTGCAAGCTTGCTTGGTTGGCCAAAAAGGGCGTATGCGTTTTTTCCTGAATATATTCAGGAAAAAACGCATACGCCCTTTTTGGCCAAGTGCATCATTGTGGACGTTCTGCCTCTTTTCCTATGCTTTCAATGCAATTCCAGTCTACCTCCTGAAATCGGTTTCCTGCAATTCTGCCCCGCTTTCAAGTCCTCTTGGCAGCCTTACTTCAGTCGATTTTTGGACGATAGCTGTCATTTATAACTCTGCAGGTTTGTGAATTACAGTGCCCCTGAGCTCCTTTCTTCAACTCGCTTTCTTTTGAGCTGGCCGCAACACCGCAGGATGGCTTCAGGCACTAATCTGGTTCCGGAACGGCACGCTGAGCCTTTGGTTATTTCCTCTTCCTGGTGGGAAATGAGAGTTAAATTTGCCCGTCCAGACACCTCCAGCTAGCCTCTCATTGGTTCTCGCTATTCCTGTTCATCTTCCGCAGAAATTGCAAACTGGGCCAAACAGGAGGTTAAAGGCGCTGACTCTCCAAGTGGGGAGACTGTTAGTAAAGCGTCTGGAATGTTGCACCCGAGTACCAGGGAAGGAAAACTGAGACATATTTGAACACGTCTCCCGTTCACATGGTTGATCATACTTGGGTTCCACATGCATGTTTTAGCTGAAGGAAGAATACCTTAAACCTGGAGAGTTGAGACCCGTGTAATGGGTACCATGCAATATGACTTCAAAGGGTCTTCATTTGCTCACCGAACCTCTCCAATCCTATCACTGCTGCGTTTATGCCCCTGTACACATGCTTGATTCTCTTTTGGAGACATAGCAATCCATAGGTTTTACGATACTTACTAGTCAGGTACATTCTTAGGCGTTTAATATGCGGTGTTGAGTCCATTTCGTTGAGCAAGGAGTAGCTCTTGTCTATTCCATATTTGACTTAAGGAACTTTATCTGTGCTCATTTCAATCTCTGGTTTTATGCAGCACCCCACCTCACCTTTCCCCTTAAGCAAGCATAAGTTGGTTTTCTAAATTTGAGACCCTGTTCTGTTCTGTAATTCAGTTCCTGTGTAGCCAAGTTTTCATTCCGTGTATTACTGATATCTTATGATGTTTCTTTTTCTGTGTGACTTATTTCAGTTAGAATCATCATACCTGAATCTACTCATTGTTCTGCTAAGGGCCTGATGACATAGATTTCATTGTTGAGTGATATTGCTTTGTAAGTAAATACCACAACTTCTTTATCCATTTTTCACTTTCTGCGATGTTGAACTTGTACTGTAAACGAGGTTCTTGTAAACAGAGGCGTCCCAAACTTTGGGGTGGCTGTGTCTTTTTGATTTTAATTTCCCTAAGCTATAGGACCATAAGTGGCAGTGCCCTAGGCTCTGTTGCTTTGTGTTTTAGATGTTTCAGGAAACACCATACACTTCTCCCGAGTGTCTGTTGGCAATTTACATCCCGCCCATCAGCATAACAAGGCTCCCAGTTCTCCATGGCCTGTCCTGCCTTTCTGGATTTTACACTTTTTTCAGATGGCCCTTTTGACCGGGGGGAAGTGAGACTTCATTGTAGTGCAGATTTCCTTTGCAAGCTTGCTTGGTTGGCCAAAAAGGGCGTATGCGTTTTTTCCTGAATATATTCAGGAAAAAACGCATACGCCCTTTTTGGCCAAGTGCATCATTGTGGACGTTCTGCCTCTTTTCCTATGCTTTCAATGCAATTCCAGTCTACCTCCTGAAATCGGTTTCCTGCAATTCTGCCCCGCTTTCAAGTCCTCTTGGCAGTCTTACTTCAGTCTATTTTTGGACGATAGCTGTCATTTATAACTCTGCAGGTTTGTGAATTACAGTGCCCCTGAGCTCCTTTCTTCAACTCGCTTTCTTGTGACCTGGCCGCAACACCGCAGGATGGCTTCAGGCCCTAATCTGGTTCTGGCACGGCACGCTGAGCCTTTGTTTATTTCCTCCTCCTGGTGGGAAATGAGAGTTAAATTTGCCCGTCCAGACACCTCCAGCTAGCCTCTCATTGGTTCTCGCTATTCCTGTTCATCTTCCACAGAAATTGCAAACTGGGCCAAACAGGAGGTTAAAGGCGCTGAGTCTCCAAGTGGGGAGAGTGTTAGTAAAGCGTCTAGAATGTTGCACCCAAGTACCAGGGGAGGAAAACTGAGACATATTTGAACACGTCTCCCGATCAAATGGTTGATCATACTCTGGGTTCCACATGCATGTTTTAGCTGAAGGAAGAATACCTAAAACCTGGGTAGTTGAAACCCGTGGAATGGGTACCATGCAATATGACTTCAAAGAGTCTTCATTTGCTCACCGAATCTCCAATCCTATCACTGCTGCGTTTATGCCCCTGTACACATGCTTGATTCTCTTTCGGAGACATAGCAATCTATAGGTTTTAAGATACTTACTAGTCAGGTACATTCTTAGGCGTTTAATATGCGGTGTTGAGTCCATTTCGTTGAGCAAGGAGTAGCTCTTGTCTATTCCATATTTGGCTTAAGGAACTTTATCTGTGCTCATTTCAATCTCTGGTTTTATGCAGCACCCCAACTCACCTTTCCCCTTAAGCAAGCATAAGTTGGTTTTCTAAATTTGAGACCCTGTTCTGTTCTGTAATTCAGTTCCTGTGTAGCCATGTTTACATTCCGTGTATAACTGATATCTTATGATGTTTCTTTTTCTGTGTGACTTATTTCAGTTAGAATCATCATACCTGAATCCACTCATTGTGCTGCTAAGGGCCTGATGACACAGATTTCATTGCTGAGTGATATTGCTTTGTAAGTAAATACCACAACTTCTTTATCCATTTTTCACTTTCTGCGATGTTGAACTTGTACTGTAAACGAGGTTCTTGTAAACTGAGCCGTTCCAAACTTTGGGGTGGCTGTGTCTTTTTGATTTTAATTTCCCTAAGCTATAGGACCATAAGTGGAAGTGCCCTAGGTTCTGTTGCTTTGTTTTTTAGATGTTTCAGGAAACACCATACACTTCTCCCGAGTGGTTGTTGGCAATTTACATCCCGCCCATCAGCATAACAAGGCTCCCAGTTCTCCATGGCCTGTCCTGCCTTTCTGGATTTTACACTTTTTTCAGATGGCCCTTTTGACCGGGGGGAAGTGAGACTTCATTGTAGTGCAGATTTCCTTTGCAAGCTTGCTTGGTTGGCCAAAAAGGGCGTATGCGTTTTTTCCTGAATATATTCAGGAAAAAACGCATACGCCCTTTTTGGCCAAGTGCATCATTGTGGACGTTCTGCCTCTTTTCCTATGCTTTCAATGCAATTCCAGTCTACCTCCTGAAATCGGTTTCCTGCAATTCTGCCCCGCTTTCAAGTCCTCTTGGCAGCCTTACTTCAGTCTATTTTTGGACGATAGCTGTCATTTATAACTCTGCAGGTTTGTGAATTACAGTGTCCCTGAGCTCCTTTCTTCAACTCGCTTTCTTGTGAGCTGGCCGCAACACCGCAGGATGGCTTCAGGCCCTAATCTGGCTCCGGTACGGCACGCTGACCCTTTGGTTATTTCCTCTTCCTGGTGGGAAATGAGAGTTAAATTTGCCCGTCCAGACACCTCCAGCTAGTCTCTCATTGGTTCTCGCTATTCCTGTTCATCTTCCACAGAAATTGCAAACTGGGCCAAACAGGAGGTTAAAGGCGCTGACTCTCCAAGTGGGGAGAGTGTTAGTAAAGCGTCTGGAATGTTGCACCCAAGTACCAGGGGAGGAAAACTGAGACATATTTGAACACGTCTCCCGATCAAATGGTTGATCATACTCTGGGTTCCACATGCATGTTTTAGCTGAAGGAAGAATACCTAAAACCTGGGTAGTTGAAACCCGTGGAATGGGTACCATGCAATATGACTTCAAAGGGTCTCCATTTGCTCACCGAATCTCCAATCCTATCACTGCTGCATTTATGCCCCTGTACACATGCTTGATTCTCTTTCGGAGACATAGCAATCTATAGGTTTTAAGATACTTACTAGTCAGGTACATTCTTATGCGTTTAATATGCGGTGTTGAGTCCATTTCGTTGATCAAGGAGTAGCTCTTGTCTATTCCATATTTGGCTTAAGGAACTTTATCTGTGCTCATTTCAATCTCTGGTTTTATGCAGCACCCCAACTCACCTTTACCCTTAAGCAAGCATAAGTTGGTTTTCTAAATTTGAGACCCTGTTCTGTTCTGTAATTCAGTTCCTGTGTAGCCAAGTTTACATTCCGTGTATTACTGATATCTTATGATGTTTCTTTTTCTGTGTGACTTATTTCAGTTAGAATCATCATACCTGAATCCACTCATTGTGCTGCTAAGGGCCTGATGACACAGATTTCATTGCTGAGTGATATTGCTTTGTAAGTAAATACCACAACTTCTTTATCCATTTTTCACTTTCTGCGATGTTGAACTTGTACTGTAAACGAGGTTCTTGTAAACAGAGCCATTCCAAACTTTGGGGTGGCTGTGTCTTTTTGATTTTAATTTCCCTAAGCTATAGGACCATAAGTGGAAGTGCCCTAGGTTCTGTTGCTTTGTTTTTTAGATGTTTCAGGAAACACCATACACTTCTCCCGAGTGGTTGTTGGCAATTTACATCCCGCCCATCAGCATAACAAGGCTCCCAGTTCTCCATGGCCTGTCCTGCCTTTCTGGATTTTACACTTTTTTCAGATGGCCCTTTTGACCGGGGGGAAGTGAGACTTCATTGTAGTGCAGATTTCCTTTGCAAGCTTGCTTGGTTGGCCAAAAAGGGCGTATGCGTTTTTTCCTGAATATATTCAGGAAAAAACGCATACGCCCTTTTTGGCCAAGTGCATCATTGTGGACGTTCTGCCTCTTTTCCTATGCTTTCAATGCAATTCCAGTCTACCTCCTGAAATCGGTTTCCTGCAATTCTGCCCCGCTTTCAAGTCCTCTTGGCAGCCTTACTTCAGTCTATTTTTGGACGATAGCTGTCATTTATAACTCTGCAGGTTTGTGAATTACAGTGACCCTGAGCTCCTTTCTTCAACTCGCTTTCTTGTGAGCTGGCCGCAAGACCGCAGGATGGCTTCAGGCCCTAATCTGGCCTCGGTACGGCACGCTGACCCTTTGGTTATTTCCTCTTCCTGGTGGGAAATGAGAGTTAAATTTGCCCGTCCAGACACCTCCAGCTAGTCTCTCATTGGTTCTCGCTATTCCTGTTCATCTTCCGCAGAAATAGCAAACTGGGCCAAACAGGAGGTTAAAGGGACTGACTCTCCAAGTGGGGAGAGTGTTAGTAAAGCGTCTGGAATGTTGCACCCGAGTACCAGGGGAGGAAAACTGAGACATATTTGAACACGTCTCCCGATCACATGGTTGATCATACTCTAGGTTCCACATGCATGTTTTAGCTGAAGGAAGAATACCTTAAACCTGGTTAGTTGAAACCCGTGGAATGGGTACCATGCAATATGACTTCAAAGGGTCTTCATTTGCTCACCGAACCTCTCCAATCCTATCACTGCTGCGTTTATGCCCCTGTACACATGCTTGATTCTCTTTCGGAGACATAGCAATCCATAGGTTTTAAGATACTTACTAGTCAGGTACATTCTTAGGCGTTTAATATGGGGTGTTGAGTCCATTTCGTTGAGCAAGGAGTAGCTCTTGTCTATTCCATATTTGGCTTAAGGAAATTTATCTGTGCTCATTTCAATCTCTGGTTTTATGCAGCACCCCAACTCACCTTTCCCCTTAAGCAAGCATAAGTTGGTTTTCTAAATTTGAGACCCTGTTCTGTTCTGTAATTCAGTTCCTGTGTAGCCAAGTTTACATTCCGTGTATTACTGATATCTTATGATGTTTCTTTTTCTGTGTGACTTATTTCAGTTAGAATCATCATACCTGAATCCACTCATTGTGCTGCTAAGGGCCTGATGACACAGATTTCATTGCTGAGTGATATTGCTTTGTAAGTAAATACCACAACTTCTTTATCCATTTTTCACTTTCTGCGATGTTGAACTTGTACTGTAAACGAGTATCTTGTAAACAGAGCCGTTCCAAACTTTGGGGTGGCTGTGTCTTTTTGATTTTAATTTCCCTAAGCTATAGGACCATAAGTGGCAGTGCCCTAGGTTCTGTTGCTTTGTTTTTTAGATGTTTCAGGAAACACCATACACTTCTCCCGAGTGGTTGTTGGCAATTTACATCCCGCCCATCAGCATAACAAGGCTCCCAGTTCTCCATGGCCTGTCCTGCCTTTCTGGATTTTACACTTTTTTCAGATGGCCCTTTTGACCGGGGGGAAGTGAGACTTCATTGTAGTGCAGATTTCCTTTGCAAGCTTGCTTGGTTGGCCAAAAAGGGCGTATGCGTTTTTTCCTGAATATATTCAGGAAAAAACGCATATGCCCTTTTTGGCCAAGTGCATCATTGTGGACGTTCTGCCTCTTTTCCTATGCTTTCAATGCAATTCCAGTCTACCTCCTGAAATCGGTTTCCTGCAATTCTGCCCCGCTTTCAAGTCCTCTTGGCAGCCTTACTTCAGTCTATTTTTGGACGATAGCTGTCATTTATAACTCTGCAGGTTTGTGAATTACAGTGCCCCTGAGCTCCTTTCTTCAACTCGCTTTCTTTTGAGCTGGCCGCAACACCGGAGGATGCATTCAGGTCCTAATCTGGTTCCGGTACGGCACGCTGAGCCTTTGGTTATTTCCTCTTCCTGTTGGGAAATAAGAGTTAAATTTGCCCGTCCAGACACCTCCAGCTAGCCTCTCATTGGTTCTCGCTATTCCTGTTCATCTTCCGCAGAAATTGCAAACTGGGCCAAACAGGAGGTTAAAGGCGCTGACTCTCCAAGTGGGGAGACTGTTAGTAAAGCGTCTGGAATGTTGCACCCGAGTACCAGGGGAGGAAAACTGAGACATATTTGAACACGTCTCCCGTTCACATGGTTGATCATACTTGGGTTCCACATGCATGTTTTAGCTGAAGGAAGAATACCTTAAACCTGGAGAGTTGAGACCCGTGGAATGGGTACCATGCAATATGACTTCAAAGGGTCTTCATTTGCTCACCGAACCTCTCCAATCCTATCACTGCTGCGTTTATGCCCCTGTACACATGCTTGATTCTCTTTTGGAGACATAGCAATCCATAGGTTTTACGATACTTACTAGTCAGGTACATTCTTAGGCGTTTAATATGCGGTGTTGAGTCCATTTCGTTGAGCAAGGAGTAGCTCTTGTCTATTCCATATTTGACTTAAGGAACTTTATCTGTGCTCATTTCAATCTCTGGTTTTATGCAGCACCCCACCTCGCCTTTCCCCTTAAGCAAGCATAAGTTGGTTTTCTAAATTTGAGACCCTGTTCTGTTCTGTAATTCAGTTCCTGTGTAGCCAAGTTTACATTCCGTGTATTACTGATATCTTATGATGTTTCTTTTTCTGTGTGACTTATTTCAGTTAGAATCATCATACCTGAATCCACTCATTGTTCTGCTAAGGGCCTGATGACATAGATTTCATTGCTGAGTGATATTGCTTTGTAAGTAAATACCACAACTTCTTTATCCATTTTTCACTTTCTGCGATGTTGAACTTGTACTGTAAACGAGGTTCTTGTAAACAGAGGCGTCCCAAACTTTGGGGTGGCTGTGTCTTTTTGATTTTAATTTCCCTAAGCTATAGGACCATAAGTGGCAGTGCCCTAGGCTCTGTTGCTTTGTGTTTTAGATGTTTCAGGAAACACCATACACTTCTCCCGAGTGTCTGTTGGCAATTTACATCCCGCCCATCAGCATAACAAGGCTCCCAGTTCTCCATGGCCTGTCCTGCCTTTCTGGATTTTACACTTTTTTCAGATGGCCCTTTTGACCGGGGGGAAGTGAGACTTCATTGTAGTGCAGATTTCCTTTGCAAGCTTGCTTGGTTGGCCAAAAAGGGCGTATGCGTTTTTTCCTGAATATATTCAGGAAAAAACGCATACGCCCTTTTTGGCCAAGTGCATCATTGTGGACGTTCTGCCTCTTTTCCTATGCTTTCAATGCAATTCCAGTCTACCTCCTGAAATCGGTTTCCTGCAATTCTGCCCCGCTTTCAAGTCCTCTTGGCAGCCTTACTTCAGTCTATTTTTGGACGATAGCTGTCATTTATAACTCTGCAGGTTTGTGAATTACAGTGCCCCTGAGCTCCTTTCTTCAACTCGCTTTCTTGTGACCTGGCCGCAACACCGCAGGATGGCTTCAGGCCCTAATCTGGTTCTGGCACGGCACGCTGAGCCTTTGTTTATTTCCTCCTCCTGGTGGGAAATGAGAGTTAAATTTGCCCGTCCAGACACCTCCAGCTAGCCTCTCATTGGTTCTCGCTATTCCTGTACATCTTCCACAGAAATTGCAAACTGGGCCAAACAGGAGGTTAAAGGCGCTGACTCTCCAAGTGGGGAGAGTGTTAGTAAAGCGTCTGGAATGTTGCACCCGAGTACCAGGGGAGGAAAACTGAGACATATTTGAACACGTCTCCCGATCAAATGGTTGATCATACTCTGGGTTCCACATGCATGTTTTAGCTGAAGAAGAATACCTAAAACCTGGGTAGTTGAAACCCGTGGAATGGGTACCATGCAATATGACTTCAAAGGGTCTTCATTTGCTCACCGAACCTCTCCAATCCTATCACTGCTGCGTTTATGCCCCTGTACACATGCTTGATTCCCTTTCGGAGACATAGCAATCTATAGGTTTTAAGATACTTACTAGTCAGGTACATTCTTAGGCGTTTAATATGCGGTGTTGAGTCCATTTCGTTGAGCAAGGAGTAGCTCTTGTCTATTCCATATTTGGCTTAAGGAACTTTATCTGTGCTCATTTCAATCTCTGGTTTTATGCAGCACCCCACCTCACCTTTCCCCTTAAGCAAGCATAAGTTGGTTTTCTAAATTTGAGACCCTGTTCTGTTCTGTAATTCAGTTCCTGTGTAGCCAAGTTTACATTCCGTGTATTACTGATATCTTATGATGTTTCTTTTTCTGTGTGACTTATTTCAGTTAGAATCATCGTACCTGAATCTACTCATTATGCTGCTACGGGCCTGATGACATAGATTTCATTGCTGAGTGATACTGCATTGTACGTAAGTACCACAAGTTCTTTATCCATTTTTCACTTTCTGCGATGTTGAACTTGTACTGTAAATGAGGTTCTTGTAAACAGAGCCGTTCCAAACTTTGGGGTGGCTGTGTCTTTTTGATTTTAATTTCCCTAAGCTATAGGACCATAAGTGGAAGTGCCCTAGGCTCTGTTGCTTTGTTTTTTAGATGTTTCAGGAGACACCATACAGTTCTCCCAAGTGTCTGTTGGCAATTTACATCCCGCCCATCAGCATAACAAGGCTCCCAGTTCTCAATGGCCTGTTGCCTTTCTGGATTTTACACTTTTTTCAGATGGCCCTTTTGACCGGGGGGAAGTGAGACTTCATTGTAGTGCAGATTTCCTTTGCAAGCTTGCTTGGTTGGCCAAAAAGGGCGTATGGGTTTTTTCCTGATTATATTCAGGAAAAAACGCATACGCCCTTTTTGGCCAAGTGCATCATTGTGGACGTTCTGCCTCTTTTCCTATGCTTTCAATGCAATTCCAGTCTACCTCCTGAAATCAGTTTCCTGCAATTCTGCCCCGCTTTCAAGTCCTCTTGGCAGCCTTACTTCAGTCTATTTTTGGACGATAGCTGTCATTTATAACTCTACAGGTTTGTGAATTACAGTGCCCCTGAGCTCCTTTCTTCAACTCGCTTTCTTTTGAGCTGGCCGCAACACCGCAGGATGGCTTCAGGCCCTAATCTGGTTCCGGTACGGCACGCTGAGCCTTTGGTTATTTCCCCTTCCTGTTGGGAAATGAGAGTTAAATTTGCCCGTCCAGACACCTCCAGCTAGCCTCTCATTGGTTCTCGCTATTCCTGTTCATCTTCCGCAGAAATTGCAAACTGTGCCAAACAGGAGGTTAAAGACGCTGACTCTCCAAGTGGGGAGAGTGTTAGTAAAGCGTCTGGAATGTTGCACCCGAGTACCAGGGGAGGAAAACTGAGACATATTTGAACACGTCTCCCGATCACATGGTTGATCATACTCTGGGTTCCACATGCATGTTTTAGCTGAAGGAAGAATACCTAAAACCTGGGTAGTTGAAACCCATGGAATGGGTACCATGCAATATGACTTCAAAGGGTCTTCATTTGCTCACCGAACATATCCAATCCTATCACTGCTGCGTTTATGCCCCTGTACACATGCTTGATTCTCTTTCGGAGACATAGCAATCCATAGGTTTTAAGATACTTACTAGTCAGGTACATTCTTAGGCGTTTAATATGCGGTGTTGAGTCCATTTCGTTGAGCAACGAGTAGCTCTTGTCTATTCCATATTTGGCTTAAGGAACTTTATCTGTGCTCATTTCAATCTCTGGTTTTATGCAGCACCCCAACTCACCTTTACCCTTAAGCAAGCATAAGTTGGTTTTCTAAATTTGAGACCCTGTTCTGTTCTGTAATTCAGTTCCTGTGTAGCCAAGTTTACATTCCGTGTATTAGTGATATCTTATGATGTTTCTTTTTCTGTGTGACTTATTTCAGTTAGAATCATCATACCTGAATCCACTCATTGTGCTGCTAAGGGCCTGATGACACAGATTTCATTGCTGAGTGATATTGCTTTGTAAGTAAGTACCACAACTTCTTTATCCATTTTTCACTTTCTGCGATGTTGAACTTGTACTGTAAACGAGGTTCTTGTAAACTGAGCCGTTCCAAACTTTGGGGTGGCTGTGTCTTTTTGATTTTAATTTCCCTAAGCTATAGGACCATAAGTGGAAGTGCCCTAGGTTCTGTTGCTTTGTTTTTTAGATGTTTCAGGAAACACCATACACTTCTCCCGAGTGGTTGTTGGCAATTGACATCCCACCCATCAGCATAACAAGGCTCCCAGTTCTCCATGGCCTGTCCTGCCTTTCTGGATTTTACACTTTTTTCAGATGGCCCTTTTGACCGGGGGGAAGTGAGACTTCATTGTAGTGCAGATTTCCTTTGCAAGCTTGCTTGGTTGGCCAAAAAGGGCGTATGCGTTTTTTCCTGAATATATTCAGGAAAAAACGCATACGCCCTTTTTGGCCAAGTGCATCATTGTGGACGTTCTGCCTCTTTTCCTATGCTTTCAATGCAATTCCAGTGTACCTCCTGAAATCGGTTTCCTGCAATTCTGCCGCGCTTTCAAGTCCTCTTGGCAGCCTTACTTCAGTCTATTTTTGGACGATAGCTGTCATTTATAACTCTGCAGGTTTGTGAATTACAGTGCCCCTGAGCTCCTTTCTTCAACTTGCTTTCTTGTGACCTGGCCGCAACACCGCAGGATGGCTTCAGGCCCTAATCTGGTTCCGGCACGGCATGCTGAGCCTTTGGTTATTTCCTCTTCCTGGTGGGAAATGAGAGTTAAATTTGCCCGTCCAGACACCTCCAGCTAGTCTCTCATTGGTTCTCGCTATTCCTGTTCATCTTCCGCAGAAATTGCAAACTGGGCCAAACAGGAGGTTAAAGGCGCTGACTCTCCAAGTGGGGAGAGTGTTAGTAAAGCGTCTGGAATGTTGCACCCGAGTACCAGGGGAGGAAAACTGAGACATATTTGAACACGTCTCCCGATCACACGGTTGATCATACTCTGGGTTCCACATGCATGTTTTAGCTGAAGGAAGAATACCTTAAACCTGGAGAGTTGAGACCCGTGTAATGGGTACCATGCAATATGACTTCAAAGGGTCTTCATTTGCTCACCGAACCTCTCCAGTCCTATCACTGCTGCGTTTATGCCCCTGTACACATGCTTGATTCTCTTTCGGAGACATAGCAATCCATAGGTTTTAATATACTTACTAGTCAGGTACATCCTTAGGCGTTTAATATGCGGTGTTGAGTCCATTTCATTGAGCAAGGAGTAGCTCTTGTCTATTCCATATTTGGCTTAAGGAACTTTGTGCTCATTTCGATCTCTGGTTTTATGCAGCACCCCAACTCACCTTTCCCCTTAAGCAAGCATAAGTTGGTTTTCTAAATTTGAGACCCTGTTCTGTTCTGTAATTCAGTTCCTGTGTAGCCAAGTTTCCATTCCGTGTATTACTGATATCTTATGATGTTTCTTTTTCTGTGTGACTTATTTCAGTTAGAATCATCGTATCTGAATCCACTCATTATGCTGCTACGGGCCTGATGACATAGATTTCATTGCTGAGTGATACTGCATTGTACGTAAATACCACAAGTTCTTTATCCATTTTTCAATTTCTGTGATATTGAACTTGTACGGTAAACGATGTTCTTGTAAACAGAGGCGTCCCAAACTTTGGGGTGGCTGTGTCTTTTTGATTTTAATTTCCCTAAGCTATAGGACCATAAGTGGATGTGCCCTAGGTTCTGTTGCTTTGTTTTTTAGATGTTTCAGGAAACACCATACACTTCTCCCGAGTTTCTTTTGGCAATTTACATCCCGCCCATCAGCATAACAAGGCTCCCAGTTCTCCATGGCCTGTCCTGCCTTTCTGGATTTTACACTTTTTTCAAATGGCCCTTTTGACCGGGGGGAAGTGAGCCTTCATTGTAGTGCAGATTTCCTTTGCAAGCTTGCTTGGTTGGCCAAAAAGGGCGTATGCGTTTTTTCCTGAATATATTCAGGAAAAAACGCATACGCCCTTTTTGGCCAAGTGCATCATTGTGGACGTTCTGCCTCTTTTCCTATGCTTTCAATGCAATTCCAGTCTACCTCCTGAAATCAGTTTCCTGCAATTCTGCCCCGCTTTCAAGTCCTCTTGGCAGCCTTACTTCAGTATATTTTTGGACGATAGCTGTCATTTATAACTCTGCAGGTTTGTGAATTACAGTGCCCCTGAGCTCCTTTCTTCAACTCGCTTTCTTGTTACCTGGCCGCAACACCGCAGGATGGCTTCAGGCCCTAATCTGGTTCCTGCACGGCACGCTGAGCCTTTGGTTAATTCCTCTTCCTGGTGGGAAATGATAGTTAAATTTGCCCGTCCAGACACCTCCAGCTAGTCTCTCATTGGTTCTCGCTATTCCTGTTCATTTTCCGCAGAAATTGCAAACTGGGCCAAACAGGAGGTTAAAGGCGCTGACTCTCCAAGTGGGGAGAGTGTCAGTAAAGCGTCTGGAATGTTGCACCCGAGGACCAGGGTACGAAAACTGAGACATATTTGAACACGTCTCCCGATCACATGGTTGATCATACTCTGGGTTCCACATGCATGTTTTAGCTGAAGGAAGAATACCTAAAACGTGGGTAGTTGAAACCCGTGGAATGGGTACCATGCAATATGACTTCAAAGGGTCTTCATTTGCTCACCGAACCTCTCCAGTCCTATCACTGCTGCGTTTATGCCCCTGTACACATGCTTGATTCTCTTTCGGAGACATAACAATCCATAGGTTTTAAGATACTTACTAGTCAGTTATATTCTTAGGCATTTAATATGCGGTGTTGAGTCCATTTCGTTGAGCAAGGAGCAGCTCTTGTCTATTCCATATTTGGCTTAAGGAACTTTATCTGTGCTCATTTCAATCTCTGGTTTTATGCAGCACCCCAACTCACCTTTCCCCTTAAGCAAGCATAAGTTGGTTTTCTAAATTTGAGACCCTGTTCTGTTCTGTAATTCCGTTCCTGTGTAGCCAAGTTTCCATTCCGTGTATTAGTGATATCTTATGATGTTTCTTTTTCTGTGTGACTTATTTCAGTTAGAATCATCATACCTGAATCCACTCATTATGCTGCTACGGGCCTGATGACATAGATTTCATTGCTGAGTGATAATGCATTGTACGTAAGTACCACTAGTTCTTTATCCATTTTTCACTTTCTGTGATATTGATCTTGTACGGTAAACGAGGTTCTTGTAAACAGAGGCTTCCCAAACTTTGGGGTGGCTGTGTGTTTTTGATTTTAACTTCCCTAAGCTATAGGACCATAAGTGGCAGTGCCCTAGGCTCTGTTGCTTTGTTTTTTAGATGTTTCAGGAAACACCATACACTTCTCCCGAGTGTCTGTTGGCAATTTACATCCCGCCCATCAGCATAACAAGGCTCCCAGTTCTCCATGGCCTGTCCTGCCTTTCTGGATTTTACACCTTTTTCAGATGGCCCTTTTGACCGGGGGGAAGTGAGACTTCATTGTAGTGCAGATTTCCTTTGCAAGCTTGCTTGGTTGGCCAAAAAGTGCGTATGCGTTTTTTCCTGAATATATTCAGGAAAAAACGCATACGCCCTTTTTGGCCAAGTGCATCATTGTGGACGTTCTGCCTCTTTTCCTATGCTTTCAATGCAATTCCAGTCTACCTCCTGAAATCGGTTTCCTCCAATTCTGCCCTGCTTTCAAGTCCTCTTGGCAGCCTTACTTCAGTCTATTTTTGGACGATAGCTGTCATTTATAACTCTGCAGGTTTGTGAATTACAGTGCCCCTGAGCTCCTTTCTTCAACTCTCTTTCTTGTGACCTGGCCGCAACACCGTAGGGTGGCTTCAGGCCCTAATCTGGTTCCGGCACGGCACGCTGAGCCTTTGGTTAATTCCTCTTCCTGGTGGGAAATAAGAGTTAAATTTGCCCGTCCAGACACCTCCAGCTAGTCTCTCATTGGTTCTCCCTATTCCTGTTCATCTACTGCAGAAATTGCAAACTGGGCCAAACAGGAGGTTAAAGGGACTGACTCTCCAAGTCGGGAGAGTGTTAGTAAAGCGTCTGGAATGTTGCACCCGAGTACCAGGGTACGAAAACTGAGACATATTTGAACACGTCTCCCGATCACATGGTTGATCATACTCTAGGTTCCACATGCATGTTTTAGCAGAAGGAAGAATACCTTAAACCTGGGTAGTTGAAACCCGTGGAATGGGTACCATGCAATATGACTTCAAAGGGTCTTCATTTGCTCACCGAACCTCTCCAATCCTATCACTGCTGCGTTTATGCCCCTGTACACATGCTTGATTCTCTTTCGGAGACATAGCAATCCATAGGTTTTAAGATACTTACTAGTCAGGTACATTCTTAGGCGTTTAATATGCGGTGTTGAGTCCATTTCATTGAGCAAGGAGTAGCTCTTGTCTATTCCATATTTGGCTTAAGGAACTTTATCTGTGCTCATTTCAATCTCTGGTTTTATGCAGCACCCCAACTCACCTTTACCCTTAAGCAAGAATAAGTTGGTTTTCTAAATTTGAGACCCTGTTCTGTTCTGTAATTCAGTCCCTGTGTAGCCAAGTTTCCATTCCGTGTATTACTGATATCTTATGATGTTTCTTTTTCTGTGTGACTTATTTCAGTTAGAATCATCATACCTGAATCCACTCATTGTGCTGCTAAGGGCCTGATGACATAGATTTCATTGCTGAGTGTTATTGCTTTGTAAGTAAATACCACAGCTTCTTTATCCATTTTTCATTTTCTGCGATGTTGAACTTGTACTGTAAACGAGGTTCTTGTAAACAGAGCCGTCCCAAACTTTGGGGTGGCTGTGTCTTTTTTATTTTAATTTCCCTAAGCTATAGGACCATAAGTGGAAGTGCCCTAGGTTCTGTTGCTTTGTTTTTTAGATGTTTCAGGAAACACCATACACTTCTACCAAGTGTCTGTTGGCAATTTACATCCCACCCATCAGCATAACAAGGCTCCCAGTTCTCCATGGCCTGTCCTGCCTTTCTGGATTTTACACTTTTTTCAGATGGCCCTTTTGACCGGGGGGAAGTGAGACTTCATTGTAGTGCAGATTTCCTTTGCAAGCTTGCTTGGTTGGCCAAAAAGGGCGTATGCGTTTTTTCCTGAATATATTCAGGAAAAAACGCATACGCCCTTTTTGGCCAAGTGCATCATTGTGGACGTTCTGCCTCTTTTCCTATGCTTTCAATGCAATTCCAGTCTACCTCCTGAAATCGGTTTCCTGCAATTCTGCCCCGCTTTCAAGTCCTCTTGGCAGCCTTACTTCAGTCTATTTTTGGACGATAGCTGTCATTTATAACTCTGCAGGTTTGTGAATTACAGTGCCCCTGAGCTCCTTTCTTCAACTCGCTTTCTTGTGAGCTGGCCGCAACACCGCAGGATGGCTTCAGGCCCTAATCTGGTTCCGGCACGGCACGCTGAGCCTTTGGTTATTTCCTCTTCCTGGTGGGAAATGAGAGTTAAATTTGCCCGTCCAGACACCTCCAGCTAGTCTCTCATTGGTTCTCGCTATTCCTGTTCATCTTCCGCAGAAATTGCAAACTGGGCCAAACAGGAGGTTAAAGGGACTGACTCTCCAAGTCGGGAGAGTGTTAGTAAAGCGTCTGGAATGTTGCACCCGAGGACCAGGGTACGAAAACTGAGACATATTTGAACACGTCTCCCGATCACATGGTTGATCATACTCTGGGTTCCACATGCATGTTTTAGCTGAAGGAAGAATACCTAAAACGTGGGTAGTTGAAACCCGTGGAATGGGTACCATGCAATATGACTTCAAAGGGTCTTCATTTGCTCACCGAACCTCTCCAGTCCTATCACTGCTGCGTTTATGCCCCTGTACACATGCTTGATTCTCTTTCGGAGACATAACAATCCATAGGTTTTAAGATACTTACTAGTCAGTTATATTCTTAGGCGTTTAATATGCGGTGTTGAGTCCATTTCGTTGAGCAAGGAGTAGCTCTTGTCTATTCCATATTTGGCTTAAGGAACTTTATCTGTGCTCATTTCAATCTCTGGTTTTATGCAGCACCCCAACTCACCTTTACCCTTAAGCAAGCATAAGTTGGTATTCTAAATTTGAGACCCTGTTCTGTTCTGTAATTCAGTTCCTGTGTAGCCAAGTTTCCATTCCGTGTATTACTGATATCTTATGATGTTTCTTTTTCTGTGTGACTTATTTCAGTTAGAATCATCATACCTGAATCCACTCATTGTGCTGCTAAGGGCCTGATGACACAGATTTCATTGCTGAGTGATATTGCTTTGTAAGTGAATACCACAACTTCTTTATCCATTTTTCACTTTCTGTGATATTGAACTTGTACGGTAAACGAGGTTCTTGTAAACGGAGGCGTCCCAAACTTTGGGGTGGCTGTGTCTTTTTGATTTTAATTTCCCTAAGCTATAGGACCATTAGTGGAAGTGCCCTAGGCTCTGTTGCTTTGTTTTTTAGATGTTTCAGGAAACACCATACACTTCTCCTGAGTGTCTGTTGGCAATTTACATCCCGCCCATCAGCATAACAAGGCTCCCAGTTCTCCATGGCCTGTCCTGCCTTTCTGGATTTTACACTTTCTTCAGATGGCCCTCTTGACAGGGGAGAAGTGAGACTTCATTGTAGTGCAGATTTCCTTTGCAAGCTTGCTGGGTTGGCCAAAAAGGGCGTATGCGTTTTTTCCTGAACATATTCAGGAAAAAACGCATACGCCCTTTTTGGCCAAGTGCATCATTGTGGACGTTCTGCCTCTTTTCCTATGCTTTCAATGCAATTCCAGTCTACCTCCTGAAATCGGTTTCCTGCAATTCTGCCCCGCTTTCAAGTCCTCTTGGCAGCCTTACTTCAGTCTATTTTTGGACGATAGCTGTCATTTATAACTCTGCAGGTTTGTGAATTACAGTGCCCCTGAGCTCCTTTCTTCAACTCGCTTTCTTTTCAGCTGGCCGCAACACCGCAGGATGGCTTCAGGCCCTAATCTGGTTCTGGCACGGCACGCTGAGCCTTTGGATAATTCCTCTTCCTGGTGGGAAATGAGAGTTAAATTTGCCCGTCCAGACACCTCTAGCTAGCCTCTCATTGTTTCTCGCTATTCCTGTTCATCTTTCGCAGAAATTGCAAACTGGGCCAAACAGGAGGTTAAAGGGACTGACTCTCCAAGTCGGGAGAGTGTTAGTAAAGCTTCTGGAATGTTGCACCCGAGTACCAGGGTACGAAAACTGAGACATATTTGAACACGTCTCCCGATCACATGGTTGATCATACTCTAGGTTCCACATGCATGTTTTAGCTGAAGGAAGAATACCTTAAACCTGGGTAGTTGAAACCCGTGGAATGGGTACCATGCAATATGACTTCAAAGGGTCTTCATTTGCTCACCGAACCTCTCCAATCCTATCACTGCTGCGTTTATGCCCCTGTACACATGCTTGATTCTCTTTCGGAGACATAGCAATCTATAGGTTTTAAGATACTTACTAGTCAGGTACATTCTTAGGCGTTTAATATGGGGTGTTGAGTCCATTTCATTGAGCAAGGAGTAGCTCTTGTCTATTCCATATTTGGCTTAAGGAACTTTATCTGTGCTCATTTCAATCTCTGGTTTTATGCAGCACCCCAACTCACCTTTCCCCTTAAGCAAGAATATGTTGGTTTTCTAAATTTGTGACCCTGTTCTGTTCTGTAATTCAGTTCCTGTGTAGCCAAGTTTACATTCCGTGTATTACTGATATCTTATGATGTTTCTTTTTCTGTGTGACTTATTTCAGTTAGAATCATCATACCTGAATCCACTCATTGTGCTGCTAAGGGCCTGATGACACAGATTTCATTGCTGAGTGATATTGCTTTGTAAGTAAATACCACAACTTCTTTATCCATTTTTCACTTTCGGCGATGTTGAACTTGTACTGTAAACGAGGTTCTTGTAAACAGAGCCTTTCCAAACTTTGGGGTGGCTGTGTCTTTTTGATTTTAATTTCCCTAAGCCTAGGACCATAAGTGGAAGTGCCCTAGGTTCTGTTGCTTTGTTTTTTAGATGTTTCAGGAAACACCATACACTTCTCCGGAGTGGTTGTTGGCAATTTACATCCCGCCCATCAGCATAACAAGGCTCCCAGTTCTCCATGGCCTGTCCTGCCTTTCTGGATTTTACACTTTTTTCAGATGGCCCTTTTGACCGGGGGGAAGTGAGACTTCATTGTAGTGCAGATTTCCTTTGCAAGCTTGCTTGGTTGGCCAAAAAGGGCGTATGCGTTTTTTCCTGAATATATTCAGGAAAAAACGCATACGCCCTTTATGGCCAAGTGCATCATTGTGGACGTTCTGCCTCTTTTCCTATGCTTTCAATGCAATTCCAGTCTACCTCCTGAAATCGGTTTCCTGCAATTCTGCCCCGCTTTCAAGTCCTCTTGGCAGCCTTACTTCAGTCTATTTTTGGACGATAGCTGTCATTTATAACTCTGCAGGTTTGTGAATTCCAGTGCCCCTGAGCTCCTTTCTTCAACTCGCTTTCTTTTGAGCTGGCCGCAACACCGCAGGATGGCTTAAAGCCCTAATCTGGTTCCGGCACGGCACGCTGAGCCTTTGGTTAATTCCTCTTCCTGGTGGGAAATGAGAGTTAAATTTGCCCGTCCAGACACCTCCAACTAGCCTCATTGGTTCTCGCTATTCCTGTTCATCATCCGCAGAAATTGCAAACTGGGCCAAACAGGAGGTTAAAGGGATTGACTCTCCAAGTCGGGAGAGTGTTAGTAAAGCGTCTGGAATGTTGCACCCGAGTACCAGGGTACGAAAACTGAGACATATTTGAACACGTCTCCCGATCACATGGTTGATCATACTCTACGTTCCACATGCATGTTTTAGCTGAAGGAAGAATACCTTAAACCTGGGTAGTTGAAACCCGTGGAATGGGTACCATGCAATATGACTTCAAAGGGTCTTCATTTGCTCACCAACCTCTCCAATCCTATCACTGCTGCGTTTATGCCCCTGTACACATGCTTGATTCTCTTTCGGAGACATAGCAATCCATAGGTTTTAAGATACTTACTAGTCAGGTACATTCTTAGGCGTTTAATATTGGGTGTTGAGTCCATTTCGTTGAGCAAGGAGTAGCTCTTGTCTATTCCATATTTGGCTAAAGGAACTTTATCTGTGCTCATTTCAATCTCTGGTTTTATGCAGCACCCCAACTCACCTTTCCCCTTAAGCAAGCATAAGTTGGTTTTCTAAATTTGAGACCCTGTTCTGTTCTGTAATTCTGTACCTGTGTAGCCAAGTTTACATTCCGTGTATTACTGATATCTTATGATGTTTCTTTTTCTGTGTGACTTATTTCAGTTAGAATCATCATACCTGAATCCACTCATTGTGCTGCTAAGGGCCTGATGACACAGATTTCATTGCTGAGTGATATTGCTTTGTAAGTAAATACCACAACTTCTTTATCCATTTTTCACTTTCTGCGATGTTGAACTTGTACTGTAAACGAGGTTCTTGTAAACAGAGCCGTTCCAAACTTTGGGGTGGCTGTGTCTTTTTGATTTTAATTTCCCTAAGCTATAGGACCATAAGTGGCAGTGCCCTAGGCTCTGTTGCTTTGTTTTTTAGATGTTTCAGGAAACACCATACACTTCTCCTGAGTGGTTGTTGGCAATTTACATCCCGCCCATCAGCATAACAAGGCTCCCAGTTCTCCATGGCCTGTCCTGCCTTTCTGGATTTTACACTTTTTTCAGATGGCCCTTTTGACCAGGGAGAAGTGAGACTTCATTGTAGTGAAGATTTCCTTTGCAAGCTTGCTTGGTTGGCCAAAAAGGGCGTATGCGTTTTTTCCTGAATATATTCAGGAAAAAACGCATACGCCCTTTTTGGCCAAGTGCATCATTGTGGACGTTCTGCCTCTTTTCCTATGCTTTCAATGCAATTCCAGTCTACCTCCTGAAATCGGTTTCCTGCAATTCTGCCCCGCTTTCAAGTCCTCTTGGCAGCCTTACTTCAGTCTATTTTTGGACGATAGCTGTCATTTATAACTCTGCAGGTTTGTGAATTACAGTGCCCCTGAGCTCCTTTCTTCAACTCGCTTTCTTGTGACCTGGCCGCAACACCGCAGGATTTGCTTCAGGCCCTAATCTGGTTCTGGCACGGCACGCTGAGCCTTTGGTTAATTCCTCTTCCTGGTGGGAAATGAGAGTTAAATTTGCCTGTCCAGACACCTCCAGCTAGTCTCTCATTGGTTCTCGCTATTCCTGTTCATCTACTGCAGAAATTGCAAACTGGGCCAAACAGGAGGTTAAAGGGACTGACTCTCCAAGTCGGGAGAGTGTTAGTAAAGCGTCTGGAATGTTGCACCCGAGTACCAGGGTACGAAAACTGAGACATATTTGAACACGTCTCCCGATCACATGGTTGATCATACTCTAGGTTCCACATGCATGTTTTAGCAGAAGGAAGAATACCTTAAACCTGGGTAGTTGAAACCCGTGGAATGGGTACCATGCAATATGACTTCAAAGGGTCTTCATTTGCTCACTGAACCTCTCCAATCCTATCACTGCTGCGTTTATGCCCCTGTACACATGCTTGATTCTCTTTCGGAGACATAGCAATCCATAGGTTTTAAGATACTTACTAGTCAGGTACATTCTTAGGCGTTTAATATGGGGTGTTGAGTCCATTTCATTGAGCAAGGAGTAGCTCTTGTCTATTCCATATTTGGCTTAAGGAACTTTATCTGTGCTCATTTCAATCTCTGGTTTTATGCAGCACCCCAACTCACCTTTACCCTTAAGCAAGAATAAGTTGGTTTTCTAAATTTGAGACCCTGTTCTGTTCTGTAATTCAGTCCCTGTGTAGCCAAGTTTCCATTCCGTGTATTACTGATATCTTATGATGTTTCTTTTTCTGTGTGACTTATTTCAGTTAGAATCATCATACCTGAATCCACTCATTGTGCTGCTAAGGGCCTGATGACATAGATTTCATTGCTGAGTGTTATTGCTTTGTAAGTAAATACCACAGCTTCTTTATCCATTTTTCATTTTCTGCGATGTTGAACTTGTACTGTAAACGAGGTTCTTGTAAACAGAGCCGTCCCAAACTTTGGGGTGGCTGTGTCTTTTTTATTTTAATTTCCCTAAGCTATAGGACCATAAGTGGAAGTGCCCTAGGTTCTGTTGCTTTGTTTTTTAGATGTTTCAGGAAACACCATACACTTCTACCAAGTGTCTGTTGGCAATTTACATCCCACCCATCAGCATAACAAGGCTCCCAGTTCTCCATGGCCTGTCCTGCCTTTCTGGATTTTACACTTTTTTCAGATGGCCCTTTTGACCGGGGGGAAGTGAGACTTCATTGTAGTGCAGATTTCCTTTGCAAGCTTGCTTGGTTGGCCAAAAAGGGCGTATGCGTTTTTTCCTGAATATATTCAGGAAAAAACGCATACGCCCTTTTTGGCCAAGTGCATCATTGTGGACGTTCTGCCTCTTTTCCTATGCTTTCAATGCAATTCCAGTCTACCTCCTGAAATCGGTTTCCTGCAATTCTGCCCCGCTTTCAAGTCCTCTTGGCAGCCTTACTTCAGTCTATTTTTGGACGATAGCTGTCATTTATAACTCTGCAGGTTTGTGAATTACAGTGCCCCTGAGCTCCTTTCTTCAACTCGCTTTCTTGTGACCTGGCCGCAACACCGCAGGATGGCTTCAGGCCCTAATCTGGTTCCGGCACGGCACGCTGAGCCTTTGGTTAATTCCTCTTCCTGGTGGGAAATGAGAGTTAAATTTGCCCGTCCAGACACCTCCAGCTAGTCTCTCATTGGTTCTCGCTATTCCTGTTCATCTTCCGCAGAAATTGCAAACTGGGCCAAACAGGAGGTTAAAGGGATTGACTCTCCAAGTCGGGAGAGTGTTAGTAAAGCGTCTGGAATGTTGCACCCGAGTACCAGGGTACGAAAACTGAGACATATTTGAACACGTCTCCCGATCACATGGTTGATCATACTCTGGGTTCCACATGCATGTTTTAGCTGAAGGAAGAATACCTAAAACCTGGGTAGTTGAAACCCGTGGAATGGGTACCATGCAATATGACTTCAAAGGGTATTCATATGCTCACCGAACCTCTCCAATCCTATCACTGCTGCGTTTATGCCCCTGTACACATGCTTGATTCTCTTTCAGAGACATAGCAATCCATAGGTTTTAAGATACTTACTAGTCAGGTACATTCTTTGGCGTTTAATATGGGGTGTTGAGTCCATTTCGTTGAGCAAGGAGTAGCTTTTGTCTATTCCATATTTGGCTTAAGGAACTTTATCTGTGCTCATTTCAATCTCTGGTTTTATGCAGCACCCCAACTCACCTTTCCCCTTAAGCAAGCATAAGTTGGTTTTCTAAATTTGAGACCCTGTTCTGTTTTGGAATGCAGTTCCTGTGTAGCCAAGTTTACATTCCGTGTATTACAGATATCTTATGATGTTTCTTTTTCTGTGTGACTTATTTCAGTTAGAATCATCGTACCTGAATCCACTCATTATGCTGCTACGGGCCTGATGACATAGATTTCATTGCTGAGTGATACTGCATTGTACGTAAGTACCACAAGTTCTTTATCCATTTTTCACTTTCTGTGATATTGAACTTGTACGGTAAACGAGGTTCTTGTAAACGGAGGCGTCCCAAACTTTGGGGTGGCTGTGTCTTTTTGATTTTAGTTTCCCTAAGCTATAGGACCATAAGTGGAAGTGCCCTAGGCTCTGTTGCTTTGTTTCTTAGATGTTTCAGGAAACACCATACACTTCTCCTGAGTGTCTGTTGGCAATTTACATCCCGCCCATCAGCATAACAAGGCTCCCAGTTCTCCATGGCCTGTCCTGCCTTTCTGGATTTTACACTTTTTTCAGATGGCCCTTTTAACCGGGGAGAAGTGAGACTTCATTGTAGTGCAGATTTCCTTTGCAAGTTTGCTTGTTTGGCCAAAAAGGGCGTATGCGTTTTTTCCTGAATATATTCAGGAAAAAACGCATACGCCCTTTTTGGCCAAGTGCATCATTGTGGACGTTCTGCCTCTTTTCCTATGCTTTCAATGCAATTCCAGTCTACCTCCTGAAATCGGTTTCCTGCAATTCTGCCCCGCTTTCAAGTCCTCTTGGCAGCCTTACTTCAGTCTATTTTTGGACGATAGCTGTCATTTATAACTCTGCAGGTTTGTGAATTACAGTGCCCCTGAGCTCCTTTCTTCAACTCGCTTTCTTGTGACCTGGCCGCAACACCGCAGGATGTCTTCAGGCCCTAATCTGGTTCTGGCACGGCACGCTGAGCCTTTGGTTAATTCCTCTTCCTGGTGGGAAATGAGAGTTAAATTTGCCCATCCAGACACCTCCAGGTAGTCTCTCATTGATTCCCGCTATTCCTGTTCATCTTCCGCAGAAATTGCAAACTGGGCCAAACAGGAGGTTAAAGGGACTGACTCTCCAAGTGGGGAGAGTGTTAGTAAGCGTCTGGAATGTTGCACCCGAGTACCAGGGTCCGAAAACTGAGACATATTTGAACACGTCTCCCGATCACATGGTTGATCATACTCTAGGTTCCACATGCATGTTTTAGCTGAAGGAAGAATACCTTACACCTGGGTAGTTGAAACCCGTGGAATGGGTACCATGCAATATGACTTCAAAGGGTCTTCATTTGCTCACGAACCTCTCCAGTCCTATCACTGCTGCGTTTATGCCCCTGTACACATGCTTGATTCTCTTTCGGAGACATAGCAATCCATAGGTTTTAAGATACTTACTAGTCAGGTACATTCTTAGGCGTTTAATATGCGGTGTTGAGTCCATTTCGTTGAGCAAGGACTAGCTCTTGTCTATTCCATATTTGGCTTAAGGAACTTTATCTGTGCTCATTTCAATCTCTGGTTTTATGCAGCACCCCAACTCACCTTTCCCCTTAAGCAAGCATAAGTTGGTTTTCTAAATTTGAGACCCTCTTCTGTTCTGTAATTCAGTTCCTGTGTAGCCAAGTTTACATTCCGTGTATTACTGATATCTTATGATGTTTCTTTTTCTGTGTGACTTATTTCAGTTAGAATCATCATACCTGAATCCACTCATTGTGCTGCTAAGGGCCTGATGACATAGATTTCATTGCTGAGTGATATTGCTTTGTAAGTAAATACCACAACTTCTTTATCCATTTTTCACTTTCTGCGATGTTGAACTTGTACTGTAAACGAGGTTCTTGTAAACAGAGCCGTCCCAAACTTCGGGGTGGCTGTGTCTTTTTGATTTTAATTTCCCTAAGCTATAGGACCATAAGTGGAAGTGCCCTAGGCTCTGTTGCTTTGTTTTTTCGATGTTTCAGGAAACACCATACACTTCTCCTGAGTGTCTGTTGGCAATTTACATCCCGCCCATCAGCATAACAAGGCTCCCAGTTCTCCATGGCCTGTCCTGCCTTTCTGGATTTTACACTTTTTTCAGATGGCCCTTTTAACCGGGGAGAAGTGAGACTTCATTGTAGTGCAGATTTCCTTTGCAAGCTTGCTTGGTTGGCCAAAAAGGGCGTATGCGTTTTTTCCTGAATATATTCAGGAAAAAACGCATACGCCCTTTTTGGCCAAGTGCATCATTGTGGACGTTCTGCCTCTTTTCCTATGCTTTCAATGCAATTCCAGTCTACCTCCTGAAATCGGTTTCCTGCAATTCTGCCCCGCTTTCAAGTCCTCTTGGCAGCCTTACTTCAGTCTATTTTTGGACGATAGCTGTCATTTATAACTCTGCAGGTTTGTGAATTACAGTGCCCCTGAGCTCCTTTCTTCAACTCGCTTTCTTGTGACCTGGCCGCAACACCGCAGGATGTCTTCAGGCCCTAATCTGGTTCTGGCACGGCACGCTGAGCCTTTGGTTAATTCCTCTTCCTGGTGGGAAATGAGAGTTAAATTTGCCCATCCAGACACCTCCAGGTAGTCTCTCATTGATTCTCGCTATTCCTGTTCATCTTCCGCAGAAATTGCAAACTGGGCCAAACAGGAGGTTAAAGGGACTGACTCCCCAAGTGGGGAGAGTGTTAGTAAGCGTCTGGAATGTTGCACCCGAGTACCAGGGTCCGAAAACTGAGACATATTTGAACACGTCTCCCGATCACATGGTTGATCATACTCTAGGTTCCACATGCATGTTTTAGCTGAAGGAAGAATACCTTAAACCTGGGTAGTTGAAACCCGTGGAATGGGTACCATGCAATATGACTTCAAAGGGTCTTCATTTGCTCACGAACCTCTCCAGTCCTATCACTGCTGCGTTTATGCCCCTGTACACATGCTTGATTCTCTTTCGGAAACATAGCAATCCATAGGTTTTAAGATACTTACTAGTCAGGTACATTCTTAGGCGTTTAATATGCGGTGTTGAGTCCATTTCGTTGAGCAAGGACTAGCTCTTGTCTATTCCATATTTGGCTTAAGGAACTTTATCTGTGCTCATTTCAATCTCTGGTTTTATGCAGCACCCCAACTCACCTTTCCCCTTAAGCAAGCATAAGTTGGTTTTCTAAATTTGAGACCCTCTTCTGTTCTGTAATTCAGTTCCTGTGTAGCCAAGTTTACATTCCGTGTATTACTGATATCTTATGATGTTTCTTTTTCTGTGTGACTTATTTCAGTTAGAATCATCATACCTGAATCCACTCATTGTGCTGCTAAGGGCCTGATGACATAGATTTCATTGCTGAGTGATATTGCTTTGTAAGTAAATACCACAACTTCTTTATCCATTTTTCACTTTCTGCGATGTTGAACTTGTACTGTAAACGAGGTTCTTGTAAACAGAGCCGTTCCAAACATTGGGGTGGCTGTGTCTTTTTGATTTTAATTTCCCTAAGCTATAGGACCATAAGTGGAAGTGCCCTAGGCTCTGTTGCTTTGTTTTTTCGATGTTTCAGGAAACACCATACACTTCTCCCGAGTGTCTGTTGGCAATTTACATCCCGCCCATCAGCATAACAAGGCTCCCAGTTCTCCATGGCCTGTCCTGCCTTTCTGGATTTTACACTTTTTTCAGATGGCCCTTTTGACCGGGGGGAAGTGAGACTTCATTGTAGTGCAGATTTCCTTTGCAAGCTTGCTTGGTTGGCCAAAAAGGGCGTATGCGTTTTTTCCTGAATATATTCAGGAAAAAACGCATACGCCCTTTTTGGCCAAGTGCATCATTGTGGACGTTCTGCCTCTTTTCCTATGCTTTCAATGCAATTCCAGTCTACCTCCTGAAATCGGTTTCCTGCAATTCTGCCCCGCTTTCAAGTCCTCTTGGCAGCCTTACTTCAGTCTATTTTTGGACGATAGCTGTCATTTATAACTCTGCAGGTTTGTGAGTTACAGTGCCCCTGAGCTCCTTTCTTCAACTCGTTTTCTTGTGAGCTGGCTGCAACACCGCTGGATGGCTTCAGGCCCTAATCTGGTTCCGGCACGGCATGCTGAGCCTTTGGTTATTTCCTCTTTCTGGTGGGAAATGAGAGTTAAATTTGCCCGTCCAGACACCTCCAGCTAGTCTCTCATTGGTTCTCCCTATTCCTGTTCATCTTCCGCAGAAATTGCAAACGGGGCCAAACAGGAGGTTAAAGGTGCTGACTCTACAAGTGGGGAGAGTGTTAGTAAAGCATCTGGAATGTTGCACCTGAGTACCAGGGGAGGAAAACTGAGACATATTTGAACACGTCTCCCGTTCACACGGTTGATCATACTCTGGGTTCCACATGCATGTTTTAGCTGAAGGAAGAATACCTTAAACCTGGAGAGTTGAGACCCGTGTAATGGGTACCATGCAATATGACTTCAAAGGGTCTTCATTTGCTCACCGAACCTCTCCAATCCTATCACTGCTGCGTTTATGCCCCTGTACACATGCTTGATTCTCTTTCGGAGACATAGCAATCCATAGGTTTTAAGATACTTACTAGTCAGGTACATTCTTTGGCGTTTAATATGGGGTGTTGAGTCCATTTCGTTGAGCAAGGAGTAGCTCTTGTCTATTCCATATTTGGCTTAAGGAACTTTATCTGTGCTCATTTCAATCTCTGGTTTTATGCAGCACCCCAACTCACCTTTCCCCTTAAGCAAGCATAAGTTGGTTTTCTAAATTTGAGACCCTGTTCTGTTTTGGAATGCAGTTCCTGTGTAGCCAAGTTTACATTCCGTGTATTACTGATATCTTATGATGTTTCTTTTTCTGTGTGACTTATTTCAGTTAGAATCATCGTACCTGAATCCACTCATTATGCTGCTACGGGCCTGATGAGATAGATTTCATTGCTGAGTGATACTGCATTGTACGTAAGTACCACAACTTCTTTATCCATTTTTCACTTTCTGTGATATTGAACTTGTACGGTAAACGAGGTTCTTGTAAACGGAGGCGTCCCAAACTTTGGGGTGGCTGTGTCTTTTTGATTTTAGTTTCCCTAAGCTATAGGACCATAAGTGGAAGTGCCCTAGGCTCTGTTGCTTTGTTTCTTAGATGTTTCAGGAAACACCATACACTTCTCCTGAGTGTCTGTTGGCAATTTACATCCCGCCCATCAGCATAACAAGGCTCCCAGTTCTCCATGGCCTGTCCTGCCTTTCTGGATTTTACACTTTTTTCAGATGGCCCTTTTAACCGGGGAGAAGTGAGACTTCATTGTAGTGCAGATTTCCTTTGCAAGTTTGCTTGTTTGGCCAAAAAGGGCGTATGCGTTTTTTCCTGAATATATTCAGGAAAAAACGCATACGCCCTTTTTGGCCAAGTGCATCATTGTGGACGTTCTGCCTCTTTTCCTATGCTTTCAATGCAATTCCAGTCTACCTCCTGAAATCGGTTTCCTGCAATTCTGCCCCGCTTTCAAGTCCTCTTGGCAGCCTTACTTCAGTCTATTTTTGGACGATAGCTGTCATTTATAACTCTGCAGGTTTGTGAATTACAGTGCCCCTGAGCTCCTTTCTTCAACTCGCTTTCTTGTGACCTGGCCGCAACACCGCAGGATGTCTTCAGGCCCTAATCTGGTTCTGGCACGGCACGCTGAGCCTTTGGTTAATTCCTCTTCCTGGTGGGAAATGAGAGTTAAATTTGCCCATCCAGACACCTCCAGGTAGTCTCTCATTGATTCCCGCTATTCCTGTTCATCTTCCGCAGAAATTGCAAACTGGGCCAAACAGGAGGTTAAAGGGACTGACTCTCCAAGTGGGGAGAGTGTTAGTAAGCGTCTGGAATGTTGCACCCGAGTACCAGGGTCCGAAAACTGAGACATATTTGAACACGTCTCCCGATCACATGGTTGATCATACTCTAGGTTCCACATGCATGTTTTAGCTGAAGGAAGAATACCTTACACCTGGGTAGTTGAAACCCGTGGAATGGGTACCATGCAATATGACTTCAAAGGGTCTTCATTTGCTCACGAACCTCTCCAGTCCTATCACTGCTGCGTTTATGCCCCTGTACACATGCTTGATTCTCTTTCGGAGACATAGCAATCCATAGGTTTTAAGATACTTACTAGTCAGGTACATTCTTAGGCGTTTAATATGCGGTGTTGAGTCCATTTCGTTGAGCAAGGACTAGCTCTTGTCTATTCCATATTTGGCTTAAGGAACTTTATCTGTGCTCATTTCAATCTCTGGTTTTATGCAGCACCCCAACTCACCTTTCCCCTTAAGCAAGCATAAGTTGGTTTTCTAAATTTGAGACCCTCTTCTGTTCTGTAATTCAGTTCCTGTGTAGCCAAGTTTACATTCCGTGTATTACTGATATCTTATGATGTTTCTTTTTCTGTGTGACTTATTTCAGTTAGAATCATCATACCTGAATCCACTCATTGTGCTGCTAAGGGCCTGATGACATAGATTTCATTGCTGAGTGATATTGCTTTGTAAGTAAATACCACAACTTCTTTATCCATTTTTCACTTTCTGCGATGTTGAACTTGTACTGTAAACGAGGTTCTTGTAAACAGAGCCGTCCCAAACTTCGGGGTGGCTGTGTCTTTTTGATTTTAATTTCCCTAAGCTATAGGACCATAAGTGGAAGTGCCCTAGGCTCTGTTGCTTTGTTTTTTCGATGTTTCAGGAAACACCATACACTTCTCCTGAGTGTCTGTTGGCAATTTACATCCCGCCCATCAGCATAACAAGGCTCCCAGTTCTCCATGGCCTGTCCTGCCTTTCTGGATTTTACACTTTTTTCAGATGGCCCTTTTAACCGGGGAGAAGTGAGACTTCATTGTAGTGCAGATTTCCTTTGCAAGCTTGCTTGGTTGGCCAAAAAGGGCGTATGCGTTTTTTCCTGAATATATTCAGGAAAAAACGCATACGCCCTTTTTGGCCAAGTGCATCATTGTGGACGTTCTGCCTCTTTTCCTATGCTTTCAATGCAATTCCAGTCTACCTCCTGAAATCGGTTTCCTGCAATTCTGCCCCGCTTTCAAGTCCTCTTGGCAGCCTTACTTCAGTCTATTTTTGGACGATAGCTGTCATTTATAACTCTGCAGGTTTGTGAATTACAGTGCCCCTGAGCTCCTTTCTTCAACTCGCTTTCTTGTGACCTGGCCGCAACACCGCAGGATGTCTTCAGGCCCTAATCTGGTTCTGGCACGGCACGCTGAGCCTTTGGTTAATTCCTCTTCCTGGTGGGAAATGAGAGTTAAATTTGCCCATCCAGACACCTCCAGGTAGTCTCTCATTGATTCTCGCTATTCCTGTTCATCTTCCGCAGAAATTGCAAACTGGGCCAAACAGGAGGTTAAAGGGACTGACTCCCCAAGTGGGGAGAGTGTTAGTAAGCGTCTGGAATGTTGCACCCGAGTACCAGGGTCCGAAAACTGAGACATATTTGAACACGTCTCCCGATCACATGGTTGATCATACTCTAGGTTCCACATGCATGTTTTAGCTGAAGGAAGAATACCTTAAACCTGGGTAGTTGAAACCCGTGGAATGGGTACCATGCAATATGACTTCAAAGGGTCTTCATTTGCTCACGAACCTCTCCAGTCCTATCACTGCTGCGTTTATGCCCCTGTACACATGCTTGATTCTCTTTCGGAAACATAGCAATCCATAGGTTTTAAGATACTTACTAGTCAGGTACATTCTTAGGCGTTTAATATGCGGTGTTGAGTCCATTTCGTTGAGCAAGGACTAGCTCTTGTCTATTCCATATTTGGCTTAAGGAACTTTATCTGTGCTCATTTCAATCTCTGGTTTTATGCAGCACCCCAACTCACCTTTCCCCTTAAGCAAGCATAAGTTGGTTTTCTAAATTTGAGACCCTCTTCTGTTCTGTAATTCAGTTCCTGTGTAGCCAAGTTTACATTCCGTGTATTACTGATATCTTATGATGTTTCTTTTTCTGTGTGACTTATTTCAGTTAGAATCATCATACCTGAATCCACTCATTGTGCTGCTAAGGGCCTGATGACATAGATTTCATTGCTGAGTGATATTGCTTTGTAAGTAAATACCACAACTTCTTTATCCATTTTTCACTTTCTGCGATGTTGAACTTGTACTGTAAACGAGGTTCTTGTAAACAGAGCCGTTCCAAACATTGGGGTGGCTGTGTCTTTTTGATTTTAATTTCCCTAAGCTATAGGACCATAAGTGGAAGTGCCCTAGGCTCTGTTGCTTTGTTTTTTCGATGTTTCAGGAAACACCATACACTTCTCCCGAGTGTCTGTTGGCAATTTACATCCCGCCCATCAGCATAACAAGGCTCCCAGTTCTCCATGGCCTGTCCTGCCTTTCTGGATTTTACACTTTTTTCAGATGGCCCTTTTGACCGGGGGGAAGTGAGACTTCATTGTAGTGCAGATTTCCTTTGCAAGCTTGCTTGGTTGGCCAAAAAGGGCGTATGCGTTTTTTCCTGAATATATTCAGGAAAAAACGCATACGCCCTTTTTGGCCAAGTGCATCATTGTGGACGTTCTGCCTCTTTTCCTATGCTTTCAATGCAATTCCAGTCTACCTCCTGAAATCGGTTTCCTGCAATTCTGCCCCGCTTTCAAGTCCTCTTGGCAGCCTTACTTCAGTCTATTTTTGGACGATAGCTGTCATTTATAACTCTGCAGGTTTGTGAGTTACAGTGCCCCTGAGCTCCTTTCTTCAACTCGTTTTCTTGTGAGCTGGCTGCAACACCGCTGGATGGCTTCAGGCCCTAATCTGGTTCCGGCACGGCATGCTGAGCCTTTGGTTATTTCCTCTTTCTGGTGGGAAATGAGAGTTAAATTTGCCCGTCCAGACACCTCCAGCTAGTCTCTCATTGGTTCTCCCTATTCCTGTTCATCTTCCGCAGAAATTGCAAACGGGGCCAAACAGGAGGTTAAAGGTGCTGACTCTCCAAGTGGGGAGAGTGTTAGTAAAGCGTCTGGAATGTTGCACCTGAGTACCAGGGGAGGAAAACTGAGACATATTTGAACACGTCTCCCGTTCACACGGTTGATCATACTCTGGGTTCCACATGCATGTTTTAGCTGAAGGAAGAATACCTTAAACCTGGAGAGTTGAGACCCGTGTAATGGGTACCATGCAATATGACTTCAAAGGGTCTTCATTTGCTCACCGAACCTCTCCAATCCTATCACTGCTGCGTTTATGCCCCTGTACACATGCTTGATTCTCTTTCGGAGACATAGCAATCCATAGGTTTTAAGATACTTACTAGTCAGGTACATTCTTTGGCGTTTAATATGGGGTGTTGAGTCCATTTCGTTGAGCAAGGAGTAGCTCTTGTCTATTCCATATTTGGCTTAAGGAACTTTATCTGTGCTCATTTCAATCTCTGGTTTTATGCAGCACCCCAACTCACCTTTCCCCTTAAGCAAGCATAAGTTGGTTTTCTAAATTTGAGACCCTGTTCTGTTTTGGAATGCAGTTCCTGTGTAGCCAAGTTTACATTCCGTGTATTACTGATATCTTATGATGTTTCTTTTTCTGTGTGACTTATTTCAGTTAGAATCATCGTACCTGAATCCACTCATTATGCTGCTACGGGCCTGATGAGATAGATTTCATTGCTGAGTGATACTGCATTGTACGTAAGTACCACAACTTCTTTATCCATTTTTCACTTTCTGTGATATTGAACTTGTACGGTAAACGAGGTTCTTGTAAACGGAGGCGTCCCAAACTTTGGGGTGGCTGTGTCTTTTTGATTTTAGTTTCCCTAAGCTATAGGACCATAAGTGGAAGTGCCCTAGGCTCTGTTGCTTTTTTTCTTAGATGTTTCAGGAAACACCATACACTTCTCCTGAGTGTCTGTTGGCAATTTACATCCCGCCCATCAGCATAACAAGGCTCCCAGTTCTCCATGGCCTGTCCTGCCTTTCTGGATTTTACACTTTTTTCAGATGGCCCTTTTAACCGGGGAGAAGTGAGACTTCATTGTAGTGCAGATTTCCTTTGCAAGTTTGCTTGGTTGGCCAAAAAGGGCGTATGCGTTTTTTCCTGAATATATTCAGGAAAAAACGCATACGCCCTTTTTGGCCAAGTGCATCATTGTGGACGTTCTGCCTCTTTTCCTATGCTTTCAATGCAATTCCAGTCTACCTCCTGAAATCGGTTTCCTGCAATTCTGCCCCGCTTTCAAGTCCTCTTGGCAGCCTTACTTCAGTCTATTTTTGGACGATAGCTGTCATTTATAACTCTGCAGGTTTGTGAATTACAGTGCCCCTGAGCTCCTTTCTTCAACTCGCTTTCTTGTGACCTGGCCGCAACACCGCAGGATGTCTTCAGGCCCTAATCTGGTTCTGGCACGGCACGCTGAGCCTTTGGTTAATTCCTCTTCCTGGTGGGAAATGAGAGTTAAATTTGCCCATCCAGACACCTCCAGGTAGTCTCTCATTGATTCTCGCTATTCCTGTTCATCTTCCGCAGAAATTGCAAACGGGGCCAAACAGGAGGTTAAAGGTGCTGACTCTCCAAGTGGGGAGAGTGTTAGTAAAGCGTCTGGAATGTTGCACCCGAGTACCAGGGGAGGAAAACTGAGACATATTTGAACACGTCTCCCGTTCACACGGTTGATCATACTCTGGGTTCCACATGCATGTTTTAGCTGAAGGAAGAATACCTTAAACCTGGAGAGTTGAGACCCATGTAATGGGTACCATGCAATATGACTTCAAAGGGTCTTCATTTGCTCACCGAACCTCTCCAATCCTATCACTGCTGCGTTTATGCCCCTGTACACACGCTTGATTCTCTTTTGGAGACATAGCAATCCATAGGTTTTAAGATACTTACTAGTCAGGTACATTCTTTGGCGTTTAATATGGGGTGTTGAGTCCATTTCGTTGAGCAAGGAGTAGCTCTTGTCTATTCCATATTTGGCTTAAGGAACTTTATCTGTGCTCATTTCAATCTCTGGTTTTATGCAGCACCCCAACTCACCTTCCCCTTAAGCAAGCATACGTTGGTTTTCTAAACTTGAGACACTGTTCTGTTTTGTAATTCAGTTCATGTGTAGCCAAGTTCACATTCTGTGTATTAGTGATACCTTATGATGTTTCTTTTCTGTGTGACTTATTTCAGTTCGAATCATCATACCTGAATCCACTCATTATGCTGCTACGGGCCTGATGACATAGATTTCATTGCTGAGTGATATTGCATTGTACGTAAGTACCACAAGTTCTTTATCCATTTTTCACTTTCTGCGATATTGAACTTGTACCGTAAACGAGGTTCTTGTAAACAGAGCCGTCCCAAACTTTGGGCTGGCTGTGTCTTTTTGATTTTAATTTCCCTAAGCTATAGGACCATAAGTGGAAGTGCCCTAGGTTCTGTTGCTTTGTTTTTTAGATGTTTCAGGAAACACCATACACTTCTCCAGAGTGGCTGTTGGCAATTTACATCCCGCCCATCAGCATAAGAAGGCTCCCAGTTCTCCATGGCCTGTCGTGCCTTTATGGATTTTACACTTTTTTCAGATGGCCCTTTTGACCAGGTGGAAATGAGACTTCATTGTAGTGCAGATTTCCTTTGCAAGCTTGCTTGGTTGGCCAAAAAGTGCGTATGCGTTTTTTCCTGAATATATTCAGGAAAAAACACATACGCCCTTTTTGGCCAAGTGCATCATTGTCGAGTTTCTGACTCTCTTCATATGCTTTCAATGCAATTCCAGTCTACCTCCTGAAATCGGTTTCCTGCAATTCTGCCTTGCTTTCAATGCCTCTTCATAGCCTTACCTCAATATATTTTTTAAAAATAGTTGGCCTTTATAACTCTGCAGGTTTTTGAATTGCAGTGGCCCTTAGCTCCATTTTTTAGCTCTTATTTTTGTGGTATTGCCCCATAACCACAGGATTCCTTGAAGCCCTATTTTTCTTCTGGGGCACCTGCTGTGCCTTTGGTTAATTCTTCTTACTGATGTGATATTAGAGTGACATGTGCCCATTGAAACCGCTACAGCTAGTTTCTCACTGGTTCCCCCTATTCCCATTCATCCTCTGCACTAACTGCAGACTGTGCGATACCAGAACTTAGAGGCATTGACTCCATGTGGGGATGTTGTTAGTAAAGTGGCTGGAATGTCGATCCGGAGCCCCAGGAGAGGAAAAATGAGGTGCGTTTTAGAAACCTTTCCCGATCATATGGTATACCAGTCGCTGGGTTTCCCAAGCATGGTTTAGCTGTAGGAAGATTCCCTTCAACCTGGAGTGTTGGGACCCTTGGACTGAGTAGCATGAAGTATTGCATTAAACTTTCGGCAGTTGCTCACCAAAGCTCACCAATCCTGTCAGCCCCAAGTGTCCAGCCTTATGTGTTATCCAGCTGTGGGTTTATATGTGGTCAATCCAGGTTGCATCACAGCCCCTGAGCGAATTTTGTAAGAATTTTTCTCTCTTTCATTGTTTCAGCGTTTTGTTTTTAAAATTTATTTCTATAATGGGGTTTAGCTCCTTTTCACTGCTGTGTTTGTGCCGCTCTGCACACACTTGATTCCCTTATGGAGATATATCAATACATGGGTTTTAAGATTCTTATTCCTCAGATATATTTCTCTGCGGTGTATAGGGTGTGTTGAGGCCTGTTCATTGAGCAAGGTGTAGATCTTGTCTAATACCTATTTGGTTTATTGAACGGTATCTGTGCTAATTTCAAACTCTGGTTTTATGCATCACCCCACCTCTCCTTTCCCCTTAAGCTGACATAAGTGTGTTTTCTAAATGTGAGACACTGTTCTGTTCTGTAATTCATTTCTTGTGCAGCCATATTTACCCTCCCTCTATAAGTGATATCTTATGATATGTTTCTTTTTCTGTTTGACTTATTTCAAGTAGTATTATCGGACCTAAATCCACTCTTTATCCTTCTACTAGCCTTATTACATTGATTTCATGGTGAAGAGATATTCCATTGTACATAAGTACCACATCTTCTTTATCCATTGTTCTCTTTCCTGGGATATTTAAGGTGTACTGAAGTTGAGGTTCTTGTAAACAGAGTAGCCCTAAACTGTGGTGTGCTTGTGTCTTGTTGATTTTTAGACTTCCCTAGATATACTCCCATGATTGGAAGTGTCCTATGCTCTGTAGCTCTGTTTTTTAGATGATTTAGGAACCACCATACACTTCTCCAGAGTGGCTCTTGGCAGTTCACACACTGCCCATCAGCGTATAAAGGCTCCCTGTTCTCCATGGCCTGTCCTGCATTTCTGGTTTTTACAATTTTTTAGGATGGCCCTTTTGACCGGTGGGAAGTGAGACTTCTTTGTTGTGCACATTTGCATTGCTTGCTTGCTTCGTTGCCCATAAAGTGCGTATGCGTTTTTTCCTGGATATAATCAGGAAAAAACGCATACGCCCTTTTGGGCCAACTGCATCATTGTCGAAATTCTGCCGCTTTTCATGTGCGTTAAAGACGAGTCCAATCTATCTCTTGAAATCTGTTTCTTGCAATTCTGTCTTGCATTCAGATCCTCTTCTTTGCCTTACCTCAACATATTTTTGGACGTTAGTTTTCATTTATAACTCTGCAGGTTTGTGAATTGCAGTGACCCTGAGCTCCATTTTTTAAGTTGCTCTTTTGTGAGCTGGCCTCAAACCCACAGGATTGCTTCAGGCCCTATTTTGGCTCCGGCGAGGCAGGCTGAGCCTTTCTTTAATTCTTATTCTTAATGGGAAATTAGAGTGATATGTGCCCGTCCAAACCCCTACAACTCTTCTCTCATTGGTTCCCCCTCTTCCCGTTCATCCTCCTCACAATTTGCAAAATGTGTGAAACAGAAGTTTAAATGTGCTGATTCTCCAAGTGGGGAGATTCTAAGTAGCGTGGCTGGAATGGTGAACAGGAGCACCAGGAGAGGATAAATGAGGTGCATTTTAGACACATCTCCCGATCACATGGTGTACAGTCCTCTGGGTTTTCCATGCATGTTTTAGCTGTAGGAAGATCCCTTGAACCTGCAGATTTGGGACCCATTGAATGGGTACCAGGTAGTATTACTTTAAAGGGTGTGCATTTCCTCACCCAACCTCACATTTCTCTTAGTGCAAACAGTTTCCAGCCTTATGTCTCATCCTGCTGTGGGTCTAGATGTGTTCAATCCATGTTGCATCACCGTCCCTGAGGAAAAGTTGTAAGAGGTTTTCTCTGTCTCTCTGTCGTTTATTTTTTTCAATTTATTACTATATTGGTTACAGCTGATTTTCAAAGCTCTGTTTCTTGCTGCTGTACATCCACTTGATTCACGTACAGAGAGACATCAATAAATTCTTTTTCAGATTCTTACCAGTCGTATATATTCTTTTCCGGTGACTTGAGTGTGCTGAGTGCAGTTCTTTTAGCTACCGTGTAGGCCTTGTTGATTATCAGTTTGGTATTTGGAATGGTATCTTTGCTAATTTCAACCTCCTGGATGATGCCTCACCCCTCCCCACCTTTCCCGTTTAGCAGCCTTATGCGTGTTTTCTACATATTTGACTATGTTTTTGTTTTGTAATTTATTTCATGTGTAGCCATTTTGGATTCCACCTTTAAGTGATATCTTATGATATGTGTCTTTTTCTTTTTGAATTCTGTCACTTAGAATGATCATACGTAACTCCTCCGGAGTCGTTACAACTGGCCATATTTCATTGATTTCCAGGCTGAATAATATTCCACTCTACCTAAGTACCACATCTCTATCCATTTTTTCCCTCCAGAGACATTTAAGTTATATCCTAGTCGAGGATCTTTTAAACAGAGAGGGGGTAAACATTGGGGTGCCTGTGTCCTCTCGATTTTTGTTTTTCCCAAGATATACGCCCATGAGTGCAAGTGCCCTATGCTCTGTAGCTCATTTTTTAGATGCTTTAGTAAACACAATACACTTCTCCAGAATGGCCGTTGGCAATATACATTTCCACTATAAGTCTCACAGGGCTCCCTCTTCTCGTTGCCCTGTCCTGCATTTCTGTTGTTTACGCTTTATGAGGATGGCTCTTCTGACTGATGCGAAGTGATATCTTTTGTAGTATTGACTTCCAGTGCCCACCTGTTTGGTTGGCTAAAAAAGTGTATGCCCTTTTCTTGAATATATACAGAAAAGAACGCATACACCCTTTTTGGCCAACTGCAATGTTGGCAATGTTCAGCTCCTTTTCTTGTGCTTAATGGCGAGTCCTTTCTACCTCCTCAAATCCCTTTCCTGCCATTCTCCCTTGCTTACAAGTCCTTTTCTCTGACTTTCCTCAAGACATTTTTCAGTGATGGATATTTTCAACTCTGCAGTTTTGTGAATTTTACTGCCCCTGAGTTCCATTGTTCAACTCGTGTTTATGGGAACTGGCCACAAAGCAGCGGGATTTCCTCAAGCCCTATACTGTTTCCATGGGCAACCCTAGCCTTTGGTCAATTCGTCTTCCTGATTGGAAATTAGAGTGACATGTGCCTGTCTGAACACCTAGGACTTGTCTCTCATTGTTCCTCATCCTTCCGCTTCATCCTCTGGACAAATTCCAAACTGTACGCAACAGGATGTTGACAGTGCTGACATCTCCAAGTGGGGAGACTGTTAGTAAAGACGCTGGAGGGGTGAACCCGAGCACCAGGAGATGAGGAGATGAGATGCCTTTTCCAAACTCTTCCCGATCAGATGGTATACCATCCTCTGGGTGTGACAGACATGTTTTAGCAGTAGGAAGAGTCCCATTCATGTAAGGAGAACACCAGGGCTTTTTCAAAATCAGTGTCTCCCCGAAACCCAAACTGGGGAAGTTTTTAAGCTACGGCTACACATATGTTCATTAAGGGCCTTGGGAAGTAGGCAGAGTCCAAACTTTAGATGATTGAAGTCTTCAGGGTCAGAAGCACTCACCACCAGCTTCCCTTAGGCTACACTTTAACTGTCATTGATAGATGATGTCAATAAAAATATCTATTCTTTTTCAGATTATTTCCCCTTATAGGTTATTGCAAAATGTTGAGTGTAGTTCCCTGTGCTATACAGTAGTTCCTTGTTGATGATCTATTTTATACATAGCAGTGTGTATGTGTTAATTCCAAACTGTTAATTTATCCCTCCTCCCACCTTTCCCCTTTGGTAATAATAAATTATAAGATTTTATACTTCTCAGAAATGGGGGAGCTGAAAGAGAGGTATCATTTTCAATGGAAAAGCATTTAAAACAAGATTGAAGGTTTAACCAAGATTATTAGCTGTACATCCTTGGAAAGAAATCACTTCGTTTCTCTAATATTGACCTGACAAATAAGACAAACCTTTTCACTGAACTTGCTTATAAAAAGTGATGGAAATATCAAATGGAAGTGTTAAAAACATCTTATTTTACCCGAGCCTTATACACTGTTCTATGTTAACTACAGTTTGGCTCACACATCTGTTCATTGAGGTTACAATAGTCTCAATTTCTGTTACTGATCCTCCAGAGTGGACCCCAACAAGTGTCCCCCTGCCCAGTGTCATTGGGGCCAACAGATCGAGACTGAGTTTGGTTCACAAGCAAAGGAAACTTTATATTTTGATCAGAGAATGGAGAGGTGAGAGCATGCACTACCCCGTGGGCTGTGGGCTGGGCTGCTGTGTAGAGATCCTGTCAGAGTCAGTGGGAGGGAGGGAGGCGGCGGAGCTCTCGAGGGCTGGGTTGGCTGTAGCTCAGGCTCTATATCGTGGAGTCTGCACTGGGCCCAGGAGCTGAGGTGTCGACCCAGCCATTCTGCACTAGGAAATCTGGTCTGAAGTGCCGGGTGTGGAACCTCTGCATGCGGGACCCTAGGAGCACGTGAAATTAGACAAAGCACAAAGGATAAAAAAGGTTAGACTTGACTTTATTGCCCAGATTCTATTTTTATCTCCCAGGGATTTTTAATGGGCTTTGCTGGGGACAAACCCCTCCTCTGCCTTTTGTCCCGTTCCTCATTCTTGGAGTGCTGAGGGTGCAGACCCTTCTTCTGTAACTGCTGAGTGCTGAGTTGGGAGCCCTCATACCCTGGGGCGAGGGTCAGAGCTTCTCCCCAGCAGCCTCCCGGTGACGTTGATTGTCCCCAGGACCCCTGCCTCCCTGCTCGTCCACCTGAGCACCAGCATTGGAAGTGTTATAGATTCTAATGACCTTTAAGGGTCCAGGAAAGAGATGTGCAGAGACGCTGTGGGGGCCGGTTTCACCCCGCCCCACATTTGTTCGGCCACCTTAGGCTGACCGTCTCTGCCAGCCTAGATGCTCTGACCAGTAGTCTGCGCTTTCTTCAGTTAGGCCCCTGAATTAACGTACAAACAGCACCAGGTGTCAGAGCCCTGCCCGCTCAACTCCCAGACAGTCCAGGGTCAGTGGTGATCAAGGACCATGATGGCTACTGAGTCAACAGCCTTTTGAAGTAAACAGGAGTCCAGCCGGTCTTATTGGCCACCATCATCACAGTGTCTGTAGGCTTTTCTATGGTGACAGTGTGGTATACTGTTCCCCCGCCAAGATTATTAGCTCCCCTCTGGGTGCAGTAAGTCCTGCAAGCAGTAGTCTACTCTTTTGGGACACACTCTTGTTGTTTTATGAGAGAAACTCCAGGTCAAGTGATGTTCACACGAGTCGTCATGGTGCCCTGTTGCCCCCGGTTATCTCTCTGGATGTTGGAGTTGGAGGGCCTCCTCACTCGAGGTCGGTGTGCCCACGGAGCGAACCCTGCAACTTCAGGGCATGGTTGGTGGTTAGGATCACCACGTGGGGTCCTTTTCTCTTAGGAGGGAGGTGGCCTTTTGGGCTGCTGATTTCCAGGTTTTTAGATACCGCCAGTATCTTGGCCAGATGTGGCAGTGGGCCAAGCCCCTTAGTGACCGTAGTTTATCCTACCTGGATGGCATTCTTGCATTGTTCCATTTCAAGTGGTCCCAGTTTTTGCACTAATTCTCCAATGGCGATTCACCTTTCACCGGGAATGTAAAGGTCAAAGGGTTTAGCTAAATTAGGGAGTTCCAGGGCAAGGGTCTGAATTGACTGCTCTTTCCATTCTTGAAAGGCCACTTCTGGATTCTATTCAAAAGGATCATCATCTTTTCCTTTCAGTGTTTCATATAGAGGCCCAGCTAGTAGACTGTAGCTAGGGATCCAGAAGCAGCAAACCCTGGCCTCCCCAGGAACCCCTAAGCTGTCTTCTAGTTTTAGAAAGGGGTAAGGCTGAAAATGGTTTCTTCCCTTTCCTGGGATGGGCTTCTCTGACCTTCTGTGAGAATGAAGCCCAGGCAGGTCACCGCAGTCTGTGATATTTGAGCTTTTTCTTGGACAACTTCTATCCTTTATTGGCTTGGTAGTTCAGAGGCCTCCTTAGTAGGGCTGGTGATCAGAATGTCGTCTGCATATTGAAGGAGGGTTTCCTTTTCCAGAGGTAGAACTTTTAGGTCTTTAGCTAAGCTTTCCCCAAAGATGGTGTGGGAATTTTTGCACCCTTGGGGCCAGACGGCCCGGAAGTATTGTTTTAGTTGTATGTTGAGTCCTGCCACTCACAAGCCAAAATTTCTTGTGACTCTGGGACTAATGGAATACAAAAGAAGGCATCATTGAAGACTAATACAGAATACCATGTCCTGGTGGTTGGTAGAATGACCAGCAGGGTGTAGGAATTAGGAGCAACTGGAGGTATATCCTCGGTGGCTTCACTGACTGTCCTGACATCCTTTACCAGGTCCCCAGTGGCCCATGGGGCTCTCGTGGTCAGACCAATCCCAGAATATGGAGCTCACCTGGGCAGGTACCCCACCCCCACCCCAGCCCACGGGGCTCTCGTGGTCAGGCCCCTCCCAGGATACAGAGCTACCCTTGCAGGTACCGTGGCAGGGCTGGGCACACAGGAACCATGCACATAGCCCTCATTGCAGAGCACCCCCAGCTCACCTGTCACTCAGAGCTGACACAGAGCACCTCAGAGCAGGACTTGAACTAACAAACAGCAGCTGCGACAGGTCTGTGACCCTGGTCATCACTCTGTACGGCCTCCCTCCACCTGGTCTTCCAGAGACTTCCACTGCACCCGGGGCACCAGGCCTCTGTCTCCAACCACCACCCACCCCTCCTCTCCCTGACTCCTGGGTTCCTCTCATTAGGAGAGTGTTTTCTTGAAGTTGTCTCCCACTCATGGGCCAGATAAAATGATTAGAAAACAAGCCAAAGCTGCAGCCCCTTGTCTATCTTGACTCTCAGGAGCCCACACCTGTTCCTTGGACCTGGCCGGTTCAGCAAGTTCCATTTTCTGCAACTGTGAGCCCCTGAGGGGTGATGATTGGCTGAGCTGGGCAGCCTTACCGTGCCGGCCAGCCCTCCCCAGGTGTGCCTGGGTTGAGATCAATATAAATACCACTCCAGGCAGCAAGAGCCCCTGCAGCCGTGCCTGACGCCATTTTCTCTGCCCTGTCAGCAGTCTCGGGGCTGGGCTGGTGGGAGGGAGTGAGAGGCCACAGCTTTGTGGGTGGCCCAGTGTGAGTGGGGCTCTGTTGGACTTTCTGCAGCAGTTGCCAGGCTGCCACCTGCTAAGGAAGAGGATGTGTCACCCATACCTGCTGCTGGAATTTCTCCCTGGGCAGAGGTGAGGAAGGAAAAAAGCAGTGGGGGCAGGGACAGGACGGGTATCTCAGGCAGGGAAATGGAAATCTTCCAGAAGAGCACCCAGGGCCAGTACCATCCTGGCTGGCCTGCAGGCACCAAGTCAGCTGGCATGCTGTCACTCGTGTGGCTCCATGGCCCTTCCTCTAGGCTTTCAAGTCCTTGTACATATTCAGGTGTTTTACCTGGGAAGGTTGGGAACAGTTCAGCAGCAGCTGGCCTGGGGCTCATCTCACGTTTACTCACAGATGCCTCGGCACGGTCCCCCAGGCTTGTAATGAGGACACTCCTTGCGGGGGGGCTGCTGGCTGCATGCGAGATGATTCCCCACCTCTGACCAACTTCAGAATTGTCTACCACTGAAGCAAGTGCCCTGATAGGGTTTTCATCTGTATAACTGGTGGGTTCTGTTTTGTTTTTTCTTTTTTGTTTCAAGGTAGGTTTTATTCCTCTTTTTTGTACTTATGGATGTAAGCATGGAAATAATTCATTCATATAAATACATGTATGTGAAGGGAATAACTTTTTTCCGTTTTTTAAAAAATTTTATTTTTCATTTTATTTTATTTATTTTTATACAGCAGGTTCTTATTGGTTATCTATTTTATACATATAAATGTATACATGTCAATCCCAATCTCCCAACTCCTCCCACCGCCACCCCCCCCATGGTTTTCCCCTCTTTGTGTCCATACATTTGTTCTCTACATCTGTGTCTCTATTTCTGCCCTTCAAACTGGTTCATCTGTACCATTTTTCTAGGTTCCACATATATGCGTTAATATACAATATTTGTTTTTCTCTCTCTGACTTACTCCACTCTGTATGACAGTCTCTAGATCCATCGACGTCTCTACAAATGACACAATTTCATTCCTTTTTATGGCTAATAGTCCATTTTATATATGTACCACATCTTTATCCATTCGTCTGTCTGTGGGCATTTAGGTTGCTTCCATTACCTGGCTATTGTAAATAGTGCTGCAATGAACATTGTGGTGAATGTGTCTTTTTGATTTATGGTTTTCTCTGGGTATATGCCCAGTAGTGGGTTGCTGGATCATATGGTAATTCTATTTTTAGTTTTTTAAGGAACCTCCATACTGTTCTCCATAGTGACTATCAATTTACATTCCCACCAATCGTGGAAGAGGGTTCCTTTTCTCCACACCCTCTCCAGCATTTGTTGTTTGTAGATTTTCTGATGATGCCCATTCTAACAGGTGTGAGGTGATACCTCATTGTAGTTTTGATTTGCATTTCTCTAATAATTAGTGATGTAGAGCAGCTTTTCATGTGCTCCTTGGCCATCTCTACATCTTTTTGGAAGAAATGTCTATTTAGATCTTCTGCCCATTTTTGTATTGGGTTGTTTGTTTTTTTAATATTGAGCTGCATCAGCTGTTTATATATATTGGAGATTAATCCTTTGTCCATTGATTCAGTTGCAAATATATTCTCCCATTCTGAAGGTTGTCTTTTTGTGTTTGTAGTTTCCATTGCTTTGCAAAAGCTTTTACGTTTCATTAGGTCCCATTTGTTTAGTTTTCTTTTTTATGTCATTACTCTAGGAGGTGGATCAAAAAAGATCTTGCTGTGATTTATGTTAGAGTATTCTTCCTATGTTTTCCTCTAAGAGTTTTATACTGTCCGGTCTTACATTAAGGTCTCTAATCCATTTTGAATTTATTTTTGTGTATGGTGTTAGGGGGTGTTCTAATTTCATTCTTTTACATGTAGCTGTCCATTTTTCCCAGCACCACTGATTGAAGACACTGTCTTTTCTCCATTGTATAGTCTTGCCTACTTTGTCATAGATTAGTTGACCATAGGTGTGTAGGTTTATCTCTGGGCTTCTTTCTTTTTTATTTTCCTTTTACACCTTTATTGGAGTATAATTGCTTTACAATGGAGTGTTAGTTTCTGCTGTATAACAAAGTGAGTCAATTATACATATACATATATCACCATATCCCCTCCCTCTTACATCTCCCTCCCACCCTCCACATCCCACCCCTTTAGGTGGTCGCAAAGCACCGAGCTGATCTCCCTGTGCTATGTGGCTGCTTCCCAGTAGCTATCGATGTTACATTTGGTAATGTATATATGTCCATGGCACTCTCTCACTTCGTCCCAGCTTACCCTTCCCCCTCCCCGTGTCCTCAAGTCCTTTCTCTATGTCTGTGTCCTTAATCCTGTCCTGCCCCTAGGTTCTTCATAAACTTTTTTCTTTAGATTCCATATATCTCTGTTAGTACACGGTATTTATTTTTCTCTTTCTGACTTACTTCACTGTGTAGGACAGACTCTAAGTCCATCCCCCTCACTACAAATAACTCAGTTTTGTTTCTTTTTATGGCTGAGTAATATTCCATTTATATATGTGCCAGATATTCTTTATCCATTTATCTGTCGATGGACACTTAGGTTGCTTCCATGTCCTGGCTATTGTAAGTAGAACTGCAATGAACATTGTTGTATATAACTCTTTTTGAATTATGGTTTTCTCAGGGCAAATGCCCAGTAGTTGGATTGCTGGGTCGTATGGTACTTCTATTTTTAGTTTTTTCAGGAACCTCTATACTGTTATCCCTAGTGGGTATAGCAATTTACATTCCCAGCAACAGTGCAAGAACGTTCCCTTTTCTCCAGTAAATGCCTCTCCAGCATTTATTGTTTGTAGATTTTTTGATGATTGCCATTCTGACTGCTGGGAGTTGATACCTCACTGTAGTTTTGATTTGCATTTCTCTAATGATTAGTGATGTTCAGCATCCTTTCACGTGTTTATTGGCAATCTGTATATCTCCTTTGGAGAAATGTCTATTTAGGTCTTCTGCCCATTTTTGGATTGTGTTGTTTGTTTTTGTGATATTGAGCTACACGAGCTGCTTGTAAATTTTGGAGATTAATCTTTTGTCATTTGCTTCATTTGAAAACATTTTCTCCCATTCTGAGGGTTGTATTTTCGTCTTGTTTATGTTTTCCTTTGCTGTGCAAAAGCTTTGAAGTTTCATTAGGTCCCATTTGTTTATTTTTGTTTTTATTTCCACTTCTCTAGGAGGTGGGTCAAAAAGGATCTTGCTGTGATTTATGTCATAGAGTGTTCTGCCTATGTTTTCCTCTAATAATTTTATAGTGTCTGGTCTAACATTTAGATCTCTAATTCATTTTGAGTTTATTTTTGTGTATGGTGTTATGGAGTGTTCTAATTTCATTCTTTCACGTGTAGTTGTCCAGTTTTCCCAGCACCACTTACTGAAGAGACTGTCTTTTCTTCATTGTATATCTTTGCCTCCTTTGTCATAGATGAGTTAGCCATAGGTACGTAGGTTTATCTCTGGGCTTTCTATCTTGTTCAATTGATCTATATTTCTGTTTTTGTGCCAGTACCATATAGTCTTGATTAATGTAGCTTTGTAGTATAGTCTGAAGTTAGGAAGTCTGATTCCTCCAGCTCTTTTAATTTCCCTCAAGACTGCTTTGGCTATTCGGGGTCTTTTGTGTCTCCATACAAATTTTAAGATTTTTTTGTTCTAGTTCTGTAGAAAATGCCAGTGGTATTTGATAGGGATTGCATTGAATCTGTAGCTTGCTTTGGGTACTATAGTCATTTTCACAATATTGATTCTTCTAATCCAAGAACATGGTTTATACCTCCATATGTTTATATCATCTTTGATTTCTTTCAGCAGTGTCTTATAGTTTTCTGAGTACAGGTCTTTTACCTCCTTATGTAGGGTCATTCCTCCGTATTTTATTCTTTTTGTTGCAATGGTGAATGAGATTGTTTCCTTAATTTCTCTTTCTGATCTTTCATTGTTAGTGTATAGGAATGCAAGAGATTTCTGTGCATTAATTTTGTATCCTGCAACTTTACCAAATTCATTGATTAGCTCTGGTAGTTTTCTGGTGGCATCTTTAGGATTCACTATGTGTAGTATCGTGTCATTTGCAAACAGTGACAATTTTACTTCTTCTTTTCCAATTTGTATTCCTTTTATTTCTTTTTCTTCTCTGATTACTGTGTCTAGGACTTCCAAAAACTATGTTGAGTAATAGTGGTGAGAGTGGACATCCTTGTCTTGTTCCTGATCTTAGAGGAAATGCTTTTAGTTTTTCACTATTGAGAATGATGTTTGCTGTGGGTTTGTCATATACTGCCTTTATTATGTTGAGGTAGATTCCCTCTATGCCCACTTTTTGGAGACTTTTAATCATAAATTGGTGTTGAATTTTGTCAAAAGCTTTTCCTGCATCTATTGGGATGATCATATTTTTATTCTACAATTTGTTAATATGGTGTATCACATTGATTGATTTGTGTATATTGAAGAATTCTTGCATCCCTGGGATAAACCCCACCTGATCATGGTGCATGATCCTTTTAATGTGTTGTTTAATTCTGTTTCCTAGTATTTTGTTGAGGATTTTTACATCTATATTAATCAGTGATATTGGTCTTTAATTTTCTTTTTCTGTAGTATCTTTGTCTGGTTTTGGTATCAGGGTGATTGTGGCCTCATATAATGAGTTTGGGAGTGTTCCTTCCCCTGAAAAGTTCTGAAGAGTTTGAGAAGATTGGGTGTTAGCTCTTGTCTAAATGTTTGATAGAATTCACTTCTGATGCCATCTCGTTCTGGACTTTTGTTTGTTGGAAGATTTTTAATCACACTTTCAATTTCATTACTTGTGATTGGTCTGTTCATATTTTCTATTTCTTCCCGGTTCAGTCTTGGAAGGTTATACCTTTCTAAGAATTTGTCCATTTCTTCCAGGTTGTCCATTTTATTGGCATAGAGTTGCTTGTAGAGGTCTCTTAGGATGCTTTGTATTTCTGTGGTGTCTGTTACAACTTCTCCTGTTTCATTTCTAATTTTATTGATTTGAGTCCTCTCCCTCTTTTACTTGAGTCTGGCTAAAGGTTTATCATTTTTGTTTATCTTCTCAAAGAACCAGCTTTTAGTTTTATTGATCTTTGCTATTGTTTTTATTTCATTTATTTCTGCTCTGATCTTTATGATTTCTTTCCTTCTATTAACTTTGGGTTTTGTTCTTCATTCTCTAGTTCCTTTAGGTGTAGGGTTAGATTGTTTATTTGAGATTTTTCTGGTTTCTTGAGGTAGGCTTTTATTGCTATAAACTTCCCTCTTAGAACTGTTTTTGCTGCATCCCATAGGTTTTGGATCATCGTGTTTTTGTTGTCATTTGTCTCTAGGTATTTTTTGATTTCCTCTTTGATTTCCTCAGTGATCTCTTGGTTATTTAGAAATGTATTGTTTAGCCTCCATGTGTTTGTTTTTTACGTTACTTTCCCTGTAATTGATTTCTAATCTCATAGCATTGTGGTCGGAACAGCTGCTTGATATGATTTCAGTTTTCTTAAATTTACTGAGGCTTTATTTGTGACCCAAGATGTGATCTATCCCGGAGAATGTTCCGTGTGCCATTGAGAAGAACTTGTAGTCTGCTGTTTTTGGATGGAATGTCCTATAAATATCCATTAAATCTATCTGGTCTATTGTGTCATTTAAAGCTTGTGTTTCCTTATTAATTTTCTGTCTGGATGATCTCCATTGGTGTAAGTGAGGTGTTAAAGTCCCTTGCTATTATTGTGTTACTGTTGATTTCCTCTTTTATAGCTGTTAGCAGTTGCCTTATGTATTGAGGTGTTCCTGTGTTGGGTACATATATATTTATAATTGTTATATCTTGGATTGATCCCTTGATCATTATGTAGTGTCCTTCCTTGTCTCTTGTAACATTCTTTATTTTAAAATCTATTTTATCTGATATGAGTATTGCTACTCCAGCTTTCTTTTGATTTTCATTTGCATGGAATATATTTTTCCATCCTCTCACTTTCAGTCTGTATGTGTCCCTAGGTCTGAAATGGGTCTCTTGTAGACAGCATATATATGGATCTTGTTTTTGTATCCATTCAGTGAGCCTGTGTCATTTGGTTGGAGCATTTAATCCATTCACGTTTAAGGTAATTATCAATATGTATGTTCCTATTATTATTTTCTTAATTGTTATGGGTTTGTCTTAGTGGGTCCTTTTCTTCTCTTGTGTTTCCCACTTAGAGAAGTTCCTTTAGCATTTGTTGTAGAGCTGGTTTCGTGGTGCTGAATTCTCTTAGCTTTTGCTTGTCTGTAAAGCTTTTGATTTCTCCATCAAATCTGAATGAGATACTTGCTGGGTGGAGTACTCTTGGTGGTAGGTTCTTCCCTTTCATCACGTTAAATTTATCATGCCACTCCCTTCTGGCTTGTAGATTTTCTGCTGAGAAATCAGCTGTTAACCTTATGGGAATTCCGTTGTATGTTGTCATTTTTCCCTTGTTGCTTTCAATAATTTTTCTTTGTCTTTAATTTTTTCAATTTGATTACTGTGTGTCTCGGCATTTTTCTCCTTTGGTTTATCCTGCCTGGGACTCTCTGTGCTTCGTGGACTTCGGTGGCTATTTCTTTTCCCATGCTAGGGAAGTTTTCAACTATAATCTCTTCAGATATTTTCTCGAGTCCTTTCTCTCTCTGTTCTCCATCTGGGACCCCTATAATGCGAATGTTGTTGCATTTAATGTTGTCCCAGAAGTCTCTTAGGTTGTCTTCATTTATTTTCATTCTTTTTCTTTATTTTGTTCCATGGCAGTGATTTCCACCTTTCTGTCTTCCAGGTCACTTATCCGTTCTTCTGTCACAGTTATTCTGCTACTGATTCCTTCTAGTGTATTTTTCATTTCAGTTATTGTATTGTTCATCTCTGTTTGTTTGTTCTTTAATTCTTCTAGGTGTTTGTTCCTTAATTCTTCTAGGTCTTTGTTAAGCATTTCTTGCATCTTCTCGATCTTTGCCTCCATTATTTTTCTAAGGTTTTGGATCATCTTCACTATCATTATTCTGAATTCTTTTACTGGAAGGTTACCTATCCCCACTTCATTTCGTTGTTTTTCTGAGGATTTATCTTGTTCCTTGATCTGGTATAAAGTCCTCTGCCTTTTCATTTTCTCTATCTTTCTGTGAATGTGGTTTTCCTTCCACAGGCTGCAGAATTGTAGTTCTTCTTGCTTCTGCTGTCTGCTCTCCAGTGATTGAGTCTATCTGAGAGGCTTGTGCAAGCTTCCTTATGCGAGGGACTGGTGGTGGGTAGAGCTGGGTGTTGTTCTGGTGGGCAGAGCTTTAATCTGCTTGTCTGTGGATTAAATAAAAGTTTAATAAAAAGTTTAATCCACTTGTCTGCTAATGCATGGGGCTGGGTTCCCTCCCTGTTGGTTGTTTGGACTGAGGCGACCCAGCACTGGAGCCTACCTTGCTCTTGGTGGGGCTAATGGTGGACTCTGGGAGAGTTCACGCCAAGGAGTATTTCCCAGAACTTCTGCTGTCAGTGTCGTTGTCCCCATGGTGAGCTGCAGCCACACCCCACCTCTGCAGGAGACCCTCTAAAACTAGCAGCTAGGTATGATCATTCACCTACGGGGTGACTGCTCCTTCCCTTGGGTCCTGATGTGCACACTACTTTGTGTGTGTCCTCCAAGAGTGGAGTCTCTGTTGAGACTCTGAGTCTCTGAATGCAGTTGAGACTCTGAGTGGAGTCGCACAGACTCTGGGTCCTGTGAAGCTTCGATGTTTTGTGGTTCTAGAAATCCTATAGGAGACAGTCCACAGCAGGTGAAGCTAATGCTGTCATAGAGGTGGTGAAACCAAAGATCTGCAGTTCCGACTAGAGGTGCTGATGTACAAACAGGACAAAATCATCTCATGTGAATGTAGTTCAGGCACGTTTAAAATGAATGCAGTCATGTTAATGCCTAACATCTTCTATCTTGTGCCTCTCCTCAAGGACCCCCTCCTCAGTTCCTGAGGCTCCTGTAAGTCATGTACAGGGGAATGGAGAGTGGGCTCTGTCCAGTCTGAGCCCTGAGTTACCCTGTGTGTATCTTAGGATACTTTGTATTTCTGTGGTGGCTCTTGTAACATCATCTCTTTCAGTTCTGATTTATTTGGCCCCTCTCTTTAAAAAAAATACTACTGTTGTCTTTTATTCTTTACAGAAGTTTAATAAGTGTTTGATCTACTACCCTTACTCTATGTATACTTTTTGCCGTGAGATTTTTACTTTTGTTTGTTTTCTTGTTACTGTCAATAATTAGTGAGAATTCTTTTAAGCTACCTTCAACATTGCTTATAAAGCTGCTTTATTAGTGATGACAGAGCTTTAATGGAAGTCGTGTTCTGGTTGTAAATTAGAATGCAATGTGCCAGCAAAAAGCCCCTTAAGTGTATGTCTCATTACTTCTCGTTCTTTTTTTCCCCTTTTTTTCTCTCTTTTTTTTCTTGTTCTTTTTTTAATGTTTATTTTTTATCAGAGCAAATTTGATTAAAATGTTTTGTTTGTTCTAGGTGTGTAAGATGTTGTTCTTTTACACATATACATGTATCTATACTTCTTCAGATCGTTTTCTCATGTAGCTTGTGACACAATGTTGAGTAGTCTTCTCTTGGTATTCCATAGGTCTTTGGTGATTATATATTTCACATGTGTTTCTATATCTATGTTAACCCCAATATCGTAATGTATCCAATCCTCACACCTTTCGATTTGGGGAACCATAAGTTTGTTCAATGAATCTGTGATTGCCTTTCTCTGTGGAAATATCTTCATTGTTATCAATTTTCAGGTAACACCTATAAGTGATATACGTTAGGTGTCTTTCGCTTTCTCACTTACTACAAGTTGCATGGTTACCTCTAGACTCATCTATGGTGCTGCAAATGGCATTGTTTCACTTTTTTCCCGAGCTAATATTCCATCTCTACATGTAACAGTTCCTCTTTGTCCACTCATCTGTTGATGGACTTTTGGTTGCTTCCATGTCTTGGCTATTGTAATACTGCTGCAGTGCAGATTTGCCTGCCTGTGTCTTTCCAATTCTGTCTTCTTATGTTATAGGCCCAGGAGTGGGCCTGCTGGATCATATAATAGCTCAATATTTACCTTTTAAAGGCACCTCCACCCTGTTCCCATTAGTGACTCTTACCAGGTTACGTCCCACTTCAAATTAAGGGTATGCATTTCTCCACAACCTCTTCAGCATTGATTGTTTGTAGTTTCTTTCCTGATGGTTATTCTGAATGGTGTGAGCTGATACCTCTGTGTGGTTGGATTTGCATGTGTCTCATAATCCTTTGAAACTGAGCTTTCAGGCATGTCCTTTTATTTTTCAAACGGTTATTACAGCTTAGTTCTTCAAATGGTTTTCTTGAAATATGTGCCACATTTTGAAATACTTTGGCCTTTACCTCCCGCAAGACATGATGAAGGCAGGTTTCCTTTACAGCCCTGCAGGACTTGTTCATATGAAGTGACAATTAGCATAGGTTTTAAAGCTGTTTTTTCAGGTAATGGCCAGAGGGTGGAGCATTTCATAATTCTATGAAATGTAACTGAACACACAATATATATTTTTTCTTTTAAATTTCCATTGTTACTTTTTTAAAGTACAATTATAATTGAAGTTCTTTGTAACAAGTGAAATTTAAAAAATTAAAGGAAAAGATAATATTTTACCACTTGCCATCCTTTCCCATTTACTGAAACGACCAGCATAATGTGTAGATTTCTCATTTTATCCAGGTGTTCTATACATCTGGAATATCATGTTTCTCACTGTAGAAAAACAGATTTAGCTCTCACACTTTTTATAGGCTACATAACATTCCATAGAACAGAAGTACCAACTATTTCAGACTTAGCTTTTTGAGGGACACTCAGGTTACTTTCTGTTTTATTTTGTTGTTCTTTTTTTGGGGGGGGGTAGGAGTTTATTATGTATTTATTTATTTTTGTTGTGTTGGGTCTGAGTTTCCGTGTGAGGGCTTTCTCTAGTTGTGGCAAGTGGGGGGCCACTCTTGATCTCGGTGCGCAGGCCTCTCACTATTGCGGCCTCTCTTGTTGCAGAGCACAGGCTCCAGATGCGAGGGCTCACTGGTTGTGGCTTATGGGCCTAGTTGCTCCATGGCATGTGGGATCCTCCCAGACCAGGGCTCGAACCTGTGTCCCCTGCATTAGCAGGCAGATTCTAACCACCGCACCACCAGCGAAGCCCTCTATTTTGTTGTTCTGCTAGTTTGTTTTAACCCAAGAAAATATTTTTTTAAATACAAAAAAACAAAATTAAGCTAAGGGTAAGGATTAGGGTTTAGGGTAAGATTTAGGGTTAGGGTACGGGTTAGGATTATTGTATGGCTTAGAGTATGGTTTAGGGTTATGGTTATGGTACGGGTTAGTGTTAGGGTACAGTTTAGGGTATGGCTATGGTTTAGTGTTAGGGTACGGGTTAAGGTATGGGTTAGTGTTAGGGTATGGGTTAGGATTCAGGTACGGTTTATGTTCAGGGTTATGGTTAGGTTTAGTGTATGGGTTAGTGTTAGGTACGGGTTAGGGTTAGGTTTAGTGTTAAGGAAGGGGTAGAGTTTAGGGTACAGGATAGGGAACAACAAAGGGTTAGGGTTAGGGTACGTGTTAGGGTACAGTTTAGTGTTAGTGTACGGGTTAGGATTAGGGTACGGTTTAGGGTAAGGTTTAGAGTTAGGGTTAGGGGACGGGTATGGTTTGGGGTACAGTTTAGGGTATGACCACGGGTTAGGAGTAGGGTAAGTGTTAGGGTACGGTTTAGTGTTAGTGTACAGGTTAGGATTATGGTACGGGATAGTGTAAGGGTTAGGGTTAGGGAATGGGTACAGATTAGGTTGCAGGTTAGGGTATGACAACGGGTTAAGGTTAGGGTACGTGTTAGTGTATGGGTTAGGATTAGGGTACGGGTTAGGTTATGGGTTAGTGTTAGGGGATGGGTTAGGATTAGGATACGGGTTATGGTACGGTTTAGGGAAAGGGTTAGGATACGGGGTAGGGTTAGGATAAAGTTTAGTGTATGGCTATGTGTTACTGTTAGGGTACATGTTAGCGTACGGGTTAGTGTTCGTGTACAGCTTAGGGTAAGGGTTAGGGTTAGGGAACGGGTACGGTCTCAGGTACAGGTTAGGGTATGGTAGCGGGATAGGGATAGTGTACGTGTTAGGATGAGACTTCTTTGTAGTGCAGATTTGAATTTCCCGCTTGCTTGGTGGGCCAAAAAGTGTGTATGCATTTTATCCTGAATATACTCAGGAAAAAACGTATACGCCCTTTTTGGCCAAGTGCATCGCTGCCAAACGATGTGCCAAACAGGAGGTTACAAGCACTGACTCTCCAAGTGGGGAGATTGTTAGTAAAGCGTCTGGAATGGCGAACCCGAGTACCAGAGGACGAATAATGAGATGCGTTTTAGAAACCTTGCCCGATCACACTGTGGACCATCCTCTGGGTTTCCCACGCATGTTTTAGCTGTAGGAAGAATCCCTTAAATCTGGAGGGTTGGGACCCATGGAATGGGTAGCACGCAGTACTACTTCAAAGGGTCTGCATTTGCTCACCGAACCTCACCAATCCTCACAGCCCCAAGTGTCCAGCCTTATGCCTCACTCAGCTGTGGGTGTAGATGTGGTAAATCCAGGTTTCATCACAAGCCTGAACGAGTTATTTAAGAATTTCTCTCTCTTTCACTGTCTTTGTGTTTTGATTTTGAAATTTATTTTTATAATGGGGTTTAGCTGATTTGCACTGCTGTGTTTATGCCGCTCGATGCACACTTGATTCTCTTACGGAGACATATAAATACATAGGTTTTAAGATTCTTACTACTCAGATATATTCCTCTGCGGTGAATAGGGGGTGTTGAGTCCACTTCGTTGAACAAGGAGTATATCTTGTCTATTACTGGCTTATGGAACGGTATCTGTGCTCATTTCAATCTCTGGATTTATGCAGCACCCCAACTCACCTTTCCCCTTAAGCAAGCATAAGTTGGTTTTCTAAATGTGAGACTCTGTTCTGTTTTGTAATTCAGTTCATGTGTAGCCAAGTTTACATTCCCTCTATAAGTGTTATCTTATGACTAGTTTCTTTTTCTGTGTGACTTATTTCACTCAGAATCATCGAACCTAAATCCACTCATTATGCTGCTACGGGCCTGATGACATTGATTTCATTGCGGAGTGATATTCCATTGTATGTAAGTACCACAACTTCTTTATCCATTTTTCTCTTTCTGGGATATTTAAGTTGTTCCGTTGTCGAGGTTCTTGTAAACACAGCAGCCCTAAACTTTGGGGTGGCTGTGTCTTTTTTATTTTAATTTCCCTAAGCTATAGGACCATAAGTGGAAGTGCCCGAGTCTCTGTAGCTTTGTTTTTTAGATGTTTCAGGAAACACCATACACTTCTCCAGAGTGGCTGTTGGCCATTTACATCCCGCCCATCAGCATAACAAGGCTCCCAGTTCTCCATGGCCTGTCCTGCCTTTCTGGATTTTACACTTTTTTCAGATGGCCCATTTAACCGGTGGGAAGTGAGACTTCATTGTAGTGCGGATTTCCATTGCACGCTTCCTTGGTTGGCAAAAATGGCCGTATGCGTTTTTTCCTGGATATATTCAGGAAAAAACGCATATGCATTTTTTGGCCAAGTGCATCATTGTCGAAGTTCTGCCGCTTTTCATGTGCTTTAAATGCAATTCCAATCTACCTCCTGAAATCTGTTTCCTGCAATTGTGCCTTGCTTTCAAGTCCTCTTCACAGCCTTACCTCAATATATTTTTGGACGATAGTTGTCCTTTATAACTCTGCAAGTTTGTGAATTGCAGTGACCCTGAGCTCCTTTTTCCAACTCGCTTTTTTGTGAGCTGGACGCAAAACGGCAGGATTGCTTCAGGCCCTAATCTGGTTCCAGCGTGGCACGCTGAGCCTTTGGTTAATTCTTCTTCTTGGTGGGAAATTAGAGTGAAATGTGCCCGTCCAAACAACTACAGCTAGTCTCTCATTGGTTCTCCCTATTCCCGTTCATCCTCCGCAGAAATTGCAGAGTGTGCCAAACAGGAGGTTACAAGCACTGACTCTCCAAGTGGGGAGATTGTTACTAAAGCGTCTGGAATGGCGAACCCGAGTACCAGAGGACGAATAATGAGATGCGTTTTAGAAACCTTGCCCGATCACACTGTGGACCATCCTCTGGGTTTCCCACGCATGTTTTAGGTGTAGGAAGAATCCCTTAAACCTGGAGAGTTGGGACCCATGGAATGGGTAGCACGCAGTACTACTTCAAAGAGCCTGCATTTGCTCACCGAATCTCACCAATTCTCTCAGCCCCAAGTGTCCAGCCTTATGTCTCACCCAGCTGTGGGTGTAGATGTGGTAAATCCAGGTTTCATCACAAGCCTGAACGAATTATTTAAGAATTTCTCTCTCTTTCACTGTCTTTCTGTTTTGTTTTTGAAGTTTATTTTTATAATGGGGTTGAGCTAATTTTCACTGCTGTGTTTATGCGTCTGTACACACACTTGATTCTCTTACGGAGACATATAAATACATAGATTTTAAGATTCTTACTAGTCAGATATATTCCTCTGCGGTGAATAGGGGGTGTTGAGTCCACTTCGCTGAGCAAGGAGTAGGTCTTGTCTATTACATATTTGGCTTATGGAACGGTATCTGTGCTCATTTTAATCTCTGGATTTATGCAGCACCCCAACTCACCTTTCCCCTTAAGCAAACATGTTTGTTTTCTAAATGTGAGACTCTGTTCTGTTTTGTAATTCAGTTCATGTGTAGCCAAGTTTACATTCCCTCTATAAGTGATATCTTATGATAAGTTTCTTTATCTGTGTGACTTATTTCCTTAGAATCATCGTACCTAAATTCACTCATTATGCTCCTACGGGCCGGATGATATTGATTTCATTGCTGAGTGATATTTCATTGTACATAAGTACCACAACTTCTTTATCCCTTTTCCTCTTTCTGGGATATTTAAATTGTACCATAGTTGAGGTTCTTGTAAACACAGCAGCCCTAAACTTTGGGGTGGCTGTGTCTTGTTGATTTTAATTTTCCTAAGCTATAGGACCATAAGTGGAAGCAACCTAGGCTCTGTAGCTTTGTTTTTTAGAGGTTTCAGGAAACACCATACACTTCTCCAGAGTGGCTGTTGGCAATTTACATCCCGCCCATCAGCATAACAAGGCTCCCAGTTCTCCATGGCCTGTCCTGCCTTTCTGGTTTTTACACTTTTTTCAGATGGCCCTTTTGACCGGTGGGAAGTGAGACTTCATTGTAGTGCAGATCTCCGTTGCAGGCTTGCTTATTTGGACAAAAAGAGCATATGCGTTTTTTCCTGCATGTATTCAGGAAAAAACGCATACGCCCTTTTTGGCCAAGTGCATCATTGTCAAAGTTCTGCCGCTTTTCATATGCTTTAAATGCAGTTTCCATCTACCTCCTGAAATATATTTCCTGCAATTGTGCCATGCTTTCAAGTCCTCTTCACAGCCTTACCTCAATATATTTTTGGACGATAGCTGTCATTTATAACTCTGCAGGTTTATGAATTACAGTGCCCCTGAGGTCCTTTCTTCAACTCGCTTTCTTGTGCGCTGGCCGCAGAACTGCAGGATTGCTTCAGGCCCTAATCTTGTTTCATCACGGCACGCTGAGCCTTTTGTTAATTCCTCTTCCTGGTGGGAAATTAGAGTGAAATGTGACCGTCCAAACACCTACAGCTAGTCTCTCATTGGTTCTCCCGATTCCCGTTCAACCTCCGCAGAAATTGCTAACTGTGCCAAACAGGAGTTTTAAGGCACTGACTCTCCACGTGGGGAGATGTTTAGTAAAGCGTCTGGAATGGCGAACCCGTGTACCAGGGGACAAAAAATGAGATGGGTTTTAGAAACGTTGCCCGATCACATGGTGTACAATCCTCTGGGTTTCCCATGCATGTTTTAGCTGTAGGAAGAATCCCTTAAACCAGGAGAGTTGGGACCCAGGGAATGGGTAGCATACAGTATTACTTCAAAGGGTCTGCATTTGCTCACCGAACCTCACCAATCCTCTCAGCCCCAAATGTCCTGCCTTATGTCTCACCCAGCTGTGGGTGTAGATGTGGTAAATCCAAGTTTCATCACAAGCCCTGAACGAATTATTTAAGAACTTTCTCTCCTTCACTGTCTTTGTTTTTGAAATTTATTTTAATAATGGGGTTTAGTTGATTTTTCACGGCTGTGTATACTGCTCTACACACACTTGATTCTCTTACAGAGACATATAGATACATATGTTTTAATATTCTTATTGTCAGATATATTCCTCTGCGGTGAATAGGTGGTGTTGAGTCTAATTCGTTGAGCAAGGAGTATATCTTGTCTATTATATATTTGGCTTATGGAATAGTATCTGTGCTCATTTCAATCTCTGGTTTTACGCAGCACCCCAACTCACCATTCCCCTTAAGAAAGCATAAGTTTGTTTTCTAAATGTGAGACTCTGTTCTGTTTTGTAATTCAGTTCATGTGTAGCCAAGTTTACATTCCCTCCATAAGTGATATCTTATGATAAGTTTCTTTTTCTGTGTGACTTATTTCCTTTGAATCATCGTACCTAAATCCATTCATTATGCTTGTACGGGCCTGACGACATTGATTTCATTATTGAGTGATATTCCATTGTACGTAAGTACGAAAACTTCTTTATCCATTTCTCTCTGTCAAGGATATTTAATTTGTACCGTAGTCGAGGCTCTTGTAAACAGAGCAGCCCTAAACTTTGCGGTGGTTGTTTCTTGTTATTTTAATTTTCCTGAGCTATAGTGCAATAGGTGGGTTTAGGGTAGGGTTAAGGTTAGCATTAGGGAACGGGTATGGTTTAGGATGCGACAATGGTTTAGGGTGAGCGAAAGTGTTAGGGTACAGGTCAGTGTTAGTGTACCGTTTAGGATTAGGGTAAGTGTTAGGGTAATGCTTCGGGATAGGGTTACAGTTAGGGAACGGGGACGGTTTAGGGTAAAGGTTAGGGTACGACAACAGTTTAGGGATAGCGTACATGTAGGGTAAGATTTAGTGTTAGCGTACGGGTAAGGATTAGGGGACGGGTGAGGGTCAGGCTTCGGGGAAGGGTTAGGGTTAGGGTTCGGGCTAGGGTTAGGGTTAGGGGACGGGGACGGTTTAGGGTCCAGGTGAGGGTACGGCAACGCTTTAGGGGGAGTGTGCGTGTGAGGGCGCGGGTTAGTGTTAGCGTACGGGTTAGGATTAGGGGACGGGTGAGGGTCAGGCTTCAGGGAAGGGTTAGGGTTAGGGTTCGGGCTAGGGTTAGGGGACGGGGACGGTTTAGGGTCCAGGTGAGGGTACGGCAACGCTTTAGGGGGAGCGTGAGTGTGAGGGCGCGGGTTAGTGTTAGCGTACGGGTTAGGATTAGGGGACGGGTGAGGGTCAGGCTTCGGGGAAGGGTTAGGGTTAGGGTTCGGGCTAGGGTTAGGGTTAGGGGCCGGGGACGGTTTAGGGTCCAGGTGAGGGTACGGCAACGCTTTAGGGGGAGCATGCGTGTGAGGGCGCGGGTTAGTGTTAGCGTACGGGTTAGGATTAGGGGACGGGTGAGGGTCAGGCTTCGGGGAACAGTTAGGGTTAGGGTTCGGGCTAGGGTTAGGGGACGGGGACGGTTTAGGGTCCAGGTGAGGGTACGGCAACGCTTTAGGGGGAGCGTGCGTGTGAGGGCGCGGGTTAGTGTTAGCGTACGGGTTAGGATTAGGGGACGGGTGAGGGTCAGGCTTCGGGGAAGTGTTAGGGTTAGGGTTCGGGCTAGGGTTAGGGTTAGGGGACGGGGACGGTTTACGGTCCAGGTGAGGGTACGGCAACGCTTTAGGGGGAGAGTGCGTGTGAGGGCGCGGGTTAGTGTTAGCGTATGGGTTAGGATTAGGGGACGGGAGAGGGTCAGGCTTCGGGGAAGGGTTAGGGTTAGGGTTCGGGCTAGGGTTAGGGTTAGGGGACGGGGACGGTTTAGGGTCCAGGTGAGGGTACGGCAACGCTTTAGGGGGAGCGTGCGTGTGAGGGCGTGGGTTAGTGTTAGCCTACGGGTTAGGATTAGGGGACGCGTGAGGGTCAGGCTTCGGGGAAGGGTTAGGGTTAGGGTTCGGGCTAGGGTTAGGGTTAGGGGACGGGGACGGTTTCGGGTCCAGGTGAGGGTACGGCAACTCTTTAGGGGGAGCGTGCCTGTGAGGGCGCGGGTTAGTGTTAGCGTACGGGTTAGGATTAGGGGACGGGTGAGGGTCAGGCTTCGGGGAAGGGTTAGGGTTAGGGTTCGGGCTAGAGTTAGGGTTAGGGCACGGGGACGGTTTAGGGTCCAGGTGAGGGTACGGCAACGGTTTAGGGGGAGCGTGGGTGTGAGGGCGCGGGTTAGTGTTAGCGTACGGGTTAGGATTAGGGGATGGGTGAGGGTCAGGCTTCGGGGAAGGGTTAGGGTTAGGGTTCGGGCTAGGGTTAGGATTAGGGGACGGGGACGGTTTAGGGTCCAGGTGAGGGTACGGCAACGTTTTAGGGGGAGCGTGCGTGTGAGGGCGCGGGTTAGTGTTAGCGTACGGGTTAGGATTAGGGGACGGGTGAGGGTCAGGCTTCGGGGAAGGGTTAGGGTTAGGGTTCGGGCTAGGGTAAGGGTTAAGGGACGGGGACGGTTTAGGGTCCAGGTGAGGGTACGGCAACGCTTTAGGGGGAGCGTGCGTGTGAGGACGCGGGTTAGTGTTAGCGTACGGGTTAGGATTAGGGGACGGGTGAGGGTCAGGCTTCGGGGAAGGGTTAGGGTTAGGGTTCGGGCTAGGGTTAGGGTTAGGGGACGGGGACGGTTTCGGGTCCAGGTGAGGGTACGGCAACGCTTTAGGGGGAGCGTGCGTGTGAGGGTGCGGGTTAGTGTTAGCGTACGGCTTAGGATTAGGGGACGGGTGAGGGTCAGGCTTCGGGGAAGGGTTATGGTTAGGGTTCGGGCTAGGGTTAGGGTTAGGGGACGGGGACGGTTTCGGGTCCAGGTGAGGGTACGGCAACGCTTTAGGGGGAGCGTGCGTGTGAGGGCGCGGGTTAGTGTTAGTGTACGGGTTAGGATTAGGGGACAGGTGAGGGTCAGCCTTCGGGGAAGGGTTAGGGTTAGGGTTCGGGCTAGGGTTAGGGTTAGGGGACGGGGATGGTTTAGGGTCCAGGTGAGGGTACGGCAACGCTTTAGGGGGAGCGTGCGTGTGAGGGCGCGGGTTAGTGTTAGCGTACGGGTTAGGATTAGGGGACGGGTGAGGGTCAGGCTTCGGGGAAGGGTTAGGGTTAGGTTTCGGGCTAGGGTTAGGGTTAGGGGACGGGGACGGTTTCGGGTCCAGGTGAGGGTACGGCAACGCTTTAGGGGGAGCGTGCGTGTGAGGGCGCTGGTTAGTGTTAGCGTACGGGTTAGGATTAGGGGACGGGTGAGGGTCAGGCTTCGGGGAAGGGTTAGGGTTAGGGTTCGGGCTAAGGTTAGGGTTACGGGACGGGGATGGTTTAGGGTCCAGGTGAGGGTACGGCAACGCTTTAGGGGGAGCGTGCGTGTGAGGGCGCGGGTTAGTGTTAGCGTACGGGTTAGGATTATGGGACGGGTAAGGGTCAGGCTTCGGGGAAGGGTTAGGGTTAGGGTTCGGGCTAGGGTTAGGGTTAGGGGACGGGGACGGTTTAGGGTCCAGGTGAGGGTACGGCAACGCTTTAGGGGGAGCGTGCGTGTGAGGGCGCGGGTTAGTGTTAGCGTATGGCTTAGGATTAGGGGACGGGTGAGGGTCAGGCTTCGGGAAAGGGTTAGGGTTAGGGTTCGGGCTAGGGTTAGGGTTAGGGGACAGGGACGGTTTGGGGTCCAGGTGAGGGTACGGCAACGCTTTAGGGGGAGCGTGCATGTGAGGGCGCGGGTTAGTGTTAGCGTACGGGTTAGGATTAGGGGACGGGTGAGGGTCAGGCTTCTGGGAAGGGTTAGGGTTAGGGTTCGGGCTAGGGTTAGGGTTAGGGGACGGGGACGGTTTAGGGTCCAGGTGAGGGTATGGCAACGCTTTAGGGGGAGCGTGCGTGTGAGGGTGCGGGTTAGTGTTAGCGAACGGCTTAGGATTAGGGGACGGGTGAGGGTCAGGCTTCGGGGAAGGGTTAGGGTTAGGGTTCGGGCTAGGGTTAGGGTTAGGGGACGGGGACGGTTTAGGGTCCAGGTGAGGGTACGGCAACGCTTTAGGGGGAGCGTGCGTGTGAGGGCGCGGGTTAGTGTTAGCGTTCGGCTTAGGATTAGGGGACGGGTGAGGGTCAGGCTTCGGGGAAGGGTTAGGGTTAGGGTTCGGGCTAGGGTTAGGGTTAGGGTACGGGGACGGTTTAGGGTCCAGGTGAGGGTACGGCAACGCTTTAGGGGGAGCGTGCGTGTGAGGGCGCGCGTTAGTGTTAGCGTACGGCTTAGGATTAGGGGACGGGTGAGGGTCAGGCTTCGGGGAAGGGTTAGGGTTAGGGTTCGGGCTAGGGTTAGGGTTAGGGGACGGGGACGGTTTAGGGTCCAGGTGAGGGTACGGCAACGCTTTAGGGGGAGCGTGCGTGTGAGGGCGCGGGTTAGTGTTAGCGTACGGGTTAGGATTAGGGGACGGGTGAGGGTCAGGCTTCGGGGAAGGGTTAGGGTTAGGGTTCGGGCTAGGGTTAGGGTTAGGGGACGGGGACGGTTTCGGGTCCAGGTGAGGGTACGGCAACGCTTTAGGGGGAGCGTGCGTGTGAGGGCGCGGGTTAGTGTTAGCGTACGGGTTACGATTAGGGGACGGGTAAGGGTCAGGCTTCGGGGAAGGGTTAGGGTTAGGGTTCGGGCTAGGGTTAGGGTTAGGGGACGGGGACGGTTTAGGGTCCAGGTGAGGGTACGGCAACGCTTTAGGGGGAGCGTGCATGTGAGGGCGCGGGTTAGTGTTAGCGTACGGGTTAGGATTAGGGGACGGGTGAGGGTCAGGCTTCTGGGAAGGGTTAGGGTTAGGGTTCGGGCTAGGGTTAGGGTTAGGGGACGGGGACGGTTTAGGGTCCAGGTGAGGGTACGGCAACGCTTTAGGGGGAGCGTGCGTGTGAGGGTGCGGGTTAGTGTTAGCGAACGGCTTAGGATTAGGGGACGGGTGAGGGTCAGGCTTCGGGGAAGGGTTAGTGTTAGGGTTCGGGCTAGGGTTAGGGTTAGGGGACGGGGACGGTTTAGGGTCCAGGTGAGGGTACGGCAACGCTTTAGGGGGAGCGTGCGTGTGAGGGCGCGGGTTAGTGTTAGCGTTCGGCTTAGGATTAGGGGACGGGTGAGGGTCAGGCTTCGGGGAAGGGTTAGGGTTAGGGTTCGGGCTAGGGTTAGGGTTAGGGGACGGGGACGGTTTAGGGTCCAGGTGAGGGTACGGCAACGCTTTAGGGGGAGCGTGCGTGTGAGGGCGCGCGTTAGTGTTAGCGTACGGCTTAGGATTAGGGGACGGGTGAGGGTCAGGCTTCGGGGAAGGGTTAGGGTTAGGGTTCGGGCTAGGGTTAGGGTTAGGGGACGGGGACGGTTTAGGGTCCAGGTGAGGGTACGGCAACGCTTTAGGGGGAGCGTGCGTGTGAGGGCGCGGGTTAGTGTTAGCGTCCGGCTTAGGATTAGGGGACGGGTGAGGGTCAGGCTTCGGGGAGGGGTTAGGGTTAGGGTTCGGGCTAGGGTTAGGGTTAGGGGACGGGGACGGTTTCGGGTCCAGGTGAGGGTACGGCAACGCTTTAGGGGGAGCGTGCGTGTGAGGGCGCGGGTTAGTGTTAGCGTACGGGTTAGGATTAGGGGACGGGTGAGGGTCAGGCTTCGGGGAAGGGTTAGGGTTAGGGTTCGGGCTAGGGTTAGGGCTAGGGGACGGGGACGGTTTAGGGTCCAGGTGAGGGTACGGCAACGCTTTAGGGGGAGCGTGCGTGTGAGGGCGCGGGTTAGTGTTAGCGTACGGGTTAGGATTAGGAGACGGGTGAGGGTCAGGCTTCGGGGAAGGGTTAGGGTTAGGGTTCGGGCTAGGGTTAGGGTTAGGGGACGGGGACGGTTTAGGGTCCAGGTGAGGGTACGGCAACGCTTTAGGGGGAGCGTGCGTGTGAGGGCGCGGGTTAGTGTTAGCGTACGGCTTAGGATTAGGGGACGGGTGAGGGTCAGGCTTCGGGGAAGGGTTAGGGTTAGGGTTCGGGCTAGGGTTAGAGTAAGGGTACGGTGACGGTTTAGGGTCCAGGTGAGGGTACGGCAACGCTTTAGGGGGAGCGTGCGTGTGAGGGCGCGGGTTAGTGTTAGCGTACGGGTTAGGAATAGGGGACGGGTGAGGGTCAGGCTTCGGGGAAGGGTTAGGGTTAGGGTTCGGGCTAGGGTTAGGGTTAGGGGACGGGGACGGTTTAGGGTCCAGGTGAGGGTACGGCAACGCTTTAGGGGGAGCGTGTGTGTGAGGGCGCGGGTTAGTTTTAGCGTACGGGTTAGGATTAGGGGACGGGTGAGGGTCCGGCTTCGGGGAAGGGTTAGGGTTAGGGTTTGGGCTAGGGTTAGGGTTAGGGGACGGGGACGGTTTAGGGTCCAGGTGAGGGTACGGCAACGCTTTAGGGGGAGCGTGCGTGTGAGGGCGCGGGTTAGTGTTAGCGTACGGGTTAGGATTAGGGGACGGGTGAGGGTCAGGCTTCGGGGATGGGTTTGGGTTAGGGTTCGGGCTAGGGTTAGGGTTAGGGGACGGGGACGGTTTAGGGTCCAGGTGAGGGTATGGCAACGCTTTACGGGAAGCGTGCGTGTGAGGGCGCGGGTTAGTGTTAGCGTACGGGTTAAGATTAGGGGACGGGTGAGGGTCAGGCTTCGGGGAAGGGTTAGGGTTAGGGTTCGGGCTAGGGTTAGGGTTAGGGGACAGGGACGGTTTAGGGTCCAGGTGAGGGTACGGCAACGCTTTAGGGGGAGCGTGCATGTGAGGGCGCGGGTTAGTGTTAGCGTACGGGTTAGGATTAGGGGACGGGTGAGGGTCAGGCTTCTGGGAAGGGTTAGGGTTAGGGTTCGGGCTAGGGTTAGGGTTAGGGGACGGGGACGGTTTAGGGTCCAGGTGAGGGTACCGCAACGCTTTAGGGGGAGCGTGCGTGTGAGGGTGCGGGTTAGTGTTAGCGAACGGCTTAGGATTAGGGCACGGGTGAGGGTCAGGCTTCGGGGAAGGGTTAGGGTTAGGGTTCGGGCTTGGGTTAGGGTTAGGGGACGGGGACGGTTTAGGGTCCAGGTGAGGGTACGGCAACGCTTTAGGGGGAGCGTGCGTGTGAGGGCGCGCGTTAGTGTTAGCGTACGGCTTAGGATTAGGGGACGGGTGAGGGTCAGGCTTCGGGGAAGGGTTAGGGTTAGGGTTCGGGCTAGGGTTAGGGTTAGGGGACGGGGACGGTTTAGGGTCCAGGTGAGGGTACGGCAACGCTTTAGGGGGAGCGTGCGTGTGAGGGCGCGGGTTAGTGTTAGCGTCCGGCTTAGGATTAGGGGACGGGTGAGGGTCAGGCTTCGGGGAAGGGTTAGGGTTAGGGTTCGGGCTAGGGTTAGGGTTAGGGGACGGGGACGGTTTCGGGTCCAGGTGAGGGTACGGCAACGCTTTAGGGGGAGCGTGCGTGTGAGGGCGCGGGTTAGTGTTAGCGTACGGGTTAGGATTAGGGGACGGGTGAGGGTCAGGCTTCGGGGAAGGGTTAGGGTTAGGGTTCGGGCTAGGGTTAGGGCTAGCGGACGGGGACGGTTTAGGGTCCAGGTGAGGGTACGGCAACGCTTTAGGGGGAGCGTGCGTGTGAGGGCGCGGGTTAGTGTTAGCGTACGGGTTAGGATTAGGAGACGGGTGAGGGTCAGGCTTCGGGGAAGTGTTAGGGTTAGGGTTCGGGCTATGGTTAGGGTTAGGGGACGGGGACGGTTTAGGGTCCAGGTGAGGGTACGGCAACGCTTTAGGGGGAGCGTGCGTGTGAGGGCGCGGGTTAGTGGTAGCGTACGGCTTAGGATTAGGGGACGGGTGAGGGTCAGGCTTCGGGGAAGGGTTAGGGTTAGGGTTCGGGCTAGGGTTAGAGTAAGGGTACGGGGACGGTTTAGGGTCCAGGTGAGGGTACGGCAACGCTTTAGGGGGAGCGTGCGTGTGAGGGCGCGGGTTAGTGTTAGCGTACGGGTTAGGATTAGGGGACGGGTGAGGGTCAGGCTTCGGGGAAGGGTTAGGGTTAGGGTTCGGGCTAGGGTTAGGGTTAGGGGACGGGGACGGTTTAGGGTCCAGGTGAGGGTATGGCAACGCTTTACGGGAAGCGTGCGTGTGAGGGCGCGGGTTAGTGTTAGCGTACGGGTTAAGATTAGGGGACGGGTGAGGGTCAGGCTTCGGGGAAGGGTTAGGGTTAGGGTTCGGGCTAGGGTTAGGGTTAGGGGACGGGGACGGTTTCGGGTCCAGGTGAGGGTACGGCAACGCTTTAGGGGGAGCGTGCGTGTGAGGGCGCGGGTTAGTGTTAGCGTACGGGTTAGGATTAGGGGACGGGTGAGGGTCAGGCTTCGGGGAAGGGTTAGGGTTAGGGTTCGGGCTAGGGTTAGGGTTAGGGGACGGGGACGGTTTAGGGTCCAGGTGAGGGTACGGCAACGCTTTAGGGGGAGCGTGCGTGTGAGGGCGCGCGTTAGTGTTAGCGTATGGCTTAGGATTAGGGGACGGGTGAGGGTCAGGCTTCGGGGAAGGGTTAGGGTTAGGGTTCGGGCTAGGGTTAGGGTTAGGGGACAGGGACGGTTTAGGGTCCAGGTGAGGGTACGGCAACGCTTTAGCGGGAGCATGCATGTGAGGGCGCGGGTTAGTGTTAGCGTACGGGTTAGGATTAGGGGACGGGTGAGGGTCAGGCTTCTGGGAAGGGTTAGGGTTAGGGTTCGGGCTAGGGTTAGGGTTAGGGGACGGGGACGGTTTAGGGTCCAGGTGAGGGTACGGCAACGCTTTAGGGGGAGCGTGCATGTGAGGGTGCGGGTTAGTGTTAGCGAACGGCTTAGGATTAGGGCACGGGTGAGGGTCAGGCTTCGGGGAAGGGTTAGGGTTAGGGTTCGGGCTAGGGTTAGGGTTAGGGGACGGGGACGGTTTAGGGTCCAGGTGAGGGTACGGCAACGCTTTAGGGGGAGCATGCGTGTGAGGGCGCGGGTTAGTGTTAGCGTTCGGCTTAGGATTAGGGGACGGGTGAGGGTCAGGCTTCGGGGAAGGGTTAGGGTTAGGGTTCGGGCTAGGGTTAGGGTTAGGGGACGGGGACGGTTTAGGGTCCAGGTGAGGGTATGGCAACGCTTTACGGGAAGCGTGCGTGTGAGGGCGCGGGTTAGTGTTAGCGTACGGGTTAAGATTAGGGGACGGGTGAGGGTCAGGCTTCGGGGAAGGGTTAGGGTTAGGGTTCGGGCTAGGGTTAGGGTTAGGGGACGGGGACGGTTTCGGGTCCAGGTGAGGGTACGGCAACGCTTTAGGGGGAGCGTGCGTGTGAGGGCGCGGGTTAGTGTTAGCGTACGGGTTAGGATTAGGGGACGGGTGAGGGTCAGGCTTCGGGGAAGGGTTAGGGTTAGGGTTCGGGCTAGGGTTAGGGTTAGGGGACGGGGACGGTTTAGGGTCCAGGTGAGGGTACGGCAACGCTTTAGGGGGAGCGTGCGTGTGAGGGCGCGCGTTAGTGTTAGCGTATGGCTTAGGATTAGGGGACGGGTGAGGGTCAGGCTTCGGGGAAGGGTTAGGGTTAGGGTTCGGGCTAGGGTTAGGGTTAGGGGACAGGGACGGTTTAGGGTCCAGGTGAGGGTACGGCAACGCTTTAGCGGGAGCATGCATGTGAGGGCGCGGGTTAGTGTTAGCGTACGGGTTAGGATTAGGGGACGGGTGAGGGTCAGGCTTCTGGGAAGGGTTAGGGTTAGGGTTCGGGCTAGGGTTAGGGTTAGGGGACGGGGACGGTTTAGGGTCCAGGTGAGGGTACGGCAACGCTTTAGGGGGAGCGTGCATGTGAGGGTGCGGGTTAGTGTTAGCGAACGGCTTAGGATTAGGGCACGGGTGAGGGTCAGGCTTCGGGGAAGGGTTAGGGTTAGGGTTCGGGCTAGGGTTAGGGTTAGGGGACGGGGACGGTTTAGGGTCCAGGTGAGGGTACGGCAACGCTTTAGGGGGAGCATGCGTGTGAGGGCGCGGGTTAGTGTTAGCGTTCGGCTTAGGATTAGGGGACGGGTGAGGGTCAGGCTTCGGGGAAGGGTTAGGGTTAGGGTTCGGGCTAGGGTTAGGGTTAGGGGACGGGGACGGTTTAGGGTCCAGGTGAGGGTACGGCAACGCTTTAGGGGGAGCGTGCGTGTGAGGGCGCGCGTTAGTGTTAGCGTACGGCTTAGGATTAGGGGACGGGTGAGGGTCAGGCTTCGGGGAAGGGTTAGGGTTAGGGTTCGGGCTAGGGTTAGGGTTAGGGGACGGGGACGGTTTAGGGTCCAGGTGAGGGTACGGCAACGCTTTAGGGGGAGCGTGCGTGTGAGGGCGCGGGTTAGTGTTAGCATCCGGCTTAGGATTAGGGGACGGGTGAGGGTCAGGCTTCGGGGAAGGGTTAGGGTTAGGGTTCGGGCTAGGGTTAGGGTTAGGGGACGGGGACGGTTTCGGGTCCAGGTGAGGGTACGGCAACGCTTTAGGGGGAGCGTGCGTGTGAGGGCGCGGGTTAGTGTTAGCGTACGGGTTAGGATTAGGGGACGGGTGAGGGTCCGGCTTCGGGGAAGGGTTAGGGTTAGGGTTCGGGCTAGGGTTAGGGTTAGGGGACGGGGACGGTTTAGGGTCCAGGTGAGGGTACGGCAACGCTTTAGGGGGAGCGTGCGTGTGAGGGCGCGGGTTAGTGTTAGCGTACGGGTTAGGATTAGGGGACGGGTGAGGGTCAGGCTTCGGGGATGGGTTTGGGTTAGGGTTCGGGCTAGGGTTAGGGTTAGGGGACGGGGACGGTTTAGGGTCCAGGTGAGGGTACGGCAACGCTTTAGGGGAAGCGTGCGTGTGAGGGCGCGGGTTAGTGTTAGCGTACGGGTTAACATTAGGGGACGGGTGAGGGTCAGGCTTCGGGGAAGGGTTAGGGTTAGGGTTCGGGCTAGGGTTAGGGTTAGGGGACGGGGACGGTTTCGGGTCCAGGTGAGGGTACGGCAACGCTTTAGGGGGAGCGTGCGTGTGAGGGCGCGGGTTAGTGTTAGCGTACGGGTTAGGATTAGGGGACGGGTGAGGGTCAGGCTTCGGGGAAGGGTTAGGGTTAGGGTTCGGGCTAGGGTTAGGGTTAGGGGACGGGGACGGTTTCGGATCCAGGTGAGGGTACGGCAACGCTTTAGGGGGAGCGTGCGTGTGAGGGCGCGGGTTAGTGTTAGCGTACGGGTTAGGATTAGGGGACGGGTGAGGGTCAGGCTTCGGGGAAGGGTTAGAGTTAGGGTTCGGGCTAGGGTTAGGGTTAGGGGACGGGGACGGTTTAGGGTCCAGGTGAGGGTACGGCAACGCTTTAGGGGGAGCGTGCGTGTGAGGGCGCGCGTTAGTGTTAGCGTATGGCTTAGGATTAGGGGACGGGTGAGGGTCAGGCTTCGGGGAAGGGTTAGGGTTAGGGTTCGGGCTAGGGTTAGGGTTAGGGGACGGGGACGGTTTAGGGTCCAGGTGAGGGTACGGCAACGCTTTAGGGGGAGCGTGCGTGTGAGGGCGCGGGTTAGTGTTACCTTATGGCTTAGGATTAGGGGACGGGTGAGGGTCAGGCTTCGGGGAAGTGTTAGGGTCAGGGTTCGGGCTAGGGTTAGGGTTAGGGGACGGGGACGGTTTCGGGTCCAGGTGAGGGTACGGCAACGCTTTAGGGGGAGCGTGCGTGTGAGGGCGCGGGTTAGTGTTAGCGTACGGGTTAGGATTAGGGGACGGGTGAGGGTCAGGCTTCGGGGAAGGGTTAGGGTTAGGGTTCGGGCTAGGGTTAGGGCTAGCGGACGGGGACGGTTTAGGGTCCAGGTGAGGGTACGGCAACGCTTTAGGGGAGCGTGCGTGTGAGGGCGCGGGTTAGTGTTAGCGTACGGGTTAGGATTAGGAGACGGGTGAGGGTCAGGCTTCGGGGAAGGGTTAGGGTTAGGGTTCGGGCTAGGGTTAGGGTTAGGGGACGGGGACGGTTTAGGGTCCAGGTGAGGGTACGGCAACGCTTTAGGGGGAGCGTGCGTGTGAGGGCGCGGGTTAGTGGTAGCGTACGGCTTAGGATTAGGGGACGGGTGAGGGTCAGGCTTCGGGGAAGGGTTAGGGTTAGGGTTCGGGCTAGGGTTAGAGTAAGGGTACGGGGACGGTTTAGGGTCCAGGTGAGGGTACGGCAACGCTTTAGGGGGAGCGTGCGTGTGAGGGCGCGGGTTAGTGTTAGCGTACGGGTTAGGATTAGGGGACGGGTGAGGGTCAGGCTTCGGGGAAGGGTTAGGGTTAGGGTTCGGGCTAGGGTTAGGGTTAGGGGACGGGGACGGTTTAGGGTCCAGGTGAGGGTACGGCAACGCTTTAGGGGGAGCGTGCGTGTGAGGGCGCGGGTTAGTGTTAGCGTACGGGTTAGGATTAGGGGACGGGTGAGGGTCCGGCTTCGGGGAAGGGTTAGGGTTAGGGTTCGGGCTAGGGTTAGGGTTAGGGGACGGGGACGGTTTAGGGTCCAGGTGAGGGTACGGCAACGCTTTAGGGGGAGCGTGCGTGTGAGGGCGCGGGTTAGTGTTAGCGTACGGGTTAAGATTAGGGGACGGGTGAGGGTCAGGCTTCGGGGAAGGGTTAGGGTTAGGGTTCGGGCTAGGGTTAGGGTTAGGGGACGGGGACGGTTTCGGGTCCAGGTGAGGGTACGGCAACGCTTTAGGGGGAGCGTGCGTGTGAGGGCGCGGGTTAGTGTTAGCGTACGGGTTAGGATTAGGGGACGGGTGAGGGTCAGGCCTCGGGGAAGGGTTAGGGTTAGGGTTCGGGCTAGGGTTAGGGTTAGGGGACGGGGACGGTTTCGGATCCAGGTGAGGGTACGGCAACGCTTTAGGGGGAGCGTGCGTGTGTGGGCGCGGGTTAGTGTTAGCGTACGGGTTAGGATTAGGGGACGGGTGAGGGTCAGGCTTCGGGGAAGGGTTAGAGTTAGGGTTCGGGCTAGGGTTAGGGTTAGGGTTAGGGGACGGGGACGGTTTAGGGTCCAGGTGAGGGTACGGCAACGCTTTAGGGGGAGCGTGCGTGTGAGGGCGCGCGTTAGTGTTAGCGTATGGCTTAGGATTAGGGGACGGGTGAGGGTCAGGCTTCGGGGAAGGGTTAGGGTTAGGGTTCGGGCTAGGGTTAGGGTTAGGGGACGGGGACGGTTTAGGGTCCAGGTGAGGGTACGGCAACGCTTTAGGGGGAGCGTGCGTGTGAGGGCGCGGGTTAGTGTTACCTTATGGCTTAGGATTAGGGGACGGGTGAGGGTCAGGCTTCGGGGAAGTGTTAGGGTCAGGGTTCGGGCTAGGGTTAGGGTTAGGGGACGGGGACGGTTTCGGGTCCAGGTGAGGGTACGGCAACGCTTTAGGGGGAGCGTGCGTGTGAGCACGTGGGTTAGTGTTAGCGTACGGGTTAGGATTAGGGGACGGGTGAGGGTCAGGCTTCTGGGAAGGGTTAGGGTTAGGGTTCGGGCTAGGGTTAGGGTTAGGGGACGGGGACGGTTTAGGGTCCAGGTGAGGGTACGGCAACGCTTTAGGGGGAGCGTGCGTGTGAGGGCGCGCGTTAGTGTTAGCGTATGGCTTAGGATTAGGGGACGGGTGAGGGTCAGGCTTCGGGGAAGGGTTAGGGTTAGGGTTCGGGCTAGGGTTAGGGTTAGGGGACGGGGACGGTTTAGGGTCCAGGTGAGGGTACGGCAACGCTTTAGGGGGAGCGTGCGTGTGAGGGCGCGGGTTAGTGTTACCGTATGGCTTATGATTAGGGGACGGGTGAGGGTCAGGCTTCGGGGAAGTGTTAGGGTCAGGGTTCGGGCTAGGGTTAGGGTTAGGGGACGGGGACGGTTTCGGGTCCAGGTGAGGGTACGGCAACGCTTTAGGGGGAGCGTGCGTGTGAGCACGCGGGTTAGTGTTAGCGTACGGGTTAGGATTAGGGGACGGGTGAGGGTCAGGCTTCTGGGAAGGGTTAGGGTTAGGGTTCGGGCTAGGGTTAGGGTTAGGGAACGGGGACGGTTTAGGGTCCAGGTGAGGGTACGGCAACGCTTTAGGGGGAGCGTGCGTGTGAGGGTGCGGGTTAGTGTTAGCGTACGGGTTAGGATTAGGGGACGGGTGAGGGTCAGGCTTCGGGGAAGGGTTAGGGTTAGGGTTCCGGCTAGGGTTAGGGTTAGGGGACGGGGACGGTTTCGGGTCCAGGTGAGGGTACGGCAACGCTTTAGGGGGAGCGTGCGTGTGAGGGCGCGGGTTAGTGTTAGCGTACGGGTTAGGATTAGGGGACGGGTGAGGGTCAGGCTTCGGGGAAGGGTTAGGGTTAGGGTTAGGGGATGGGGATGGTTTAGGGTCCAGGTGAGTGTACGGCAACGCTTTAGGGGGAGCGTGTGTGTGAGGGCGCGGGTTAGTGTTAGCGTACGGATTAGGATTAGGGGACGGGTGAGGGTCAGGCTTCGGGGAAGGGTTAGGGTTAGGGTTCGGGCTAGGGTTAGGGTTAGGGGACGGGGACGGTTTAGGGTCCAGGTGAGGGTACGGCAACGCTTTAGGGGGAGTGTGCGTGTGAGGGCGCGGGTTAGTGTTAGCGTACGGCTTAGGATTAGGGGACGGGTGAGGGTCAGGCTTCGGGAAAGGGTTAGGGTTAGGGTTCGGGCTAGGGTTAGGGTTAGGGGACAGGGACGGTTTAGGGTCCAGGTGAGGGTACGGCAACGCTTTAGGGGGAGCGTGCATGTGAGGGCGCGGGTTAGTGTTAGCGTACGGGTTAGGATTAGGGGACGGGTGAGGGTCAGGCTTCTGGGAAGGGTTAGGGTTAGGGTTCGGGCTAGGGTTAGGGTTAGGGGACGGGGACGGTTTAGGGTCCAGGTGAGGGTACGGCAACGCTTTAGGGGGAGCGTGCGTGTGAGGGTGCGGGTTAGTGTTAGCGTACGGCTTAGGATTAGGGGACGGGTGAGGGTCAGGCTTCGGGGAAGGGTTAGGGTTAGGGTTCGGGCTAGGGTTAGGGTTAGGGGACGGGGACGGTTTCGGGTCCAGGTGAGGGTACGGCAACGCTTTAGGGGGAGCGTGCGTGTGAGGGCGCGGGTTAGTGTTAGCGTACGGGTTAGGATTAGGGGACGGGTGAGGGTCAGGCTTCTGGGAAGGGTTAGGGTTAGGGTTCGGGCTAGGGTTAGGGTTAGGGGACGGGGACGGTTTAGGGTCCAGGTGAGGGTACGGCAACGCTTTAGGGGGAGCGTGCGTGTGAGGGTGAGGGTTAGTGTTAGCGAACGGCTTAGGATTAGGGGACGGGTGAGGGTCAGGCTTCGGGGAAGGGTTAGGGTTAGGGTTCGGGCTAGGGTTAGGGTTAGGGGACGGGGACGGTTTAGGGTCCAGGTGAGGGTACGGCAATGCTTTAGGGGGAGCGTGCGTGTGAGGGCGCGGGTTAGTGTTAGCGTTCGGCTTAGGATTAGGGGACGGGTGAGGGTCAGGCTTCGGGGAAGGGTTAGGGTTAGGGTTCGGGCTAGGGTTAGGGTTAGGGGACGGGGACGGTTTAGGGTCCAGGTGAGGGTACGGCAACGCTTTAGGGGGAGCGTGCGTGTGAGGGCGCGCGTTAGTGTTAGCGTACGGCTTAGGATTAGGGGACGGGTGAGGGTCAGGCTTCGGGGAAGGGTTAGGGTTAGGGTTCGGGCTAGGGTTAGGGTTAGGGGACGGGGACGGTTTAGGGTCCAGGTGAGGGTACGGCAACGCTTTAGGGGGAGCGTGCGTGTGAGGGCGCGGGTTAGTGTTAGCGTCCGGCTTAGGATTAGGGGACGGGTGAGGGTCAGGCTTCGGGGAAGGGTTAGGGTTAGGGTTCGGGCTAGGGTTAGGGTTAGGGGACGGGGACGGTTTCGGGTCCAGGTGAGGGTACGGCAACGCTTTAGGGGGAGCGTTCGTGTGAGGGCGCGGGTTAGTGTTAGCGTACGGGTTAGGATTAGGGGACGGGTGAGGGTCAGGCTTCGGGGAAGGGTTAGGGTTAGGGTTCGGGCTAGGGTTAGGGCTAGGGGACGGGGACGGTTTAGGGTCCAGGTGAGGGTACGGCAACGCTTTAGGGGGAGCGTGCGTGTGAGGGCGCGGGTTAGTGTTAGCGTACGGGTTAGGATTAGGAGACGGGTGATGGTCAGGCTTCGGGGAAGGGTTAGGGTTAGGGTTCGGGCTAGGGTTAGGGTTAGGGGATGGGGACGGTTTAGGGTCCAGGTGAGGGTACGGCAACGCTTTAGGGGGAGCGTGCGTGTGAGGGCGCGGGTTAGTGTTAGCGTACGGCTTAGGATTAGGGGACGGGTGAGGGTCAGGCTTCGGGGAAGGGTTAGGGTTAGGGTTCGGGCTAGGGTTAGAGTAAGGGTACGGGGACGGTTTAGGGTCCAGGTGAGGGTACGGCAACGCTTTAGGGGGAGCGTGCGTGTGAGGGCGCGGGTTAGTGTTAGCGTACGGGTTAGGATTAGGGGACGGGTGAGGGTCAGGCTTCTGGGAAGGGTTAGGGTTAGGGTTCGGGCTAGGGTTAGGGTTAGGGGACGGGGACGGTTTAGGGTCCAGGTGAGTGTACGGCAACGCTTTAGGGGGAGCGTGTGTGTGAGGGCGCGGGTTAGTTTTAGCGTACGGGTTAGGATTAGGGGACGGGTGAGGGTCCGGCTTCGGGGAAGGGTTAGGGTTAGGGTTCGGGCTAGGGTTAGGGTTAGGGGACGGGGACGGTTTAGGGTCCAGGTGAGGGTACGGCAACGCTTTAGGGGGAGCGTGCGTGTGAGGGCGCGGGTTAGTGTTAGCGTACGGGTTAGGATTAGGGGCCGGGTGAGGGTCAGGCTTCGGGGATGGGTTTGGGTTAGGGTTCGGGCTAGGGTTAGGGGACGGGGACGGTTTAGGGTCCAGGTGAGGGTATGGCAACGCTTTACGGGAAGCGTGCGTGTGAGGGCGCGGGTTAGTGTTAGCGTACGGGTTAAGATTAGGGGACGGGTGAGGGTCAGGCTTCGGGGAAGGGTTAGGGTTAGGGTTCGGGCTAGGGTTAGGGTTAGGGGACGGGGACGGTTTCGGGTCAAGGTGAGGGTACGGCAACGCTTTAGGGGGAGCGTGCGTGTGAGGGCGCGGGTTAGTGTTAGCGTACGGGTTAGGATTAGGGGACGGGTGAGGGTCAGGCTTCGGGGAAGGGTTAGGGTTAGGGTTCGGGCTAGGGTTAGGGTTAGGGGACGGGGACGGTTTCGGATCCAGGTGAGGGTACGGCAACGCTTTAGGGGGAGCGTGCGTGTGAGGGCGCGGGTTAGTGTTAGCGTACAGGTTAGGATTAGGGGACGGGTGAGGGTCAGGCTTCGGGGAAGGTTTAGGGTTAGGGTTCGGGCTAGGGTTAGGGTTAGGGGACGGGGACGGTTTAGGGTCCATGTGAGGGTACGGCAACGCTTTAGGGGGAGCGTGCGTGTGAGGGCGCGCGTTAGTGTTAGCGTATGGCTTAGGATTAGGGGACGGGTGAGGGTCAGGCTTCGGGGAAGGGTTAGGGTTAGGGTTCGGGCTAGGGTTAGGGTTAGGGGACAGGGACGGTTTAGGGTCCAGGTGAGGGTACGGCAACGCTTTAGGGGGAGCGTGCATGTGAGGGCGCGGGTTAGTGTTAGCGTACGGGTTAGGATTAGGGGACGGGTGAGGGTCAGGCTTCGTGGAAGGGTTAGGGTTAGGGTTCGGGCTAGGGTTAGGGTTAGGGGACGGGGACGGTTTAGGGTCCAGGTGAGGGTACGGCAACGCTTTAGGGGGAGCGTGCGTGTGAGGGTGCGGGTTAGTGTTAGCGAACGGCTTAGGATTAGGGCACGGGTGAGGGTCAGGCTTCGGGGAAGGGTTAGGGTTAGGGTTCGGGCTAGGGTTAGGGTTAGGGGACGGGGACGGTTTAGGGTCCAGGTGAGGGTACGGCAACGCTTTAGGGTGAGCGTGCGTGTGAGGGCGCGGGTTAGTGTTAGCGTTCGGCTTAGGATTAGGGGACGGGTGAGGGTCAGGCTTCGGGGAAGGGTTAGGGTTAGGGTTCGGGCTAGGGTTAGGGTTAGGGTACGGGGACGGTTTAGGGTCCAGGTGAGGGTACGGCAACGCTTTAGGGGGAGCGTGCGTGTGAGGGCGCGCGTTAGTGTTAGCGTACGGCTTAGGATTAGGGGACGGGTGAGGGTCAGGCTTCGGGGAAGGGTTAGGGTTAGGGTTCGGGCTAGGGTTAGGGTTAGGGGACGGGGACGGTTTCGGGTCCAGGTGAGGGTACGGCAACGCTTTAGGGGGAGCGTGCGTGTGAGGGCGCGGGTTAGTGTTAGCGTCCGGCTTAGGATTAGGGGACGGGTGAGGGTCAGGCTTCGGGGAAGGGTTAGGGTTAGGGTTCGGGCTAGGGTTAGGGTTAGGGGACGGGGACGGTTTCGGGTCCAGGTGAGGGTACGGCAACGCTTTAGGGGGAGCGTGCGTGTGAGGGCGCGGGTTAGTGTTAGCGTACGGGTTAGGATTAGGGGACGGGTGAGGGTCAGGCTTCGGGGATGGGTTTGGGTTAGGGTTCGGGCTAGGGTTAGGGTTAGGGGACGGGGACGGTTTAGGGTCCAGGTGAGGGTATGGCAACGCTTTACGGGAAGCGTGCGTGTGAGGGCGCGGGTTAGTGTTAGCGTACGGGTTAAGATTAGGGGACGGGTGAGGGTCAGGCTTCGGGGAAGGGTTAGGGTTAGGGTTCGGGCTAGGGTTAGGGTTAGGGGACGGGGACGGTTTCGGGTCCAGGTGAGGGTACGGCAACGCTTTAGGGGGAGCGTGCGTGTGAGGGCGCGGGTTAGTGTTAGCGTACGGGTTAGGATTAGGGGACGGGTGAGGGTCAGGCTTCGGGGAAGGGTTAGGGTTAGGGTTCGGGCTAGGGTTAGGGTTAGGGGACGGGGACGGTTTCGGATCCAGGTGAGGGTACGGCAACGCTTTAGGGGGAGCGTGCGTGTGAGGGCGCGGGTTAGTGTTAGCGTACGGGTTAGGATTAGGGGACGGGTGAGGGTCAGGCTTCGGGGAAGGTTTAGGGTTAGGGTTCGGGCTAGGGTTAGGGTTAGGGGACGGGGACGGTTTAGGGTCCATGTGAGGGTACGGCAACGCTTTAGGGGGAGCGTGCGTGTGAGGGCGCGCGTTAGTGTTAGCGTATGGCTTAGGATTAGGGGACGGGTGAGGGTCAGGCTTCGGGGAAGGGTTAGGGTTAGGGTTCGGGCTAGGGTTAGGGTTAGGGGACAGGGACGGTTTAGGGTCCAGGTGAGGGTACGGCAACGCTTTAGGGGGAGCGTGCATGTGAGGGCGCGGGTTAGTGTTAGCGTACGGGTTAGGATTAGGGGACGGGTGAGGGTCAGGCTTCTGGGAAGGGTTAGGGTTAGGGTTCGGGCTAGGGTTAGGGTTAGGGGACGGGGACGGTTTAGGGTCCAGGTGAGGGTACGGCAACGCTTTAGGGGGAGCGTGCGTGTGAGGGTGCGGGTTAGTGTTAGCGAACGGCTTAGGATTAGGGCACGGGTGAGGGTCAGGCTTCGGGGAAGGGTTAGGGTTAGGGTTCGGGCTAGGGTTAGGGTTAGGGGACGGGGACGGTTTAGGGTCCAGGTGAGGGTACGGCAACGCTTTAGGGTGAGCGTGCGTGTGAGGGCGCGGGTTAGTGTTAGCGTTCGGCTTAGGATTAGGGGACGGGTGAGGGTCAGGCTTCGGGGAAGGGTTAGGGTTAGGGTTCGGGCTAGGGTTAGGGTTAGGGTACGGGGACGGTTTAGGGTCCAGGTGAGGGTACGGCAACGCTTTAGGGGGAGCGTGCGTGTGAGGGCGCGCGTTAGTGTTAGCGTACGGCTTAGGATTAGGGGACGGGTGAGGGTCAGGCTTCGGGGAAGGGTTAGGGTTAGGGTTCGGGCTAGGGTTAGGGTTAGGGGACGGGGACGGTTTAGGGTCCAGGTGAGGGTACGGCAACGCTTTAGGGGGAGCGTGCGTGTGAGGGCGCGGGTTAGTGTTAGCGTCCGGCTTAGGATTAGGGGACGGGTGAGGGTCAGGCTTCGGGGAAGGGTTAGGGTTAGGGTTCGGGCTAGGGTTAGGGTTAGGGGACGGGGACGGTTTCGGGTCCAGGTGAGGGTACGGCAACGCTTTAGGGGGAGCGTGCGTGTGAGGGCGCGGGTTAGTGTTAGCGTACGGGTTAGGATTAGGGGACGGGTGAGGGTCAGGCTTCGGGGAAGGGTTAGGGTTAGGGTTCGGGCTAGGGTTAGGGCTAGCGGACGGGGACGGTTTAGGGTCCAGGTGAGGGTACGGCAACGCTTTAGGGGGAGCGTGCGTGTGAGGGCGCGGGTTAGTGTTAGCGTACGGGTTAGGATTAGGAGACGGGTGAGGGTCAGGCTTCGGGGAAGTGTTAGGGTTAGGGTTCGGGCTAGGGTTAGGGTTAGGGGACGGGGACGGTTTAGGGTCCAGGTGAGGGTACGGCAACGCTTTAGGGGGAGCGTGCGTGTGAGGGCGCGGGTTAGTGGTAGCGTACGGCTTAGGATTAGGGGACGGGTGAGGGTCAGGCTTCGGGGAAGGGTTAGGGTTAGGGTTCGGGCTAGGGTTAGAGTAAGGGTACGGGGACGGTTTAGGGTCCAGGTGAGGGTACGGCAACGCTTTAGGGGGAGCGTGCGTGTGAGGGCGCGGGTTAGTGTTAGCGTACGGGTTAGGATTAGGGGACGGGTGAGGGTCAGGCTTCGGGGAAGTGTTAGGGTTAGGGTTCGGGCTAGGGTTAGGGTTAGGGGACGGGGACGGTTTAGGGTCCAGGTGAGGGTATGGCAACGCTTTACGGGAAGCGTGCGTGTGAGGGCGCGGGTTAGTGTTAGCGTACGGGTTAAGATTAGGGGACGGGTGAGGGTCAGGCTTCGGGGAAGGGTTAGGGTTAGGGTTCGGGCTAGGGTTAGGGTTAGGGGACGGGGACGGTTTCGGGTCCAGGTGAGGGTACGGCAACGCTTTAGGGGGAGCGTGCGTGTGAGGGCGCGGGTTAGTGTTAGCGTACGGGTTAGGATTAGGGGACGGGTGAGGGTCAGGCTTCGGGGAAGGGTTAGGGTTAGGGTTCGGGCTAGGGTTAGGGTTAGGGGACGGGGACGGTTTAGGGTCCAGGTGAGGGTACGGCAACGCTTTAGGGGGAGCGTGCGTGTGAGGGCGCGCGTTAGTGTTAGCGTATGGCTTAGGATTAGGGGACGGGTGAGGGTCAGGCTTCGAGGAAGGGTTAGGGTTAGGGTTCGGGCTAGGGTTAGGGTTAGGGGACAGGGACGGTTTAGGGTCCAGGTGAGGGTACGGCAACGCTTTAGGGGGAGCGTGCATGTGAGGGCGCGGGTTAGTGTTAGCGTACGGGTTAGGATTAGGGGACGGGTGAGGGTCAGGCTTCTGGGAAGGGTTAGGGTTAGGGTTCGGGCTAGGGTTAGGGTTAGGGGACGGGGACGGTTTAGGGTCCAGGTGAGGGTACGGCAACGCTTTAGGGGGAGCGTGCGTGTGAGGGTGCGGGTTAGTGTTAGCGAACGGCTTAGGATTAGGGCACGGGTGAGGGTCAGGCTTCGGGGAAGGGTTAGGGTTAGGGTTCGGGCTAGGGTTAGGGTTAGGGGACGGGGACGGTTTAGGGTCCAGGTGAGGGTACGGCAACGCTTTAGGGGGAGCGTGCGTGTGAGGGCGCGGGTTAGTGTTAGCGTTCGGCTTAGGATTAGGGGACGGGTGAGGGTTAGGCTTCGGGGAAGGGTTAGGGTTAGGGTTCGGGCTAGGGTTAGGGTTAGGGTACGGGGACGGTTTAGGGTCCAGGTGAGGGTACGGCAACGCTTTAGGGGGAGCGTGCGTGTGAGGGCGCGTGTTAGTGTTAGCGTACGGCTTAGGATTAGGGGACGGGTGAGGGTCAGGCTTCGGGGAAGGGTTAGGGTTAGGGTTCGGGCTAGGGTTAGGGTTAGGGGACGGGGACGGTTTAGGGTCCAGGTGAGGGTACGGCAACGCTTTAGGGGGAGCGTGCGTGTGAGGGCGCGGGTTAGTGTTAGCGTCCGTCTTAGGATTAGGGGACGGGTGAGGGTCAGGCTTCTGGGAAGGGTTAGGGTTAGGGTTCGGGCTAGGGTTAGGGTTAGGGGACGGGGACGGTTTCGGGTCCAGGTGAGGGTACGGCAACGCTTTAGGGGGAGCGTGCGTGTGAGGGCGCGGGTTAGTGTTAGCGTACGGGTTAGGATTAGGGGACGGGTGAGGGTCCGGCTTCGGGGAAGGGTTAGGGTTAGGGTTCGGGCTAGGGTTAGGGTTAGGGGACGGGGACGGTTTAGGGTCCAGGTGAGGGTACGGCAACGCTTTAGGGGGAGCGTGCGTGTGAGGGCGCGGGTTAGTGTTAGCGTACGGGTTAGGATTAGGGGACGGGTGAGGGTCAGGCTTCGGGGATGGGTTTGGGTTAGGGTTCGGGCTAGGGTTAGGGTTAGGGGACGGGGACGGTTTAGGGTCCAGGTGAGGGTACGGCAACGCTTTAGGGGAAGCGTGCGTGTGAGGGCGCGGGTTAGTGTTAGCGTACGGGTTAAGATTAGGGGACGGGTGAGGGTCAGGCTTCGGGGAAGGGTTAGGGTTAGGGTTCGGGCTAGGGTTAGGGTTAGGGGACGGGGACGGTTTCGGGTCCAGGTGAGGGTACGGCAACGCTTTAGGGGGAGCGTGCGTGTGAGGGCGCGGGTTAGTGTTAGCGTACGGGTTAGGATTAGGGGACGGGTGAGGGTCAGGCTTCGGGGAAGGGTTAGGGTTAGGGTTCGGGCTAGGGTTAGGGTTAGGGGACGGGGACGGTTTCGGATACAGGTGAGGGTACGGCAACGCTTTAGGGGGAGCGTGCGTGTGAGGGCGCGGGTTAGTGTTAGCGTACGGGTTAGGATTAGGGGACGGGTGAGGGTCAGGCTTCGGGGAAGGGTTAGAGTTAGGGTTCGGGCTAGGGTTAGGGTTAGGGGACGGGGACGGTTTAGGGTCCAGGTGAGGGTACGGCAACGCTTTAGGGGGAGCGTGCGTGTGAGGGCGCGCGTTAGTGTTAGCGTATGGCTTAGGATTAGGGGACGGGTGAGGGTCAGGCTTCGGGGAAGGGTTAGGGTTAGGGTTCGGGCTAGGGTTAGGGTTAGGGGACGGGGACGGTTTAGGGTCCAGGTGAGGGTACGGCAACGCTTTAGGGGGAGCGTGCGTGTGAGGGCGCGGGTTAGTGTTACCTTATGGCTTAGGATTAGGGGACGGGTGAGGGTCAGGCTTCGGGGAAGTGTTAGGGTCAGGGCTCGGGCTAGGGTTAGGGTTAGGGGACGGGGACGGTTTCGGGTCCAGGTGAGGGTACGGCAACGCTTTAGGGGGAGCGTGCGTGTGAGCACGTGGGTTAGTGTTAGCGTACGGGTTAGGAATAGGGGACGGGTGAGGGTCAGGCTTCTGGGAAGGGTTAGGGTTAGGGTTCGGGCTAGGGTTAGGGGACGGGGACGGTTTAGGGTCCAGGTGAGGGTACGGCAACGCTTTAGGGGGAGCGTGCGTGTGAGGGCGCGGGTTAGTGTTAGCGTCCGGCTTAGGATTAGGGGACGGGTGAGGGTCAGGCTTCGGGGAAGGGTTAGGGTTAGGGTTCGGGCTAGGGTTAGGGTTAGGGGACGGGGACGGTTTCGGGTCCAGGTGAGGGTACGGCAACGCTTTAGGGGGAGCGTGCGTGTGAGGGCGCGGGTTAGTGTTAGCGTACGGGTTAGGATTAGGGGACGGGTGAGGGTCAGGCTTCGGGGAAGGGTTAGGGTTAGGGTTCGGGCTAGGGTTAGGGCTAGCGGACGGGGACGGTTTAGGGTCCAGGTGAGGGTACGGCAACGCTTTAGGGGAGCGTGCGTGTGAGGGCGCGGGTTAGTGTTAGCGTACGGGTTAGGATTAGGAGACGGGTGAGGGTCAGGCTTCGGGGAAGTGTTAGGGTTAGGGTTCGGGCTAGGGTTAGGGTTAGGGGACGGGGACGGTTTAGGGTCCAGGTGAGGGTACGGCAACGCTTTAGGGGGAGCGTGCGTGTGAGGGCGCGGGTTAGTGGTAGCGTACGGCTTAGGATTAGGGGACGGGTGAGGGTCAGGCTTCGGGGAAGGGTTAGGGTTAGGGTTCGGGCTAGGGTTAGAGTAAGGGTACGGGGACGGTTTAGGGTCCAGGTGAGGGTACGGCAACGCTTTAGGGGGAGCGTGCGTGTGAGGGCGCGGGTTAGTGTTAGCGTACGGGTTAGGATTAGGGGACGGGTGAGGGTCAGGCTTCGGGGAAGGGTTAGGGTTAGGGTTCGGGCTAGGGTTAGGGTTAGGGGACGGGGACGGTTTAGGGTCCAGGTGAGGGTACGGCAACGCTTTAGGGGGAGCGTGCGTGTGAGGGCGCGGGTTAGTGTTAGCGTACGGGTTAGGATTAGGGGACGGGTGAGGGTCCGGCTTCGGGGAAGGGTTAGGGTTAGGGTTCGGGCTAGGGTTAGGGTTAGGGGACGGGGACGGTTTAGGGTCCAGGTGAGGGTACGGCAACGCTTTAGGGGGAGCGTGCGTGTGAGGGCGCGGGTTAGTGTTAGCGTACGGGTTAGGATTAGGGGACGGGTGAGGGTCAGGCTTCGGGGATGGGTTTGGGTTAGGGTTCGGGCTAGGGTTAGGGTTAGGGGACGGGGAAGGTTTAGGGTCCAGGTGAGGGTACGGCAACGCTTTAGGGGAAGCGTGTGTGTGAGGGCGCGGGTTAGTGTTAGCGTACGGGTTAAGATTAGAGGACGGGTGAGGGTCAGGCTTCGGGGAAGGGTTAGGGTTAGGGTTCGGGCTAGGGTTAGGGTTAGGGGACGGGGACGGTTTCGGGTCCAGGTGAGGGTACGGCAACGCTTTAGGGGGAGCGTGCGTGTGAGGGCGCGGGTTAGTGTTAGCGTACGGGTTAGGATTAGGGGACGGGTGAGGGTCAGGCTTCGGGGAAGGGTTAGGGTTAGGGTTCGGGCTAGGGTTAGGGTTAGGGGACGGGGACGGTTTCGGATCCAGGTGAGGGTACGGCAACGCTTTAGGGGGAGCGTGCGTGTGAGGGCGCGGGTTAGTGTTAGCGTACGGGTTAGGATTAGGGGACGGGTGAGGGTCAGGCTTCGGGGAAGGGTTAGAGTTAGGGTTCGGGCTAGGGTTAGGGTTAGGGGACGGGGACGGTTTAGGGTCCAGGTGAGGGTACGGCAACGCTTTAGGGGGAGCGTGCGTGTGAGGGCGCGCGTTAGTGTTAGCGTATGGCTTAGGATTAGGGGACGGGTGAGGGTCAGGCTTCGGGGAAGGGTTAGGGTTAGGGTTCGGGCTAGGGTTAGGGTTAGGGGACGGGGACGGTTTAGGGTGCAGGTGAGGGTACGGCAACGCTTTAGGGGGAGCGTGCGTGTGAGGGCGCGGGTTAGTGTTACCTTATGGCTTAGGATTAGGGGACGGGTGAGGGTCAGGCTTCGGGGAAGTGTTAGGGTCAGGGTTCGGGCTAGGGTTAGGGTTAGGGGACGGGGACGGTTTCGGGTCCAGGTGAGGGTACGGCAACGCTTTAGGGGGAGCGTGCGTGTGAGCACGTGGGTTAGTGTTAGCGTACGGGTTAGGATTAGGGGACGGGTGAGGGTCAGGCTTCTGGGAAGGGTTAGGGTTAGGGTTCGGGCTAGGGTTAGGGTTAGGGGACGGGGACGGTTTAGGGTCCAGGTGAGGGTACGGCAACGCTTTAGGGGGAGCGTGCGTGGGAGGGCGCGCGTTAGTGTTAGCGTATGGCTTAGGATTAGGGGACGGGTGAGGGTCAGGCTTCGGGGAAGGGTTAGGGTTAGGGTTCGGGCTAGGGTTAGGGTTAGGGGACGGGGACGGTTTCGGGTCCAGGTGAGGGTACGGCAACGCTTTAGGGGGAGCGTGCGTGTGAGGGCGCGGGTTAGTGTTACCGTATGGCTTAGGATTAGGGGACGGGTGAGGGTCAGGCTTCGGAGAAGTTTTAGGGTCAGGGTTCGGGCTAGGGTTAGGGTTAGGGGACGGGGACGGTTTCGGGTCCAGGTGAGGGTACGGCAACGCTTTAGGGGGAGCGTGCGTGTGAGCACGCGGGTTAGTGTTAGCGTACAGGTTAGGATTAGGGGACGGGTGAGGGTCAGGCTTCTGGGAAGGGTTAGGGTTAGGGTTCGGGCTAGGGTTAGGGTTAGGGAACGGGGACGGTTTAGGGTCCAGGTGAGGGTACGGCAACGCTTTAGGGGGAGCGTGCGTGTGAGGGTGCGGGTTAGTGTTAGCGTACGGGTTAGGATTAGGGGACGGGTGAGGGTCAGGCTTCGGGGAAGGGTTAGGATTAGGGTTCGGGCTAGGGTTAGGGTTAGGGGACGGGGACGGTTTCGGGTCCAGGTGAGGGTACGGCAACGCTTTAGGGGGAGCGTGCGTGTGAGGGTGCGGGTTAGTGTTAGCGTACGGGTTAGGATTAGGGGACGGGTGAGGGTCAGGCTTCGGGGAAGGGTTAGGGTTAGGGTTCGGGCTAGGGTTAGGGTTAGGGGACGGGGACGGTTTCGGGTCCAGGTGAGGGTACGGCAACGCTTTAGGGGGAGCGTGCGTGTGAGGGCGCGGGTTAGTGTTAGCGTACGGGTTAGGATTAGGGGACGGGTGAGGGTCAGGCTTCGGGGAAGGGTTAGGGTTAGGGTTAGGGGATGGGGATGGTTTAGGGTCCAGGTGAGTGTACGGCAACGCTTTAGGGGGATCGTGTGTGTGAGGGCGCGGGTTAGTGTTAGCGTACGGATTAGGATTAGGGGACGGGTGAGGGTCAGGCTTCGGGGAAGGGTTAGGGTTAGGGTTCGGGCTAGGGTTAGGGTTAGGGGACGGGGACGGTTTAGGGTCCAGGTGAGGGTACGGCAACGCTTTAGGGGGAGTGTGCGTGTGAGGGCGCGGGTTAGTGTTAGCGTACGGCTTAGGATTAGGGGACGGGTGAGGGTCAGGCTTCGGGAAAGGGTTAGGGTTAGGGTTCGGGCTAGGGTTAGGGTTAGGGGACAGGGACGGTTTAGGGTCCAGGTGAGGGTACGGCAACGCTTTAGGGGGAGCGTGCATGTGAGGGCGCGGGTTAGTGTTAGCGTACGGGTTAGGATTAGGGGACGGGTGAGGGTCAGGCTTCTGGGAAGGGTTAGGGTTAGGGTTCGGGCTAGGGTTAGGGTTAGGGGACGGGGACGGTTTAGGGTCCAGGTGAGGGTACGGCAACGCTTTAGGGGGAGCGTGCGTGTGAGGGTGCGGGTTAGTGTTAGCGTACGGCTTAGGATTAGGGGACGGGTGAGGGTCAGGCTTCGGGGAAGGGTTAGGGTTAGGGTTCGGGCTAGGGTTAGGGTTAGGGGACGGGGACGGTTTCGGGTCCAGGTGAGGGTACGGCAACGCTTTAGGGGGAGCGTGCGTGTGAGGGCGCGGGTTAGTGTTAGCGTACGGGTTAGGATTAGGGGACGGGTGAGGGTCAGGCTTCGGGGAAGGGTTAGGGTTAGGGTTCGGGCTAGGGTTAGGGTTAGGGGACGGGGATGGTTTAGGGTCCAGGTGAGGGTACGGCAACGCTTTAGGGGGAGCGTGCGTGTGAGGGCGCGGGTTAGTGTTAGCGTACGGGTTAGGATTAGGGGACGGGAGAGGGTCAGGCTTCGGGGAAGGGTTAGGGTTAGGGTTCGGGCTAGGGTTAGGGTTAGGGGACGGGGACGGTTTAGGGTCCAGGTGAGGGTACGGCAACGCTTTAGGGGGAGCGTGCGTGTGAGGGCGCGGGTTAGTGTTAGCGTACGGGTTAGGATTAGGGGACGTGTGAGGGTCAGGCTTCGGGGAAGGGTTAGGGTTAGGGTTCGGGCTAGGGTTAGGGTTAGGGGACGAGGATGGTTTAGGGTCCAGGTGAGGGTACGGCAACGCTTTAGGGGGAGCGTGCGTGTGAGGGCGCGGGTTAGTGTTAGCGTACGGGTTAGGATTAGGGGACGGGTAAGGGTCAGGCTTCGGGGAAGGGTTAGGGTTAGGGTTCGGGCTAGGGTTAGGGTTAGGGGACGGGGACGGTTTAGGGTCCAGGTGAGGGTACGGCAACGCTTTAGGGGGAGCGTGCGTGTGAGGGCGCGGGTTAGTGTTAGCGTACGGCTTAGGATTAGGGGACGGGTGAGGGTCAGGCTTCGGGAAAGGGTTAGGGTTAGGGTTCGGGCTAGGGTTAGGGTTAGGGGACAGGGACGGTTTAGGGTCCAGGTGAGGGTACGGCAACGCTTTAGGGGGAGCGTGCATGTGAGGGCGCGGGTTAGTGTTAGCGTACGGGTTAGGATTAGGGGACGGGTGAGGGTCAGGCTTCTGGGAAGGGTTAGGGTTAGGGTTCGGGCTAGGGTTAGGGTTAGGGGACGGGGACGGTTTAGGGTCCAGGTGAGGGTACGGCAACGCTTTAGGGGGAGCATGCGTGTGAGGGTGCGGGTTAGTGTTAGCGAACGGCTTAGGATTAGGGGACGGGTGAGGGTCAGGCTTCGGGGAAGGGTTAGGGTTAGGGTTCGGGCTAGGGTTAGGGTTAGGGGACGGGGACGGTTTAGGGTCCAGGTGAGGGTACGGCAACGCTTTAGGGGGAGCGTGCGTGTGAGGGCGTGGGTTAGTGTTAGCGTTCGGCTTAGGATTAGGGGACGGGTGAGGGTCAGGCTTCGGGGAAGGGTTAGGGTTAGGGTTCGGGCTAGGGTTAGGGTTAGGGGACGGGGACGGTTTAGGGTCCAGGTGAGGGTACGGCAACGCTTTAGGGGGAGCGTGCGTGTGAGGGCGCGCGTTAGTGTTAGCGTACGGCTTAGGATTAGGGGACGGGTGAGGGTCAGGCTTCGGGGAAGGGTTAGGGTTAGGGTTCGGGCTAGGGTTAGGGTTAGGGGACGGGGACGGTTTAGGGTCCAGGTGAGGGTACGGCAACGCTTTAGGGGGAGCGTGCGTGTGAGGGCGCGGGTTAGTGTTAGCGTCCGGCTTAGGATTAGGGGACGGGTGAGGGTCAGGCTTCGGAGAAGGGTTAGAGTTAGGGTTCGGGCTAGGGTTAGGGTTAGGGGACGGGGACGGTTTCGGGTCCAGGTGAGGGTACGGCAACGCTTTAGGGGGAGCGTGCGTGTGAGGGCGCGGGTTAGTGTTAGCGTACGGGTTAGGATTAGGGGACGGGTGAGGGTCAGGCTTCGGGGAAGGGTTAGGGTTAGGGTTCGGGCTAGGGTTAGGGTTAGGGGACGGGGACGGTTTCGGATCCAGGTGAGGGTACGGCAACGCTTTAGGGGGAGCGTGCGTGTGAGGGCGCGGGTTAGTGTTAGCGTACGGGTTAGGATTAGGGGACGGGTGAGGGTCAGGCTTCGGGGAAGCGTTAGAGTTATGGTTCGGGCTAGGGTTAGGGTTAGGGGACGGGGACAGTTTAGGGTCCAGGTGAGGGTACGGCAACGCTTTAGGGGGAGCGTGCGTGTGAGGGCGCGCGTTAGTGTTAGCGTATGGCTTAGGATTAGGGGACGGGTGAGGGTCAGGCTTCGGGGAAGGGTTAGGGTTAGGGTTCTGGCTAGGGTTAGGGTTAGGGGACGGGGACGGTTTAGGGTCCAGGTGAGGGTACGGCAACGCTTTAGGGGGAGCGTGCGTGTGAGGGCGCGGGTTAGTGTTACCTTATGGCTTAGGATTAGGGGACGGGTGAGGGTCAGGCTTCGGGGAAGTGTTAGGGTCAGGGTTCGGGCTAGGGTTAGGGTTAGGGGACGGGGACGGTTTCGGGTCCAGGTGAGGGTACGGCAACGCTTTAGGGGGAGCGTGCGTGTGAGCACGTGGGTTAGTGTTAGCGTACGGGTTAGGATTAGGGGACGGGTGAGGGTCAGGCTTCTGGGAAGGGTTAGGGTTAGGGTTCGGGCTAGGGTTAGGGTTAGGGGACGGGGACGGTTTAGGGTCCAGGTGAGGGTACGGCAACGCTTTAGGGGGAGCGTGCGTGTGAGGGCGCGCGTTAGTGTTAGCGTATGGCTTAGGATTAGGGGACGGGTGAGGGTCAGGCTTCGGGGAAGGGTTAGGGTTAGGGTTCGGGCTAGGGTTAGGGTTAGGGGACGGGGACGGTTTAGGGTCCAGGTGAGGGTACGGCAACGCTTTAGGGGGAGCGTGCGTGTGAGGGCGCGGGTTAGTGTTACCGTATGGCTTAGGATTAGGGGACGGGTGAGGGTCAGGCTTCGGAGAAGTTTTAGGGTCAGGGTTCGGGCTAGGGTTAGGGTTAGGGGACGGGGACGGTTTCGGGTCCAGGTGAGGGTACGGCAACGCTTTAGGGGGAGCGTGCGTGTGAGCACGCGGGTTAGTGTTAGCGTACAGGTTAGGATTAGGGGACGGGTGAGGGTCAGGCTTCTGGGAAGGGTTAGGGTTAGGGTTCGGGCTAGGGTTAGGGTTAGGGAACGGGGACGGTTTAGGGTCCAGGTGAGGGTACGGCAACGCTTTAGGGGGAGCGTGCGTGTGAGGGTGCGGGTTAGTGTTAGCGTACGGGTTAGGATTAGGGGACGGGTGAGGGTCAGGCTTCGGGGAAGGGTTAGGATTAGGGTTCGGGCTAGGGTTAGGGTTAGGGGACGGGGACGGTTTCGGGTCCAGGTGAGGGTACGGCAACGCTTTAGGGGGAGCGTGCGTGTGAGGGTGCGGGTTAGTGTTAGCGTACGGGTTAGGATTAGGGGACGGGTGAGGGTCAGGCTTCGGGGAAGGGTTAGGGTTAGGGTTCGGGCTAGGGTTAGGGTTAGGGGACGGGGACGGTTTCGGGTCCAGGTGAGGGTACGGCAACGCTTTAGGGGGAGCGTGCGTGTGAGGGCGCGGGTTAGTGTTAGCGTACGGGTTAGGATTAGGGGACGGGTGAGGGTCAGGCTTCGGGGAAGGGTTAGGGTTAGGGTTAGGGGATGGGGATGGTTTAGGGTCCAGGTGAGTGTACGGCAACGCTTTAGGGGGATCGTGTGTGTGAGGGCGCGGGTTAGTGTTAGCGTACGGATTAGGATTAGGGGACGGGTGAGGGTCAGTCTTCGGGGAAGGGTTAGGGTTAGGGTTCGGGCTAGGGTTAGGGTTAGGGGACGGGGACGGTTTAGGGTCCAGGTGAGGGTACGGCAACGCTTTAGGGGGAGTGTGCGTGTGAGGGCGCGGGTTAGTGTTAGCGTACGGCTTAGGATTAGGGGACGGGTGAGGGTCAGGCTTCGGGAAAGGGTTAGGGTTAGGGTTCGGGCTAGGGTTAGGGTTAGGGGACAGGGACGGTTTAGGGTCCAGGTGAGGGTACGGCAACGCTTTAGGGGGAGCGTGCATGTGAGGGCGCGGGTTAGTGTTAGCGTACGGGTTAGGATTAGGGGACGGGTGAGGGTCAGGCTTCTGGGAAGGGTTAGGGTTAGGGTTCGGGCTAGGGTTAGGGTTAGGGGACGGGGACGGTTTAGGGTCCAGGTGAGGGTACGGCAACGCTTTAGGGGGAGCGTGCGTGTGAGGGTGCGGGTTAGTGTTAGCGTACGGCTTAGGATTAGGGGACGGGTGAGGGTCAGGCTTCGGGGAAGGGTTAGGGTTAGGGTTCGGGCTAGGGTTAGGGTTAGGGGACGGGGACGGTTTCGGGTCCAGGTGAGGGTACGGCAACGCTTTAGGGGGAGCGTGCGTGTGAGGGCGCGGGTTAGTGTTAGCGTACGGGTTAGGATTAGGGGACGGGTGAGGGTCAGGCTTCGGGGAAGGGTTAGGGTTAGGGTTCGGGCTAGGGTTAGGGTTAGGGGACGGGGATGGTTTAGGGTCCAGGTGAGGGTACGGCAACGCTTTAGGGGGAGCGTGCGTGTGAGGGCGCGGGTTAGTGTTAGCGTACGGGTTAGGATTAGGGGACGGGAGAGGGTCAGGCTTCGGGGAAGGGTTAGGGTTAGGGTTCGGGCTAGGGTTAGGGTTAGGGGACGGGGACGGTTTAGGGTCCAGGTGAGGGTACGGCAACGCTTTAGGGGGAGCGTGCGTGTGAGGGCGCGGGTTAGTGTTAGCGTACGGGTTAGGATTAGGGGACGTGTGAGGGTCAGGCTTCGGGGAAGGGTTAGGGTTAGGGTTCGGGCTAGGGTTAGGGTTAGGGGACGGGGATGGTTTAGGGTCCAGGTGAGGGTACGGCAACGCTTTAGGGGGAGCGTGCGTGTGAGGGCGCGGGTTAGTGTTAGCGTACGGGTTAGGATTAGGGGACGGGTAAGGGTCAGGCTTCGGGGAAGGGTTAGGGTTAGGGTTCGGGCTAGGGTTAGGGTTAGGGGACGGGGACGGTTTAGGGTCCAGGTGAGGGTACGGCAACGCTTTAGGGGGAGCGTGCGTGTGAGGGCGCGGGTTAGTGTTAGCGTACGGCTTAGGATTAGGGGACGGGTGAGGGTCAGGCTTCGGGAAAGGGTTAGGGTTAGGGTTCGGGCTAGGGTTAGGGTTAGGGGACAGGGACGGTTTAGGGTCCAGGTGAGGGTACCGCAACGCTTTAGGGGGAGCGTGCATGTGAGGGCGCGGGTTAGTGTTAGCGTACGGGTTAGGATTAGGGGACGGGTGAGGGTCAGGCTTCTGGGAAGGGTTAGGGTTAGGGTTCGGGCTAGGGTTAGGGTTAGGGGACGGGGACGGTTTAGGGTCCAGGTGAGGGTACGGCAACGCTTTAGGGGGAGCATGCGTGTGAGGGTGCGGGTTAGTGTTAGCGAACGGCTTAGGATTAGGGGACGGGTGAGGGTCAGGCTTCGGGGAAGGGTTAGGGTTAGGGTTCGGGCTAGGGTTAGGGTTAGGGGACGGGGACGGTTTAGGGTCCAGGTGAGGGTACGGCAACGCTTTAGGGGGAGCGTGCGTGTGAGGGCGTGGGTTAGTGTTAGCGTTCGGCTTAGGATTAGGGGACGGGTGAGGGTCAGGCTTCGGGGAAGGGTTAGGGTTAGGGTTCGGGCTAGGGTTAGGGTTAGGGGACGGGGACGGTTTCGGGTCCAGGTGAGGGTACGGCAACGCTTTAGGGGGAGCGTGCGTGTGAGGGCGCGCGTTAGTGTTAGCGTACGGCTTAGGATTAGGGGACGGGTGAGGGTCAGGCTTCGGGGAAGGGTTAGGGTTAGGGTTCGGGCTAGGGTTAGGGTTAGGGGACGGGGACGGTTTAGGGTCCAGGTGAGGGTACGGCAACGCTTTAGGGGGAGCGTGCGTGTGAGGGCGCGGGTTAGTGTTAGCGTCCGGCTTAGGATTAGGGGACGGGTGAGGGTCAGGCTTCGGAGAAGGGTTAGAGTTAGGGTTCGGGCTAGGGTTAGGGTTAGGGGACGGGGACGGTTTCGGGTCCAGGTGAGGGTACGGCAACGCTTTAGGGGGAGCGTGCGTGTGAGGGCGCGGGTTAGTGTTAGCGTACGGATTAGGATTAGGGGACGGGTGAGGGTCAGGCTTCGGGGAAGGGTTAGGGTTAGGGTTCGGGCTAGGGTTAGGGTTAGGGGACGGGGACGGTTTAGGGTCCAGGTGAGGGTACGGCAACGCTTTAGGGGGAGCGTGCGTGTGAGGGCGCGGGTTAGTGTTAGCGTACGGGTTAGGATTAGGAGACGGGTGAGGGTCAGGCTTCGGGGAAGGGTTAGGGTTAGGGTTCGGGCTAGGGTTAGGGTTAGGGGACGGGGACGGTTTAGGGTCCAGGTGAGGGTACGGCAACGCTTTAGGGGGAGCGTGCGTGTGAGGGCGCGGGTTAGTGGTAGCGTACGGCTTAGGATTAGGGGACGGTTGAGGGTCAGGCTTCGGGGAAGGGTTAGGGTTAGGGTTCGGGCTAGGGTTAGAGTAAGGGTACGGGGACGGTTTATGGTCCAGGTGAGGGTACGGCAACGCTTTAGGGGGAGCGTGCGTGTGAGGGCGCGGGTTAGTGTTAGCGTACGGGTTAGGATTAGGGGACGGGTGAGGGTCAGGCTTCGGGGAAGGGTTAGGGTTAGGGTTCGGGCTAGGGTTAGGGTTAGGGGACGGGGACGGTTTAGGGTCCAGGTGAGGGTACGGCAACGCTTTAGGGGGAGCGTGCGTGTGAGGGCGCGGGTTAGTGTTAGCGTACGGCTTAGGATTAGGGGACGGGTGAGGGTCCGGCTTCGGGGAAGGGTTAGGGTTAGGGTTCGGGCTAGGGTTAGGGTTAGGGGACGGGGACGGTTTAGGGTCCAGGTGAGGGTACGGCAACGCTTTAGGGGGAGCGTGCGTGTGAGAGCGCGGGTTAGTGTTAGCGTACGGGTTAGGATTAGGGGACGGGTGAGGGTCAGGCTTCGGGGATGGGTTAGGGTTAGGTTTCGGGCTAGGGTTAGGGTTAGGGGACGGGGACGGTTTATGGTCCAGGTGAGGGTACGGCAACGCTTTAGGGGGAGCGTGCGTGTGAGGGCGTGGGTTAGTGTTAGCGTACGGGTTAAGATCAGGGGACGGGTGAGGGTCAGGCTTCGGGGAAGGGTTAAGGTTAGGGTTCGGGCTAGGGTTAGGGTTAGGGGACGGGGACGGTTTCGGGTCCAGGTGAGGGTACGGCAACGCTTTAGGGGGAGCGTGCGTGTGAGGGCGCGGGTTAGTGTTAGCGTACGGGTTAGGATTAGGGGACGGGTGAGGGTCAGGCTTCGGGGAAGGGTTAGGGTTAGGGTTCGGGCTAGGGTTAGGGTTAGGGGACGGGGACGGTTTCGGGTCCAGGTGAGGGTACGGCAACGCTTTAGGGGGAGCGTGCGTGTGAGGGCGCGGGTTAGTGTTAGCGTATGGCTTAGGATTAGGGGACGGGTGAGGGTCAGGCTTCGGGGAAGGGTTAGGGTCAGGGTTCGGGCTAGGGTTAGGATTAGGGGACGGGGACGGTTTCGGGTCCAGGTGAGGGTACGGCAACGCTTTAGGGGGAGCGTGCGTGTGAGGGCGCGGGTTAGTGTTAGCGTACGGGTTAGGATTAGGGGACAGGTGAGGGTCAGGCTTCGGGGAAGGGTTAGGGTTAGGGTTCGGGCTAGGGTTAGGGTTAGGGGACGGGGACGGTTTAGGGTCCAGGTGAGCGTACGGCAACGCTTTAGGGGGAGCGTGCGTGTGAGGGCCTGGGTTAGTGTTAGCGTACGGGTTAGGATTAGGGGATGGGTGAGGGTCAGGCTTCGGGGAAGGGTTAGGGTAAGGGTTCGGGCTAGGGTTAGGGTTAGGGGACGGGGACGGTTTAGGGTGCAGGTGAGGGTACAGCAACGCTTTAGGGGGAGCGTGCGTGTGAGGGCGCGGGTTAGTGTTAGCGTACGGGTTAGAATTAGGGGACGGGTGAGGGTCAGGCTTCGGGGAAGGGTTAGGGTTAGGGTTCGGGCTAGGGTTAAGTTTAGGGGACGGTTACGGTTTAGGGTTCAGGTGAGGGTACGGCAACGCTTTAGGGGGAGCGTGCGTGTGAGGGCGCGGGTTAGTGTTAGCGTACGGCTTAGGATTATGGGACGGGTGAGTGTCAGGCTTCGGGGAAGGGTTAGGGTTCGGGCTAGGGTTAGGGTTAGGGGACTGGGACGGTTTAGGGTTCAGGTGATGGTACGGCAACGCTTTAGGGGGAGCGTGCGTGTGAGGGCGCGGGTTAGTGTTAGCATACGGGTTAGGATTAGGGGACGGGTGAGGGTCAGGCTTCGGGGAAGGGTTAGGGTTAGGGTTCGGGCTAGGGTTAGGGTTAGGGGACGGTGACGGTTTAGGGTTCAGGTGATGGTACGGCAACGCTTTAGGGGGAGCGTGCGTGTGAGGGCGTGGGTTAGTGTTAGCGTACGGGTTAGGATTAGGGGACGGGTGAGGGTCAGGCTTCGGGGAAGGGTTAGGGTTAGGGTTCGGGCTAGGGTTAGGGTTAGGGGACGGGGACGGTTTAGGGTCCAGGTGAGCGTACGGCAACGCTTTAGGGGGAGCGTGCGTGTGAGGGCCTGGGTTAGTGTTAGCGTACGGGTTAGGATTAGGGGATGGGTGAGGGTCAGGCTTCGGGGAAGGGTTAGGGTAAGGGTTCGGGCTAGGGTTAGGGTTAGGGGACGGGGACGGTTTAGGGTGCAGGTGAGGGTACAGCAACGCTTTAGGGGGAGCGTGCGTGTGAGGGCGCGGGTTAGTGTTAGCGTACGGGTTAGAATTAGGGGACGGGTGAGGGTCAGGCTTCGGGGAAGGGTTAGGGTTAGGGTTCGGGCTAGGGTTAAGGTTAGGGGACGGTTACGGTTTAGGGTTCAGGTGAGGGTACGGCAACGCTTTAGGGGGAGCGTGCGTGTGAGGGCGCGGGTTAGTGTTAGCGTACGGCTTAGGATTATGGGACGGGTGAGTGTCAGGCTTCGGGGAAGGGTTAGGTTTCGGGCTAGGGTTAGGGTTAGGGGACTGGGACGGTTTCGGGTCCAGGTGAGGGTACGGCAACGTTTTAGGGGGAGCGTGCGTGTGAGGGCGTGGGTTAATGATAGCGTACGGGTTAGGATTAGGGGACGGGTGAGGGTCAGGCTTCGGGGAAGTGTTAGGGTTAGGGTTCGGGCTAGGGTTAGGGTTAGGGGACGGGGACGGTTTAGGGTCCAGGTGAGGGTACGGCAACGCTTTAGGGGGAGCGTGCTTGTGAGGGCGCGGGTTAGTGTTAGCGTACGGGTTAGGATTAGGGGACGGGTGAGGGTCAGGCTTCTGGGAAGGGTTAGGGTTAGGGTTCGGGCTAGGGTTAGGGTTAGGGGACGGGGACGGTTTAGGGTCCAGGTGAGGGTACGGCAACGTTTTAGGGGGAGCGTGCGTGTGAGGGCGCGGGTTAGTGTTAGCGTACGGGTTAGGATTAGGGGACGGGTGAGGGTCAGGCTTCGGGGAAGGGTTAGGGTTAGGGTTCGGGCTAGGGTTAGGGTTAGGGGATGGGGACGGTTTAGGGTCCAGGTGAGGGTACGGCAACGCTTTAGGGGGAGCGTGCGTGTGAGGGCGCGTGTTAGTGTTAGCGTACGGGTTAGGATTAGGGGACGGGTGAGGGTCAGGCTTCGGGGAAGGGTTAGGGTTAGGGTTCGGGCTAGGGTTAGGGTTAGGGGACGGGGACGGTTTAGGGTCCAAGTGAGGGTACGGCAACGCTTTAGGGGGAGCGTGCGTGTGAGGGCGCGCGTTAGTGTTAGCGTGCGGCTTAGGATTAGGGGACGGGTGAGGGTCAGGCTTCGGGGAAGGGTTAGGGTTAGGGTTCGGGCTAGGGTTAGGGTTAGGGGACGGGGACGGTTTAGGGTCCAGGTGAGGGTACGGCAACGCTTTAGGGGGAGCGTGCGTGTGAGGGCGCGGGTTAGTGGTAGCGTACGGCTTAGGATTAGGGGACGGGTGAGGGTCAGGCTTCTGGAAAGGGTTAGGGTTAGGGTTCGGGCTAGGGTTAGGGTTAGGGGACGGGGACGGTTTAGGGTCCAGGTGAGGGTACGGCAACGCTTTAGGGGGAGCGTGCATGTGAGGGCGCGGGTTAGTGTTAGCGTACGGGTTAGGATTAGGGGACGGGTGAGGGTCAGGCTTCGGGGAAGGGTTAGGGTTAGGGTTCGGGCTAGGGTTAGGGTTAGGGGACGGGGACGGTTTAGGGTCCAGGTGAGGGTACGGCAACGTTTTAGGGGGAGCGTGCGTGTGAGGGCGCGGGTTAGTGTTAGCGTACGGGTTAGGATTAGGGGACGGGTGAGGGTCAGGCTTCGGGGAAGGGTTAGGGTTAGGGTTCGGGCTAGGGTTAGGGTAAAGGGATGGGGACGGTTTAGGGTCCAGGTGAGGGTACGGCAACGCTTTAGGGGGAGCGTGCGTGTGAGGGCGCGTGTTAGTGTTAGCGTACGGGTTAGGATTAGGGGACGGGTGAGGGTCAGGCTTCGGGGAAGGGTTAGGGTTAGGGTTCGGGCTAGGGTTAGGGTTAGGGGACGGGGACGGTTTAGGGTCCAAGTGAGGGTACGGCAACGCTTTAGGGGGAGCGTGCGTGTGAGGGCGCGCGTTAGTGTTAGCGTGCGGCTTAGGATTAGGGGACGGGTGAGGGTCAGGCTTCGGGGAAGGGTTAGGGTTAGGGTTCGGGCTAGGGTTAGGGTTAGGGGACGGGGACGGTTTAGGGTCCAGGTGAGGGTACGGCAACGCTTTAGGGGGAGCGTGCGTGTGAGGGCGCGGGTTAGTGTTAGCGTACGGCTTAGGATTAGGGGACGGGTGAGGGTCAGGCTTCGGGGAAGTGTTAGGGTTAGGGTTTGGGCTAGGGTTAGGGTTAGGGGACGGGGACGGTTTAGGGTCCAGGTGAGGGTACGGCAACGCTTTAGGGGGAGCGTGCGTGTGAGGGCGCGGGTTAGTGTTAGCGTACGGGTTAGGATTAGGGGACGGGTGAGGGTCAGGCTTCGGGGAAGGGTTAGGGTTAGGGTTCGGGCTAGCGTTAGGGTTAGGGGACGGGGACGGTTTAGGGTCCAGGTGAGGGTACGGCAACGCTTTAGGGGGAGCGTGCGTGTGAGGGCGCGGGTTAGTGTTAGCGTACGGGTTAGGATTAGGGGACGGGTGAGGGTCAGGCTTCGGGGAAGGGTTAGGGTTCGGGCTAGGGTTAGGGTTAGGGGACGGGGACGGTATCGGGTCCAGGTGAGGGTACGGCAACGTTTTAGGGGGAGCGTGCGTGTGAGGGCGCGGGTTAATGATAGCGTACGGGTTAGGATTAGGGGACGGGTGAGGGTCAGGCTTCGGGGAAGGGTTAGGGTTAGGGTTCGGGCTAGGGTTAGGGTTAGGGGACGGGGACGGTTTAGGGTCCAGGTGAGGGTACGGCAACGCTTTAGGGGGAGCGTGCGTGTGAGGGCGCGGGTTAGTGTTAGCGTACGGGTTAGGATTAGGGGACGGGTGAGGGTCAGGCTTCGGGGAAGGGTTAGGGTTAGGGTTCGGGCTAGGGTTAGGGTTAGGGGACGGGGACGGTTTAGGGTCCAGGTGAGGGTACGGCAACGTTTTAGGGGGAGCGTGCGTGTGAGGGCGCGGGTTAGTGTTAGCGTACGGGTTAGGATTAGGGGACGGGTGAGGGTCAGGCTTCGGGGAAGGGTTAGGGTTAGGGTTCGGGCTAGGGTTAGGGTTAGGGGATGGGGACGGTTTAGGGTCCAGGTGAGGGTACGGCAACGCTTTAGGGGGAGCGTGCGTGTGAGGGCGCGTGTTAGTGTTAGCGTACGGGTTAGGATTAGGGGACGGGTGAGGGTCAGGCTTCGGGGAAGGGTTAGGGTTAGGGTTCGGGCTAGGGTTAGGGTTAGGGGACGGGGACGGTTTAGGGTCCAGGTGAGGGTACGGCAACGCTTTAGGGGGAGCGTGCGTGTGAGGGCGCGGGTTAGTGTTAGCGTACGGGTTAGGATTAGGGGACGGGTGAGGGTCAGGCTTCGGGGAAGTGTTAGGGTTAGGGTTCGGGCTAGGGTTAGGGTTAGGGGATGGGGAAGGTTTAGGGTCCAGGTGAGGGTACGGCAACGCTTTAGGGGGAGCGTGCGTGTGAGGGCACGGGTTAGTGTTAGCGTACGGGTTAGGATTAGGGGACGGGTGAGGGTCAGGCTTCGGGGAAGGTTTAGGGTTAGGGTTCGGGCTAGGGTAGGGGTTAGGGGATGGGGACGGTTTAGGGTCCAGGTGAGGGTACGGCAACGCTTTAGGGGGAGCGTGCGTGTGAGGACGCGGGTTAGTGTTAGCGTACGGGTTAGGATTAGGGGACGGGTGAGGGTCAGGCTTCGGGGAAGGGTTAGGGTTAGGGTTCGGGCTAGGGTTAGGGTTAGGGGACGGGGACGGTTTAGGGTCCAGGTGAGGGTACGGCAACGCTTTAGGGGGAGCGTGCGTGTGAGGGCACGGGTTAGTGTTAGCGTACGGGTTAGGATTAGGGGATGGGTGAGGGTCAGGCTTCGGGGAAGGGTTAGGGTTAGGGTTCAGGCTAGGGTTAGGGTTAGGGGACGGGGACGGTTTAGGGTCCAGGAGAGGGTACGGCAACGCTTTAGGGGGAGCGTGCGTGTGAGGGCGCGCGTTAGTGTTATCGTACGGCTTAGGATTAGGGGACGGGTGAGGGTCAGGCTTCGGGGAAGGGTTAGGGTTAGGGTTCGGGCTAGGGTTATGGTTAGGGGACGGGGACGGTTTAGGGTCCAAGTGAGGGTACGGCAACGCTTTAGGGGGAGCGTGCGTGTGAGGGCGCGCATTAGTGTTAGCGTGCGGCTTAGGATTAGGGGACGGGTGAGGGTCAGGCTTCGGGGAAGGGTTAGGGTTAGGGTTCGGGCTAGGGTTAGGGTTAGGTGACGGGGACGGTTTAGGGTCCAGGTGAGTGTATGGCAACGCTTTAGGGGGAGCGTGCGTGTGAGGGCGCGTGTTAGTGTTAGCGTACGGGTTAGGATTAGGGGACGGGTGAGGGTCAGGCTTCGGGGAAGGGTTAGGGTTAGGGTTCGGGCTAGGGTTAGGGTTAGGGGACGGGGACGGTTTAGGGTCCAGGTGAGGGTACGGCAACGCTTTAGGGGGAGCGTGCGTGTGAGGGCGCGGGTTAGTGTTAGCGTACGGGTTAGGATTAGGGGACGGGTGAGGGTCAGGCTTCGGGGAAGGGTTAGGGTTAGGGTTCGGGCTAGGGTTAGGGTTAGGGGACGGGGACGGTTTCGGGTCCAGCTGAGGGTACGGCAACGCTTTACGGGGAGCGTGCATGTGAGGGCGCGGGTTAGTGTTAGCGTACGGGTTAGGATTAGGGGACGGGTGAGGGTCAGGCTTCGGGGAAGGGTTAGGGTTAGGGTTCGGGCTAGGGTTAGGGTTAGGGGACGGGGACGGTTTAGGGTCCAGGTGAGGGTACGGCAACGCTTTAGGGGGAGCGTGCGTGTGAGGGCGCGGGTTAGTGTTAGCGTACGGGTTAGGATTAGGGGACGGGTGAGGGTCAGGCTTCGGGGAAGGGTTAGGGTTAGGGTTCGGGCTAGGGTTAGGGTTAGGGGACGGGGACGGTTTAGAGTCCAGGTGAGGGTACGGCTACGCTTTAGGGGGAGCGTGCGTGTGAGGGCGCGGGTTAGTGTTAGCGTACGGCTTAGGATTAGGGGACGGGTGAGGGTCAGGCTTCGGGGAAGGGTTAGGGTTAGGGTTCGGGCTAGGGTTAGGGTTAGGGGACGGGGACGGTTTAGGGTCCAGGTGAGGGTACGGCAACGCTTTAGGGGGAGCGTGCGTGTGAGGGCGCGGGTTAGTGTTAGCGTACGGCTTAGGATTAGGGGACGTGTGAGGGTCAGGCTTCGGGGAAGGGTTAGGGTTAGGGTTCGGGCTAGGGTTAGGGTTAGGGGACGGGGACGGTTTAGGGTCCAGGTGAGGGTACGGCAACGCTTTAGGGGGAGCGTGCGTGTGAGGGCGCGGGTTAGTGTTAGCGTACGGGTTAGGATTAGGGGACGGGTGAGGGTCAGGCTTCGGGGAAGGGTTAGGGTTAGGGTTCGGGCTAGGGTTAGGGTTAGGGGACGGGGACGGTTTAGGGTCCAGGTGAGGGTACGGCAACGCTTTAGGGGGAGCGTGCGTGTGAGGGCGCGGGTTAGTGTTAGCGTACGGCTTAGGATTAGGGGACGGGTGAGGGTCCGGCTTCGGGGAAGGGTTAGGGTTAGGGTTCGGGCTAGGGTTAGGGTTAGGGGACGGGGACGGTTTAGGGTCCAGGTGAGGGTACGGCAACGCTTTAGGGGGAGCGTGCGTGTGAGAGCGCGGGTTAGTGTTAGCGTACGGGTTAGGATTAGGGGACGGGTGAGGGTCAGGCTTCGGGGATGGGTTAGGGTTAGGTTTCGGGCTAGGGTTAGGGTTAGGGGACGGGGACGGTTTACGGTCCAGGTGAGGGTACGGCAACGCTTTAGGGGGAGCGTGCGTGTGAGGGCGCGGGTTAGTGTTAGCGTACGGGTTAGGATTAGGGGACGGGTGAGGGTCAGGCTTCGGGGAAGGGTTAGGGTTAGGGTTCGGGCTAGGGTAAGGGTTAAGGGACGGGGACGGTTTCGAGTCCAGGTGAGGGTACGGCAACGCTTTAGGGGGAGCGTGCGTGTGAGGGCGCGGGTTAGTGTTAGCGTACGGGTTAGGATTAGGGTACGGGTGAGGGTCAGGCTTCGGGGAAGGGTTAGGGTTAGGGTTCGGGCTAGGGTTAGGTAGGGGACGGGGACGGTTTAGGGTCCAGGTGAGGGTACGGCAACGCTTTAGGGGGAGCGTGCGTGTGAGGGCGCGGGTTAGTGTTAGCGTACGGGTTAGGATTAGGGGACGGGTGAGGGTCAGGCTTTGGGGAAGGGTTAGGGTTAGGGTTCGGGCTAGGGTTAGGGTTAGGGGACGGGGACGGTTTAGAGTCCAGGTGAGGGTACGGCAACGCTTTAGGGGGAGCGTGCGTGGGAGGGCGCGGGTTAGTGTTAGCGTACGGCTTAGGATTAGGGGACGGGTGAGGGTCAGGCTTCGGGGAAGGGTTAGGGTTAGGGTTCGGGCTAGGGTTAGGGTTAGGGGACGGGGACGGTTTAGGGTCCAGGTGAGGGTACGGCAACGCTTTAGGGGGAGCGTGCGTGGGAGGGCGCGGGTTAGTGTTAGCGTACGGCTTAGGATTAGGGGACGGGTGAGGGTCAGGCTTCGGGGAAGGGTTAGGGTTAGGGTTCGGGCTAGGGTTAGGGTTAGGGGACGGGGACGGTTTAGGGTCCAGGTGAGGGTACGGCAACGCTTTAGGGGGAGCGTGCGTGTGAGGGCGCGGGTTAGTGTTAGCGTACGGGTTAGGATTAGGGGACGGGTGAGGGTCAGGCTTCGGGGACGGGTTAGGGTTAGGGTTCGGGCTAGGGTTAGGGTTAGGGGACAGGGACGGTTTAGGGTCCAGGTGAGGGTACGGCAACGCTTTAGGGGGAGCGTGCGTGTTAGGGCGCGGGTTAGTGTTAGCGTACGGGTTAGGATTAGGGTACGGGTGAGGGTCAGGCTTCGGGGAAGGGTTAGGGTTAGGGTTCGGACTAGGGTTAGGTTTAGGGGACGGGGACGGTTTAGAGTCCAGGTGAGGGTACGGCAACGCTTTAGGGGGAGCGTGCGTGGGAGGTCGCGGGTTAGTGTTAGCGTACGGCTTAGGATTAGGGGACGGGTGAGGGTCAGGCTTCGGGGAAGGGTTAGGGTTAGGGTTCGGGCTAGGGTTAGGGTTAGGGGACGGGGACGGTTTAGGGTCCAGGTGAGGGTACGGCAACGCTTTAGGGTGAGCGTGCGTGTGAGGGCGCGGGTTAGTGTTAGCGTACGGGTTAGGATTAGGGGACGGGTGAGGGTCAGGCTTCGGGGAAGGGTTAGGGTTAGGGTTCGGGCTAGGGTTAGGGTTAGGGGACGGGGACGGTTTAGGGTCCAGGTGAGGGTACGGCAACGCTTTAGGGGGAGCGTGCGTGTTAGGGCGCGGGTTAGTGTTAGCGTACGGGTTAGGATTAGGGGACGGGTGAGGGTCAGGCTTCGGGGAAGGGTTAGGGTTAGGGTTCGGGCTAGGGTTAGGGTTAGGGGACGGGGACGGTTTAGGGTCCAGGTGAGGGTACGGCAACGCTTTAGGGGGAGCGTGCGTGTGAGGGCGCGGGTTAGTGTTAGCGTACGGGTTAGGATTAGGGGATGGGTGAGGGTCTGGCTTCGGGGAAGGTTAGGGTTAGGGTTCGGGCTAGGGTTAGGGTTAGGGGACGGGGACGGTTTAGGGTCCAGGTGAGGGTACGGCAACGCTTTAGGGGGAGCGTGCGTGTGAGGGCGCGGGTTAGTGTTAGCATACGGCTTAGGATTAGGGGACGGGTGAGGGTCAGGCTTCGGGGAAGGGTTAGGGTTAGGGTTCCGGCTAGGGTTAGGGTTAGGGGACGGGGACGGTTTAGGGTCCAGGTGAGGGTACGGCAACGCTTTAGGGGGAGCGTGCGTGTGAGGGCGCGGGTTAGTGTTAGCGTACGGCTTAGGATTAGGGGACGGGTGAGGGTCAGGCTTCGGGGAAGGGTTAGGGTTAGGGTTCGGGCTAGGGTAAGGGTTAAGGGACGGGGACGGTTTCGGGTCCAGGTGAGGGTACGGCAACGCTTTAGGGGGAGCGTGCGTGTGTGGGCGCGGGTTAGTGTTAGCGTACGGGTTAGGATTAGGGTACGGGTGAGGGTCAGGCTTCGGGGAAGGGTTAGGGTTAGGGTTCGGACTAGGGTTAGGTTTAGGGGACGGGGACGGTTTAGGGTCCAGGTGAGGGTACGGCAACGCTTTAGGGGGAACGTGCGTGTGAGGGCGCGGGTTAGTGTTAGTGTACGGGTTAGGATTAGGGGACGGGTGAGTGTCAGGCTTCGCGGAAGGGTTAGGGTTAGGGTTCGGGCTAGGGTTAGGGTTAGGGGACGGGGACGGTTTAGGGTCCAGGTGAGGGTACGGCAACGCTTTAGGGGGAGCGTGCGTGTGAGGGCGCGGGTTAGTGTTAGCGTACGGGTTAGGATTAGGGGACGGGTGAGTGTCAGGCTTCGGGGAAGGGTTAGGGTTAGGGTTCGTGCTAGGGTTAGGGTTAGGGGACGGGGACGGTTTAGGGTCCAGGTGAGGGTACGGCAACGCTTTAGGGGGAGCGTGCGTGTGAGGGCGCGGGTTAGTGTTAGCGTACGGGTTAGGATTAGGGGACGGGTGAGGGTCAGGCTTCGGGGAAGGGTTAGGGTTAGGGTTCGGGCTAGGGTTAGGGTTAGGGGACGGGGACGGTTTAGGGTCCAGGTGAGGGTACGGCAACGCTTTAGGGGGAGCGTGCGTGTGAGGGCGCGGGTGAGTGTTAGCGTACGGGTTAGGATTAGGGGACGGGTGAGGGTCAGGCTTCGGGGAAGGGTTAGGGTTAGGGTTCAGGCTAGGGTTAGGGTTAGGGGACGGGGACGGTTTAGGGTCCAGGTGAGGGTACGGCAACGCTTTAGGGGGAGCATGCGTGTGAGGGCGCGGGTTAGTGTTAGCGTACGGGTTAGGATTAGGGGACGGGTGAGTGTCAGGCTTCGGGGAAGGGTTAGGGTTAGGGTTCGGGCTAGGGTTAGGGTTAGGGGACGGGGACGGTTTAGGGTTCAGGTGATGGTACGGCAACGCTTTAGGGGGAGCGTGCGTGTGAGGGCGCGGGTTAGTGTTAGCGTACGGCTTAGGATTAGGGGACGGGTGAGGGTCAGGCTTCGGGGAAGGGTTAGGGTTAGGGTTCGGGCTACGGTTAGGGTTAGGGGACGGGGAAGGTTTAGGGTCCAGGTGAGGGTACGGCAACGCTTTAGGGGGAGCGTGCGTGTGAGGGCGCGGGTTAGTGTTAGCGTACGGGTTAGGATTAGGGGACGGGTGAGGGTCAGGCTTCGGGGAAGGGTTAGTGTTAGGGTTCGGGCTAGGGTTAGGGTTAGGGGACGGGGACGGTTTAGGGTCCAGGTGAGCGTACGGCAACGCTTTATGGGGAACGTGCGTGTGAGGGCCTGGGTTAGTGTTAGCGTACGGGTTAGGATTAGGGGATGGGTGAGGGTCAGGCTTCCGGGAAGGGTTAGGGTAAGGGTTCGGGCTAGGGTTAGGGTTAGGGGACGGGGACGGTTTAGGGTGCAGGTGAGGGTACAGCAACGCTTTAGGGGGAGCGTGCGTGTGAGGGCGCGGGTTAGTGTTAGCGTACGGGTTAGAATTAGGGGACGGGTGAGGGTCAGGCTTCGGGGAAGGGTTAGGGTTAGGGTTCGGGCTAGGGTTAAGGTTAGGGGACGGTTACGGTTTAGGGTCCAAGTGAGGGTACGGCAACGCTTTAGGGGGAGCGTGCGTGTGAGGGCGCGGGTTAGTGTTAGCGTACGGCTTAGGATTAGGGGACGGGTGAGGGTCAGGCTTCGGGGAAGGGTTAGGGTTAGGGTTCGGGCTAGGGTTAGGGTTAGGGGACTGGGACGGTTTCGGGTCCAGGTGAGGGTACGGCAACGTTTTAGGGGGAGCGTGCGTGTGAGGGCGTGGGTTAATGATAGCGTACGGGTTAGGATTAGGGGACGGGTGAGGGTCAGGCTTCGGGGAAGGGTTAGGGTTAGGGTTCGGGCTAGGGTTAGGGTTAGGGGACGGGGACGGTTTAGGGTCCAGGTGAGGGTACGGCAACGCTTTAGGGGGAGCGTGCGTGTGAGGGCGCGGGTTAGTGTTAGCGTACGGGTTAGGATTAGGGGACGGGTGAGGGTCAGGCTTCTGGGAAGGGTTAGGGTTAGGGTTCGGGCTAGGGTTAGGGTTAGGGGACGGGGACGGTTTAGGGTCCAGGTGAGGGTACGGCAACGTTTTAGGGGGAGCGTGCGTGTGAGGGCGCGGGTTAGTGTTAGCGTACGGGTTAGGATTAGGGGACGGGTGAGGGTCAGGCTTCGGGGAAGGGTTAGCGTTAGGGTTCGGGCTAGGGTTAGGGTTAGGGGATGGGGACGGTTTAGGGTCCAGGTGAGGGTACGGCAACGCTTTAGGGGGAGCGTGCGTGTGAGGGCGCGTGTTAGTGTTAGCGTACGGGTTAGGATTAGGGGACGGGTGAGGGTCAGGCTTCGGAGAAGGGTTAGGGTTAGGGTTCGGGCTAGGGTTAGGGTTAGGGGACGGGGACGGTTTAGGGTCCAAGTGAGGGTACGGCAACGCTTTAGGGGGAGCGTGCGTGTGAGGGCGCGCGTTAGTGTTAGCGTGCGGCTTAGGATTAGGGGACGGGTGAAGGTCAGGCTTCGGGGAAGGGTTAGGGTTAGGGTTCGGGCTAGGGTTAGGGTTAGGGGACGGGGACGGTTTAGGGTCCAGGTGAGGGTACGGCAACGCTTTAGGGGGAGCGTGCGTGTGAGGGCGCGGGTTAGTGGTAGCGTACGGCTTAGGATTAGGGGACGGGTGAGGGTCAGGCTTCTGGAAAGGGTTAGGGTTAGGGTTCGGGCTAGGGTTAGGGTTAGGGGACGGGGACGGGGACGGTTTAGGGTCCAGGTGAGGGTACGGCAACGCTTTAGGGGGAGCGTGCATGTGAGGGCGCGGGTTAGTGTTAGCGTACGGGTTAGGATTAGGGGACGGGTGAGGGTCAGGCTTCGGGGAAGGGTTAGGGTTAGGGTTCGGGCTAGGGTTAGGGTTAGGGGACGGGGACGGTTTAGGGTCCAAGTGAGGGTACGGCAACGCTTTAGGGGGAGCGTGCGTGTGAGGGCGCGCGTTAGTGTTAGCGTGCGGCTTAGGATTAGGGGACGGGTGAGGGTCTTGCTTCGGGGAAGGGTTAGGGTTAGGGTTCGGGCTAGGGTTAGGGTTAGGGGACGGGGACGGTTTAGGGTCCAGGTGAGGGTACGGCAACGCTTTAGGGGGAGCGTGCGTGTGAGGGCGCGGGTTAGTGTTAGCGTACGGCTTAGGATTAGGGGACGGGTGAGGGTCAGGCTTCGGGGAAGTGTTAGGGTTAGGTTTTGGGCTAGGGTTAGGGTTAGGGGACGGGGACGGTTTAGGGTCCAGGTGAGGGTACGGCAACGCTTTAGGGGGAGCGTGCGTGTGAGGGCGCGGGTTAGTGTTAGCGTACGGGTTAGGATTAGGGGACGGGTGAGGGTCAGGCTTCGGGGAAGGGTTAGGGTTAGGGTTCGGGCTAGGGTTAGGGTTAGGGGACGGGGATGGTTTAGGGTCCAGGTGAGGGTACGGCAACGCTTTAGGGGGAGCGTGCGTGTGAGGGCGCGGGTTAGTGTTAGCGTACGGGTTAGGATTAGGGGACGGGTGAGGGTCAGGCTTCGGGGAAGGGTTAGGGTTAGGGTTCGGGCTAGGGTTAGGGTTAGGGGACGGGGACGGTTTAGGGTCCAGGTGAGGGTACGGGAAAGCTTTAGGGGGACCGTGCGTGTGAGGGCGCGGGTTAGTGTTAGCGTACGGGTTAGGATTAGGGGACGGGTGAGGGTCAGGCTTCTGGGAAGGGTTAGGGTTAGGGTTCGGGCTAGGGTTAGGGTTAGGGGACGGGGACGGTTTAGGGTCCAGGTGAGGGTACGGCAACGCTTTAGGGGGAGCGTGCATGTGAGGGCGCGGGTTAGTGTTAGCGTACGGGTTAGGATTAGGGGACGGGTAAGAGTCAGGCTTCGGGGAAGGGTTAGGGTTAGGGTTCGGGCTAGGGTTAGGGTTAGGGGACGGGGACGGTTTAGGGTCCAGGTGAGGGTACGGCAACGCTTTAGGGGGAGCGTGCGTGTGAGGGCGCGGGTTAGTGTTAGCGTACGGGTTAGGATTAGGGGACGGGTGAGTGTCAGGCTTCGGGGAAGGGTTAGGGTTAGGGTTCGGGCTAGGGTTAGGGTTAGGGGACGGGGACGGTTTAGGGTTCAGGTGATGGTACGGCAACGCTTTAGGGGGAGCGTGCGTGTGAGGGCGCGGGTTAGTGTTAGCGTACGGCTTAGGATTAGGGGACGGGTGAGGGTCAGGCTTCGGGGAAGGGTTAGGGTTAGGGTTCGGGCTACGGTTAGGGTTAGGGGACGGGGAAGGTTTAGGGTCCAGGTGAGGGTACGGCAACGCTTTAGGGGGAGCGTGCGTGTGAGGGCGCGGGTTAGTGTTAGCGTACGGGTTAGGATTAGGGGACGGGTGAGGGTCAGGCTTCGGGGAAGGGTTAGGGTTAGGGTTCGGGCTAGGGTTAGGGTTAGGGGACGGGGACGGTTTAGGGTCCAGGTGAGGGTACGGCAACGCTTTAGGGGGAGCGTGCGTGTGAGGGCCTGGGTTAGTGTTAGCGTACGGGTTAGGATTAGGGGATGGGTGAGGGTCAGGCTTCGGGGAAGGGTTAGGGTAAGGGTTCGGGCTAGGGTTAGGGTTAGGGGACGGGGACGGTTTAGGGTGCAGGTGAGGGTACAGCAACGCTTTAGGGGGAGCGTGCATGTGAGGGCGCGGGTTAGTGTTAGCGTACGGGTTAGAATTAGGGGACGGGTGAGGGTCAGGCTTCGGGGAAGGGTTAGGGTTAGGGTTCGGGCTAGGGTTAAGGTTAGGGGACGGTTACGGTTTAGGGTTCAGGTGAGGGTACGGCAACGCTTTAGGGGGAGCGTGCGTGTGAGGGCGCGGGTTAGTGTTAGCGTACGGCTTAGGATTAGGGGACGGGTGAGGGTCAGGCTTCGGGGAAGGGTTAGGGTTAGGGTTCGGGCTAGGGTTAGGGTTAGGGGACGGGGACGGTTTCGGGTCCAGGTGAGTGTACGGCAACGTTTTAGGGGGAGCGTGCGTGTGAGGGCGTGGGTTAATGATAGCGTACGGGTTAGGATTAGGGGACGGGTGAGGGTCAGGCTTCGGGGAAGGGTTAGGGTTAGGGTTCGGGCTAGGGTTAGGGTTAGGGGACGGGGACGGTTTAGGGTCCAGGTGAGGGTACGGCAACGCTTTAGGGGGAGCGTGCGTGTGAGGGCGCGGGTTAGTGTTAGCGTACGGGTTAGGATTAGGGGACGGGTGAGGGTCAGGCTTCTGGGAAGGGTTAGGGTTAGGGTTCGGGCTAGGGTTAGGGTTAGGGGACGGGGACGGTTTAGGGTCCAGGTGAGGGTACGGCAACGTTTTAGGGGGAGCGTGCGTGTGAGGGCGCGGGTTAGTGTTAGCGTACGGGTTAGGATTAGGGGACGGGTGAGGGTCAGGCTTCGGGGAAGGGTTAGGGTTAGGGTTCGGGCTAGGGTTAGGGTTAGGGGATGGGGACGGTTTAGGGTCCAGGTGAGGGTACGGCAACGCTTTAGGGGGAGCGTGCGTGTGAGGGCGCGTGTTAGTGTTAGCGTACGGGTTAGGATTAGGGGACGGGTGAGGGTCAGGCTTCGGGGAAGGGTTAGGGTTAGGGTTCGGGCTAGGGTTAGGGTTAGGGGACGGGGACGGTTTAGGGTCCAAGTGAGTGTACGGCAACGCTTTAGGGGGAGCGTGCGTGTGAGGGCGCGCGTTAGTGTTAGCGTGCGGCTTAGGATTAGGGGACGGGTGAGGGTCAGGCTTCGGGGAAGGGTTAGGGTTAGGGTTCGCGCTAGGGTTAGGGTTAGGGGACGGGGACGGTTTAGGGTCCAGGTGAGGGTACGGCAACGCTTTAGGGGGAGCGTGCGTGTGAGGGCGCGGGTTAGTGGTAGCGTACGGCTTAGGATTAGGGGACGGGTGAGGGTCAGGCTTCTGGAAAGGGTTAGGGTTAGGGTTCGGGCTAGGGTTAGGGTTAGGGGACGGGGACGGTTTAGGGTCCAGGTGAGGGTACGGCAACGCTTTAGGGGGAGCGTGCATGTGAGGGCGCGGGTTAGTGTTAGCGTACGGGTTAGGATTAGGGGACGGGTGAGGGTCAGGCTTCGGGGAAGGGTTAGGGTTAGGGTTCGGGCTAGGGTTAGGGTTAGGGGACGGGGACGGTTTAGGGTCCAAGTGAGGGTACGGCAACTCTTTAGGGGGAGCGTGCGTGTGAGGGCGCGCGTTAGTGTTAGCGTGCGGCTTAGGATTAGGGGACGGGTGAGGGTCAGGCTTCGGGGAAGGGTTAGGGTTAGGGTTCGGGCTAGGGTTAGGGTTAGGGGACGGGGACGGTTTAGGGTCCAGGTGAGGGTACGGCAACGCTTTAGGGGGAGCGTGCGTGTGAGGGCGCGGGTTAGTGTTAGCGTACGGCTTAGGATTAGGGGACGGGTGAGGGTCAGGCTTCGGGGAAGTGTTAGGGTTAGGGTTTGGGCTAGGGTTAGGGTTAGGGGACGGGGACGGTTTAGGGTCCAGGTGAGGGTACGGCAACGCTTTAGGGGGAGCGTGCGTGTGAGGGCGCGGGTTAGTGTTAGCGTACGGGTTAGGATTAGGGGACGGGTGAGGGTCAGGCTTCGGGGAAGGGTTAGGGTTAGGGTTCGGGCTAGGGTTAGGGTTAGGGGACGGGGACGGTTTAGGGTCCAGGTGAGGGTACGGCAACGCTTTAGGGGGAGCGTGCGTGTGAGGGCGCGGGTTAGTGTTAGCGTACGGGTTAGGATTAGGGGACGGGTGAGGGTCAGGCTTCGGGGAAGGGTTAGGGTTAGGGTTCGGGCTAGGGTTAGGGTTAGGGGACGGGGACGGTTTCGGGTCCAGGTGAGGGTACGGCAACGTTTTAGGGGGAGCGTGCGTGTGAGGGCGCGGGTTAATGATAGCGTACGGGTTAGGATTAGGGGACGGGTGAGGGTCAGGCTTCGGGGAAGGGTTAGGGTTAGGGTTCGGGCTAGGGTTAGGGTTAGGGGACGGGGACGGTTTAGGGTCCAGGTGAGGGTACGGCAACGCTTTAGGGGGAGCGTGCGTGTGAGGGCGCGGGTTAGTGTTAGCGTACGGGTTAGGATTAGGGGACGGGTGAGGGTCAGGCTTCGGGGAAGGGTTAGGGTTAGGGTTCGGGCTAGGGTTAGGGTTAGGGGACGGGGACGGTTTAGGGTCCAGGTGAGGGTACGGCAACGTTTTATGGGGAGCGTGCGTGTGAGGGCGCGGGTTAGTGTTAGCGTACGGGTTAGGATTAGGGGACGGGTGAGGGTCAGGCTTCGGGGAAGGGTTAGGGTTAGGGTTCGGGCTAGGGTTAGGGTTAGGGGATGGGGACGGTTTAGGGTCCAGGTGAGGGTACGGCAACGCTTTAGGGGGAGCGTGCCTGTGAGGGCGCGTGTTAGTGTTAGCGTACGGGTTAGGATTAGGGGACGGGTGAGGGTCAGGCTTCGGGGAAGGGTTAGGGTTAGGGTTCGGGCTAGGGTTAGGGTTAGGGGATGGGGAAGGTTTAGGGTCCAGGTGAGGGTACGGCAACGCTTTAGGGGGAGCGTGCGTGTGAGGGCACGGGTTAGTGTTAGCGTACGGGTTAGGATTAGGGGACGGGTGAGGGTCAGGCTTCGGGGAAGGTTTAGGGTTAGGGTTCGGGCTAGGGTAGGGGTTAGGGGACGTGGACGGTTTAGGGTCCAGGTGAGGGTACAGCAACGCTTTAGGGGGAGTGTGCGTGTGAGGACGCGGGTTAGTGTTAGCGTACGGGTTAGGATTAGGGGACGGGTGAGGGTCAGGCTTCGGGGGAGGGTTAGGGTTAGGGTTCGGGCTAGGGTTATGGTTAGGGGACGGGGACGGTTTAGGGTCCAAGTGAGGGTACGCCAACGCTTTAGGGGGAGCGTGCGTGTGAGGGCGCGCGTTAGTGTTAGCGTGCGGCTTAGGATTAGGGGACGGGTGAGGGTCAGGCTTCGGGGAAGGGTTAGGGTTAGGGTTCGGGCTAGGGTTAGGGTTAGGTGACGGGGACGGTTTAGGGTCCAGGTGAGGGTACGGCAACGCTTTAGGGGGAGTGTGCGTGTGAGGGCGCGTGTTAGTGTTAGCGTACGGGTTAGGATTAGGGGACGGGTGAGGGTCAGGCTTCGGGGAAGGGTTAGGGTTAGGGTTCGGGCTAGGGTTAGGGTTAGGGGACGGGGACGGTTTAGGGTCCAGGTGAGGGTACGGCAACGCTTTAGGGGGAGCGTGCGTGTGAGGGCGCGGGTTAGTGTTAGCGTACGGGTTAGGATTAGGGGACGGGTGAGGGTCAGGCTTCGGGGAAGGGTTAGGGTTAGGGTTCGGGCTAGGGTTAGGGTTAGGGGACGGGGACGGTTTCGGGTCCAGCTGAGGGTACGGCAACGCTTTACGGGGAGCGTGCATGTGAGGGCGCGGGTTAGTGTTAGCGTACGGGTTAGGATTAGGGGACGGGTGAGGGTCAGGCTTCGGGGAAGGGTTAGGGTTAGGGTTCGGGCTAGGGTTAGGGTTAGGGGACGGGGACGGTTTAGGGTCCAGGTGAGGGTACGGCAACGCTTTAGGGGGAGCGTGCGTGTGAGGGCGCGGCTTAGTGTTAGTGTACGGGTTAGGATTAGGGGACGGGTGAGGGTCAGGCTTCGGAGAAGGGTTAGGGTTAGGGTTCGGGCTAGGGTTAGGGTTAGGGGACGGGGACGGTTTAGAGTCCAGGTGAGGGTACGGCTACGCTTTAGGGCGAGCGTGCGTGTGAGGGCGCGGGTTAGTGTTAGCGTACGGCTTAGGATTAGGGGACGGGTGAGGGTCAGGCTTCGGGGAAGGGTTAGGGTTAGGATTCGGGCTAGGGTTAGGGTTAGGGGACGGGGACGGTTTAGGGTCCAGGTGAGGGTACGGCAACGCTTTAGGGGGAGCGTGCGTGTGAGGGCGCGGGTTAGTGTTAGCGTACGGGTTAGGATTAGGGGACGGGTGAGGGTCAGGCTTCGGGGAAGGGTTAGGGTTAGGGTTCGGGCTAGGGTTAGGGTTAGGGGACGGGGACGGTTTAGGGTCCAGGTGAGGGTACGGCAACGCTTTAGGGGGAGCGTGCGTGTGAGGGCGCGGGTTAGTGTTAGCGTACGGGTTAGGATTAGGGGACGGGTGAGGGTCAGGCTTCGGGGAAGGGTTAGCGTTAGGGTTCGGGCTAGGGTTAGGGTTAGGGGACGGGGACGGTTTAGGGTCCAGGTGAGGGTACGGCAACGCTTTAGGGGGAGCGTGCGTGTGAGGGCGCGGGTTAGTGTTAGCGTACGGGTTAGGATTAGGGGATGGGTGAGGGTCTGGCTTCGGGGAAAGGTTAGGGTTAGGGTTCGGGCTAGGGTTAGGGTTAGGGGACGGGGACGGTTTAGGGTCCAGGTGAGGGTACGGCAACGCTTTAGGGGGAGCATGCGTGTGAGGGCGCGGGTTAGTGTTAGCGTACGGCTTAGGATTAGGGGACGGGTGAGGGTCAGGCTTCGGGGAAGTGTTAGGGTTAGGGTTCGGGCTAGGGTTAGGGTTAGGGGACGGGGACGGTTTACGGTCTAGGTGAGGGTACGGCAACGCTTTAGGGGGAGCGTGCGTGTGAGGGCGCGGGTTAGTGTTAGCGTACGGGTTACGATTAGGGGACGGGTGAGGGTCAGGCTTCGGGGAAGGGTTAGGGTTAGGGTTCGGGCTAGGGTAAGGGTTAAGGGACGGGGACTGTTTCGGGTCCAGGTGAGGGTACGGCAACGCTTTAGGGGGAGCGTGCGTGTGAGGGCGCGGGTTAGTGTTAGCGTACGGGTTAGGATTAGGGTACGGGTGAGGGTCAGGCTTCGGGGAAGGGTTAGGGTTAGGGTTCGGGCTAGGGTTAGGTAGGGGACGGGGACGGTTTAGGGTCCAGGTGAGGGTACGGCAACGCTTTAGGGGGAGCGTGCGTGTGAGGGCGCGGGTTAGTGTTAGCGTACGGGTTAGGATTTGGGGACGGGTGAGTGTCAGGCTTCGCGGAAGGGTTAGGGTGAGGGTTCGGGCTAGGGTTAGGGTTAGGGGACGGGGACGGTTTAGGGTCCAGGTGAGGGTACGGCAACGCTTTAGGGGGAGCGTGCGTGTGAGGGCGCGCGTTAGTGTTAGCGTACGGCTTAGGATTAGGGGACGGGTGAGGGTCAGGCTTCGGGGAAGGGTTAGGGTTAGGGTTCGGGCTAGGGTTAGGGTTAGGGGACGGGGACGGTTTAGGGTCCAGGTGAGGGTACGGCAACGCTTTAGGGGGAGCGTGCGTGTGAGGGCGCGGGTTAGTGTTAGCGTACGGGTTAGGATTAGGGGACGGGTGAGGGTCAGGCTTCGGGGAAGGGTTAGGGTTAGGGTTCGGGCTAGGGTTAGGGTTAGGGGACGGGGACGGTTTAGGGTCCAGGTGAGGGTACGGCAACGCTTTAGGGGGAGCGTGCGTGTTAGGGCGCGGGTTAGTGTTAGCGTACGGGTTAGGATTAGGGGACGGGTGAGGGTCAGGCTTCGGGGAAGGGTTAGGGTTAGGGTTCGGGCTAGGGTTAGGGTTAGGGGACGGGGACGGTTTAGGGTCCAGGTGAGGGTACGGCAACGCTTTAGGGGGAGCGTGCGTGTGAGGGCGCGGGTTAGTGTTAGCGTACGGGTTAGGATTAGGGGATGGGTGAGGGTCTGGCTTCGGGGAAGGTTAGGGTTAGGGTTCGGGCTAGGGTTAGGGTTAGGGGACGGGGACGGTTTAGGGTCCAGGTGAGGGTACGGCAACGCTTTAGGGGGAGCGTGCGTGTGAGGGCGCTGGTTAGTGTTAGCGTACGGCTTAGGATTAAGGGACGGGTGAGGGTCAGGCTTCGGGGAAGGGTTAGGGTTAGGGTTCGGGCTAGGGTTAGGGTTAGGGGACGGGGACGGTTTAGGGTCCAGGTGAGGGTACGGCAACGCTTTAGGGGGAGCGTGCGTGTGAGGGCGCGGGTTAGTGTTAGCGTACGGGTTAGGATTAGGGGACGGGTGAGGGTCAGGCTTCGGGGAAGGGTTAGGGTTAGGGTTCGGGCTAGGGTAAGGGTTAAGGGACGGGGACGGTTTCGGGTCCAGGTGAGGGTACGGCAACGCTTTAGGGGGAGCGTGCGTGTGAGGGCGCGGGTTAGTGTTAGCGTACGGGTTAGGATTAGGGTACGGGTGAGGGTCAGGCTTCGGGGAAGGGTTAGGGTTAGGGTTCGGGCTAGGGTTAGGTTTAAGGGACGGGGACGGTTTAGGGTCCAGGTGAGGGTACGGCAACGCTTTAGGGGGAGCGTGCGTGTGAGGGCGCGGGTTAGTGTTAGTGTACGGGTTAGGATTAGGGGACGGGTGAGTGTCAGGCTTCGCGGAAGGGTTAGGGTTAGGGTTCGGGCTAGGGTTAGGGTTAGGGGACGGGGACGGTTTAGGGTCCAGGTGAGGGTACGGCAACGCTTTAGGGGGAGCGTGCGTGTGAGGGCGTGGGTTAGTGTTAGCGTACGGGTTAGGATTAGGGGACGGGTGAGTGTCAGGCTTCGGGGAAGGGTTAGGGTTAGGGTTCGTGCTAGGGTTAGGGTTAGGGGACGGGGACGGTTTAGGGTCCAGGTGAGGGTACGGCAACGCTTTAGGGGGAGCGTGCGTGTGAGGGCGCGGGTTAGTGTTAGCGTACGGGTTAGGATTAGGGGACGGGTGAGTGTCAGGCTTCGGGGAAGGGTTAGGGTTAGGGTTCGTGCTAGGGTTAGGGTTAGGGGACGGGGACGGTTTAGGGTCCAGGTGAGTGTACGGCAACGCTTTAGGGGGAGCGTGCGTGTGAGGGCGCGGGTTAGTGTTAGCGTACGGGTTAGGATTAGGGGACGGGTGAGGGTCAGGCTTTGGGGAAGGGTTAGGGTTAGGGTTCGGGCTAGGGTTAGGGTTAGGGGACGGGGACGGTTTAGGGTCCAGGTGAGGGTACGGCAACGCTTTAGGGGGAGCGTGCGTGTGAGGGCGCGGGTTAGTGTTAGCGTACGGGTTAGGATTAGGGGACGGGTGAGGGTCAGGCTTCGGGGAAGGGTTAGGGTTAGGGTTCAGGCTAGGGTTAGGGTTAGGGGACGGGGACGGTTTAGGGTCCAGGTGAGGGTACGGCAACGCTTTAGGGGGAGCGTGCGTGTGAGGGCGCGGGTTAGTGTTAGCGTACGGGTTAGGATTAGGGGACGGGTGAGGGTCAGGCTTCGGGGAAGGTTTAGGGTTAGGGTTCGGGCTAGGTTTAGGGGACGGGGACGGGGACGGTTTAGGGTCCAGGTGAGGGTACGGCAACGCTTTAGGGGGAGCGTGTGTGTGAGGGCGCGGGTTAGTGTTAGCGTACGGGTTAGGATTAGGGGACGGGTGAGGTTCAGGCTTCGGGGAAGGGTTAGGGTTACGGTTAGGGTTCGGGCTAGGGTTAGGGTTAGGGGACGGGGACGGTTTAGGGTCCAGGTGAGGGTACGGCAACGCTTTAGGGGGAGCGTGCGTGTGAGGGCGCGGGTTAGTGTTAGCGTACGGGTTAGGATTAGGGGACGGGTGAGGGTCAGGCTTCGGGGAAGAGTTAGGGTTCGGCCTAGGTTTAGGGTTAGGGGACGGGGACGGTTTAGGGTCCAGGTGAGGGTACGGCAACGCTTTAGGGGGAGCGTGTGTGTGAGGGCGCGGGTTAGTGTTAGCGTACGGGTTAGGATTAGGGGACGGGTGAGGTTCAGGCTTCGGGGAAGGGTTAGGGTTAGGGTTAGGGTTCGGGCTAAGGTTAGGGTTAGGGGACGGGGACGGTTTAGGGTCCAGGTGAGGGTACGGCAACGCTTTAGGGGGAGCATGCGTGTGAGGGCACGGGTTAGTGTTAGCGTACGGTTTAGGATTAGGGGACGGGTGAGGGTCAGGCTTCGGGGAAGGGTTAGGGTTAGGGTTCGAGCTAAGGTTAGGGTTAGGGGACGGGGACGGTTTAGGGTCCAGGTGAGGGTACGGCAACGCTTTAGGGGGAGCGTGCGTGTGAAGGCGCGGGTTAGTGTTAGCGTACGGGTTAGGATTATGGGATGGGTTGGGGTCAGGCTTCGGGGAAGGGTTAGGGTTAGGGTTCGGGCTAGGGTTAGGGTTAGGGGACGGGGACGGTTTAGGGTCCAGGTGACGGTACGGCAACGCTTTACGGGGAGCGTGCGTGTGAGGGCGCGGGTTAGTGTTAGCGTACAGGTTAGGATTAGGGGACGGGTGAGGGTCAGGCTTCGGGGAAGGGTTAGGGTTAGGGTTCGGGCTAGGGTTAGGGTTAGGGGACGGGGACGGTTTAGGGTCCAGGTGAGGGTACGGCAACGCTTTAGGGGGAGTGTACGTGTGAGGGCGCGTGTTAGTGTTAGCGTACGGGTTAGGATTAGGGGACGGGTGAGGGTCAGGCTTCGGGGAAGGGTTAGGGTTAGGGTTCGGGCTAGGGTTAGGGTTAGGGGACGGGGACGGTTTAGGGTCCAGGTGAGGGTACGGCAACGCTTTAGGGGGAGCGTGCGTGTGAGGGCGGGGGTTAGTGTTAGCGTACGGGTTAGGATTAGGGGACGGGTGAGGGTCAGGCTTCGGGGAAGGATTAGGGTTAGGGTTCGGGCTAGGGTTAGGGTTAGGGGACGGGGACGGTTTCGGGTCCAGGTGAGGGTACGGCAACGCTTTAGGGGGAGCTTGCATGTGAGGGCGCGGGTTAGTGTTAGCGTACGGGTTAGGATTAGGGTACGGGTGAGGGTCAGGCTTCGGGGAAGGGTTAGGGTTAGGGTTCGGGCTAGGGTTAGGGTTAGGGGACGGGGACGGTTTAGGGTTCAGGTGAGGGTACGGCAACGCTTTAGGGGGAGCGTGCGTGTGAGGGCGCGGGTTAGTGTTAGCGTACGGGTTAGGATTAGGGGATGGGTGAGGGTCAGGCTTCGGGGAAGGGTTAGGGTTAGGGTTCGGGCTAGGGTTAGGGTTAGGGGACGGGGACGGTTTAGGGTCCAGGTGAGGGTACGGCAACGCTTTAGGGGGAGCGTGCGTGTGAGGGCGCGGGTTAGTGTTAGCGTACGGGTTAGGATTAGGGGACGGGTGAGGGTCAGGCTTCGGGGAAGGGTTAGGGTTAGGGTTCGGGCTAGGGTTAGGGTTAGGGGACGGGGACGGTTTAGGGTCCAGGTGAGGGTACGGCAACGCTTTAGGGGGAGCGTGTGTGTGAGGGCGCGGGTTAGTGTTAGCGTACGGTTTAGGATTAGGGGACGGGTGAGGTTCAGGCTTCGGGGAAGGGTTAGGGCTAGGGTTATGGTTCGGGCTAAGGTTAGGGTTAGGGGACGGGGACGGTTTAGGGTCCAGGTGAGGGTACGGCAACGCTTTAGGGGGAGCGTGCGTGTGAGGGCACGGGTTAGTGTTAGCGTACGGTTTAGGATTAGGGGACGGGTGAGGGTCAGGCTTCGGGGAAGGGTTAGGGTTAGGGTTCGGGCTAGGGTTAGGGTTAGGGGACGGGGACGGTTTAGGGTCCAGGTGAGGGTACGGCAACGCTTTAGGGGGAGCGTGCGTGTGAGGGCGCGGGTTAGTGTTAGCGTACGGGTTAGGATTAGGGGATGGGTGAGGGTCAGGCTTCGGGGAAGGGTTAGGGTTAGGGTTCGGGCTAGGGTTAGGGTTAGGGGACGGGGACGGTTTAGGGTCCAGGTGAGGGTACGGCAACGCTTTAGGGAGAGCGTGCGTGTGAGGGCGCGGGTTAGTGTTAGCGTACGGGTTAGGATTAGGGGACGGGTGAGGGTCAGGCTTCGGGGAAGGGTTAGGGTTAGGGTTCGGGCTAGGGTTAGGGTTAGGGGACGGGGACGGTTTAGGGTCCAGGTGAGGGTACGGCAACGCTTTAGGGGGAGTGTACATGTGAGCGCGCGTGTTAGTGTTAGCGTACGGGTTAGGATTAGGGGACGGGTGAGGGTCAGGCTTCGGGGAAGGGTTAGGGTTAGGGTTCGGGCTAGGGTTAGGGTTAGGGGACGGGGACGGTTTAGGGTCCAGGTGAGGGTACGGCAACGCTTTAGGGGGAGCGTGCGTGTGAGGGCACGGGTTAGTGTTAGCGTACGGGTTAGGATTAGGGGACGGGTGAGGGTCAGGCTTCGGGGAAGGGTTAGGGTTAGGGTTCGGGCTAGGGTTAGGGTTAGGGGATGGGGACGGTTTAGAGTCCAGGTGAGGGTACGGCAACGCTTTAGGGGGAGCGTGCATGTGAGGGCGCGGGTTAGTGTTAGCGTACGGGTTAGGATTAGGGGACGGGTGAGGTTCAGGCTTCGGGGAAGGGTTAGGGTTAGGGTTCGGGCTAGGGTTAGGGTTAGGGGACGGGGACGGTTTAGGGTCCAGGTGAGGGTACGGCAACGCTTTAGGGGGAGCGTGCGTGTGAGGGCGCGGGTTAGTGTTAGCGTACGGGTTAGGATTAGGGGACGGGTGTGGGTCAGGCTTCGGGGAAGGGTTAGGGTTAGGGTTCAGGCTAGGGTTAGGGTTAGGGGACGGGGACGGTTTACGGTCCAGGTGAGGGTACGGCAACGCTTTAGGGGGAGCGTGCGTGTGAGGGCGCGGGTTAGTGTTAGCGTACGGGTTAGGATTAGGGGACGGGTGAGAGTCAGGCTTTGGGGAAGGGTTAGGGTTAGGGTTCGGGCTAGGGTTAGGGTTAGGGGACGGGGACGGTTTAGGGTCCAGGTGAGGGTACGGCAACGCTTTAGGGGGAGCGTGCGTGTGAGGGCGCGGGTTAGTGTTAGCGTACGGTTTAGGATTAGGGGACGGGTGAGGGTCAGGCTTCGGGGAAGGGTTAGGGTTAGGGTTCGGGCTAGGGTTAGGGTTAGGGGACGGGGACGGTTTCGGGTCCAGGTGAGGGTACGGCAACGCTTTAGGGGGAGCGTGCGTGTGAGGGCGCGGGTTAGTGTTAGCGTACGGTTTAGGATTAGGGGACGGGTGAGGGTCAGGCTTCGGGGAAGGGTTAGGGTTAGGGTTCGGGCTAGGGTTAGGGTTAGGGGACGGGGACGGTTTCGGGTCCAGGTGAGGGTACGGCAACGCTTTAGGGGGAGCGTGCATGTGAGGGCGCGGGTTAGTGTTAGCGTATGGGTTAGGATTAGGGGACGGGTGAGGGTCAGGCTTCGGGGAAGGGTTAGGGTTAGGGTTCGGGCTAGGGTTAGGGTTAGGGGATGGGGACGGTTTAGAGTCCAGGTGAGGGTACGGCAACGCTTTAGGGGGAGCGTGCGTGTGAGGGCGCGGGTTAGTGTTAGCGTACGGATTAGGATTAGGGGACGGGTGAGGTTCAGGCTTCGGGGAAGGGTTAGGGTTAGGGTTCGGGCTAGGGTTAGGGTTAGGGGACGGGGACGGTTTAGGGTCCAGGTGAGGGTACGGCAACGCTTTAGGGGGAGCGTGCGTGTGAGGGCGCGGGTTAGTGTTAGCGTACGGGTTAGGATTAGGGGACGGGTGTGGGTCAGGCTTCGGGGAAGGGTTAGGGTTAGGGTTCGGGCTAGGGTTAGGGTTAGGGGACGGGGACGGTTTAGGGTCCAGGTGAGGGTACGGCAACGCTTTAGGGGGAGCGTGCGTGTGAGGGCGCGAGTTAGTGTTAGCGTACGGGTTAGGATTAGGGGACGGGTGAGGGTCAGGCTTCGGGGAAGGGTTAGGGTTAGGGTTCGGGCTAGGGTTAGGGTTAGGGGACGGGGACGGTTTAGGGTCCAGGTGAGGGTACGGCAACGCTTTAGGGGGAGCGTGCGTGTGAGGGCGCGGGTTAGTGTTAGCGTACGGGTTAGGATTAGGGGACGGGTGAGGGTCAGGCTTCGGGGAAGGTTTAGGGTTAGGGTTCGGGCTAGGGTAAGGGTTAAGGGACGGGGACGGTTTCGGGTCCAGGTGAGGGTACGGCAACGCTTTAGGGGGAGCGTGCGTGTGAGGGCGCGGGTTAGTGTTAGCGTACGGGTTAGGATTATGGTACGGGTGAGGGTCAGGCTTCGGGGAAGTGTTAGGGTTAGGGTTCGGGCTAGGGTTAGGTTTAGGGGACGGGGACGGTTTAGGGTCCAGGTGAGGGTACGGCAACGCTTTAGGGGGAGCATGCGTGTGAGGGCGCGGGTTAGTGTTAGCGTACGGGTTAGGATTAGGGGACGGGTGAGTGTCAGGCTTCGGGGAAGGGTTAGGGTTAGGGGACGGGGACGGTTTAGGGTCCAGGTGAGGGTACGGCAACGCTTTAGGGGGAGCGTGCGTGTGAGGGCGCGGGTTAGTGTTAGTGTACGGGTTAGGATTAGGGGACGGGTGAGGGTCAGGCTTCGTGGAAGGGTTAGGGTTAGGGTTCGGGCTAGGGTTAGGGTTAGGGGACGGGGACGGTTTAGGGTCCAGGTGAGGGTACGGCAACGCTTTAGGGGGAGCGTGCGTGTGAGGGCGCGGGTTAGTGTTAGCGTACGGGTTAGGATTAGGGGACGGGTGAGGGTCAGGCTTCGGGGAAGGGTTAGGGTTAGGGTTCGGGCTAGGGTTAGGGTTAGGGGACGGGGACGGTTTCGGGTCCAGGTGAGGGTACGGCAACGCTTTAGGGGGAGCGTGCATGTGAGGTCGCGGGTTAGTGTTAGCGTACGGGTTAGGATTAGGGGACGGGTGAGGGTCAGGCTTCGGGGAAGGGTTAGGGTTAAGGTTCGGGCTAGGGTTAGTGTTAGGGGACGGGGACGGTTTAGGGTCCAGGTGAGGGTACGGCAACGCTTTAGGAGGAGCGTGCGTGTGAGGGCGTGGCTTAGTGTTAGCGTACGGGTTAGGATTAGGGGACGGGTGAGGGTCAGGCTTCGGGGAAGGGTTAGGGTTAGGGTTCGGGCTAGGGTTAGGGTTAGGGGATGGGGACGGTTTAGAGTCCAGGTGAGGGTACGGCAACGCTTTAGGGGGAGCATGCGTGTGAGGGCGCGGGTTAGTGTTAGCGTACGGGTTAGGATTAGGGGACGGGTGAGGTTCAGGCTTCGGGGAAGGGTTAGGGTTAGGGTTCGGGCTAGGGTTAGGGTTAGGGGACGGGGACGGTTTAGGGTCCAGGTGAGGGTACGGCAACGCTTTAGGGGGAGCGTGCGTGTGAGGGCGCGGGTTAGTGTTAGCGTACGGGTTAGGATTAGGGGACGGGTGAGGGTCAGGCTTCGGGGAAGGGTTAGGGTTAGGGTTCGGGCTAGGGTTAGGGTTAGGGGACGGGGACGGTTTAGGGTCCAGGTGAGGGTACGGCAACGCTTTAGGGGGAGCGTGCGTGTGAGGGCGCGAGTTAGTGTTAGCGTACGGGTTAGGATTAGGGGACGGGTGAGGGTCAGGCTTCGGGGAAGGGTTAGGGTTAGGGTTCGGGCTAGGGTTAGGGTTAGGGGATCGGGACGGTTTAGGGTCCAGGTGAGGGTAAGGCAACGCTTTAGGGAGAGCGTGCGTGTGAGGGCGCGGGTTAGTATTAGCGTACGGGTTAGAATTAGGGGACGGGTGAGGGTCAGGCTTCGGGGAAGGGTTAGGGATAGGGTTCGGGCTAGGGTAAGGGTTAAGGGACGGGGACGGTTTCGGGTCCAGGTGAGGGTACGGCAACGCTTTAGGGGGAGCGTGCGTGTGAGGGCACGGGTTAGTGTTAGCGTACGGGTTAGGATTATGGTACGGGTGAGGGTCAGGCTTCGGGGAAGTGTTAGGGTTAGGGTTCGGGCTAGGGTTAGGTTTAGGGGACGGGGACGGTTTAGGGTCCAGGTGAGGGTACGGCAACGCTTTAGGGGGAGCGTGCGTGTGAGGGCGCGGGTTAGTGTTAGCGTACGGGTTAGGATTAGGGGACGGGTGAGTGTCAGGCTTCGGGGAAGGGTTAGGGTTAGGGGACGGGGACGGTTTAGGGTCCAGGTGAGGGTACGGCAACGCTTTAGGGGGAGCGTGCGTGTGAGGGCGCGGGTTAGTGTTAGCGTACGGGTTAGGATTAGGGGACGGGTGAGGGTCAGGCTTCGGGGAAGGGTTAGGGTTAGGGTTCGGGCTAGGGTTAGGGTTAGGGGACGGGGACGGTTTAGGGTCCAGGTGAGGGTACGGCAACGCTTTAGGGGGAGCGTGCGTGTGAGGGCGCGGGTTAGTGTTAGCGTACGGGTTAGGATTAGGGGACGGGTGAGGGTCAGGCTTCGGGGAAGGGTTAGGGTTAGGGTTCGGGCTAGGGTTAGGGTTAGGGGACGGGGACGGTTTCGGGTCCAGGTGAGGGTACGGCAACGCTTTAGGGGGAGCGTGCGTGTGAGGGCGCGGGTTAGTGTTAGCGTACGGGTTAGGATTAGGGGACGGGTGAGGGTCAGGCTTCGGGGAAGGGTTAGGGTTAGGGTTCGGGCTAGGGTTAGGGTTAGGGGACGGTTTAGGGTCAAGGTGAGGGTACGGCAACGCTTTAGGGGGAGCGTGCGTGTGAGGGCGCGGGTTAGTGTTAGCGTACGGGTTAGGATTAGGGGACGGGTGAGGGTCAGGCTTCGGGGAGGGTTAGGGTTAGGGTTCGGGCTAGGGTTAGGGTTAGGGGACGGGGACGGTTTAGGGTCCAGGTGAGGGTACGGCAACGCTTTGGGGGAGCGTGCGTGTGAGGGCGCGGGTTAGTGTTAGCGTACGGGTAGGATTAGGGGACGGGTGAGGGTCAGGCTTCGGGGAAGGGTTATGGTTAGGGTTCGGGCTAGGGTTAGGGTTAGGGGACGGGGACGGTTTTGGGTCCAGGTGAGGGTACGGCAACGCTTTAGGGGGAGCGTGCGTGTGAGGGCGCGGGTTAGTGTTAGCGTACGGGTTAGGATTAGGGGACGGGTGAGGGTCAAGCTTCTGGGAAGGGTTAGGGTTAGGGTTCGGGCTAGGGTTAGGGTTAGGGGACGGGGACGGTTTAGGGTCCAGGTGAGGGTACGTTAACGCTTTATGGGGAGCGTGCATGTGAGGGCGCGGGTTAGTGTTAGCGTACGGGTTAGGATTAGGGGACGGGTGAGGGTCAGGCTTCGGGGAAGGGTTAGGGTTAGGGTTCGGGCTAGGGTTAGGGTTAGGGGACGGGGACGGTTTAGGGTCCAGGTGAGGGTACGGCAACGCTTTAGGGGGAGCGTGCGTGTGAGGGCGCGGGTTAGTGTTAGCGTACGGGTTAGGATTAGGGGACGGGTGAGGGTCAGGCTTCGGGGAAGGGTTAGGGTTAAGGTTCGGGCTAGGGTTAGGGTTAGGGGAAGGGGACGGTTTAGGGTTCAGGTGAGGGTACGGCAATGCTTTAGGTGTAGCGTGCGTGTGAGAGCGCGGGTTAGTGTTAGCGTACGGCTTAGGATTAGGGGACGGGTGAGGGTCAGGCTTCGGGGAAGCGTTAGGGTTAGGGTTCGGGCTACGGTTAGGGTTAGGGGACGGGGACGGTTTCGGGTCCAGGTGAGGGTACGGCAACGCTTTAGGGGGAGCGTGCGTGTGAGGGCGCGGGTTAGTGTTAGCGTACGGGTTAGGATTAGGGGACGGGTGAGGGTCAGGCTTCTGGGAAGGGTTAGGGTTAGGGTTCGGGCTAGGGTTAGTGTTAGGGGACGGGGACGGTTTAGGGTCCAGGTGAGGGTACGTTAACGCTTTATGGGGAGCGTGCATGTGAGGGCGCGGTTTAGTGTTAGCGTACGGGTTAGGATTAGGGGACGGGTGAGGGTCAGGCTTCGGGGAAGGGTTAGGGTTAGGGTTCGGGCTAGGGTTAGGGTTAGGGGACGGGGACGGTTTAGGGTCCAGGTGAGGGTACGGCAACGCTTTAGGGGGAGCGTGCGTGTGAGGGCGCGGGTTAGTGTTAGCGTACGGGTTAGGATTAGGGGACGGGTGAGGGTCAGGCTTCGGGGAAGGGTTAGGGTTAAGGTTCGGGCTAGGGTTAGGGTTAGGGGAAGGGGACGGTTTAGGGTTCAGGTGAGGGTACGGCAATGCTTTAGGTGTAGCGTGCGTGTGAGAGCGCGGGTTAGTGTTAGCGTACGGCTTAGGATTAGGGGACGGGTGAGGGTCAGGCTTCGGGGAAGCGTTAGGGTTAGGGTTCGGGCTACGGTTAGGGTTAGGGGACGGGGACGGTTTCGGGTCCAGGTGAGGGTACGGCAACGCTTTAGGGGGAGCGTGCGTGTGAGGGCGCGGGTTAGTGTTAGCGTACGGGTTAGGATTAGGGGACGGGTGAGGGTCAGGCTTCGGGGAATGGTTAGGGTTAGGGTTCGGGCTAGGGTTAGGGTTAGGGGATGGGGAAGGTTTAGGGTCCAGGTGAGGGAACGGCAACGATTTAGGGGGAGCGTGCGTGTGAGGGCGCGGGTTAGTGTTAGCGTACGGGTTAGGATTAGGGGACGGGTGAGGGTCAGGCTTCGGGGAAGGGTTAGGGTTAGGGTTCGGGCTAGGGTTAGGGTTAGGGGACGGGGACGGTTTCGAGTCCAGGTGAGGGTACGGCAACGCTTTAGGGGGAGCGTGCGTGTGAGGGCGCGGGTTAGTGTTAGCATACGGCTTAGGATTAGGGGACGGGTGAGGGTCAAGCTTCGGGGAAGGGTTAGGGTTAGGGTTCGGGCTAGGGTTAGGGTTAGGGGACGGGGACGGTTTAGGGTCCAGGTGAGGGTACGGCAACGCTTTAGGGGGAGCGTGCGTGTGAGGGCGCGGGTTAGTGTTAGCGTACGGGTTAGGATTAGGGGACGGGTGAGGGTCAGGCTTCGGGGAAGGGTTAGGGTTAGGGTTCGGGCTAGGGTTAGGGTTAGGGGACTGGGACGGTTTAGGGTCCAGGTGAGGGTACGGCAACGCTTTAGGGGGAGCATGCGTGTGAGGGCGCGGGTTATTGTTAGCGTACGGGTTAGGATTAGGGGACGGGTGAGGGTCAGGCTTCGGGGAAGGGTTAGGGTTAGGGTTCGGGCTAGGGTTAGGGTTAGGGGACGGGGACGGTTTAGGGTCCAGGTGAGGGTACGGCAACGCTTTAGGGGGAGCGTGCATGTGAGGGCGCGTGTTAGTGTTAGCGTACGGGTTAGGATTAGGGGACGGGTGAGGGTCAGGCTTCGGGGAAGGGTTAGGGTTAGGGTTCGGGCTAGGGTTAGGGTTAGGGGACGGGGACGGTTTAGGGTCCAGGTGAGGGTACGGCAACGCTTTAGGGGGAGCGTGCGTGTGAGGGCGCGGGTTAGTGTTAGCGTACGGGTTAGGATTAGGGGACGGGTGAGAGTCAGGCTTCGGGGAATGGTTAGGGTTAGGGTTCGGGCTAGGGTTAGGGTTAGGGGATGGGGAAGGTTTAGGGTCCAGGTGAGGGAACGGCAACGATTTAGGGGGAGCGTGCATGTGAGGGCGCGGGTTAGTGTTAGCTTACGGGTTAGGATTAGGGGACGGGTGAGGGTCAGGCTTCGGGGAAGGGTTAGGGTTAGGGTTCGGGCTAGGGTTAGGGTTAGGGGACGGGGACGGTTTAGGGTCCAGGTGAGGGTACGGCAACGCTTTAGGAGGAGCGTGCGTGTGAGGGCGCTGGTTATTGTTAGCGTACGGGTTAGGATTAGGGGACGGGTGAGGGTCAGGCTTCGGGGAAGGGTTAGGGTTAGGGTTCGGGCTAGGGTTAGGGTTAGGGGACGGGGACGGTTTAGGGTCCAGGTGAGGGTACGGCAACGCTTTAGGGGGAGCGTGCGTGTGAGGGCGCGGGTTAGTGTTAGCGTACGGCTTAGGATTAGGGGACGGGTGAGGGTCAGGCTTCGGGGAAGGGTTAGGGTTAGGGTTCGGGCTAGGGTTAGGGTTAGGGGACGGGGACGGTTTAGGGTCCAGGTGAGGGTACGGCAACGCTTTAGGAGGAGCGTGCGTGTGAGGGCGCGGGTTAGTGTTAGCGTACGGGTTAGGATTAGGGGACGGGTGAGGGTCAGGCTTCGGGGAAGGGTTAGGGTTAGGGTTCGGGCTAGGGTTAGGGTTAGGGGACGGGGACGGTTTAGGGTCCAGGTGAGGGTACGGCAACGCTTTAGGGGGAGCGTGCGTGTGAGGGCGCGGGTTAGTGTTAGCATACGGCTTAGGATTAGGGGACGGGTGAGGGTCAGGCTTCGGGGAAGGGTTAGGGTTAGGGTTCGGGCTAGGGTTAGGGTTAGGGGACGGGGACGGTTTAGGGTCCAGGTGAGGGTACGGCAACGCTTTAGGGGGAACGTGCGTGTGAGGGCGCGGGTTAGTGTTAGCGTACGGGTTAGGATTAGGGGACGGGTGAGGGTCAGGCTTCGGGGAAGGGTTAGGGTTAGGTTTCGGGCTAGGGTTAGGGTTAGGGGACGGGGACGGTTTAGGGTCCAGGTGAGGGTACGGCAACGCTTTAGGGGGAGCGTGCGTGTGAGGGCGCGGGTTATTGTTAGCGTACGGGTTAGGATTAGGGGACGGGTAGGGTCAGGCTTCGGGGAAGGGTTAGGGTTAGGGTTTGGGCTAGGGATAGGGTTAGGGGACGGGGACGGTTTAGGGTCCAGGTGAGGGTACGGCAACGCTTTAGGGGGAGCGTGCGTGTGAGGGCGCGGGTTAGTGTTAGCGTACGGCTTAGGATTAGGGGACGGGTGAGGGTCAGGCTTCGGGGAAGGGTTAGGGTTAGGGTTCGGGCTAGGGTAGGGGTTAGGGGACGGGGACGGTTTAGGGTCCAGGTGAGGGTACGGCAACGCTTTAGTAGGAGCGTGCGTGTGAGGGCGCGGGTTAGTGTTAGCGTACGGGTTAGGATTAGGGTACGGGTGAGGGTCAGGCTTCGGGGAAGGGTTAGGGTTAGGGTTCGGGCTAGGGTTAGGGTTAGGGGACGGGGACGGTTTAGGGTCCAGGTGAGGGTACGGCAACGCTTTAGGGGGAGCGTGCGTGTGAGGGCGCGGGTTAGTGTTAGCGTACGGGTTAGGATTAGGGGACGGGTGAGGGTCAGGCTTCGGGGAAGGGTTAGGGTTAGGGTTCGGGCTAGGGTTAGGGTTAGGGGACGGGGACGGTTTAGGGTCCAGGTGAGGGTACGGCAACGCTTTAGGGGGAGCGTGCGTGTGAGGGTGCGGGTTAGTGTTAGCGTACGGGTTAGGATTAGGGGACGGGTGAGGGTGAGGCATCGGGGAAGGGTTAAGGTTAGGGTTCGGGCTACGGTTAGGGTTAGGGGAAGGGGATGGTTTAGGGTCCAGGTGAGGGTACGGCAATGCTTTAGGGGGAGCGTGCGTGTGAGGGCGCGGGTTAGTGTTAGCGTACGGGTTAGGATTAGGGGACGGGTGAGGGTCAGGCTTCGGGGAAGGGTTAGGGTTAGGGTTCGGGCTAGGGTTAGGGTTAGGGGACGGGGACGGTTTCGGGTCCAGGTGAGGGTACGGCAACGCTTTAGGGGGAGCGTGCGTGTGAGGGCGCGGGTTAGTGTTAGCGTACGGGTTAGGATTAGGGGACGGGTGAGGGTCAGGCTTCGGGGAATGGTTAGGGTTAGGGTTCGGGCTAGGGTTAGGGTTAGGGGATGGGGAAGGTTTAGGGTCCAGGTGAGGGAACGGCAACGATTTAGGGGGAGCGTGCGTGTGAGGGCGCGGGTTAGTGTTAGCGTACGGGTTAGGATTAGGGGACGGGTGAGGGTCAGGCTTCGGGGAAGGGTTAGGGTTAGGGTTCGGGCTAGGGTTAGGGTTAGGGGACGGGGACGGTTTCGAGTCCAGGTGAGGGTACGGCAACGCTTTAGGGGGAGCGTGCATGTGAGGGCGCGGGTTAGTGTTAGCATACGGCTTAGGATTAGGGGACGGGTGAGGGTCAGGCTTCGGGGAAGGGTTAGGGTTAGGGTTCGGGCTAGGGTTAGGGTTAGGGGACGGGGACGGTTTAGGGTCCATGTGAGGGTACGGCAACGCTTTAGGGGGAGCGTGCGTGTGAGGGCACGGGTTAGTGTTAGCGTACGGGTTAGGATTAGGGGACGGGTGAGGGTCAGGCTTCGGGGAAGGGTTAGGGTTAGGGTTCGGGCTAGGGTTAGGGTTAGGGGACGGGGACAGTTTAGGGTCCAGGTGAGGGTACGGCAACGCTTTAGGGGGAGCGTGCGTGTGAGGGCGCGGGTTAGTGTTAGCGTACGGGTTAGGATTAGGGGACGGGTGAGGGTCAGGCTTCGGGGAAGGGTTAGGGTTAGGGTTCGGGCTAGGGTTAGGGTTAGGGGACGGGGACGGTTTCGGGTCCAGGTGAGTGTACGGCAACACTTTAGGGGGAGCGTGCATGTGAGGGCGCGTGTTAGTGTTAGCGTACGGGTTAGGATTAGGGGACGGGTGAGGGTCAGGCTTCGGGGAAGGGTTAGGGTTAGGGTTCGGGCTAGGGTTAGGGTTAGGGGACGGGGACGGTTTAGGGTCCAGGTGAGGGTACGGCAACGCTTTAGGGGGAGCGTGCGTGTGAGGGCGCGGGTTAGTGTTAGCGTACGGGTTAGGATTAGGGGACGGGTGAGGGTCAGGCTTCGGGGAGGGTTAGGGTTAGGGTTCGGGCTAGGGTTAGGGTTAGGGGACGGGGACGGTTTAGGGTCCAGGTGAGGGTACGGCAACGCTTTAGGGGGAGCGTACGTGTGAGGGCGCGGGTTATTGTTAGCGTACGGGTTAGGATTAGGGGACGGGTGAGGGTCAGGCTTCGGGGAAGGGTTAGGGTTAGGGTTCGGGCTAGGGTTAGGGTTAGGGGACGGGGACGGTTTCGGGTCCAGGTGAGGGTACGGCAACGCTTTAGGGGGAGCGTGCGTGTGAGGGCGCGGGTTAGTGTTAGCATACGGCTTAGGATTAGGGGACGGGTGAGGGTCAGGCTTCGGGGAAGGGTTAGGGTTAGGGTTCGGGCTAGGGTTAGGGTTAGGGGACGGGGACGGTTTAGGGTCCAGGTGAGGGTACGGCAACGCTTTAGGGGGAGCGTGCGTGTGAGGGCGCGGGTTAGTGTTAGCGTACGGGTTAGGATTAGGGGACGGGTGAGGGTCAGGCTTCGGGGAAGGGTTAGGGTTAGGGTTCGGGCTAGGGTTAGGGTTAGGGGACGGGGACGGTTTAGGGTCCAGGTGAGGGTACGGCAACGCTTTAGGGGGAGCGTGTGTGTGAGGGCGCGGGTTAGTGTTAGCGTACGGGTTAGAATTAGGGGACGGGTGAGGGTCAGGCTTCTGGGAAGGGTTAGGGTTAGGGTTCGGGCTAGGGTTAGGGTTAGGGTACGGGGACGGTTTAGGGTCCAGGTGAGGGTATGGCAACGCTTTAGGGGGAGCGTGCGTGTGAGGGCGCGGGTTAGTGTTAGCGTACGGGTTAGGATTAGGGGACGGGTGAGGGTCAGGCTTCGGGGAAGGGTTAGGGTTAGGGTTCGGGCTAGGGTTAGGGTTAGGGGACGGGGACGGTTTCGAGTCCAGGTGAGGGTACGGCAACGCTTTAGGGGGAGCGTGCGTGTGAGGGCGCGGGTTAGTGTTAGCATACGGCTTAGGATTAGGGGACGGGTGAGGGTCAAGCTTCGGGGAAGGGTTAGGGTTAGGGTTCGGGCTAGGGTTAGGGTTAGGGGACGGGGACGGTTTAGGGTCCAGGTGAGGGTACGGCAACGCTTTAGGGGGAGCGTGCGTGTGAGGGCGCGGGTTAGTGTTAGCGTACGGGTTAGGATTAGGGGACGGGTGAGGGTCAGGCTTCGGGGAAGGGTTAGGGTTAGGGTTCGGGCTAGGGTTAGGGTTAGGGGACTGGGACGGTTTAGGGTCCAGGTGAGGGTACGGCAACGCTTTAGGGGGAGCGTGCGTGTGAGGGCGCGGGTTATTGTTAGCGTACGGGTTAGGATTAGGGGACGGGTGAGGGTCAGGCTTCGGGGAAGGGTTAGGGTTAGGGTTCGGGCTAGGGTTAGGGTTAGGGGACGGGGACGGTTTAGGGTCCAGGTGAGGGTACGGCAACGCTTTAGGGGGAGCGTGCATGTGAGGGCGCGTGTTAGTGTTAGCGTACGGGTTAGGATTAGGGGACGGGTGAGGGTCAGGCTTCGGGGAAGGGTTAGGGTTAGGGTTCGGGCTAGGGTTAGGGTTAGGGGACGGGGACGGTTTAGGGTCCAGGTGAGGGTACGGCAACGCTTTAGGGGGAGCGTGCGTGTGAGGGCGCGGGTTAGTGTTAGCGTACGGGTTAGGATTAGGGGACGGGTGAGAGTCAGGCTTCGGGGAATGGTTAGGGTTAGGGTTCGGGCTAGGGTTAGGGTTAGGGGATGGGGAAGGTTTAGGGTCCAGGTGAGGGAACGGCAACGATTTAGGGGGAGCGTGCATGTGAGGGCGCGGGTTAGTGTTAGCTTACAGGTTAGGATTAGGGGATGGGTGAGGGTCAGGCTTCGGGGAAGGGTTAGGGTTAGGGTTCGGGCTAGGGTTAGGGTTAGGGGACGGGGACGGTTTCGGGTCCAGGTGAGTGTACGGCAACGCTTTAGGGGGAGCGTGCGTGTGAGGGCGCGGGTTAGTGTTAGCATACGGCTTAGGATTAGGGGACGGGTGAGGGTCAGGCTTCGGGGAAGGGTTAGGGTTAGGGTTCGGGCTAGGGTTAGGATTAGGGGACGGGGACGGTTTAGGGTCCAGGTGAGGGTACGGCAACGCTTTAGGGGGAGCGTGCGTTTGAGGGCGCGGGTTAGTGTTAGCGTACGGGTTAGGATTAGGAGACGGGTGAGGGTCAGGCTTCGAGGAAGGGATAGGGTTAGGGTTCGGGCTAGGGTTAGGGTTAGTTGACGGGGACGGTTTAGGGTCCAGGTGAGGGTACAGCAACGCTTTAGGGGGAGCGTGCGTGTGAGGGCGCGGGTTAGTGTTAGCGTACGGGTTAGGATTAGGGGACGGGTGAGGGTCAGGCTTCGGGGAAAGGTTAGGGTTAGGGTTCGGGCTAGGGTTAGGGTTAGGGGACGGGGACGGTTTAGGGTCCAGGTGAGGGTACGGCAACGCTTTAGGGGGAGCTTGCGTGTGAGGGCGCGGGTTAGTGTTAGCGTACGGGTAGGATTAGGGGACGGGTGAGGGTCAGGCTTCGGGGAAGGGTTATGGTTAGGGTTCGGGCTAGGGTTAGGGTTAGGGGACGGGGACGGTTTTGGGTCCAGGTGAGGGTACGGCAACGCTTTAGGGGGAGCGTGCGTGTGAGGGCGCGGGTTAGTGTTAGCGTACGGGTTAGGATTAGGGGACGGGTGAGCGTCAGGCTTCTGGGAAGGGTTAGGGTTAGGGTTCGGGCTAGGGTTAGGGTTAGGGGAAGGGGACGGTTTAGGGTCCAGGTGAGGGTACGGTAACGCTTTATGGGGAGCGTGCATGTGAGGGTGCGGGTTAGTGTTAGCGTACGGGTTAGGATTAGGGGACGGGTGAGGGTCAGGCTTCGGGGAAGGGTTAGGGTTAGGGTTCGGGCTAGGGTTAGGGTTAGGGGACGGGGACGGTTTAGGGTTCAGGTGAGGGTACGGCAATGCTTTAGGTGTAGCGTGCGTGTGAGAGCGCGGGTTAGTGTTAGCGTACGGCTTAGGATTAGGGGACGGGTGAGGGTCAGGCTTCGGGGAAGGGTTAGGGTTAGGGTTCGGGCTACGGTTAGGGTTAGGGGACGGGGAAGGTTTAGGGTCCAGATGAGGGTACGGCAACGCTTTAGGGGGAGCGTGCGTGTGAGGGCGCGGGTTAGTGTTAGCGTACGGGTTAGGATTAGGGGACGGGTGAGGGTCAGGCTTCGGGGAAGGTTTAGGGTTAGGGTTCGGGCTAGGGTTAGGGGACGGGGACGGGGACGGTTTCGGGTCCAGGTGAGGGTACGGCAACGCTTTAGGGGGAGCGTGCGTGTGAGGGCGCGGGTTAGTGTTAGCGTACGGGTTAGGATTAGGGGACGGGTGAGGGTCAGGCTTCGGGGAAGGGTTAGGGTTAGGGTTCGGGCTAGGGTTAGGGTTAGGGGACGGTTACGGTTTAGGGTTCAGGTGAGGGTACGGCAACGCTTTAGGGGGAGCGTGCGTGTGAGGGCGCGGGTTAGTGTTAGCGTACGGCTTAGGATTAGGGGACGGGTGAGGGTCAGGCTTCGGGGAAGGGTTAGGGTTAGGGTTCGGGCTACGGTTAGGGTTAGGGGACGGGGAAGGTTTAGGGTCCAGGTGAGGGTACGGCAACGCTTTAGGGGGAGCGTGCGTGTGAGGGCGCGGGTTAGTGTTAGCGTACGGGTTAGGATTAGGGGACGGGTGAGGGTCAGGCTTCGGGGAAGGGTTAGGGTTAGGGTTCGGGCTAGGGTTAGGGTTAGGGGACGGGGACGGTTTAGGGTCCATGTGAGGGTACGGCAACGCTTTAGGGGGAGCATGCGTGTGAGGGCACTAGTTAGTGTTAGCGTACGGGATAGGATTAGGGGACGGGTGAGGGTCAGGCTTTGGGGAAGGGTTAGGGTTAGGGTTCGGGCTAGGGTTAGGGTTAGGGGACGGGGACGGTTTCGGGTCCAGGTGAGGGTACGGCAATGCTTTAGGGGGAGCATGCGTGTGAGGGCGCGGGTTAGTGTTAGCGTACGGGTTAGGATTAGGGGACGGGTGAGGGTCAGGCTTCGGGGAAGGGTTAGGGTTAGGGTTCGGGCTAGGGTTAGGGTTAGGGTACGGGGACGGTTTAGGGTCCAGGAGAGGGTACGGCAACGCTTTAGGGGGAGCGTGCGTGTGAGGGCGCGCGTTAGTGTTAGCGTACGGCTTAGGATTAGGGGACGGGTGAGGGTCAGGCTTCGGGGAAGGGTTAGGGTTAGGGTTCGGGCTAGGGTTAGGGTTAGGGGACGGGGACGGTTTAGGGTCCAAGTGAGGGTACGGCAACGCTTTAGGGGGAGCGTGCGTGTGAGGGCGCGGGTTAGTGTTAGCGTGCGGCTTAGGATTAGGGGACGGGTGAGGGTCAGGCTTCGGGAAGGGTTAGGGTTAGGGTTCGGGCTAGGGTTAGGGTTAGGGGACGGGGACGGTTTAGGGTCCAGGTGAGGGTACGGCAACGCTTTAGGGGGAGCGTGCGTGTGAGGGCGCGGGTTAGTGTTAGCGTACGGCTTAGGATTAGGGGACGGGTGAGGGTCAGGCTTCGGGGAAGGGTTAGGGTTAGGGTTTGGGCTAGGGTTAGGGTTAGGGGACGGGGACGGTTTAGGGTCCAGGTGAGGGTACGGCAACGCTTTAGGGGGAGCGTGTGTGTAAGGGCGCGGGTTAGTGTTAGCGTACGGGTTAGGATTAGGGGACGGGTGAGGGTCAGGCTTCGGGGAAGGGTTAGGGTTAGGGTTCGGGCTAGGGTTAGGGTTAGGGGACGGGGACGGTTTAGGGTCCAGGTGAGGGTACGGCAACGCTTTAGGGGGAGCGTGCGTGTGAGGGCGCGGGTTAGTGTTAGCGTACGGTTAGGATTAGGGGACGGGTGAGGGTCAGGCTTCGGGGAAGGGTTAGGGTTAGGGTTCGGGCTAGGGTTAGGGTTAGGGGACGGGGACGGTTTCCGGTCCAGGTGAGGGTACGGCAACGTTTTAGGGGGAGCGTGCGTGTGAGGGCGCGGGTTAGTGATAGCGTACGGGTTAGGATTAGGGGACGGGTGAGGGTCAGGCTTCGGGGAAGGGTTATGGTTAGGGTTCGGGCTAGGGTTAGGGTTAGGGTACGGGGACGGTTTAGGGTCCAGGTGAGGGTACGGCAACGCTTTAGGGGGAGCGTGCGTGTGAGGGCGCGGGTTAGTGTTAGCGTACGGGTTAGGATTAGGGGACGGGTGAGGGTCAGGCTTCGGGGAAGGGTTAGGGTTAGTGTTCGGGCTAGGGTTAGGGTTAGGGGACGGGGACGGTTTAGGGTCCAGGTGAGGGTACGGCAACGCTTTAGGGGGAGCGTGCGTGTGAGGGCGCGGGTTAGTGTTAGCTTACGGGTTAGGATTAGGGGACGGGTGAGGGTCAGGCTTCGGGGAAGGGTTAGGGTTAGGGTTCGGGCTAGGGTAAGGGTTAAGGGACGGGGACGGTTTAGGGTCCAGGTGAGGGTACGGCAACGCTTTAGGGGGAGCGTGCGTGTGAGGACGCGGGTTAGTGTTAGCGTACGGGTTAGGATTAGGGGACGGGTGAGGGTCAGGCATCGGGGAAGGGTTAGGGTTAGGGTTCGGGCTAGGGTTAGGGTTAGGGGACGGGGACGGTTTAGGGTCCAGGTGAGGGTACGGCAACGCTTTAGGGGGAGCGTACGTGTGAGGGCGCGGGTTAGTGTTAGCGTACGGGTTAGGATTAGGGGACGGGTGAGGGTCAGGCTTCGGGGAACGGTTAGGGTTAGGGTTCTGCCTAGGGTTAGGGTTAGGGGACGGGGACGGTTTCGGGTCCAGGTGAGGGTACGGCAACGCTTTAGGGGGAGCGTGCGCGTGAGGGTGCGGGTTAGTGTTAGCGTACGGCTTAGGATTAGGGGACGGGTGAGGGTCAGGCTTCGGGGAAGGGTTAGGGTTAGGGTTCGGGCTAGGGTTAGGGTTAGGGGACGGGGACGGTTTCGGGTCCAGGTGAGGGTACGGCAACGCTTTAGGGGGAGCGTGCGTGTGAGGGCGCGGGTTAGTGTTAGCGTACGGGTTAGGATTAGGGGACGGGTGAGGGTCAGGCTTCGGGGAAGGGTTAGGGTTAGGGTTCGGGCTACGGTTAGGGTTAGGGGACGGGGATGGTTTAGGGTCCAGGTGAGGGTACGGCAACGCTTTAGGGGGAGCGTGCGTGTGAGGGCGCGGGTTAGTGTTATCGTACGGGTTAGGATTAGGGGACGGGTGAGGGTCAGGTTTCGGGGAAGGGTTAGGGTTAGGGTTCGGGCTAGGGTTAGGGTTAGGGGACGGGGACGGTTTCGGGTCCAGGTGAGGGTACGGCAACGCTTTAGGGGGAGCGTGCGTGTGAGGGCGCGGGTTAGTGATAGCGTACGTGTTAGGATTAGGGGACGGGTGAGGGTCAGGCTTCGGGGAAGGGTTAGGGTTAGGGTTCGGGCTAGGGTTAGGGTTAGGGGACGGGGATGGTTTAGGGTCCAGGTGAAGGTACGGCAACGCTTTAGGGGGAGCGTGCATGTGAGGGCGCGGTTTAGTGTTAGCGTACGGGTTAGGATTAGGGGACGGGTGAGGGTCAGGCTTCGGGGAAGGGTTAGGGTTAGGGTTCGGGCTAGGGTTAGGGTTAGGGGACGGGGACGGTTTAGGGTCCAGGTGAGGGTACGGCAACGCTTTAGGGGGAGCGTGCGTGTGAGGGCGCGGGTTAGTGTTAGCGTACGGCTTAGGATTAGGGGACGGGTGAGGGTCAGGCTTCGGGAAAGGGTTAGGGTTAGGGTTCGGGCTAGGGTTAGGGTTAGGGGACGGGGACGGTTTAGGGTCCAGGTGAGGGTACGGCAACGCTTTAGGGGGAGCGTGCATGTGAGGGCGCGGGTTAGTGTTAGCGTACGGGTTAGGATTAGGGGACGGGTGAGGGTCAGGCTTCTGGGAAGGGTTAGGGTTAGGGTTCGGGCTAGGGTTAGGGTTAGGGGACGGGGACGGTTTAGGGTCCAGGTGAGGGTACGGCAACGCTTTAGGGGGAGCGTGCGTGTGAGGGCGCGGGTTAGTGTTAGCGTACGGGTTAGGATTAGGGGACGGGTGAGGGTCAGGCTTCGGGGAAGGGTTAGGGTTAGGGTTCGGGCTAGGGTTAGGGTTAGGGGACGGGGACGGTTTAGGGTCCAGGTGAGGGTACGGCAACGCTTTAGGGGGAGCGTGCATGTGAGGGCGCGGGTTAGTGTTAGCGTTCGGCTTAGGATTAGGGGACGGCTGAGGGTCAGGCTTCGGGGAAGGGTTAGGGTTAGGGTTCGGGCTAGGGTTAGGGTTAGGGGACCGGGACGGTTTAGGGTCCAGGTGAGGGTACGGCAACGCTTTAGGGGGAGCGTACGTGTGAGGGCGCGCGTTAGTGTTAGCGTACGGCTTAGGATTAGGGGACGGGTGAGGGTCAGGCTTCGGGGAAGGGTTAGGGTTAGGGTTCGGGCTGGGGTTAGGGTTAGGGGACGGGGACGGTTTAGGGTCCAGGTGAGGGTACGGCAACGCTTTAGGGGGAGCGTGCGTGTGAGGGCGCGGGTTAGTGTTAGCGTACGGCTTAGGATTAGGGGACGGGTGAGGGTCAGGCTTCGGGGAAGGGTTAGGGTTAGGGTTCGGGCTAGGGTTAGGGTTAGGAGACGGGGACGGTTTAGGGTCCAGGTGAGGGTACGGCAACGCTTTAGGGGGAGCGTGCGTGTGAGGGCGCGGGTTAGTGTTAGCGTACGGCTTAGGATTAGGGGACGGGTGAGGGTCAGGCTTCGGGGAAGGGTTAGGGTTAGGGTTCGGGCTAGGGTTAGGGTTAGGGGACGGGGACGGTTTAGGGTCCAGGTGAGGGTACGGCAACGCTTTACGGGGAGCGTGCGTGTGAGGGCGCGGGTTAGTGTTAGCGTACGGGTTAGGATTAGGAGACGGGTGAGTGTCAGGCTTCGGGGAAGGGTTAGGGTTAGGGTTCGGGCTAGGTTTAGGGTTAGGGGACGGGGACGGTTTAGGGTCCAGGTGAGGGTACGGCAACGCTTTAGGGGGAGCGTGCGTGTGAGGGCGCGGGTTAGTGGTAGCGTACGGCTTAGGATTAGGGGACGGGTGAGGGTCAGGCTTCGGGGAAGGGTTAGGGTTAGGGTTCGGGCTAGGGTTAGGGTTAGGGGACGGGGACGGTTTAGGGTCCAGGTGAGGGTACGGCAACGCTTTAGGGGGAGCGTGCGTGTGAGGGCGCGGGTTAGTGTTAGCGTACGGGTTAGGATTAGGGGACGGGTGAGGGTCAGGCTTCGGGGAAGGGTTAGGGTTAGGGTTCGGGCTAGGGTTAGGGTTAGGGGCCGGGGACGGTTTAGGGTCCAGGTGAGGGTACGGCAACGCTTTAGGGGGAGCATGCGTGTGAGGGCGCGGGTTAGTGTTAGCGTACGGCTTAGGATTAGGGAACGGGTGAGGGTCAGGCTTCGGGGAAGAGTTAGGGTTAGGGTTCGGGCTACGGTTAGGGTTAGGGGACGGGGAAGGTTTAGGGTCCATGTGAGGGTACGGCAACGCTTTAGGGGGAGCGTGCGTGTGAGGGCGCGGGTTAGTGTTAGCGTACGGGTTAGGATTAGGGGACGGGTGAGGGTCAGGCTTCGGGGAAGGGTTAGGGTTAGGGTTCGGGCTAGGGTTAGGGTTAGGGGACGGGGACGGTTTAGGGTCCAGGTGAGGGTACGGCAACGCTTTAGGGGGAGCGTGCGTGTGAGGGCGTGGGTTAGTGTTCGCGTACGGGTTAGGATTAGGGGACGGGTGAGGGTCAGGCTTCGGGGAAGGGTTAGGGTTAGGGTTCGGGCTAAGGTTAGGGGACGGGGACGGTTTAGGGTCCAGGTGAGGGTACGGCAACGCTTTAGGGGGAGCGTGCGTGTGAGGGCGCGGGTTAGTGTTAGCGTACGGCTTAGGATTAGGGGACGGGTGAGGGTCAGGCTTCGGGGAAGTGTTAGGGTTAGGGTTCGGGCTATGGTTAGGGTTAGGGGACGGGGAAGGTTTAGGGTCCAGGTGAGGGTACGGCAACGCTTTAGGGGGAGCGTGCGTGTGAGGGCGCGGGTTAGTGTTAGCGTACGGGTTAGGATTAGGGGACGGGTGAGGGTCAGGCTTCGGGGAAGGGTTAGGGTTAGGGTTCGGGCTAGGGTTAGGGTTAGGGGACGGGGACGGTTTAGGGTTCAGGTGAGGGTACGGCAACGCTTTAGGGGGAGCGTGCGTGTGAGGGCGCGGGTTAGTGTTAGAGTACGGCTTAGGATTAGGGGACGGGTGAGGGTCAGGCTTCGGGGAAGTGTTAGGGTTAGGGTTCGGGCTACGGTTAGGGTTAGGGGACGGGGAAGGTTTAGGGTCCAGGTGAGGGTACGGCAACGCTTTAGGGGGAGCGTGCGTGTGAGGGCGCGGGTTAGTGTTAGTGTACGGGTTAGGATTAGGGGACGGGTGAGGGTCAGGCTTCGGGGAAGGGTTAGGGTTAGGGTTCGGGCTAGGGTTAGGGTTAGGGGACGGGGACGGTTTAGGGTCCAGGTGAGGGTACGGCAACGCTTTAGGGGGAGCGTGCGTGTGAGGGCGCGGGTTAGTGTTAGCGTACGGGTTAGGATTAGGGGACGGGTGAGGGTCAGGCTTCGGGGAAGGGTTAGGGTTAGGGTTCGGGCTAGGGTTAGGGTTAGGGGATGGGGACGGTTTAGGGTCCAGGTGAGGGTACGGCAACGCTTTAGGGGGAGCGTGCGTGTGAGGGCGCGCGTTAGTGTTAGCGTACGGGTTAGGATTAGGGGACGGGTGAGGGTCAGGCTTCTGGGAAGTGTTAGGGTTAGGTTTCGGGCTAGGGTTAGGGTTAGGGGACGGGGACGGTTTAGGGTCCAGGTGAGGGTACGGCAACGCTTTAGGGGGAGCGTGCATGTGAGGGCGCGGGTTAGTGTTAGCGTACGGGTTAGGATTAGTGGACGGGTGAGGGTCAGGCTTCGGGGAAGGGTTAGGGTTAGGGTTCGGGCTAGGGTTAGGGTTAGGGGACGGGGACGGTTTAGGGTCCAGGTGAGGGTACGGCAACGCTTTAGGGGGAGCGTGCGTGTGAGGGCGTGGGTTAGTGTTAGCGTACGGGTTAGGATTAGGGGACGGGTGAGGGTCAGGCTTCGGGGAAGGGTTAGGGTTAGGGTTCGGGCTAGGGTTAGGGTTAGGGGACGGGGACGGTTAGGGTTCAGGTGAGGGTACGGCAACGCTTTAGGGGGAGCGTGCGTGTGAGGGCGAGGGTTAGTGTTAGCGTACGGCTTAGCATTAGGGGACGGGTGAGGGTCAGGCTTCGGGGAAGGGTTAGGGTTAGGGTTCGGGCTACGGTTAGGGTTAGGGGACGGGGAAGGTTTAGGGTCCAGGTGAGGGTACGGCAACGCTTTAGGGGGAGCGTGCGTGTGAGGGCGCGGGTTAGTGTAAGCGTACGGGTTAGGATTAGGGGACGGGTGAGGGTCAGGCTTCGGGGAAGGGTTAGGGTTAGGGTTCGGGCTAGGGTTAGGGTTAGGGGACGGGGACGGTTTAGGGTCCAGGTGAGGGTACGGCAACGCTTTAGGGGGAGCGTGCGTGTGAGGGCACGGGTTAGTGTTAGCGTACGGGTTAGGATTAGGGGACGGGTGAGGGTCAGGCTTCGGGGAAGGGTTAGGGTTAGGGTTCGGGCTAGGGTTAGGGTTAGGGGACGGGGACGGTTTAGTGTCCAGGTGAGGGTACGGCAACGCTTTAGGGGGAGCGTGCATGAGAGGGCACGCGTTAGTGTTAGCGTACGGGTTAGGATTAGGGGACGGGTGAGGGTCAGGCTTCGGGGAAGGGTTAGGGTTAGGGTTCGGGCTAGGGTTAGGGTTAGGGGACGGGGACGGTTTAGGGTCCAGGAGAGGGTACGGCAACGCTTTAGGGGGAGCGTGCGTGTGAGGGCGCGCGTTAGTTTTAGCGTACGGCTTAGGATTAGGGGACGGGTGAGGGTCAGGCTTCGGGGAAGGGTTAGGGTTAGGGTTCGGGCTAGGGTTAGGGTTAGGGGACGGGGACGGTTTAGGGTCCAAGTGAGGGTACGGCAACGCTTTAGGGGGAGCGTGCGTGTGAGGGCGCGCGTTAGTGTTAGCGTGCGGCTTAGGATTAGGGGACGGGTGAGGGTCAGGCTTCGGGGAAGGGTTAGGGTTAGGGTTCGGGCTAGGGTTAGGGTTAGGGGACGGGGACGGTTTAGGGTCCAGGTGAGGGTACGGCAACGCTTTAGGGGGAGCGTACGTGTGAGGGCGCGGGTTAGTGTTAGCGTACGGCTTAGGATTAGGGCACGGGTGAGGGTCAGGCTTCTGGGAAGGGTTAGGGTTAGGGTTCGGGCTAGGGTTAGGGTTAGGGGACGGGGACGGTTTAGGGTCCAGGTGAGGGTACGGCAACGCTTTAGGGGGAGCGTGCATGTGAGGGCGCGGGTTAGTGTTAGCGTACGGGTTAGGATTAGGGGAAGGGTGAGGGTCAGGCTTCGGGGAAGGGTTAGGGTTAGGGTTCGGGCTAGGGTTAGGGTTAGGGGACGGGGACGGTTTAGGGTCAAGGTGAGGGTACGGCAACGCTTTAGGGGGAGCGTGCGTGTGAGGGCGCGGGTTAGTGTTAGCGTACGGGTTAGGATTAGGGGACGGGTGAGGGTCAGGCTTCGGGGAAGGGTTAGGGTTAGGGTTCGGGCTAGGGTTAGGGTTAGGGGACGGGGACGGTTTCGGGTCCAGGTGAGGGTACGGCAACGCTTTAGGGGGAGCGTGCGTGTGAGGGCACGCGTTAGTGTTAGCGTACGGGTTAGGATTAGGGGACGGGTGAGGGTCAGGCTTCGGAGAAGGGTTAGGGTTAGGGTTCGGGCTAGGGTTAGGGTTAGGGGACGGGGACGGTTTAGGGTCCAGGAGAGGGTACGCCAACGCTTTAGGGGGAGCGTGCGTGTGAGGGCGCGCGTTAGTGTTAGCGTACGGCTTAGGATTAGGGGACGGGTGAGGGTCAGGCTTCGGGGAAGGGTTAGGGTTAGGGTTCGGGCTAGGGTTAGGGTTAGGGGACGGGGACGGTTTAGGGTCCAGGTGAGGGTACGGCAACGCTTTAGGGGGAGCGTGCATGTGAGGGCGCGGGTTAGTGTTAGCGTACGGGTTAGGATTAGGGGAAGGGTGAGGGTCAGGCTTCGGGGAAGGGTTAGGGTTAGGGTTCGGGCTAGGGTTAGGGTTAGGGGACGGGGACGGTTTAGGGTCAAGGTGAGGGTACGGCAACGCTTTAGGGGGAGCGTGCGTGTGAGGGCGCGGGTTAGTGTTAGCGTACGGGTTAGGATTAGGGGACGGGTGAGGGTCAGGCTTCGGGGAAGGGTTAGGGTTAGGGTTCGGGCTAGGGTTAGGGTTAGGGGACGGGGACGGTTTCGGGTCCAGGTGAGGGTACGGCAACGCTTTAGGGGGAGCGTGCGTGTGAGGGCACGCGTTAGTGTTAGCGTACGGGTTAGGATTAGGGGACGGGTGAGGGTCAGGCTTCGGAGAAGGGTTAGGGTTAGGGTTCGGGCTAGGGTTAGGGTTAGGGGACGGGGACGGTTTAGGGTCCAGGAGAGGGTACGCCAACGCTTTAGGGGGAGCGTGCGTGTGAGGGCGCGCGTTAGTGTTAGCGTACGGCTTAGGATTAGGGGACGGGTGAGGGTCAGGCTTCGGGGAAGGGTTAGGGTTAGGGTTCGGGCTAGGGTTAGGGTTAGGGGACGGGGACGGTTTAGGGTCCAGGTGAGGGTACGGCAACGCTTTAGGGGGAGCGTGCATGTGAGGGCGCGGGTTAGTGTTAGCGTACGGGTTAGGATTAGGGGACGGGTGAGGGTCAGGCTTCAGGGAAGGGTTAGGGTTAGGGTTCGGGCTAGGGTTAGGGGACGGGGACGGTTTAGGGTCCAGGTGACGGTACGGCAACGCTTTAGGGGGAGCGTGCGTGTGAGGGCGCGGGTTAGTGTTAGCGTACGGGTTAGGATTAGGAGACGGGTGAGTGTCAGGCTTCGGGGAAGGGTTAGGGTTAGGGTTCGGGCTAGGGTTAGGGTTAGGGGACAGGGACGGTTTAGGGTCCAGGTGAGGGTACGGCAACGCTTTAGGGGGAGCGTGCATGTGAGGGCGCGGGTTAGTGTTAGCGTACGGGTTAGGATTAGGGGACGGGTGAGGGTCAGGCTTCTGGGAAGGGTTAGGGTTAGGGTTCGGGCTAGGGTTAGGGTTAGGGGACGGGGACGGTTTAGGGTCCAGGAGAGGGTACGGCAATGCTTTAGGGGGAGCGTGCGTGTGAGGGCGCGCGTTAGTGTTAGCGTACGGCTTAGGATTAGGGGACGGGTGAGGGTCAGGCTTCGGGGAAGGGTTAGGGTTAGGGTTCGGGCTAGGGTTAGGGTTAGGGGACGGGGACGGTTTAGGGTCCAGGTGAGGGTACGGCAACGCTTTAGGGGGAGCGTGCGTGTGAGGGCGCGGGTTAGTGTTAGCGTACGGGTTAGGATTAGGGGACGGGTGAGGGTCCGGCTTCGGGGAAGGGTTAGGGTTAGGGTTCGGGCTAGGGTTAGGGTTATGGGACGGGGACGGTTTCGGATCCAGGTGAGGGTACGGCAACGCTTTAGGGGGAGCGTGCGTGTGAGGGCGCAGGTTAGTGTTAGCGTACGGGTTAGGATTAGGGGACGGGTGAGAGTCAGGGTTCGGGGATGGGTTAGGGTTAGGGTTCGGGCTAGGGTTAGGGTTAGGGGACGGGGACGGTTTAAGGTCCAGGTGAGGGTACGGCAACGCTTTAGGGGGAGCGTGCGTGTGAGGGCGCGGGTTAGTGTTAGCGTGCGGCTTAGGATTAGGGGACGGGTGAGGGTCAGGCTTCGGGGAAGGGTTAGGGTTAGGGTTCGGGCTAGGGTTAGGGTTAGGGGACGGGGACGGTTTAGGGTCCAGGTGAGGGTACGGCAACGCTTTAGGGGGAGCGTGCGTGTGAGGGCGCGGGTTAGTGTTAGCGTACGGCTTAGGATTAGGGGACGGGTGAGGGTCAGGCTTCGGGGAAGGGTTAGGGTTAGGGTTTGGGCTAGGGTTAGGGTTAGGGGACGGGGACGGTTTAGGGTCCAGGTGAGGGTACGGCAACGCTTTAGGGGGAGCGTGCGTGTGAGGGCGCGGGTTAGTGTTAGCGTACGGGTTAGGATTAGAGGACGGGTGAGGGTCAGGCTTCGGGGAAGGGTTAGGGTTAGGGTTCGGGCTAGGGTTAGGGTTAGGGTACGGGGACGGTTTAGGGTCCAGGTGAGGGTACGGCAACGCTTTAGGGGGAGCGTGCGTGTGAGGGCGCGCGTTAGTGTTAGCGTACGGTTTAGGATTAGGGGACGGGTGAGGGTCAGGCTTCTGGGAAGTGTTAGGGTTAGGGTTCGGGCTAGGGTTAGGGTTAGGGGACGGGGACGGTTTAGGGTCCAGGTGAGGGTACGGCAACGCTTTAGGGGGATCGTGCATGTGAGGGCGCGGGTTAGTGTTAGCGTACGGGTTAGGATTAGTGGACGGGTGAGGGTCAGGCTTCGGGGAAGGGTTAGGGTTAGGGTTCGGGCTAGGGTTAGGGTTAGGGGACGGGGACGGTTAGGGTTCAGGTGAGGGTACGGCAACGCTTTAGGGGGAGCGTGCGTGTGAGGGCGCGGGTTAGTGTTAGCGTACGGCTTAGGATTAGGGGACGGGTGAGGGTCAGGCTTCGGGGAAGGGTTAGGGTTAGGGTTCGGGCTACGGTTAGGGTTAGGGGACGGGGAAGGTTTAGGGTCCAGGTGAGGGTACGACAACGCTTTAGGGGGAGCGTGCGTGTGAGGGCGCGGGTTAGTGTAAGCGTACGGGTTAGGATTATGGGACGGGTGAGGGTCAGGCTTCGGGGAAGGGTTAGGGTTAGGGTTCGGGCTAGGGTTAGGGTTAGGGGACGGGGACGGTTTAGGGTCCAGGTGAGGGTACGGCAACGCTTTAGGGGGAGCGTGCGTGTGAGGGCACGGGTTAGTGTTAGCGTACGGGTTAGGATTAGGGGATGGGTGAGGGTCAGGCTTCGGGGAAGGGTTAGGGTTAGGGTTCGGGCTAGGGTTAGGGTTAGGGGACGGGGACGGTTCAGCGTCCAGGTGAGGGTACGGCAACGCTTTAGGGGGAGCGTGCATGTGAGGGCACGCGTTAGTGTTAGCGTACGGGTTAGGATTAGGGGACGGGTGAGGGTCAGGCTTCGGGGAAGGGTTAGGGTTAGGGTTCGGGCTAGGGTTAGGGTTAGGGGACGGGGACGGTTTAGGGTCCAGGAGAGGGTACGGCAACGCTTTAGGGGGAGCGTGCGTGTGAGGGCGCGCGTTAGTGTTAGCGTACGGCTTAGGATTAGGGGACGGGTGAGGGTCAGGCTTCGGGGAAGGGTTAGGGTTAGGGTTCGGGCTAGGGTTAGGGTTAGGGGACGGGGACAGTTTAGAGTCCAAGTGAGGGTACGGCAACGCTTTAGGGGGAGCGTGCGTGTGAGGGCGCGCGTTAGTGTTAGCGTGCGGCTTAGGATTAGGGGACGGGTGAGGGTCAGGCTTCGGGGAAGGGTTAGGGTTAGGGTTCGGGCTAGGGTTAGGGTTAGGGGACGGGGACGGTTTAGTGTCCAGGTGAGGGTACGGCAACGCTTTAGGTGGAGCGTGCGTGTGAGGGCGCGGGTTAGTGTTAGCGTACGGCTTAGGATTAGGGGACGGGTGAGGGTCAGGCTTCGGGGAAGTGTTAGGGTTAGGGTTTGGGCTAGGGTTAGGGTTAGGGGACGGGGACGGTTTAGGGTCCAGGTGAGGGTACGGCAACGCTTTAGGGGGAGCGTGCGTGTGAGGGCGCGGGTTAGTGTTAGCGTACGGGTTAGGATTAGGGGACGGGTGAGGGTCAGGCTTCAGGGAAGGGTTAGGGTTAGGGTTCGGGCTAGGGTTAGGGTTAGGGGATGGGGAAGGTTTAGGGTCCAGGTGAGGGTACGGCAACGCTTTAGGGGGAGCGTGCGTGTGAGGGCGTGGGTTAGTGTTAGCGTACGGGTTAGGATTAGGGGACGGGTGAGGGTCAGGCTTCGGGGAAGGTTTAGGGTTAGGGTTCGGGCTAGGGTAAGGGTTAAGGGACGGGGACGGTTTAGGGTCCAGGTGAGGGTACGGCAACGCTTTAGGGGGAGCGTGCGTGTGAGGACGCGGGTTACTGTTAGCGTACGGGTTAGGATTAGGGGACGGGTGAGGGTCAGGCTTCGGGGAAGGGTTAGGGTTAGGGTTCGGGCTAGGGTTAGGGTTAGGGGACGGGGACGGTTTAGGGTCTAGGTGAGGGTACGGCAACGCTTTAGGGGGAGCGTACGTGTGAGGGCGCGGGTTAGTGTTAGCGTACGGGTTAGGATTAGGGGACGGGTGAGGGTCAGGCTTCTGGGAAGGGTTAGGGTTAGGGTTCGGGCTAGGGTTAGGGTTAGGGGACGGGGACGGTTTAGGGTCCAGGTGAGGGTACGGCAACGCTTTAGGGGGAGCGTGCGTGTGAGGGCACGGGTTAGTGTTAGCGTACGGGTTAGGATTAGGGCATGGGTGAGGGTCAGGCTTCGGGGAAGGGTTAGGGTTAGGGTTCGGGCTAGGGTTAGGGTTAGGGGACGGGGACGGTTTAGGGTCCAGGTGAGGGTACAGCAACGCTTTAGGGGGAGCGAGAGTGTGAGGGCGCGGCTTAGTGTTAGCGTACGGGTTAGGATTAGGGGACGGGTGAGAGTCAGGCTTCGGGGAAGGGTTAGGCTTAGGGTTCGGGCTAGGGTTAAGGTTAGGGGACGGTTACGGTTTAGGGTCCAGGTGAGGGTATGGCAACGCTTTAGGGGGAGCGTGCGTGTGAGGGCGCGGGTTAGTGTTAGCGTACGGCTTAGGATTAGGGGACGGGTGAGGGTCAGGCTTCGGGGAAGGGTTAGGGTTAGGGTTCGGGCTACGGTTAGGGTTAGGGGACGGGGAAGGTTTAGGGTCCAGGTGAGGGTACGGCAACGCTTTAGGGGGAGCGTGCGTGTGAGGGCGCGGGTTAGTGTTAGCGTACGGGTTAGGATTAGGGGACGGGTGAGGGTCAGGCTTCGGGAAAGGGTTAGGGTTAGGGTTCGGGCTAGGGTTAGGGTTAGGGGACGGGGACGGTTTAGGGTCCAGGTGAGGGTACGGCAACGCTTTAGGGGGAGCGTGCATGTGAGGGCGCGGGTTAGTGTTAGCGTACGGGTTAGGATTAGGGGACGGGTGAGGGTCAGGCTTCGGGGAAGGGTTAGGGTTAGGGTTCGGGCTAGGGTTAGGGTTAGGGGACGGGGACGGTTTCGGGTCCAGGTGAGGGTACGGCAACGCTTTAGGGGGAGCGTGCGTGTGAGGGCACGCGTTAGTGTTAGCGTACGGGTTAGGATTAGGGGACGGGTGAGGGTCAGGCTTCGGGGAAGGGTTAGGGTTAGGGTTCGGGCTAGGGTTAGGGTTAGGGTACGGGGACGGTTTAGGGTCCAGGAGAGGGTACGGCAACGCTTTAGGTGGAGCGTGCGTGTGAGGGCGCGCGTTAGTGTTAGCGTACGGCTTAGGATTAGGGGACGGGTGAGGGTCAGGCTTCGGGGAAGGGTTAGGGTTAGGGTTCGGGCTAGGGTTAGGGTTAGGGGACGGGGACGGTTTAGGGTCCAAGTGAGGGTACGGCAACGCTTTAGGGGGAGCGTGCGTTTGAAGGCGCGCGTTAGTGTTAGCGTGCGGCTTAGGATTAGGGGACGGGTGAGGGTCAGGCTTCGGGGAAGGGTTAGGGTTAGGGTTCGGGCTAGGGTTAGGGTTAGGGGACGGGGACGGTTTAGGGTCCGTGTGAGGGTACGGCAACGCTTTAGGGGGAGCGTGCGTGTGAGGGCGTGGGTTAGTGTTAGCGTACGGCTTAGGATTAGGGGACGGGTGAGGGTCAGGCTTCGGGGAAGGGTTAGGGTTAGGGTTTGGGCTAGGGTTAGGGTTAGGGGACGGGGACGGTTTAGGGTCCAGGTGAGTGTACGGCAACGCTTTAGGGGGAGCGTGCGTGTGCGGGCGCGGGTTAGTGTTAGCGTACGGGTTAGGATTAGGGGACGGGTGAGGGTCAGGCTTCGGGGAAGGGTTAGGGTTAGGGTTCGGGCTAGGGTTAGGGTTAGGGGATGGGGACGGTTTAGGGTCCAGGTGAGGGTACGGCAACGCTTTAGGGGGAGCGTGCGTGTGAGGGCGCGTGTTAGTGTTAGCGTACGGGTTAGGATTAGGGGATGGGTGAGGGTCAGGCTTCTGGGAAGGGTTAGGGTTAGGGTTCGGGCTAGGGTTAGGGTTAGGGGACGGGGACGGTTTAGGGTCCAGGTGAGGGTACGGCAACGCTTTAGGGGGAGCGTGCGTGTGAGGGCGTGGGTTAGTGTTAGCGTACGGGTTAGGATTAGGGGACGGGTGAGGGTCAGGCTTCGGGGAAGGGTTAGGGTTAGGGTTCGGGCTAGGGTTAGGGTTAGGGGATGGGGAAGGTTTAGGGTCCAGGTGAGGGTACGGCAACGCTTTAGGGGGAGCGTGCGTGTGAGGGCGTGGGTTAGTGTTAGCGTACGGGTTAGGATTAGGGGACGGGTGAGGGTCAGGCTTCGGGGAAGGGTTAGGGTTAGGGTTCGGGCTAGGGTTAGGGTTAGGGGATGGGGAAGGTTTAGGGTCCAGGTGAGGGTACGGCAACGCTTTAGGGGGAGCGTGCGTGTGAGGGCGTGGGTTAGTGTTAGCGTACGGGTTAGGATTAGGGGACGGGTGAGGGTCAGGCTTCGGGGAAGGGTTAGGGTTAGGGTTCGGGCTAGGGTTAGGGTTAGGGGATGGGAAGGTTTAGGGTCCAGGTGAGGGTACGGCAACGCTTTAGGGGGAGCGTGCATGTGAGGGCGCGGGTTAGTGTTAGCGTACGGGTTAGGATTAGGGGACGGGTGAGGGTCAGGCTTCGGGGAAGGGTTAGGGTTAGGGTTCGGGCTAGGGATAGGGTTAGGGGACGGGGACGGTTTAGGGTTCAGGTGAGGGTACGGCAACGCTTTAGGGGGAGCGTGCGTGTGAGGGCGCGGGTTAGTGTTAGCGTACGGCTTAGGATTAGGGGACGGGTGAGGGTCAGGCTTCGGGGAAGGGTTAGGGTTAGGGTTCGGGCTACGGTTAGGGTTAGGGGACGGGGAAGGTTTAGGGTCCAGGTGAGGGTACGGCAACGCTTTAGGGGGAGCGTGCGTGTGAGGGCACGGGTTAGTGTTAGCGTACGGGTTAGGATTAGGGGACGGGTGAGGGTCAGGCTTCGGGGAAGGGTTAGGGTTAGGGTTCGGGCTAGGGTTAGGGTTAGGGGACGGGGACGGTTTAGGGTCCAAGTGAGGGTACGGCAACGCTTTAGGGGGAGCGTGCGTGTGAGGGCACGGGTTAGTGTTAGCGTACGGCTTAGGATTAGGGGACGGGTGAGGGTCAGGCTTCGGGGAAGGGTTAGGGTTAGGGTTCGGGCTAGGGTTAGGGTTAGGGGACGGGGACGGTTTAGGGTCCAGGTGAGGGTACGGCAACGCTTTAGGGGGAGCGTGCGTGTGAGGGCGCGTTTTAGTGTTAGCGTACGGGTTAGGATTAGGGGACGGGTGAGGGTCAGGCTTCGGGGAAGGGTTAGGGTTAGGGTTCGGGCTAGGGTTAGGGTTAGGGGACGGGGACGGTTTAGGGTCCAGGTGAGGGTACGGCAACGCTTTAGGGGGAGCGTGCGTGTGAGGGCACGGGTTAGTGTTAGCGTACGGGTTAGGATTAGGGGATGGGTGAAGGTCAGGCTTCGGGGAAGGGTTAGGGTTAGGGTTCGGGCTAGGGTTAGGGTTAGGGGACGGGGACGGTTTAGGGTCCAGGTGAGGGTACGGCAACGCTTTAAGGGGAGCGTGCGTGTGAGGGCGCGGGTTAGTGTTAGCGTACGGGTTAGGATTAAGGGACGGGTGAGGGTCAGGCTTCGGGGAAGGGTTAGGGTTAGGGTTCGGGCTAGGGTTAGGGTTAGGGGACGGGGACGGTTTAGGGTCCAGGTGAGGGTACGGCAACGCTTTAGGGGGAGCGTGCGTGTGAGGGCGCGGGTTAGTGTTCGCGTACGGGTTAGGATTAGGGGACGGGTGAGGGTCAGGCTTCGGGGAAGGGTTAGGGTTAGGGTTCGGGCTAGGGTTAAGGTTAGGGGACGGTTACGGTTTAGGGTTCAGGTGAGGGTACGGCAACGCTTTAGGGGGAGCGTGCGTGTGAGGGCTCGGGTTAGTGTTAGCGTACGGCTTAGGATTAGGGGACGGGTGAGGGTCAGGCTTCGGGGAAGGGTTAGGGTTAGGGTTTGGGCTACGGTTAGGGTTAGGGGACGGGGAAGGTTTAGGGTCCAGGTGAGGGTACGGCAACGCTTTAGGGGGAGCGTGCGTGTGAGGGCGCCGGTTAGTGTTAGTGTACGGGTTAGGATTAGGGGACGGGTGAGGGTCAGGCTTCGGGGAAGGGTTAGGGTTAGGGTTCGGGCTAGGGTTAGGGTTAGGGGACGGGGACGGTTTAGGGTCCAGCTGAGGGTACGGCAACGCTTTAGGGGGAGCGTGCGTGTGAGGGCGCGGGTTAGTGTTAGCGTACGGGTTAGGATTAGGGGACGGGTGAGGGTCAGGCTTCGGGGAAGGGTTAGGGTTAGGGTTCGGGCTAGGGTTAGGGTTAGGGGACGGGGACGGTTTCGGGTCCAGGTGAGGGTACGGCAACGCTTTAGGGGGAGCGTGCGTGTGAGGGCACGCGTTAGTGTTAGCGTACGGGTTAAGATTAGGGGACGGGTGAGGGTCAGGCTTCGGGGAAGGGTTAGGGTTAGGGTTCGGGCTAGGGTTAGGGTTAGGGGACGGGGACGGCTTAGGGTCCAGGAGAGGGTACGGCAACGCTTTTGGGGGAGCGTGCGTGTGAGGGCGCGCGTTAGTGTTAGCGTACGGCTTAGGATTAGGGGACGGGTGAGGGTCAGGCTTCGGGGAAGGGTTAGGGTTAGGGTTCGGGCTAGGGTTAGGGTTAGGGGACGGGGACGGTTTAGGGTCCAAGTGAGGGTACGGCAATGCTTTAGGGGGAGCGTGCGTGTGAGGGCGCGCGTTAGTGTTAGCGTGCGGCTTAGGATTAGGGGACGGGTGAGGGTCAGGCTTCGGGGAAGGGTTAGGGTTAGTGTTCGGGCTAGGGTTAGGGTTAGGGGACGGGGACGGTTTAGGGTCCAGGTGAGGGTACGGCAACGCTTTAGGGGGAGCGTGCGTGTGAGGGCGCGGGTTAGTGTTAGCGTACGGCTTAGGATTAGGGGACGGGTGAGGGTCAGGCTTCGGGGAAGGGTTAGGGTTAGGGTTTGGGCTAGGGTTAGGGTTAGGGGACGGGGACGGTTTAGGGTCCAGGTGAGGGTACGGCAACGCTTTAGGGGGAGCGTGCGTGTGAGGGCGCGGGTTAGTGTTAGCGTACGGGTTAGGATTAGGGGACGGGTGAGGGTCAGGCTTCGGGGAAGTGTTAGGGTTAGGGTTCGGGCTAGGGTTAGGGTTAGGGGATGGGGAAGGTTTAGGGTCCAGGTGAGGGTACGGCAACGCTTTAGGGGGAGCGTGCGTGTGAGGGCGTGGGTTAGTGTTAGCGTACGGGTTAGGATTAGGGGACGGGTGAGGGTCAGGCTTCGGGGAAGGTTTAGGGTTAGGGTTCGGGCTAGGGTAAGGGTTAAGGGACGGGGACGGTTTAGGGTCCAGGAGAGGGTACGGCAACGCTTTAGGGGGAGCGTGCGTGTGAGGGCGCGCGTTAGTGTTATCGTACGGCTTAGGATTAGGGGACGTGTGAGGGTCAGGCTTCGGGGAAGGGTTAGGGTTAGGGTTCGGGCTAGGGTTAGGGTTAGGGGACGGGGACGGTTTAGGGTCCAAGTGAGGGTACGGCAACGCTTTAGGGGGAGCGTGCGTGTGAGGGCACGGGTTAGTGTTAGCGTACGGCTTAGGATTAGGGGACGGGTGAGGGTCAGGCTTCGGGGAAGGGTTAGGGTTAGGGTTCGGGCTAGGGTTAGGGTTAGGGGACGGGGACGGTTTAGGGTCCAGGTGAGGGTACGGCAACGCTTTAGGGGGAGCGTGCGTGTGAGGGCGCGTTTTAGTGTTAGCGTACGGGTTAGGATTAGGGGACGGGTGAGGGTCAGGCTTCGGGGAAGGGTTAGGGTTAGGGTTCGGGCTAGGGTTAGGGTTAGGGGACGGGGACGGTTTAGGGTCCAGGTGAGGGTACGGCAACGCTTTAGGGGGAGCGTGCGTGTGAGGGCGCCGGTTAGTGTTAGCGTACGGGTTAGGATTAGGGGACGGGTGAGGGTCAGGCTTCGGGGAAGGGTTAGGGTTAGGGTTCGGGCTAGGGTTAGGGTTAGGGGACGGGGACGGTTTAGGGTCCAGCTGAGGGTACGGCAACGCTTTAGGGGGAGCGTGCGTGTGAGGGCGCGGGTTAGTGTTAGCGTACGGGTTAGGATTAGGGGACGGGTGAGGGTCAGGCTTCGGGGAAGGGTTAGGGTTAGGGTTCGGGCTAGGGTTAGGGTTAGGGGACGGGGACGGTTTTGGGTCCAGGTGAGGGTACGGCAACGCTTTAGGGGGAGCGTGCGTGTGAGGGCACGCGTTAGTGTTAGCGTACGGGTTAGGATTAGGGGACGGGTGAGGGTCAGGCTTCGGGGAAGGGTTAGGGTTAGGGTTCGGGCTAGGGTTAGGGTTAGGGGACGGGGACGGCTTAGGGTCCAGGAGAGGGTACGGCAACGCTTTTGGGGGAGCGTGCGTGTGAGGGCGCGCGTTAGTGTTAGCGTACGGCTTAGGATTAGGGGACGGGTGAGGGTCAGGCTTCGGGGAAGGGTTAGGGTTAGGGTTCGGGCTAGGGTTAGGGTTAGGGGACGGGGACGGTTTAGGGTCCAGGTGAGGGTACGGCAACGCTTTAGGGGGAGCGTGCGTGTGAGGGCGTGGGTTAGTGTTAGCGTACGGGTTAGGATTAGGGGACGGGTGAGGGTCAGGCTTCGGGGAAGGGTTAGGGTTAGGGTTCGGGCTAGGGTTAGGGTTAGGGGACGGGGACGGTTAGGGTTCAGGTGAGGGTACGGCAACGCTTTAGGGGGAGCGTGCGTGTGAGGGCGCGGGTTAGTGTTAGCGTACGGCTTAGGATTAGGGGACGGGTGAGGGTCAGGCTTCGGGGAAGGGTTAGGGTTAGGGTTCGGGCTACGGTTAGGGTTAGGGGACGGGGAAGGTTTAGGGTCCAGGTGAGGGTACGGCAACGCTTTAGGGGGAGCGTGCGTGTGAGGGCGCGGGTTAGTGTTAGCGTACGGGTTAGGATTAGGGGACGGGTGAGGGTCAGGCTTCGGGGAAGGGTTAGGGTTAGGGTTCGGGCTAGGGTTAGGGTTAGGGGATGGGGACGGTTTAGGGTCCAGGTGAGGGTACGGCAACGCTTTAGGGGGAGCGTGCGTGTGAGGGCACGGGTTAGTGTTAGCGTACGGGTTAGGATTAGGGGATGGGTGAGGGTCAGGCTTCGGGGAAGGGTTAGGGTTAGGGTTCGGGCTAGGGTTAGGGTTAGGGGACGGGGACGGTTTAGGGTCCAGGTGAGGGTACGGCAACGCTTTAGGGGGAGCGTGCGTGTGAGGGCGCGGGTTAGTGTTAGCGTACGGGTTAGGATTAGGGGACGGGTGAGGGTCAGGCTTCGGGGAAGGGTTAGGGTTAGGGTTCGGGCTAGGGTTAAGGTTAGGGGACGGTTACGGTTTAGGGTTCAGGTGAGGGTACGGCAACGCTTTAGGGGGAGCGTGCGTGTGAGGGCGCGGGTTAGTGTTAGCGTACGGCTTAGGATTAGGGGACGGGTGAGGGTCAGGCTTCGGGGAAGGGTTAGGGTTAGGGTTCGGGCTACGGTTAGGGTTAGGGGACGGGGAAGGTTTAGGGTCCAGGTGAGGGTACGGCATCGCTTTAGGGGGAGCGTGCGTGTGAGGGCGCCAGTTAGTGTTAGCGTACGGGTTAGGATTAGGGGACGGGTGAGGGTCAGGCTTCGGGGAAGGGTTAGGGTTAGGGTTCGGGCTAGGGTTAGGGTTAGGGGACGGGGACGGTTTAGGGTCCAGCTGAGGGTACGGCAACGCTTTAGGGGGAGCGTGCGTGTGAGGGCGCGGGTTAGTGTTAGCGTAAGGGTTAGGATTAGGGGACGGGTGAGGGTCAGGCTTCGGGGAAGGGTTAGGGTTAGGGTTCGGGCTAGGGTTAGGGTTAGGGGACGGGGACGGTTTAGGGTCCAGGAGAGGGTACGGCAACGCTTTAGGGGGAGCGTGCATGTGAGGGCGCACGTTAGTGTTAGCGTGCGGCTTAGGATTAGGGGACGGGTGAGGGTCAGGCTTCGGGGAAGGGTTAGGGCTAGGGTTAGGGTTAGGGGACGGGGACGGTTTAGGGTCCAGGTGAGGGTACGGCAACGCTTTAGGGGGAGCGTGCGTGTGAGGGCGTGGGTTAGTGTTAGCGTACGGGTTAGGATTAGGGGACGGGTGAGGGTCAGGCTTCGGGGAAGGTTTAGGGTTAGGGTTCGGGCTAGGGTAAGGGTTAAGGGACGGGGACGGTTTAGGGTCCAGGTGAGGGTACGGCAACGCTTTAGGGGGAGCGTGCGTGTGAGGACGCGGGTTAGTGTTAGCGTACGGGTTAGGATTAGGGGACGGGTGAGGGTCAGGCATCGGGGAAGGGTTAGGGTTAGGGTTCGGGCTAGGGTTAGGGTTAGGGGACGGGGACGGTTTAGGGTCTAGGTGAGGGTACGGCAACGCTTTAGGGGGAGCGTACGTGTGAGGGCGCGGGTTAGTGTTAGCGTACGGGTTAGGATTAGGGGACGGGTGAGGGCCAGGCTTCTGGGAAGGGTTAGGGTTAGGGTTCGGGCTAGGGTTAGGGTTAGGGGACGGGGACGGTTTAGGGTCCAGGTGAGGGTACGGCAACGCTTTAGGGGGAGCGTGCATGTGAGGGCGCGGGTTAGTGTTAGCGTGCGGCTTAGTATTAGGGGACGGGTGAGGGTCAGGCTTCGGGGAAGGGTTAGGGTTAGGGTTCGGGCTAGGGTTAGGGTTAGTGGACGGGGACGGTTTAGGGTCCAGGTGAGGGTACGGCAACGCTTTAGGGGGAGCGTGCGTGTGAGGGCGCGGGTTAGTGTTAGCGTACGGCTTAGGATTAGGGGACGGGTGAGGGTCAGGCTTCGGGGAAGGGTTAGGGTTAGGGTTTGGGCTAGGGTTAGGGTTAGGGGACGGGGACGGTTTAGGGTCCAGGTGAGGGTATGGCAACGCTTTAGGGGGAGCGTGCGTGTGAGGGCGCGTGTTAGTGTTAGCGTACGGTTTAGGATTAGGGGACGGGTGAGGGTCAGGCTTCGGGGAAGTGTTAGGGTTAGGGTTCGGGCTAGGGTTAGGGTTAGGGGACGGGGACGGTTTAGGGTCCAGGTGAGGGTACGGTAACGCTTTAGGGGGAGCGTGCGTGTGAGGGCGCTGGTTAGTGTTAGCGTACGGGTTAGGATTAGGGGACGGGTGAGGGTCAGGCTTCGGGGAAGTGTTAGGGTTAGGGTTCGGGCTAGGGTTAGGGTTAGGGGATGGGGAAGGTTTAGGGTCCAGGTGAGGGTACGGCAACGCTTTAGGGGGAGCGTGCGTGTGAGGGCGTGGGTTAGTGTTAGCGTACGGGTTAGGATTAGGGGACGGGTGAGGGTCAGGCTTCGGGGAAGGTTTAGGGTTAGGGTTCGGGCTAGGGTAAGGGTTAAGGGACGGGGACGGTTTACGGTCCAGGTGAGGGTACGGCAACGCTTTCGGGGGAGCGTGCGTGTGAGGACGCAGGTTAGTGTTAGCGTACGGGTTAGGATTAGGGGACGGGTGAGGGTCAGGCATCGGGGAAGGGTTAGGGTTAGGGTTCGGGCTACGGTTAGGGTTAGGGGACGGGGACGGTTTAGGGTCTAGGTGAGGGTACGGCAACGCTTTAGGGGGAGCGTACGTGTGAGGGCGCGGGTTAGTGTTAGCGTACGGGTTAGGATTAGGGGACGGGTGAGGGTCAGGCTTCGGGGAAGGGTTAGGGTTAGGGTTCGGGCTAGGGTTAGGGTTAGGGGACGGGGACGGTTTAGGGTCCAGGTGAGGGTACGGCAACGCTTTAGGGGGAGCGTGCGTGTGAGGGCACGGGTTAGTGTTAGCGTACGGGTTAGGATTAGGGGATGGGTGAGGGTCAGGCTTCGGGGAAGGGTTAGGGTTAGGGTTCGGGCTAGGGTTAGGGTTAGGGGACGGGGACGGTTTAGGGTCCAGGTGAGGGTACGGCAACGCTTTAGGGGGAGCGAGCGTGTGAGGGCGTGGATTAGTGTTAGCGTACGTGTTAGGATTAGGGGACGGGTGAGGGTCAGGTTTCGGGGAAGGGTTAGGGTTAGGGTTCGGGCTAGGGTTAAGGTTAGGGGACGGTTACGGTTTAGGGTTCAGGTGAGGGTACGGCAACGCTTTAGGGGGAGCGTGCGTGTGAGGGCGCGGCTTAGTGTTAGCGTACGGCTTAGGATTAGGGGACGGGTGAGGGTCAGGCTTCGGGGAAGGGTTAGGGTTAGGGTTCGGGCAAGGGTTAGGGTTAGGGGACGGGGAAGGTTTAGGGTCCAGGTGAGGGTACGGCAACGCTTTAGGGGGAGCGTGCGTGTGAGGGCGCGCGTTAGTGTTAGCGTGCGGCTTAGGATTAGGGGACGGGTGAGGGTCAGGCTTCGGGAAAGGGTTAGGGTTAGGGTTCGGGCTAGGGTTAGGTTTAGGGCATGGGGACGGTTTAGGGTCCAGGTGAGGGTACGGCAACGCTTTAGGGGGAGCGTGCGTGTGAGGGCGTGGGTTAGTGTTAGCGTACGGCTTAGGATTAGGGGACGGGTGAGGGTCAGGCTTCGGGGAAGGGTTAGGGTTAGGGTTTGGGCTAGGGTTAGGGTTAGGGGACGGGGACGGTTTAGGGTCCAGGTGAGGGTACGGCAACGCTTTAGGGGGAGCGTGCGTGTGAGGGCGCGGGTTAGTGTTAGCGTACGGGTTAGGATTAGGGGACGGGTGAGGGTCAGGCTTCGGGGAAGGGTTAGGGTTAGGGTTTGGGCTAGGGTTAGGGTTAGGGGATGGGGACGGTTTAGGGTCCAGGTGAGGGTACGGCAACGCTTTAGGGGGAGCGTGCGTGTGAGGGCGCGTGTTAGTGTTAGCGTACGGGTTAGGATTAGGGGATGGGTGAGGGTCAGGCTTCGGGGAAGGGTTAGGGTTAGTGTTCGGGCTAGGGTTAGGGTTAGGGGACGGGGACGGTTTAGGGTCCAGGTGAGGGTACGGCAACGCTTTAGGGGGAGCGTGCGTGTGAGGGCGCGGGTTAGTGTTAGCGTACGGGTTAGGATTAGGGGACGGGTGAGGGTCAGGCTTCGGGGAAGGGTTAGGGTTAGGGTTCGGGCTAGGTTTAGGGTTAGGGGATGGGGAAGGTTTAGGGTCCAGGTGAGGGTACGGCAACGCTTTAGGGGGAGCGTGCGTGTGAGGGCATGGGTTAGTGTTAGCGTACGGGTTAGGATTAGGGGACGGGTGAGGGTCAGGCTTCGGGGAAGGTTTAGGGTTAGGGTTCGGGCTAGGGTAAGGGTTAAGGGACGGGGACGGTTTAGGGTCCAGGTGAGGGTACGGCAACGCTTTAGGGGGAGCTTGCGTGTGAAGACGCGGGTTAGTGTTAGCGTACGGGTTAGGATTAGGGGACGGGTGAGGGTCAGGCATCGGGGAAGGGTTAGGGTTAGGGTTCGGGATAGGGTTAGGGTTAGGGGACGGGGACGGTTTGGGGTCCAAGTGAGGGTACGGCAACGCTTTAGGGGGAGCGTACGTGTGAGGGCGCTTGTTAGTGTTAGCGTACGGGTTAGGATTAGGGGACGGGTGAGGGTCAGGCTTCTGGGAAGGGTTAGGGTTAGGGTTCGGGCTAGGGTTAGGGTTAGGGGACGGGGACGGTTTAGGGTCCAGGTGAGGGTACGGCAACGCTTTAGGGGGAGCGTGCATGTGAGGGCGCGGGTTAGTGTTAGCGTACGGGTTAGGATTAGGGGACGGGTGAGGGTCAGGCTTCGGGGAAGGGTTAGGGTTAGGGTTCGGCCTAGGGTTAGGGTTAGGGGACGGGGACGGTTTAGGGTCCAGGTGAGGGTACGGCAACGCTTTAGGGGGAGCGTGCGTGTGAGGGCGCGGGTTAGTGTTAGCGTACGGGTTAGGATTAGGGGACGGGTGAGGGTCAGGCTTCGGGGAAGGGTTAGGGTTAGGGTTCGGGCTAGGGATAGGGTTAGGGGACGTGGACGGTTTAGGGTTCAGGTGAGGGTACGGCAACGCTTTAGGGGGAGCGTGCGTGTGAGGGCGCGGGTTAGTGTTAGCGTACGGCTTAGGATTAGGGGACGGGTGAGGGTCAGGCTTCGGGGAAGGGTTAGGGTTAGGGTTCGGGCTACGGTTAGGGTTAGGGGACGGGGACGGTATCGGGTCCAGGTGAGGGTACGGCAACACTTTAGGGGGAGCGTGCGTGTGAGGGCACGCGTTAGTGTTAGCGTACGGGTTAGGATTAGGGGACGGGTGAGGGTCAGGCTTCGGGGAAGGGTTAGGGTTAGGGTTCGGGCTAGGGTTAGGGTTAGGGTACGGGGACGGTTTAGGGTCCAGGAGAGGGTACGGCAACGCTTTAGGGGGAGCGTGCGTGTGAGGGCGCGCGTTAGTGTTAGCGTACGGCTTAGGATTAGGGGACGGTTGAGGGTCAGGCTTCGGGGAAGGGTTAGGGTTAGGGTTCGGGTTAGGGTTAGGGTTAGGGGACGGGGACGGTTTAGGGTCGAAGTGAGGGTACGGCAACGCTTTAGAGGGAGCGTGCGTGTGAGGGCGCGCGTTAGTGTTAGCGTGCGGCTTAGGATTAGGGGACGGGTGAGGGTCAGGCTTCGGGGAAGGGTTAGGGTTAGGGTTCGGGCTAGGGTTAGGGTTAGGGGACGGGGACGGTTTAGGGTCCAGGTGAGGGTACGGCAACGCTTTAGGGGGAGCGTGCGTGTGAGGGCGCGGGTTAGTGTTAGCGTACGGCTTAGGATTAGGGGACGGGTGAGGGTCAGGCTTCGGGGAAGGGTTAGGGTTAGGGTTTGGGCTAGGGTTAGGGTTAGGGGACGGGGACGGTTTAGGGTCCAGGTGAGGGTACGGCAACGCTTTATGGGGAGCGTGCGTGTGAGGGCGCGGGTTAGTGTTAGCGTACGGGTTAGGATTAGGGGACGGGTGAGGGTCAGGCTTCGGGGAAGGGTTAGGGTTAGGGTTCGGGCTAGGGTTAGGGTTAGGGGACGGGGACGGTTTAGGGTCCAGGTGAGGGTACGGCAACGCTTTAGGGGGAGCGTGCGTGTGAGGGCGCGGGTTAGTGTTAGCGTACGGGTTAGGATTAGGGGACGGGTGAGGGTCAGGCTTCGGGGAAGGGTTAGGGTTAGGGTTCGGGCTAGGGTTAGGGTTAGGGGACGGGGACGGTTTCGGGTCCAGGTGAGGGTACGGCAACGCTTTAGGGGGAGCGTGCGTGTGAGGGCACGCGTTAGTGTTAGCGTACGGGTTAGGATTAGGGGACGGGTGAGGGTCAGGCTTCGGGGAAGGGTTAGGGTTAGGGTTCGGGCTAGGGTTAGGGTTAGGGTACGGGGACGGTTTAGGGTCCAGGAGAGGGTACGGCAACGCTTTAGGGGGAGCGTGCGTGTGAGGGCGCGCGTTAGTGTTATCGTACGGCTTAGGATTAGGGGACGGGTGAGGGTCAGGCTTCGGGGAAGGGTTAGGGTTAGGGTTCGGGCTAGGGTTAGGGTTAGGGGACGGGGACGGTTTAGGGTCCAAGTGAGGGTACGGCAACGCTTTAGGGGGAGCGTGCGTGTGAGTGCGCGCGTTAGTGTTAGCGTGCGGCTTAGGATTAGGGGACGGGTGAGGGTCAGGCTTCGGGGAAGGGTTAGGGTTAGGGTTCGGGCTAGGGTTAGGGTTAGGGGACGGGGACGGTTTAGAGTCCAGGTGAGGGTACGGCAACGCTTTAGGGGGAGCGTGCGTGTGAGGGCGCAGGTTAGTGTTAGCGTACGGGTTAGGATTAGGGGACGGGTGAGGGTCAGGCTTCGGGGAAGGGTTAGGGTTAGGGTTCGGGCCAGGGTTAGGGTTAGGGGACGGGGACGGTTTAGGGTCCAGGTGAGGGTACGGCAACGCTTTAGGGGGAGCGTGCGTGTGAGGGCGCGGGTTAGTGTTAGCGTACGGTTAGGATTAGGGGACGGGTGAGGGTCAGGCTTCGGGGAAGGGTTAGGGTTAGGGTTCGGGCTAGGGTTAGGGTTAGGGGACGGGGACGGTTTCGGGTCCAGGTGAGGGTACGGCAACGTTTTAGGGGGAGCGTGCGTGTGAGGGCGCGGGTTAATGATAGCGTACGGTTTAGGATTAGGGGACGGGTGAGGGTCAGGCTTCGGGGAAGGGTTAGGGTTAGGGTTCGGGCTAGGGTTAGGGTTAGGGGACGGGGGCGGTTTAGGGTCCAGGTGAGGGTACGGCAACGCTTTAGGGGGAGCGTGCGTGTGAGGGCGCGGGTTAGTGTTAGCGTACGGGTTAGGATTAGGGGACGGGTGAGGGTCAGGCTTCTGGGAAGGGTTAGGGTTAGGGTTCGGGCTAGGGTTAGGGTTAGGGGACGGGGACGGTTTAGGGTCCAGGTGAGGGTACGGCAACGTTTTAGGGGGAGCGTGCGTGTGAGGGCGCGGGTTAGTGTTAGTGTACGGGTTAGGATTAGGGGACGGGTGAGGGTCAGGCTTCGGGGAAGGGTTAGGGTTAGGGTTCGGGCTAGGGTTAGGGTTAGGGGACGGGGACGGTTTAGGGTCCAGGTGAGGGTACGGCAACGCTTTAGGGGGAGCGTGCGTGTGAGGGCGCGTGTTAGTGTTAGCGTACGGGTTAGGATTAGGGGACGGGTGAGGGTCAGGCTTCGGGGAAGGGTTAGGGTTAGGGTTCGGGCTAGGGTTCGGGTTAGGGGATGGGGAAGGTTTAGGGTCCAGGTGAGGGTACGGCAACGCTTTAGGGGGAGCGTGCGTGTGAGGGCGCGGGTTAGTGTTAGCGTACGGGTTAGGATTAGGGGACGGGTGAGGGTCAGGCTTCGGGGAAGGTTTAGGGTTAGGGTTCGGGCTAGGGTTAGGGTTAAGGGACGGGGACGGTTTAGGGTCCAGGTGAGGGTACGGCAACGCTTTAGGGGGAGCGTGCGTGTGAGGACGCGGGTTAGTGTTAGCGTACGGGTTAGGATTAGGGGACGGGTGAGGGTCAGGCATCGGGGAAGTGTTAGGGTTAGGGTTCGGGCTAGGGTTAGGCTTAGGGGACGGGGACGGTTTAGGGTCCAGGTGAGGGTACGGCAACGCTTTAGGGGGAGCGTGCGTGTGAGGACGCGGGTTAGTGTTAGCGTACGGGTTAGGATTAGGGGACGGGTGAGGGTCAGGCTTCGGGGAAGGTTTAGGGTTAGGGTTCGGGCTAGGGTTAGGGTTAGGGGACGGGGACGGTTTAGGGTCCAGGTGAGGGTACGGCAACGCTTTAGGGGGAGCGTGCGTGTGAGGGCGCGGGTTAGTGTTAGCGTACGGGTTAGGATTAGGGGACGGGTGAGGGTCAGGCTTCGGGGAAGGGTTAGGGTTAGGGTTCGGGCTAGGGTTAGGGTTAGGGGACGGGGACGGTTTAGGGTCCAGGTGAGGGTACGGCAACGCTTTAGGGGGAGCGTGCGTGTGAGGGCGCGGGTTAGTGTTAGCGTACGGGTTAGGATTAGGGGATGGGTGAGGGTCAGGCTTCGGGGAAAGGTTAGGGTTATGGTTCGGGCTAGGGTTAGGGTTAGGGGACGGGGACGGTTTAGGGTCCAGGTGAGGGTACGGCAACGCTTTAGGGGGAGCGTGCGTGTGAGGGCGCGGGTTAGTGTTAGCGTACGGGTTAGGATTAGGGGACGGGTGAGGGTCAGGCTTCGGGGAAGGGTTAGGGTTAGGGTTCGGGCTAGGGTTAGGGTTAGGGGACGGGGACGGTTTCGGGTCCAGGTGAGGGTACGGCAACGCTTTAGGGGGAGCGTGCGTGTGAGGGCGTGGGTTAGTGTTAGCGTACGGGTTAGGATTAGGGTACGGGTGAGGGTCAGGCTTCGGGGAAGGGTTAGGGTTAGGGTTCGGGCTAGGGTTAGGTTTAGGGGACGGGGACGGTTTAGGGTCCAGGTGAGGGTACGACAACGCTTTAGGGGGAGCGTGCGTGTGAGGGCGCGGTTTAGTGTTAGCGTACGGGTTAGGATTAGGGGATGGGTGAGTGTCAGGCTTCGGGGAAGGGTTAGAGTTAGGGTTCGGGCTAGGGTTAGGGTTAGGGGATGGGGACGGTTTAGGGTCCAGGTGAGGGTACGGCAACGCTTTAGGGGGAGCGTGCGTGTGAGGGCGCGGGTTAGTGTTAGCGTACGGGTTAGGATTAGGGGACGGGTGAGGGTCAGGCTTCGGGGAAGGGTTAGGGTTAGGGTTCGGGCTAGGTTTTGGGTTAGGGGACGGGGACGGTTTAGGGTCCAGGTGAGGGTACGGCAACGCTTTAGGGGGAGCGTGCGTGTGAGGGCGTGGGTTAGTGTTAGCGTACGGGTTAGGATTAGGGGACGGGTGAGGGTCAGGCTTTGGGGAAGGGTTAGGGTTAGGGTTCGGGCTAGGGTTAGAGTTAGGGGACGGGGACGGTTTAGGGTCCAGGTGAGGGTACGGCAACGCTTTAGGGGGAGCGTGCGTGTGAGGGCGCGGGTTAGTGTTAGCGTACGGGTTAGGATTAGGGGACGGGTGAGGGTCAGGCTTCGGGGAAGGGTTAGGGTTAGGGTTCGGGCTAGGGTTAGGGTTAGGGGACGGGGACGGTTTAGGGTCCAGGTGAGGGTACGGCAACGCTTTAGGGGGAGCGTGCGTGTGAGGGCGCGGGTTAGTGTTAGCGTACGTGTTAGGATTAGGGGACGGGTGAGGGTCAGGCTTCGGGGAAGGGTTAGGGTTAGGGTTCGGGCTAGGGTTAGGGTTAGGGGACGGGGACGGTTTAGGGTCCAGGTGAGGGTACGGCAACGCTTTAGGGGGAGCGTGTGTGTGAGGGCGCGGGTTAGTGTTAGCGTACGGGTTAGGATTAGGGGACGGGTGAGGTTCAGGCTTCGGGGAAGGGTTAGGGTTAGGGTTAGGGTTCGGGCTAGGGTTAGGGTTAGGGGACGGGGACGGTTTCGGGTCCAGGTGAGGGTACGGCAACGCTTTAGGGGGAGCGTGCGTGTGAGGGCACGGGTTAGTGTTAGCGTACGGGTTAGGATTAGGGGACGGGTGAGGGTCAGGCTTCGGGGAAGGGTTAGGGTTAGGGTTCGGGCTAGGGTTAGGGTTAGGGGACAGGGACGGTTTAGGGTCCAGGTGAGGGTACGGCAACGCTTTAGGGGGAGCGTGCGTGTGAGGGCGCGGGTTAGTGTTAGCGTACGGGTTAGGATTAGGGGATGGGTGAGGGTCAGGCTTCGGGGAAGGGTTAGGGTTAGGGTTCGGGCTAGGGTTAGGGTTAGGGGACGGGGAAGGTTTAGGGTCCAGGTGAGGGTACGGCAACGCTTTAGGGGGAGCGTGCGTGTGAGGGCGCGGGTTAGTGTTAGCGTACGGGTTAGGATTAGGGGACGGGTGAGGGTCAGGCTTCGGGGAAGGGTTAGGGTTAGGGTTCGGGCTAGGGTTAGGGTTAGGGGACGGGGACGGTTTAGGGTCCAGGTGAGGGTACGGCAACGCTTTAGGGGGAGCGTACGTGTGAGGGCGCGTGTTAGTGTTAGTGTACGGGTTAGGATTAGGGGACGGGTGAGGGTCAGGCTTCGGGGAAGTGTTAGGGTTAGGGTTCGGGCTAGGGTTAGGGTTAGGGGACGGGGACGGTTCAGGGTCCAGGTGAAGGTACGGCAACGCTTTAGGGGGAGCGAGCGTGTGAGGGCGCGGGTTAGTGTTAGCGTACGGGTTAGGATTAGGGGACGGGTGAGGGTCAGGCTTCGGGGAAGGGTTAGGGTTAGGGTTCGGGCTAGGGTTAGGGTTAGGGGACGGGGACGGTTTAGGGTCCAGGTGAGGGTACGGCAACGCTTTAGGGGGAGTGTGCGTGTGAGGGCGCGGGTTAGTGTTAGCGTACGGGTTAGGATTAGGGGACGTGTGAGGGTCAGGCTTTGGGGAAGGGTTAGGGTTAGGGTTCGGGCTAGGGTAAGGGTTAGGGGACGGGGACGGTTTAGGGTCCAGGTGAGGGTACGGCAACGCTTTAGGGGGAGCGTGCATGTGAGGGCGCGGGTTAGTGTTAGCGTACGGGTTAGGATTAGGGGACGGGTGAGGGTCAGGCTTCGGGGAAGGGTTAGGGTTAGGGTTCGGGCTAGGGTTAGGGTTAGGGGACGGGGACGGTTTCGGGTCCAGGTGAGGGTACGGCAACGCTTTAGGGGGAGCGTGCATGTGAGGGCGCGGGTTAGTGTTAGCGTACGGGTTAGGATTAGGGGACGGGTGAGGGTCAGGCTTCAGGGAAAGGTTAGGGTTAGGGTTCAGGCTAGGGTTAGGGTTAGGGGACGGGGACGGTTTAGGGTCCAGGTGAGGGTACGGCAACGCTTTAGGGGGAGCGTGCGTGTGAGGGCGCGGGTTAGTGTTAGCGTACGGGTTAGGATTAGGGGACGGGTGAGGGTCAGGCTTCGGGGAAGGGTTAGGGTTAGGGTTCGGGCTAGGGTTAGGGTTAGGGGACGGGGACGGTTTAGGGTCCAGGTGAGGGTAGGTTAACGCTTCAGGGGGAGCGTGCGTGTAAGGGCGCGGGTTAGTGTTAGCGTACGGTTTAGGATTAGGGGACGGGTGAGGGTCAGGCTTCGGGGAAGTGTTAGGGTTAGGGTTCGGGCTAGGGTTAGGGTTAGGGGACGGGGACGGTTTAGGGTCCAGGTGAGGGTACGGCAACGCTTTAGGGGGAGCGTGCGTGTGAGGGCGCGGGTTAGTGTTAGCGTACGGGTTAGGATTAGGGGACGGGTGAGGGTCAGGCTTCGGGGAAGGGTTAGGGTTCGGGCTAGGGTTAGGGTTAGGGGACGGGGACGGTTTAGGGTCCAGGTGAGGGTACGGCAACGCTTTAGGGGGAGCGTGCGTGTGAGGGCGCGGGTTAGTGTTAGCGTACGGGTTAGGATTAGGGGATGGTTGAGGGTCAGGCTTCGGGGAAGGGTTAGGGTTAGGGTTCGGGCTAGGGTTAGGGTTAGGGGACGAAGACGGTTTAGGGTCCAGGTGAGGGTACGGCAACGCTTTAGGGGGAGCGTGCGTGTGAGGGCGCGGGTTAGTGTTAGCGTACGGGTTAGGATTAGGGGACGGGTGAGGGTCAGGCTTCGGGGAAGGGTTAGGGTTAGGGTTCGGGCTAGGGTTAGGGTTAGGGGACGGGGACGGTTTAGGGTCCAGGTGAGGGTACGGCAACGCTTTAGGGGGAGCGTGCGTGTGAGGGCGCGGGTTAGTGTTAGCGTACGGGTTAGGATTAGGGGACGGGTGAGGGTCAGGCTTCGGGGAAGGGTTAGGGTTAGAGTTCGGGCTAGGGTTAGGGTTAGGGGACGGGGACGGTTTAGGGTCCAGGTGAGGGTACGGCAACGCTTTAGGGGGAGCGTGCGTGTGAGGGCGCGGGTTAGTGTTAGCGTACGGGTTAGGATTAGGGGACGGGTGAGGTTCAGGCTTCGGGGAAGGGTTAGGGTTAGGGTTCAGGCTAGGGTTAGGGTTAGGGGACGGGGACGGTTTAGGGTCCAGGTGAGGGTACGGCAACGCTTTAGGGGGAGCGTGCGTGTGAGGGCGCGGGTTAGTGTTAGCGTACGGGTTAGGATTAGGGGACGGGTGAGGGTCAGGCTTCGGGGAAGGGTTAGGGTTAGGGTTCGGGCTAGGGTTAGGGTTAGGGGACGGGGACGGTTTAGGGTCCAGGTGAGGGTACGGCAACGCTTTAGTGGGAGCGTGCGTGTGAGGGCGCGGGTTAGTGTTAGCGTACGGGTTAGGATTAGGGGACGTGTGAGGGTCAGGCTTCGGGGAGGGTTAGGGTTAGGGTTCCGGCTAGGGTTAGGGTTAGGAGACGGGGACGGTTTAGGGTCCAGGTGAGGGTACGGCAACGCTTTAGGGGGAGCGTGCGTGTGAGGGCGCGGGTTATTGTTAGCGTACGGGTTAGGATTAGGGGACGGGTGAGGGTCAGGCTTCGGGGAAGGGTTAGGGTTAGGGTTCGGGCTAGGGTTAGGGTTAGGGGACGGGGACGGTTTAGGGTCAAGGTGAGGGTACGGCAATGCTTTAGGGGGAGCGTGCGTGTGAGGGCGCGGGTTAGTGTTAGCGTACGGGTTAGGATTAGGAGACGGGTGAGGGTCAGGCTTCGGGGAAGGGTTAGGGTTAAGGTTCGGTCTAGGGTTAGGGTTAGGGGACGGGGACGGTTTAGGGTCCAGGTGAGGGTACGGCAACGCTTTAGGGGGAACGTGCGTGTCAGTGCGCGGGTTAGTGTTAGCGTATGGGTTAGGATTAGGGGACGGGTGAGGGTCAGGCTTCAGGGAAGGGTTAGGGTTAGGGTTCGGGCTAGGGTTAGGGTTAGGGGACGGGGACGGTTTAGGGTCCAGTTGAGGGTACTTCAACGCTTTAGGGGGAGCGTGCGTGTGAGGGCGCGCGTTAGTGTTAGCGTACGGGTTAGGATTAGGGGACGGGTGAGGGTCAGGCTTCGGGGAAGGGTTAGGGTTAGGGTTCGGGCTAGGGTTAGGGTTAGGGGACGGGGACGGTTTAGGGTCCAGGTGAGGGTACGGCAACGTTTTAGGGGGAGCGTGCGTGTGAGGGCGCGGGTTAGTGTTAGTGTACGGGTTAGGATTAGGGGACGGGTGAGGGTCAGGCTTCGGGGAAGGGTTAGGGTTAGGGTTCGGGCTAGGGTTAGGGTTAGGGGACGGGGACGGTTTAGGGTCCAGGTGAGGGTACGGCAACGCTTTAGGGGGAGCGTGCGTGTGAGGGCGCGTGTTAGTGTTAGCGTACGGGTTAGGATTAGGGGACGGGTGAGGGTCAGGCTTCGGGGAAGGGTTAGGGTTAGGGTTCGGGCTAGGGTTCGGGTTAGGGGATGGGGAAGGTTTAGGGTCCAGGTGAGGGTACGGCAACGCTTTAGGGGGAGCGTGCATGTGAGGGCGCGGGTTAGTGTTAGCGTACGGGTTAGGATTAGGGGACGGGTGAGGGTCAGGCTTCGGGGAAGGTTTAGGGTTAGGGTTCGGGCTAGGGTTAGGGTTAAGGGACGGGGACGGTTTAGGGTCCAGGTGAGGGTACGGCAACGCTTTAGGGGGAGCGTGCGTGTGAGGACGCGGGTTAGTGTTAGCGTACGGGTTAGGATTAGGGGACGGGTGAGGGTCAGGCATCGGGGAAGTGTTAGGGTTAGGGTTCGGGCTAGGGTTAGGCTTAGGGGACGGGGACGGTTTAGGGTCCAGGTGAGGGTACGGCAACGCTTTAGGGGGAGCGTGCGTGTGAGGACGCGGGTTAGTGTTAGCGTACGGGTTAGGATTAGGGTACGGGTGAGGGTCAGGCTTCGGGGAAGGGTTAGGGTTAGGGTTCGGGCTAGGGTTAGGTTTAGGGGACGGGGACGGTTTAGGGTCCAGGTGAGGGTACGACAACGCTTTAGGGGGAGCGTGCGTGTGAGGGCGCGGTTTAGTGTTAGCGTACGGGTTAGGATTAGGGGATGGGTGAGTGTCAGGCTTCGGGGAAGGGTTAGAGTTAGGGTTCGGGCTAGGGTTAGGGTTAGGGGACGGGGACGGTTTAGGGTCCAGGTGAGGGTACGGCAACGCTTTAGGGGGAGCGTGCGTGTGAGGGCGCGGGTTAGTGTTAGCGTACGGGTTAGGATTAGGGGACGGGTGAGGGTCAGGCTTCGGGGAAGGGTTAGGGTTAGGGTTCGGGCTAGGTTTTGGGTTAGGGGACGGGGACGGTTTAGGGTCCAGGTGAGGGTACGGCAACGCTTTAGGGGGAGCGTGCGTGTGAGGGCGTGGGTTAGTGTTAGCGTACGGGTTAGGATTAGGGGACGGGTGAGGGTCAGGCTTTGGGGAAGGGTTAGGGTTAGGGTTCGGGCTAGGGTTAGAGTTAGGGGACGGGGACGGTTTAGGGTCCAGGTGAGGGTACGGCAACGCTTTAGGGGGAGCGTGCGTGTGAGGGCGCGGGTTAGTGTTAGCGTACGGGTTAGGATTAGGGGACGGGTGAGGGTCAGGCTTCGGGGAAGGGTTAGGGTTAGGGTTCGGGCTAGGGTTAGGGTTAGGGGACGGGGACGGTTTAGGGTCCAGGTGAGGGTACGGCAACGCTTTAGGGGGAGCGTGCGTGTGAGGGCGCGGGTTAGTGTTAGCGTACGTGTTAGGATTAGGGGACGGGTGAGGGTCAGGCTTCGGGGAAGGGTTAGGGTTAGGGTTCGGGCTAGGGTTAGGGTTAGGGGACGGGGACGGTTTAGGGTCCAGGTGAGGGTACGGCAACGCTTTAGGGGGAGCGTGTGTGTGAGGGCGCGGGTTAGTGTTAGCGTACGGGTTAGGATTAGGGGACGGGTGAGGTTCAGGCTTCGGGGAAGGGTTAGGGTTAGGGTTAGGGTTCGGGCTAGGGTTAGGGTTAGGGGACGGGGACGGTTTCGGGTCCAGGTGAGGGTACGGCAACGCTTTAGGGGGAGCGTGCGTGTGAGGGCACGGGTTAGTGTTAGCGTACGGGTTAGGATTAGGGGACGGGTGAGGGTCAGGCTTCGGGGAAGGGTTAGGGTTAGGGTTCGGGCTAGGGTTAGGGTTAGGGGACAGGGACGGTTTAGGGTCCAGGTGAGGGTACGGCAACGCTTTAGGGGGAGCGTGCGTGTGAGGGCGCGGGTTAGTGTTAGCGTACGGGTTAGGATTAGGGGATGGGTGAGGGTCAGGCTTCGGGGAAGGGTTAGGGTTAGGGTTCGGGCTAGGGTTAGGGTTAGGGGACGGGGAAGGTTTAGGGTCCAGGTGAGGGTACGGCAACGCTTTAGGGGGAGCGTGCGTGTGAGGGCGCGGGTTAGTGTTAGCGTACGGGTTAGGATTAGGGGACGGGTGAGGGTCAGGCTTCGGGGAAGGGTTAGGGTTAGGGTTCGGGCTAGGGTTAGGGTTAGGGGACGGGGACGGTTTAGGGTCCAGGTGAGGGTACGGCAACGCTTTAGGGGGAGCGTACGTGTGAGGGCGCGTGTTAGTGTTAGTGTACGGGTTAGGATTAGGGGACGGGTGAGGGTCAGGCTTCGGGGAAGTGTTAGGGTTAGGGTTCGGGCTAGGGTTAGGGTTAGGGGACGGGGACGGTTCAGGGTCCAGGTGAAGGTACGGCAACGCTTTAGGGGGAGCGAGCGTGTGAGGGCGCGGGTTAGTGTTAGCGTACGGGTTAGGATTAGGGGACGGGTGAGGGTCAGGCTTCGGGGAAGGGTTAGGGTTAGGGTTCGGGCTAGGGTTAGGGTTAGGGGACGGGGACGGTTTAGGGTCCAGGTGAGGGTACGGCAACGCTTTAGGGGGAGTGTGCGTGTGAGGGCGCGGGTTAGTGTTAGCGTACGGGTTAGGATTAGGGGACGTGTGAGGGTCAGGCTTTGGGGAAGGGTTAGGGTTAGGGTTCGGGCTAGGGTAAGGGTTAGGGGACGGGGACGGTTTAGGGTCCAGGTGAGGGTACGGCAACGCTTTAGGGGGAGCGTGCATGTGAGGGCGCGGGTTAGTGTTAGCGTACGGGTTAGGATTAGGGGACGGGTGAGGGTCAGGCTTCGGGGAAGGGTTAGGGTTAGGGTTCGGGCTAGGGTTAGGGTTAGGGGACGGGGACGGTTTCGGGTCCAGGTGAGGGTACGGCAACGCTTTAGGGGGAGCGTGCATGTGAGGGCGCGGGTTAGTGTTAGCGTACGGGTTAGGATTAGGGGACGGGTGAGGGTCAGGCTTCAGGGAAAGGTTAGGGTTAGGGTTCAGGCTAGGGTTAGGGTTAGGGGACGGGGACGGTTTAGGGTCCAGGTGAGGGTACGGCAACGCTTTAGGGGGAGCGTGCGTGTGAGGGCGCGGGTTAGTGTTAGCGTACGGGTTAGGATTAGGGGACGGGTGAGGGTCAGGCTTCGGGGAAGGGTTAGGGTTAGGGTTCGGGCTAGGGTTAGGGTTAGGGGACGGGGACGGTTTAGGGTCCAGGTGAGGGTAGGTTAACGCTTCAGGGGGAGCGTGCGTGTAAGGGCGCGGGTTAGTGTTAGCGTACGGTTTAGGATTAGGGGACGGGTGAGGGTCAGGCTTCGGGGAAGTGTTAGGGTTAGGGTTCGGGCTAGGGTTAGGGTTAGGGGACGGGGACGGTTTAGGGTCCAGGTGAGGGTACGGCAACGCTTTAGGGGGAGCGTGCGTGTGAGGGCGCGGGTTAGTGTTAGCGTACGGGTTAGGATTAGGGGACGGGTGAGGGTCAGGCTTCGGGGAAGGGTTAGGGTTCGGGCTAGGGTTAGGGTTAGGGGACGGGGACGGTTTAGGGTCCAGGTGAGGGTACGGCAACGCTTTAGGGGGAGCGTGCGTGTGAGGGCGCGGGTTAGTGTTAGCGTACGGGTTAGGATTAGGGGATGGTTGAGGGTCAGGCTTCGGGGAAGGGTTAGGGTTAGGGTTCGGGCTAGGGTTAGGGTTAGGGGACGAAGACGGTTTAGGGTCCAGGTGAGGGTACGGCAACGCTTTAGGGGGAGCGTGCGTGTGAGGGCGCGGGTTAGTGTTAGCGTACGGGTTAGGATTAGGGGACGGGTGAGGGTCAGGCTTCGGGGAAGGGTTAGGGTTAGGGTTCGGGCTAGGGTTAGGGTTAGGGGACGGGGACGGTTTAGGGTCAAGGTGAGGGTACGGCAATGCTTTAGGGGGAGCGTGCGTGTGAGGGCGCGGGTTAGTGTTAGCGTACGGGTTAGGATTAGGAGACGGGTGAGGGTCAGGCTTCGGGGAAGGGTTAGGGTTAAGGTTCGGTCTAGGGTTAGGGTTAGGGGACGGGGACGGTTTAGGGTCCAGGTGAGGGTACGGCAACGCTTTAGGGGGAACGTGCGTGTCAGTGCGCGGGTTAGTGTTAGCGTATGGGTTAGGATTAGGGGACGGGTGAGGGTCAGGCTTCAGGGAAGGGTTAGGGTTAGGGTTCGGGCTAGGGTTAGGGTTAGGGGACGGGGACGGTTTAGGGTCCAGTTGAGGGTACTTCAACGCTTTAGGGGGAGCGTGCGTGTGAGGGCGCGCGTTAGTGTTAGCGTACGGGTTAGGATTAGGGGACGGGTGAGGGTCAGGCTTCGGGGAAGGGTTAGGGTTAGGGTTCGGGCTAGGGTTAGGGTTAGGGGACGGGGACGGTTTAGGGTCCAGGTGAGGGTACGGCAACGCTTTAGGGGGAGCGTGCGTGGGAGGGCGCGCGTTAGTGTTAGCGTACGGGTTAGGATTAGGGGACGGGTGTGGGTCAGGCTTCGGGGAAGGGTTAGGGTTAGGGTTCGGGCTAGGGTTAGGGTTAGGGGACGGGGATGGTTTAGGGTCCAGGTGAGGGTACGGCAACGCTTTAGGGGGAGCGTGCGTGTGAGGGCGCGGGTTAGTGTTAGCGTACGGCTTAGGATTAGGGGACGGGTGAGGGTCAGGCTTCGGGGAAGGGTTAGGGTTAGGGTTCGGGCTAGGGTTAGGGTTAGGGGACGGGGACAGTTTAGGGTCCAGGTGAGGGTACGGCAACGCTTTAGGAGGAGCGTGCGTGTGAGGGCGCGTGTTAGTGTTAGCGTACGGGTTAGGATTAGGGGACGGGTGAGGGTCAGGCTTCGGGGAAGGGTTAGGGTTAGGGTTCGGGCTAGGGTTAGGGTTAGGGGACGGGGACGGTTTAGGGTCCAGGTGAGGGTACGGCAACGCTTTAGGGGGAGCGTGCGTGTGAGGGCGCGTGTTAGTGTTAGCGTACGGGTTAGGATTAGGGGACGGGTGAGGATCAGGCTTCGAGGAAGGGTTAGGGTTAGGGTTCGGGCTAGGGTTAGGGTTAGGGGACGGGGACGGTTTAGGGTCCAGGTGAGGGTACGGCAACGCTTTAGGGGGAACGTGCGTGTGAGGGCGCGGGTTAGTGTTAGCGTACGGGTTAGGATTAGGGGACGGGTGAGGGTCAGGCTTCGGGGAAGGGTTAGGGTTAGGGTTCAGCCTAGGGTTAGGGTTAGGGGACGGGGACGGTTTAGGGTCCAGGTGAGGGTACGGCAACGCTTTAGGGGGAGCGTGCGTGTGAGGGCGCGGGTTAGTGTTAGCGTACGGGTTAGGATTAGGGGACGGGTGAGGGTCAGGCTTCGGGGAAGTGTTAGGGTTAGGGTTCGGGCTAGGGTTAGGGTTAGGGGACGGGGACGGTTTAGGGTCCAGGTGAGGGTACGGCAACCCTTTAGGGGGAGCGTGTGTGTGAGGGCGCGGGTTAGTGTTGGCGTACGGGTTAGGATTAGGGGACGGGTAGGGTCAGGCTTCGGGGAAGGGTTAGGGTTAGGGTTTGGGCTAGGGTTAGGGTTAGGGGACGGGGACGGTTTCGGGTCCAGGTGAGGGTACGGCAACGCTTTAGGGGGAGCGTGCGTGTGAGGGCGCGGGTTAGTGTTAGCGTACGGGTTAGGATTAGGGGACGGGTAGGGTCAGGCTTCGGGGAAGTGTTAGGGTTACGGTTCGGGCTAGGGTTAGGGTTAGGGGACGGGGACGGTTTAGGGTCCAGGTGAGGGTACGGCAACGCTTTAGGGGGAGCGTGCGTGTGAGGGCGCGGGTTAGTGTTAGCGTACGGGTTAGGATTAGGGGACGGGTGAGGGTCAGGCTTCGGGGAAGGGTTAGGGTTAGGGTTCGGGCTAGGGTTAGGGTTAGGGGACGGGGACGGTTTAGGGTCCAGGTGAGGGTACGGCAACGCTTTAGGGGGAGCGTGCGTGTGAGGGCGCGGGTTAGTGTTAGCGTACGGGTTAGGATTAGGGGATGGGTGAGGGTCAGGCTTCGGGGAAGGGTTAGGGTTAGGGTTCGGGCTAGGGTTAGGGTTAGGGGACGGGGAAGGTTTAGGGTCCAGGTGAGGGTACGGCAACGCTTTAGGGGGAGCGTGCGTGTGAGGGCGCGGGTTAGTGTTAGCGTACGGGTTAGGATTAGGGGACGGGTGAGGGTCAGGCTTCGGGGAAGGGTTAGGGTTAGGGTTCGGGCTAGGGTTAGGGTTAGGGGACGGGGACGGTTTAGGGTCCAGGTGAGGGTACGGCAACGCTTTAGGGGGAGCGTACGTGTGAGGGCGCGTGTTAGTGTTAGTGTACGGGTTAGGATTAGGGGACGGGTGAGGGTCAGGCTTCGGGGAAGTGTTAGGGTTAGGGTTCGGGCTAGGGTTAGGGTTAGGGGACGGGGACGGTTCAGGGTCCAGGTGAAAGTACGGCAACGCTTTAGGGGGAGCGAGCGTGTGAGGGCGCGGGTTAGTGTTAGCGTACGGGTTAGGATTAGGGGACGGGTGAGGGTCAGGCTTCGGGGAAGGGTTAGGGTTAGGGTTCGGGCTAGGGTTAGGGTTAGGGGACGGGGACGGTTTAGGGTCCAGGTGAGGGTACGGCAACGCTTTAGGGGGAGTGTGCGTGTGAGGGCGCGGGTTAGTGTTAGCGTACGGGTTAGGATTAGGGGACGTGTGAGGGTCAGGCTTTGGGGAAGGGTTAGGGTTAGGGTTCGGGCTAGGGTAAGGGTTAGGGGACGGGGACGGTTTAGGGTCCAGGTGAGGGTACGGCAACGCTTTAGGGGGAGCGTGCATGTGAGGGCGCGGGTTAGTGTTAGCGTACGGGTTAGGATTAGGGGACGGGTGAGGGTCAGGCTTCGGGGAAGGGTTAGGGTTAGGGTTCGGGCTAGGGTTAGGGTTAGGGGACGGGGACGGTTTCGGGTCCAGGTGAGGGTACGGCAACGCTTTAGGGGGAGCGTGCATGTGAGGGCGCGGGTTAGTGTTAGCGTACGGGTTAGGATTAGGGGACGGGTGAGGGTCAGGCTTCAGGGAAAGGTTAGGGTTAGGGTTCAGGCTAGGGTTAGGGTTAGGGGACGGGGACGGTTTAGGGTCCAGGTGAGGGTACGGCAACGCTTTAGGGGGAGCGTGCGTGTGAGGGCGCGGGTTAGTGTTAGCGTACGGGTTAGGATTAGGGGACGGGTGAGGGTCAGGCTTCGGGGAAGGGTTAGGGTTAGGGTTCGGGCTAGGGTTAGGGTTAGGGGACGGGGACGGTTTAGGGTCCAGGTGAGGGTAGGTTAACGCTTCAGGGGGAGCGTGCGTGTAAGGGCGCGGGTTAGTGTTAGCGTACGGTTTAGGATTAGGGGACGGGTGAGGGTCAGGCTTCGGGGAAGTGTTAGGGTTAGGGTTCGGGCTAGGGTTAGGGTTAGGGGACGGGGACGGTTTAGGGTCCAGGTGAGGGTACGGCAACGCTTTAGGGGGAGCGTGCGTGTGAGGGCGCGGGTTAGTGTTAGCGTACGGGTTAGGATTAGGGGACGGGTGAGGGTCAGGCTTCGGGGAAGGGTTAGGGTTCGGGCTAGGGTTAGGGTTAGGGGACGGGGACGGTTTAGGGTCCAGGTGAGGGTACGGCAACGCTTTAGGGGGAGCGTGCGTGTGAGGGCGCGGGTTAGTGTTAGCGTACGGGTTAGGATTAGGGGATGGTTGAGGGTCAGGCTTCGGGGAAGGGTTAGGGTTAGGGTTCGGGCTAGGGTTAGGGTTAGGGGACGGGGACGGTTTAGGGTCCAGGTGAGGGTACGGCAACGCTTTAGGGGGAGCGTGCGTGTGAGGGCGCGGGTTAGTGTTAGCGTACGGGTTAGGATTAGGGGACGGGTGAGGGTCAGGCTTCGGGGAAGGGTTAGGGTTAGGGTTCGGGCTAGGGTTAGGGTTAGGGGACGGGGACGGTTTAGGGTCCAGGTGAGGGTACGGCAACGCTTTAGGGGGAGCGTGCGTGTGAGGGCGCGGGTTAGTGTTAGCGTACGGGTTAGGATTAGGGGACGGGTGAGTGTCAGGCTTCGGGGAAGGGTTAGGGTTAGAGTTCGGGCTAGGGTTAGGGTTAGGGGACGGGGACGGTTTAGGGTCCAGGTGAGGGTACGGCAACGCTTTAGGGGGAGCGTGCGTGTGAGGGCGCGGGTTAGTGTTAGCGTACGGGTTAGGATTAGGGGACGGGTGAGGTTCAGGCTTCGGGGAAGGGTTAGGGTTAGGGTTCAGGCTAGGGTTAGGGTTAGGGGACGGGGACGGTTTAGGGTCCAGGTGAGGGTACGGCAACGCTTTAGGGGGAGCGTGCGTGTGAGGGCGCGGGTTAGTGTTAGCGTACGGGTTAGGATTAGGGGACGGGTGAGGGTCAGGCTTCGGGGAAGGGTTAGGGTTAGGGTTCGGGCTAGGGTTAGGGTTAGGGGACGGGGACGGTTTAGGGTCCAGGTGAGGGTACGGCAACGCTTTAGTGGGAGCGTGCGTGTGAGGGCGCGGGTTAGTGTTAGCGTACGGGTTAGGATTAGGGGACGTGTGAGGGTCAGGCTTCGGGGAGGGTTAGGGTTAGGGTTCCGGCTAGGGTTAGGGTTAGGGGACGGGGACGGTTTAGGGTCCAGGTGAGGGTACGGCAACGCTTTAGGGGGAGCGTGCGTGTGAGGGCGCGGGTTATTGTTAGCGTACGGGTTAGGATTAGGGGACGGGTGAGGGTCAGGCTTCGGGGAAGGGTTAGGGTTAGGGTTAGGGCTAGGGTTAGGGTTAGGGGACGGGGACGGTTTAGGGTCAAGGTGAGGGTACGGCAATGCTTTAGGGGGAGCGTGCGTGTGAGGGCGCGGGTTAGTGTTAGCGTACGGGTTAGGATTAGGAGACGGGTGAGGGTCAGGCTTCGGGGAAGGGTTAGGGTTAAGGTTCGGTCTAGGGTTAGGGTTAGGGGACGGGGACGGTTTAGGGTCCAGGTGAGGGTACGGCAACGCTTTAGGGGGAACGTGCGTGTGAGTGCGCGGGTTAGTGTTAGCGTATGGGTTAGGATTAGGGGACGGGTGAGGGTCAGGCTTCAGGGAAGGGTTAGGGTTAGGGTTCGGGCTAGGGTTAGGGTTAGGGGACGGGGACGGTTTAGGGTCCAGTTGAGGGTACTTCAACGCTTTAGGGGGAGCGTGCGTGTGAGGGCGCGCGTTAGTGTTAGCGTACGGGTTAGGATTAGGGGACGGGTGAGGGTCAGGCTTCGGGGAAGGGTTAGGGTTAGGGTTCGGGCTAGGGTTAGGGTTAGGGGACGGGGACGGTTTAGGGTCCAGGTGAGGGTACGGCAACGCTTTAGGGGGAGCGTGCGTGGGAGGGCGCGCGTTAGTGTTAGCGTACGGGTTAGGATTAGGGGACGGGTGTGGGTCAGGCTTCGGGGAAGGGTTAGGGTTAGGGTTCGGGCTAGGGTTAGGGTTAGGGGACGGGGACGGTTTAGGGTCCAGGTGAGGGTACGGCAACGCTTTAGGGGGAGCGTGCGTGTGAGGGCGCGGGTTAGTGTTAGCGTACGGCTTAGGATTAGGGGACGGGTGAGGGTCAGGCTTCGGGGAAGGGTTAGGGTTAGGGTTCGGGCTAGGGTTAGGGTTAGGGGACGGGGACAGTTTAGGGTCCAGGTGAGGGTACGGCAACGCTTTAGGAGGAGCGTGCGTGTGAGGGCGCGTGTTAGTGTTAGCGTACGGGTTAGGATTAGGGGACGGGTGAGGGTCAGGCTTCGGGGAAGGGTTAGGGTTAGGGTTCGGGCTAGGGTTAGGGTTAGGGGACGGGGACGGTTTAGGGTCCAGGTGAGGGTACGGCAACGCTTTAGGGGGAGCGTGCGTGTGAGGGCGCGTGTTAGTGTTAGCGTACGGGTTAGGATTAGGGGACGGGTGAGGATCAGGCTTCGAGGAAGGGTTAGGGTTAGGGTTCGGGCTAGGGTTAGGGTTAGGGGACGGGGACGGTTTAGGGTCCAGGTGAGGGTACGGCAACCCTTTAGGGGGAGCGTGTGTGTGAGGGCGTGGGTTAGTGTTGGCGTACGGGTTAGGATTAGGGGACGGGTAGGGTCAGGCTTCGGGGAAGGGTTAGGGTTAGGGTTTGGGCTAGGGTTAGGGTTAGGGGACGGGGACGGTTTCGGGTCCAGGTGAGGGTACGGCAACGCTTTAGGGGGAGCGTGCGTGTGAGGGCGCGGGTTAGTGTTAGCGTACGGGTTAGGATTAGGGGACGGGTAGGGTCAGGCTTCGGGGAAGTGTTAGGGTTAGGGTTCGGGCTAGGGTTAGGGTTAGGGGACGGGGACGGTTTAGGGTCCAGGTGAGGGTACGGCAACGCTTTAGGGGGAGCGTGCGTGTGAGGGCGCGGGTTAGTGTTAGCGTACGGGTTAGGATTAGGGGACGGGTGAGGGTCAGGCTTCGGGGAAGGGTTAGGGTTAGGGTTCGGGCTAGGGTTAGGGTTAGGGGACGGGGACGGTTTAGGGTCCAGGTGAGGGTACGGCAACGCTTTAGGGGGAGCGTGCGTGTGAGGGCGCGGGTTAGTGTTAGCGTACGGGTTAGGATTAGGGGATGGTTGAGGGTCAGGCTTCGGGGAAGGGTTAGGGTTAGGGTTCGGGCTAGGGTTAGGGTTAGGGGACGGGGACGGTTTAGGGTCCAGGTGAGGGTACGGCAACGCTTTAGGGGGAGCGTGCGTGTGAGGGCGCGGGTTAGTGTTAGCGTACGGGTTAGGATTAGGGGACGGGTGAGGGTCAGGCTTCGGGGAAGGGTTAGGGTTAGGGTTCGGGCTAGGGTTAGGGTTAGGGGACGGGGACGGTTTAGGGTCCAGGTGAGGGTACGGCAACGCTTTAGGGGGAGCGTGCGTGTGAGGGCGCGGGTTAGTGTTAGCGTACGGGTTAGGATTAGGGGACGGGTGAGGGTCAGGCTTCGGGGAAGGGTTAGGGTTAGAGTTCGGGCTAGGGTTAGGGTTAGGGGACGGGGACGGTTTAGGGTCCAGGTGAGGGTACGGCAACGCTTTAGGGGGAGCGTGCGTGTGAGGGCGCGGGTTAGTGTTAGCGTACGGGTTAGGATTAGGGGACGGGTGAGGTTCAGGCTTCGGGGAAGGGTTAGGGTTAGGGTTCAGGCTAGGGTTAGGGTTAGGGGACGGGGACGGTTTAGGGTCCAGGTGAGGGTACGGCAACGCTTTAGGGGGAGCGTGCGTGTGAGGGCGCGGGTTAGTGTTAGCGTACGGGTTAGGATTAGGGGACGGGTGAGGGTCAGGCTTCGGGGAAGGGTTAGGGTTAGGGTTCGGGCTAGGGTTAGGGTTAGGGGACGGGGACGGTTTAGGGTCCAGGTGAGGGTACGGCAACGCTTTAGTGGGAGCGTGCGTGTGAGGGCGCGGGTTAGTGTTAGCGTACGGGTTAGGATTAGGGGACGTGTGAGGGTCAGGCTTCGGGGAGGGTTAGGGTTAGGGTTCCGGCTAGGGTTAGGGTTAGGGGACGGGGACGGTTTAGGGTCCAGGTGAGGGTACGGCAACGCTTTAGGGGGAGCGTGCGTGTGAGGGCGCGGGTTATTGTTAGCGTACGGGTTAGGATTAGGGGACGGGTGAGGGTCAGGCTTCGGGGAAGGGTTAGGGTTAGGGTTCGGGCTAGGGTTAGGGTTAGGGGACGGGGACGGTTTAGGGTCAAGGAGAGGGTACGGCAATGCTTTAGGGGGAGCGTGCGTGTGAGGGCGCGGGTTAGTGTTAGCGTACGGGTTAGGATTAGGAGACGGGTGAGGGTCAGGCTTCGGGGAAGGGTTAGGGTTAAGGTTCGGTCTAGGGTTAGGGTTAGGGGACGGGGACGGTTTAGGGTCCAGGTGAGGGTACGGCAACGCTTTAGGGGGAACGTGCGTGTGAGTGCGCGGGTTAGTGTTAGCGTATGGGTTAGGATTAGGGGACGGGTGAGGGTCAGGCTTCAGGGAAGGGTTAGGGTTAGGGTTCGGGCTAGGGTTAGGGTTAGGGGACGGGGACGGTTTAGGGTCCAGTTGAGGGTACGGCAACGCTTTAGGGGGAGCGTGCGTGTGAGGGCGCGCGTTAGTGTTAGCGTACGGGTTAGGATTAGGGGACGGGTGAGGTTCAGGCTTCGGGGAAGGGTTAGGGTTAGGGTTCGGGCTAGGGTTAGGGTTAGGGGACGGGGACGGTTTAGGGTCCAGGTGAGGGTACGGCAACGCTTTAGGGGGAGCGTGCGTGTGAGGGCGCGCGTTACTGTTAGCGTACGGGTTAGGATTAGGGGACGGGTGTGGGTCAGGCTTCGGGGAAGGGTTAGGGTTAGGGTTCGGGCTAGGGTTAGGGTTAGGGGACGGGGACGGTTTAGGGTCCAGGTGAGGGTACGGCAACGCTTTAGGGGGAGCGTGCGTGTGAGGGCGCGGGTTAGTGTTAGCGTACGGCTTAGGATTAGGGGACGGGTGAGGGTCAGGCTTCGGGGAAGGGTTAGGGTTAGGGTTCGGGCTAGGGTTAGGGTTAGGGGACGGGGACGGTTTAGGGTCCAGGTGAGGGTACGGCAACGCTTTAGGAGGAGCGTGCGTGTGAGGGCGCGTGTTAGTGTTAGCGTACGGGTTAGGATTAGGGGACGGGTGAGGGTCAGGCTTCGGGGAAGGGTTAGGGTTAGGGTTCGGGCTAGGGTTAGGGTTAGGGGACGGGGACGGTTTAGGGTCCAGGTGAGGGTACGGCAACGCTTTAGGGGGAGCGTGCGTGTGAGGGCGCGTGTTAGTGTTAGCGTACGGGTTAGGATTAGGGGACGGGTGAGGATCAGGCTTCGAGGAAGGGTTAGGGTTCGGGCTAGGGTTAGGGTTAGGGGACGGGGACGGTTTAGGGTCCAGGTGAGGGTACGGCAACGCTTTAGGGGGAACGTGCGTGTGAGGGCGCGGGTTAGTGTTAGCGTACGGGTTAGGATTAGGGGACGGGTGAGGGTCAGGCTTCGGGGAAGGGTTAGGGTTAGGGTTCAGCCTAGGGTTAGGGTTAGGGGACGGGGACGGTTTAGGGTCCAGGTGAGGGTACGGCAACGCTTTAGGGGGAGCGTGCGTGTGAGGGCGCGGGTTAGTGTTAGCGTACGGGTTAGGATTAGGGGACGGGTGAGGGTCAGGCTTCGGGGAAGTGTTAGGGTTAGGGTTCGGGCTAGGGTTAGGGTTAGGGGACGGGGACGGTTTAGGGTCCAGTTGAGGGTACGGCAACGCTTTAGGGGGAGCGTGCGTGTGAGGGCGCGGGTTAGTGTTAGCGTACGGGTTAGGATTAGGGGACGGGTGAGGGTCAGGCTTCGGGGAAGGGTTAGGGTTAGGGTTCTGGCTAGGGTTAGGGTTAGGGGACGGGGACGGTTTAGGGTCCAGGTGAGGGTACGGCAATGCTTTAGGGGGAGCGTGCGTGTGAGGGCGCGTGATAGCGTTAGCGTACGGGTTAGGATTAGGGGACGGGTGAGGGTCAGGCTTCGGGGAAGGGTTAGGGTTAGGGTTCGGGCTAGGGTTAGGGTTAGGGGACGGGGTCGGTTTAGGGTCCAGGTGAGGGTACGGCAACCCTTTAGGGGGAGCGTGTGTGTGAGGGCGCGGGTTAGTGTTGGCGTACGGGTTAGGATTAGGGGACGGGTAGGGTCAGGCTTCGGGGAAGGGTTAGGGTTAGGGTTTGGGCTAGGGTTAGGGTTAGGGGACGGGGACGGTTTCGGGTCCAGGTGAGGGTACGGCAACGCTTTAGGGGGAGCGTGCGTGTGAGGGCGCGGGTTAGTGTTAGCGTACGGGTTAGGATTAGGGGACGGGTAGGGTCAGGCTTCGGGGAAGGGTTAGGGTTAGGGTTTGGGCTAGGGTTAGGGTTAGGGGACGGGGACGGTTTAGGGTCCAGGTGAGGGTACGGCAACGCTTTAGGGGGAGCGTGCGTGTGAGGGCGCGGGTTAGTGTTAGCGTACGGGTTAGGATTAGGGGACGGGTGAGGGTCAGGCTTCGGGGAAGTGTTAGGGTTAGGGTTCGGGCTAGGGTTAGGGTTAGGGGACGGGGACGGTTTAGGGTCCAGGTGAGGGTACGGCAACGCTTTAGGGGGAGCGTGTGTGTGAGGGCGCAGGTTAGTGTTAGCGTACGGGTTAGGATTAGGGGACGGGTGAGGTTCAGGCTTCGGGGAAGGGTTAGGGTTAGGGTTAGGGTTCGGGCTAGGGTTAGGGTTAGGGGACGGGGACGGTTTAGGGTCCAGGTGAGGGTACGGCAACGCTTTAGGGGGAGCGTGCGTGTGAGGGCACGGGTTAGTGTTAGCGTACGGGTTAGGATTAGGGGACGGGTGAGGGTCAGGCTTCGGGGAAGGGTTAGGGTTAGGGTTCGGGCTAGGGTTAGGGTTAGGGGACGGGGACGGTTTAGGGTCCAGGTGAGGGTACGGCAACGCTTTAGGGGGAGCGTGCGTGTGAGGGCGCGGTTTAGTGTTAGCGTACGGGTTAGGATTAGGGGACGGGTGAGGGTCAGGCTTCGGGGAAGGGTTAGGGTTAGGGTTCGGGCTAGGGTTAGGCTTAGGGGACGGGGACGGTTTAGGGTCCAGGTGAGGGTACGGCAACGCTTTAGGGGGAGCGTGCGTGTGAGGGCGCGGGTTAGTGTTAGCGTACGGGTTAGGATTAGGGGACGGGTGAGGGTCAGGCTTCGGGGAAGGGTTAGGGTTAGGGTTCGGGCTAGGGTTAGGGTTAGGGGACGGGGACGGTTTAGGGTCCAGGTGAGGGTACGGCAACGCTTTAGGGGGAGCGTACGTGTGAGGGCGCGTGTTAGTGTTAGTGTACGGGTTAGGATTAGGGGACGGGTGAGGGTCAGGCTTCGGGGAAGGGTTAGGGTTAGGGTTCGGGCTAGGGTTAGGGTTAGGGGACGGGGACGGTTCAGGGTCCAGGTGAAGGTACGGCAACGCTTTAGGGGGAGCGAGCGTGTGAGGGCGCGGGTTAGTGTTAGCGTACGGGTTAGGATTAGGGGACGGGTGAGGGTCAGGCTTCGGGGAAGGGTTAGGGTTAGGGTTCGGGCTAGGGTTAGGGTTAGGGGACGGGGACGGTTTAGGGTCCAGGTGAGGGTACGGCAGCGCTTTAGGGGGAGCGTGCATGTGAGGGCGCGGGTTAGTGTTAGCGTACGGGTTAGGATTAGGGGACGGGTGAGGGTCAGGCTTCGGGGAAGGGTTAGGGTTAGGGTTCGGGCTAGGTTTAGGGTTAGGGGACGGGGACGGTTTCGGGTCCAGGTGAGGGTACGGCAACGCTTTAGGGGGAGCGTGCATGTGAGGGCGCGGGTTAGTGTTAGCGTACGGGTTAGGATTAGGGGACGGGTGAGGGTCAGGCTTCGGGGAAGGGTTAGGGTTAGGGTTCGGGCTAGGGTTAGGGTTAGGGGACGGGGACGGTTTAGGGTTCAGGTGAGGGTACGGCAACGCTTTAGGGGGAGCGTGCGTGTGAGGGCGCGGCTTAGTGTTAGCGTACGGGTTAGGATTAGGGGACGGGTGAGGGTCAGGCTTAGGGGAAGGGTTAGGGTTAGGGTTCGGGCTAGGGTTAGGGTTAGGGGATGGGGACGGTTTAGAGTCCAGGTGAGGGTACGGCAACGCTTTAGGGGGAGCGTGCGTGTGAGGGCACGGGTTAGTGTTAGCGTACGGGTTAGGATTAGGGGACGGGTGAGGTTCAGGCTTCGGGGAAGGGTTAGGGTTAGGGTTCGGGCTAGGGTTAGGGTTAGGGGACGGGGACGGTTTAGGGTCCAGGTGAGGGTACGGCAACGCTTTAGGGGGAGCGTGCGTGTGAGGGCGCGGGTTAGTGTTAGCGTACGGGTTAGGATTAGGGGACGGGTGAGGGTCAGGCTTCGGGGAAGGGTTAGGGTTAGGGTTCAGGCTAGGGTTAGGGTTAGGGGACGGGGACGGTTTAGGGTCCAGGTGAGGGTACGGCAACGCTTTAGGGGGAGCGTGCGTGTGAGGGCGCGGGTTAGTGTTAGCGTACGGGTTAGGATTAGGGGACGGGTGAGGGTCAGGCTTCGGGGAAGGGTTAGGGTTAGGGTTCGGGCTAGGGTTAGGGTTAGGGGACGGGGACGGTTTAGGGTCAAGGTGAGGGTAGGTTAACGCTTCAGGGGGAGCGTGCGTGTAAGGGCGCGGGTTAGTGTTAGCGTACGGTTTAGGATTAGGGGACGGGTGAGGGTCAGGCTTCGGGGAAGTGTTAGGGTTAGGGTTCGGGCTAGGGTTAGGGTTAGGGTACGGGGACGGTTTAGGGTCCAGGTGAGGGTACGGCAACGCTTTAGGGGGAGCGTGCGTGTGAGGGCGCGGGTTAGTGTTAGTGTACGGGTTAGGATTAGGGGACGGGTGAGGGTCAGGCTTCGGGGAAGGGTTAGGGTTAGGGTTCGGGCTAGGGTTAGGGTTAGGGGACGGGGACGGTTTAGGGTCCAGGTGAGGGTACGGCAACGCTTTAGGGGCAGCGTGCGTGTGAGGGCGCGGGTTAGTGTTAGCGTACGGGTTAGGATTAGGGGATGGTTGAGGGTCAGGCTTCGGGGAAGGGTTAGGGTTAGGGTTCGGGCTAGGGTTAGGGTTAGGGGACGGGGACGGTTTCGGGTCCAGGTGAGGGTACGGCAACGCTTTAGGGGGAGCGTGCGTGTGAGGGCGCGGGTTAGTGTTAGCGTACGGGTTAGGATTAGGGGACGGGTGAGGGTCAGGCTTCGGGGAAGGGTTAGGGTTAGGGTTCGGGCTAGGGTTAGGGTTAGGGGACGGGGACGGTTTAGGGTCCAGGTGAGGGTACGGCAACGCTTTAGGGGGAGCGTGCGTGTGAGGGCGCGGGTTAGTGTTAGCGTACGGGTTAGGATTAGGGGACGGGTGAGGGTCAGGCTTCGGGGAAGGGTTAGGGTTAGGGTTCGGGCTAGGGTTAGGGTTAGGGGACGGGGACGGTTTAGGGTCCAGGTGAGGGTACGGCAACGCTTTAGTGGGAGCGTGCGTGTGAGGGCGCGGGTTAGTGTTAGCGTACGGGTTAGGATTAGGGGACGGGTGAGGGTCAGGCTTCGGGGAGGGTTAGGGTTAGGGTTCCGGCTAGGGTTAGGGTTAGGGGACGGGGACGGTTTAGGGTCCAGGTGAGGGTACGGCAACGCTTTAGGGGGAGCGTGCGTGTGAGGGCGCGGGTTAGTGTTAGCGTACGGGTTAGGATTAGGGGATGGTTGAGGGTCAGGCTTCGGGGAAGGGTTAGGGTTAGGGTTCGGGCTAGGGTTAGGGTTAGGGGACGGGGACGGTTTCGGGTCCAGGTGAGGGTACAGCAACGCTTTAGGGGGAGCGTGCGTGTGAGGGCGTGGGTTAGTGTTAGCGTACGGGTTAGGATTAGGGGACGGGTGAGGGTCAGGCTTCGGGGAAGGGTTAGGGTTAGGGTTCGGGCTAGGGTTAGGGTTAGGGGACGGGGACGGTTTAGGGTCCAGGTGAGGGTACGGCAACGCTTTAGGGGGAGCGTGCGTGTGAGGGCTCGGGTTAGTGTTAGCGTACGGGTTAGGATTAGGGGACGGGTGAGGTTCAGGCTTCGGGGAAGGGTTAGGGTTAGGGTTCGGGCTAGGGTTAGGGTTAGGGGACGGGGACGGTTTAGGGTCCAGGTGAGGGTACGGCAACGCTTTAGGGGGAGCGTGCGTGTGAGGGCTCGGGTTAGTGTTAGCGTACGGGTTAGGATTAGGGGACGGGTGAGGGTCAGGCTTCGGGGAAGGGTTAGGGTTAGGGTTCGGGCTAGGGTTAGGGTTAGGGGATGGGGACGGTTTAGGGTCCAGGTGAGGGTACGGCAATGCTTTAGTGGGAGCGTGCGTGTGAGGGCGCGGGTTAGTGTTAGCGTACGGGTTAGGATTAGGGGACGGGTGAGGGTCAGGCTTCGGGGAGGGTTAGGGTTAGGGTTCCGGCTAGGGTTAGGGTTAGGGGACGGGGACAGTTTAGGGTCCAGGTGAGGGTACGGCAACGCTTTAGGGGGAGCGTGCATGTGAGGGCGCGGGTTATTGTTAGCGTACGGGTTAGGATTAGGGGACGGGTGAGGGTCAGGCTTCGGGGAAGGGTTAGGGTTAGGGTTCGGGCTAGGGTTAGGGTTAGGGGACGGGGACGGTTTAGGGTCCAGGTGAGGGTACGGCAATGCTTTAGGGGGAGCGTGCGTGTGAGGGCGCGGGTTAGTGTTAGCGTACGGGTTAGGATTAGGAGACGGGTGAGGGTCAGGCTTCGGGGAAGGGTTAGGGTTAAGGTTCGGTCTAGGGTTAGGGTTAGGGGACGGGGACGGTTTAGGGTCCAGGTGAGGGTACGGCAACGCTTTAGGGGGAACGTGCGTGTGAGTGCGCGGGTTAGTGTTAGCGTATGGGTTAGGATTAGGGGACGGGTGAGGGTCAGGCTTCGGGGAAGGGTTAGGGTTAGGGTTCGGGCTAGGGTTAGGGTTAGGGGACGGGGACGGTTTAGGGTCCAGTTGAGGGTACGGCAACGCTTTAGGGGGAGCGTGCGTGTGAGGGCGCGCGTTAGTGTTAGCGTACGGGTTAGGAATAGGGGACGGGTGAGGGTCAGGCTTCGGGGAAGGGTTAGGGTTAGGGTTCGGGCTAGGGTTAGGGTTAGGGGACGGGGACGGTTTAGGGTCCAGGTGAGGGTACGGCAACGCTTTAGGGGGAGCGTGCGTGTGAGGGCGCGCGTTAGTGTTAGCGTACGGGTTAGGATTAGGGGACGGGTGAGGGTCAGGCTTCGGGGAAGGGTTAGGGTTAGGGTTCGGGCTAGGGTTAGGGTTAGGGGACGGGGACGGTTTAGGGTCCAGGTGAGGGTACGGCAACGCTTTAGGGGGAGCGTGCGTGTGAGGGCGCGGGTTAGTGTTAGCGTACGGCTTAGGATTAGGGGACGGGTGAGGGTCAGGCTTCGGGGAAGGGTTAGGGTTAGGGTTCGGGCTAGGGTTAGGGTTAGGGGACGGGGACGGTTTAGGGTCCAGTTGAGGGTACGGCAACGCTTTAGGGGGAGCGTGCGTGTGAGGGCGCGGGTTAGTGTTAGCGTACGGGTTAGGATTAGGGGACGGGTGAGGGTCAGGCTTCGGGGAAGGGTTAGGGTTAGGGTTCTGGCTAGGGTTAGGGTTAGGGGACGGGGACGGTTTAGGGTCCAGGTGAGGGTACGGCAATGCTTTAGGGGGAGCGTGCGTGTGAGGGCGCGCGATAGCGTTAGCGTACGGGTTAGGATTAGGGGACGGGTGAGGGTCAGGCTTCGGGGAAGGGTTAGGGTTAGGGTTCGGGCTAGGGTTAGGGTTAGGGGACGGGGTCGGTTTAGGGTCCAGGTGAGGGTACGGCAACCCTTTAGGGGGAGCGTGTGTGTGAGGGCGCGGGTTAGTGTTAGCGTACGGGTTAGGATTAGGGGACGGGTAGGGTCAGGCTTCGGGGAAGGGTTAGGGTTAGGGTTTGGGCTAGGGTTAGGGTTAGGGGACGGGGACGGTTTCGGGTCCAGGTGAGGGTACGGCAACGCTTTAGGGGGAGCGTGCGTGTGAGGGCGCGGGTTAGTGTTAGCGTACGGGTTAGGATTAGGGGACGGGTAGGGTCAGGCTTCGGGGAAGGGTTAGGGTTAGGGTTTGGGCTAGGGTTAGGGTTAGGGGACGGGGACGGTTTAGGGTCCAGGTGAGGGTACGGCAACGCTTTAGGGGGAGCGTGCGTGTGAGGGCGCGGGTTAGTGTTAGCGTACGGGTTAGGATTAGGGGACGGGTGAGCGTCAGGCTTCGGGGAAGGGTTAGGGTTAGGGTTCGGGCTAGGGTTAGGGTTAGGGGACGGGGACGGTTTAGGGTCCAGGTGAGGGTACGGCAACGCTTTAGGGGGAGCGTGTGTGTGAGGGCGCGGGTTAGTGTTAGCGTACGGGTTAGGATTAGGGGACGGGTGAGGTTCAGGCTTCGGGGAAGGTTTAGGGTTAGGGTTAGGGTTCGGGCTAGGGTTAGGGTTAGGGGACGGGGACGGTTTAGGGTCCAGGTGAGGGTACGGCAACGCTTTAGGGGGAGCGTGCGTGTGAGGGCGCGGGTTAGTGTTAGCGTACGGCTTAGGATTAGGGGACGGGTGAGGGTCAGGCTTCGGGGAAGGGTTAGGGTTAGGGTTCGGGCTAGGGTTAGGGTTAGGGGACGGGGACGGTTTAGGGTCCAGGTGAGGGTACGGCAACGCTTTAGGGGGAGCGTGCGTGTGAGGGCGCGGGTTAGTGTTAGCGTACGGGTTAGGATTAGGGGATGGGTGAGGGTCAGGCTTCGGGGAAGGGTTAGGGTTAGGGTTCGGGCTAGGGTTAGGGTTAGGGGACGGGGAAGGTTTAGGGTCCAGGTGAGGGTACGGCAACGCTTTAGGGGGAGCGTGCGTGTGAGGGCGCGGGTTAGTGTTAGCGTACGGGTTAGGATTAGGGGACGGGTGAGGGTCAGGCTTCGGGGAAGGGTTAGGGTTAGGGTTCGGGCTAGGGTTAGGGTTAGGGGACGGGGACGGTTTAGGGTCCAGGTGAGGGTACGGCAACGCTTTAGGGGGAGCGTGCGTGTGAGGGCGCGGGTTAGTGTTAGCGTACGGGTTAGGATTAGGGGATGGTTGAGGGTCAGGCTTCGGGGAAGGGTTAGGGTTAGGGTTCGGGCTAGGGTTAGGGTTAGGGGACGGGGACGGTTTCGGGTCCAGGTGAGGGTACGGCAACGCTTTATGGGGAGCGTGCGTGTGAGGGCGCGGGTTAGTGTTAGCATACGGGTTAGGATTAGGGGACGGGTGAGGGTCAGGCTTCGGGGAAGGGTTAGGGTTAGGGTTCGGGCTAGGGTTAGGGTTAGGGGACGGGGACGGTTTAGGGTCCAGGTGAGGGTACGGCAACGCTTTAGGGGGAGCGTGCGTGTGAGGGCGCGGGTTAGTGTTAGCGTACGGGTTAGGATTAGGGGACGGGTGAGGGTCAGGCTTCGGGGAAGGGTTAGGGTTAGGGTTCGGGCTAGGGTTAGGGTTAGGGGACGGGGACGGTTTAGGGTCCAGGTGAGGGTACGGCAACGCTTTAGGGGGAGCGTGCGTGTGAGGGCGCGGGTTAGTGTTAGCGTACGGGTTAGGATTAGGGGATGGGTGAGGGTCAGGCTTCGGGGAGGGTTAGGGTTAGGGTTCCGGCTAGGGTTAGGGTTAGGTGACGGGGACGGTTTAGGGTCCAGGTGAGGGTACGGCAACGCTTTAGGGGGAGCGTGCGTGTGAGGGCGCGGGTTATTGTTAGCGTACGGTTTAGGATTAGGGGACGGGTGAGTGTCAGGCTTCGGGGAAGGGTTAGGGTTAGGGTTCGGGCTAGGGTTAGGGTTAGGGGACGGGGACGGTTTAGGGTCCAGGTGAGGGTACGGCAATGCTTTAGGGGGAGCGTGCGTGTGAGGGCGCGGGTTAGTGTTAGCGTACGGGTTAGGATTAGGAGACGGGTGAGGGTCAGGCTTCGGGGAAGGGTTAGGGTTAAGGTTCGGTCTAGGGTTAGGGTTAGGGGACGGGGACGGTTTAGGGTCCAGGTGAGGGTACGGCAACGCTTTAGGGGGAACGTGCGTGTGAGGGCGCGGGTTAGTGTTAGCGTATGGGTTAGGATTAGGGGACGGGTGAGGGTCAGGCTTCAGGGAAGGGTTAGGGTTAGGGTTCGGGCTAGGGTTAGGGTTAGGGGACGGGGACGGTTTAGGGTCCAGTTGAGGGTACGGCAACGCTTTAGGGGGAGCGTGCGTGTGAGGGCGCGCGTTAGTGTTAGCGTACGGGTTAGGATTAGGGGACGGGTGAGGGTCAGGCTTCGGGGAAGGGTTAGGGTTAGGGTTCGGGCTAGGGTTAGGGTTAGGGGACGGGGACGGTTTAGGGTCCAGGCGAGGGTACGGCAACGCTTTAGGGGGAGCGTGCGTGTGAGGGCACAGGTTAGTGTTAGCGTACGGGTTAGGATTAGGGGACGGGTGAGGTTCAGGCTTCGGGGAAGGGTTAGGGTTAGGGTTAGGGTTCGGGCTAGGGTTAGGGTTAGGGGACGGGGACGGTTTAGGGTCCAGGTGAGGGTACGGCAACGCTTTAGGGGGAGCGTGCGTGTGAGGGCACAGGTTAGTGTTAGCGTACGGGTTAGGATTAGGGGACGGGTGAGGGTCAGGCTTCGGGGAAGGGTTAGGGTTAGGGTTCGGGCTAGGGTTAGGGTTAGGGGACGGGGACGGTTTAGGGTCCAGGTGAGGGTACGGCAACGCTTTAGGGGGAGCGTACGTGTGAGGGCGCGTGTTAGTGTTAGTGTACGGGTTAGGATTAGGGGACGGGTGAGGGTCAGGCTTCGGGGAAGGGTTAGGGTTAGGGTTCGGGCTAGGGTTAGGGTTAGGGGACGGGGACGGTTCAGGGTCCAGGTGAAGGTACGGCAACGCTTTAGGGGGAGCGAGCGTGTGAGGGCGCGGGTTAGTGTTAGCGTACGGGTTAGGATTAGGGGACGGGTGAGGGTCAGGCTTCGGGGAAGGGTTAGGGTTAGGGTTCGGGCTAGGGTTAGGGTTAGGGGACGGGGACGGTTTAGGGTCCAGGTGAGGGTACGGCAACGCTTTAGGGGGAGTGTGCGTGTGAGGGCGCGGGTTAGTGTTAGCGTACGGGTTAGGATTAGGGGACGTGTGAGGGTCAGGCTTCGGGGAAGGGTTAGGGTTAGGGTTCGGGCTAGGGTTAGGGTTAGGGGACGGGGACGGTTTAGGGTCCAGGTGAGGGTACGGCAACGCTTTAGGGGGAGCGTGCATGTGAGGGCGCGGGTTAGTGTTAGCGTACGGGTTAGGATTAGGGGACGGGTGAGGGTCAGGCTTCGGGGAAGGGTTAGGGTTAGGGTTCGGGCTAGGGTTAGGGTTAGGGGACGGGGACGGTTTCGGGTCCAGGTGAGGGTACGACAACGCTTTATGGGGAGCATGCATGTGAGGGCGCGGGTTAGTGTTAGCGTACGGGTTAGGATTAGGGGACGGGTGAGGGTCAGGCTTCGGGGAAGGGTTAGGGTTAGGGTTCGGGCTAGGGTTAGGGTTAGGGGACGGGGACGGTTTAGGGTTCAGGTGAGGGTACGGCAACGCTTTAGGGGGAGCGTGCGTGTGAGGGCGCGGGTTAGTGTTAGCGTACGGGTTAGGATTAGGGGACGGGTGAGGGTCAGGCTTCGGGGAAGGGTTAGGGTTAGGGTTCGGGCTAGGGTTAGGGTTAGGGGACGGGGACGGTTTAGGGTCCAGGTGAGGGTACGGCAACGCTTTAGGGGGAGCGTGCGTGTGAGGGCGCGGGTTAGTGTTAGCGTACGGGTTAGGATTAGGGGATGGGTGAGGGTCAGGCTTCGGGGAGGGTTAGGGTTAGGGTTCCGGCTAGGGTTAGGGTTAGGTGACGGGGACGGTTTAGGGTCCAGGTGAGGGTACGGCAACGCTTTAGGGGGAGCGTGCGTGTGAGGGCGCGGGTTATTGTTAGCGTACGGTTTAGGATTAGGGGACGGGTGAGTGTCAGGCTTCGGGGAAGGGTTAGGGTTAGGGTTCGGGCTAGGGTTAGGGTTAGGGGACGGGGACGGTTTAGGGTCCAGGTGAGGGTACGGCAATGCTTTAGGGGGAGCGTGCGTGTGAGGGCGCGGGTTAGTGTTAGCGTACGGGTTAGGATTAGGAGACGGGTGAGGGTCAGGCTTCGGGGAAGGGTTAGGGTTAAGGTTCGGTCTAGGGTTAGGGTTAGGGGACGGGGACGGTTTAGGGTCCAGGTGAGGGTACGGCAACGCTTTAGGGGGAACGTGCGTGTGAGGGCGCGGGTTAGTGTTAGCGTATGGGTTAGGATTAGGGGACGGGTGAGGGTCAGGCTTCAGGGAAGGGTTAGGGTTAGGGTTCGGGCTAGGGTTAGGGTTAGGGGACGGGGACGGTTTAGGGTCCAGTTGAGGGTACGGCAACGCTTTAGGGGGAGCGTGCGTGTGAGGGCGCGCGTTAGTGTTAGCGTACGGGTTAGGATTAGGGGACGGGTGAGGGTCAGGCTTCGGGGAAGGGTTAGGGTTAGGGTTCGGGCTAGGGTTAGGGTTAGGGGACGGGGACGGTTTAGGGTCCAGGCGAGGGTACGGCAACGCTTTAGGGGGAGCGTGCGTGTGAGGGCACAGGTTAGTGTTAGCGTACGGGTTAGGATTAGGGGACGGGTGAGGTTCAGGCTTCGGGGAAGGGTTAGGGTTAGGGTTAGGGTTCGGGCTAGGGTTAGGGTTAGGGGACGGGGACGGTTTAGGGTCCAGGTGAGGGTACGGCAACGCTTTAGGGGGAGCGTGCGTGTGAGGGCACAGGTTAGTGTTAGCGTACGGGTTAGGATTAGGGGACGGGTGAGGGTCAGGCTTCGGGGAAGGGTTAGGGTTAGGGTTCGGGCTAGGGTTAGGGTTAGGGGACGGGGACGGTTTAGGGTCCAGGTGAGGGTACGGCAACGCTTTAGGGGGAGCGTACGTGTGAGGGCGCGTGTTAGTGTTAGTGTACGGGTTAGGATTAGGGGACGGGTGAGGGTCAGGCTTCGGGGAAGGGTTAGGGTTAGGGTTCGGGCTAGGGTTAGGGTTAGGGGACGGGGACGGTTCAGGGTCCAGGTGAAGGTACGGCAACGCTTTAGGGGGAGCGAGCGTGTGAGGGCGCGGGTTAGTGTTAGCGTACGGGTTAGGATTAGGGGACGGGTGAGGGTCAGGCTTCGGGGAAGGGTTAGGGTTAGGGTTCGGGCTAGGGTTAGGGTTAGGGGACGGGGACGGTTTAGGGTCCAGGTGAGGGTACGGCAACGCTTTAGGGGGAGTGTGCGTGTGAGGGCGCGGGTTAGTGTTAGCGTACGGGTTAGGATTAGGGGACGTGTGAGGGTCAGGCTTCGGGGAAGGGTTAGGGTTAGGGTTCGGGCTAGGGTTAGGGTTAGGGGACGGGGACGGTTTAGGGTCCAGGTGAGGGTACGGCAACGCTTTAGGGGGAGCGTGCATGTGAGGGCGCGGGTTAGTGTTAGCGTACGGGTTAGGATTAGGGGACGGGTGAGGGTCAGGCTTCGGGGAAGGGTTAGGGTTAGGGTTCGGGCTAGGGTTAGGGTTAGGGGACGGGGACGGTTTCGGGTCCAGGTGAGGGTACGACAACGCTTTAGGGGGAGCGTGCATGTGAGGGCGCGGGTTAGTGTTAGCGTACGGGTTAGGATTAGGGGACGGGTGAGGGTCAGGCTTCGGGGAAGGGTTAGGGTTAGGGTTCGGGCTAGGGTTAGGGTTAGGGGACGGGGACGGTTTAGGGTTCAGGTGAGGGTACGGCAACGCTTTAGGGGGAGCGTGCGTGTGAGGGCGCGGCTTAGTGTTAGCGTACGGGTTAGGATTAGGGGACGGGTGAGGGTCAGGCTTAGGGGAAGGGTTAGTGTTAGGGTTCGGGCTAGGGTTAGGGTTAGGGGATGGGGACGGTTTAGAGTCCAGGTGAGGGTACGGCAACGCTTTAGGGGGAGCGTGCGTGTGAGGGCGCGGGTTAGTGTTAGCGTACGGGTTAGGATTAGGGGACGGGTGAGGTTCAGGCTTCGGGGAAGGGTTAGGGTTAGGGTTCGGGCTAGGGTTAGGGTTAGGGGACGGGGACGGTTTAGGGTCCAGGTGAGGGTACGGCAACGCTTTAGGGGGAGCATGCGTGTGAGGGCGCGGGTTAGTGTTAGCGTACGGGTTAGGATTAGGGGACGGGTGAGGGTCAGGCTTCGGGGAAGGGTTAGGGTTAGGGTTCAGGCTAGGGTTAGGGTTAGGGGACGGGGACGGTTTAGGGTCCAGGTGAGGGTACGGCAACGCTTTAGGGGGAGCGTGCGTGTGAGGGCGCGGATTAGTGTTAGCGTACGGGTTAGGATTAGGGGACAGGTGAGGGTCAGGCTTCGGGGAAGGGTTAGGGTTAGGGTTCGGGCTAGGGTTAGGGTTAGGGGACGGGGACGGTTTAGGGTCCAGGTGAGGGTAGGTTAACGCTTCAGGGGGAGCGTGCGTGTAAGGGCGCGGGTTAGTGTTAGCGTACGGTTTAGGATTAGGGGACGGGTGAGGGTCAGGCTTCGGGGAAGTGTTAGGGTTAGGGTTCGGGCTAGGGTTAGGGTTAGGGGACGGGGACGGTTTAGGGTCCAGGTGAGGGTACGGCAACGCTTTAGGGGGAGCGTGCGTGTGAGGGCGCGGGTTAGTGTTAGCGTACGGGTTAGGATTAGGGGACGGGTGAGGGTCAGGCTTCGGGGAAGGGTTAGGGTTAGGGTTCGGGCTAGGGTTAGGGTTAGGGGACGGGGACGGTTTAGGGTCCAGGTGAGGGTACGGCAACGCTTTAGGGGGAGCGTGCGTGTGGGGGCGCGGGTTAGTGTTAGCGTACGGGTTAGGATTAGGGGATGGTTGAGGGTCAGGCTTCGGGGAAGGGTTAGGGTTAGGGTTCGGGCTAGGGTTAGGGTTAGGGGACGGGGACGGTTTCGGGTCCAGGTGAGGGTACGGCAACGCTTTAGGGGGAGCGTGCGTGTGAGGGCGCGGGTTAGTGTTAGCGTACGGGTTAGGATTAGGGGACGGGTGAGGGTCAGGCTTCGGGGAAGGGTTAGGGTTAGGGTTCGGGCTAGGGTTAGGGTTAGGGGACGGGGACGGTTTAGGGTCCAGGTGAGGGTACGGCAACGCTTTAGGGGGAGCGTGCGTGTGAGGGCGCGGGTTAGTGTTAGCGTACGGGTTAGGATTAGGGGACGGGTGAGGGTCAGGCTTCGGGGAAGGGTTAGGGTTAGGGTTCGGGCTAGGGTTAGGGTTAGGGGACGGGGACGGTTTAGGGTCCAGGTGAGGGTACGGCAACGCTTTAGTGGGAGCGTGCGTGTGAGGGCGCGGGTTAGTGTTAGCGTACGGGTTAGGATTAGGGGACGGGTGAGGGTCAGGCTTCGGGGAGGGTTAGGTTTAGGGTTCCGGCTAGGGTTAGGGTTAGGGGACGGGGACGGTTTAGGGTCCAGGTGAGGGTACGGCAACGCTTTAGGGGGAGCGTGCGTGTGAGGGCGCGGGTTATTGTTAGCGTACGGTTTAGGATTAGGGGACGGGTGAGGGTCAGGCTTCGGGGAAGGGTTAGGGTTAGGGTTCGGGCTAGGGTTAGGGTTAGGGGACGGGGACGGTTTAGGGTCCAGGTGAGGGTACGGCAATGCTTTAGGGGGAGCGTGCGTGTGAGGGCGCGGGTTAGTGTTAGCGTACGGGTTAGGATTAGGAGACGGGTGAGGGTCAGGCTTCGGGGAAGGGTTAGGGTTAAGGTTCGGTCTAGGGTTAGGGTTAGGGGACGGGGACGGTTTAGGGTCCAGGTGAGGGTACGGCAACGCTTTAGGGGGAACGTGCGTGTGAGGGCGCGGGTTAGTGTTAGCGTATGGGTTAGGATTAGGGGACGGGTGAGGGTCAGGCTTCGGGGAAGGGTTAGGGTTAGGGTTCGGGCTAGGGTTAGGGTTAGGGGACGGGGACGGTTTCGGGTCCAGTTGAGGGTACGGCAACGCTTTAGGGGGAGCGTGCGTGTGAGGGCGCGCGTTAGTGTTAGCGTACGGGTTAGGATTAGGGGACGGGTGAGGGTCAGGCTTCGGGGAAGGGTTAGGGTTAGGGTTCGGGCTAGGGTTAGGGTTAGGGGACGGGGACGGTTTAGGGTCCAGGTGAGGGTACGGCAACGCTTTAGGGGGAGCGTGCGTGTGAGGGCGCACGTTAGTGTTAGCGTACGGGTTAGGATTAGGGGACGGGTGAGGGTCAGGCTTCGGGGAAGGGTTAGGGTTAGGGTTCGGGCTAGGGTTAGGGTTAGGGGACGGGGACGGTTTAGGGTCCAGGTGAGGGTACGGCAACGCTTTAGGGGGAGCGTGCGTGTGAGGGCGCGGGTTAGTGTTAGCGTACGGCTTAGGATTAGGGGACGGGTGAGGGTCAGGCTTCGGGGAAGGGTTAGGGTTAGGGTTCGGGCTAGGGTTAGGGTTAGGGGACGGGGACGGTTTAGGGTCCAGGTGAGGGTACGGCAACGCTTTAGGAGGAGCGTGCGTGTGAGGGCGCGTGTTAGTGTTAGCGTACGGGTTAGGATTAGGGGACGGGTGAGGGTCAGGCTTCGGGGAAGGGTTAGGGTTAGGGTTCGGGCTAGGGTTAGGGTTAGGGTTAGGGGACGGTTTAGGGTCCAGGTGAGGGTACGGCAACGCTTTAGGGGGAGCGTTCATGTGAGGGCGCGTGTTAGTGTTAGCGTACGGGTTAGGATTAGGGGACGGGTGAGGATCAGGCTTCGGGGAAGGGTTAGGGTTAGGGTTCGGGCTAGGGTTAGGGTTAGGGGACGGGTACGGTTTAGGGTCCAGGTGAGGGTACAGCAACGCTTTAGGGGGAACGTGCGTGTGAGGGCGCGGGTTAGTGTTAGCGTACGGGTTAGGATTAGGGGACGGGTGAGGGTCAGGCTTCGGGGAAGGGTTAGGGTTAGGGTTCAGCCTAGGGTTAGGGTTAGGGGACGGGGACGGTTTAGGGTCCAGGTGAGGGTACGGCAACGCTTTAGGGGGAGCGTGCGTGTGAGGGCGCGGGTTATTGTTAGCGTACGGTTTAGGATTAGGGGACGGGTGAGGGTCAGGCTTCGGGGAAGGGTTAGGGTTAGGGTTCGGGCTAGGGATAGGGTTAGGGGACGGGGACGGTTTAGGGTCCAGGTGAGGGTACGGCAATGCTTTAGGGGGAGCGTGCGTGTGAGGGCGCGGGTTAGTGTTAGCGTACGGGTTAGGATTAGGAGACGGGTGAGGGTCAGGCTTCGGGGAAGGGTTAGGGTTAAGGTTCGGTCTAGGGTTAGGGTTAGGGGACGGGGACGGTTTAGGGTCCAGGTGAGGGTACGGCAACGCTTTAGGGGGAACGTGCGTGTGAGGGCGCGGGTTAGTGTTAGCGTATGGGTTAGGATTAGGGGACGGGTGAGGGTCAGGCTTCGGGGAAGGGTTAGGGTTAGGGTTCGGGCTAGGGTTAGGGTTAGGGGACGGGGACGGTTTAGGGTCCAGTTGAGGGTACGGCAACGCTTTAGGGGGAGCGTGCGTGTGAGGGCGCGCGTTAGTGTTAGCGTACGGGTTAGGATTAGGGGACGGGTGAGGGTCAGGCTTCGGGGAAGGGTTAGGGTTAGGGTTCGGGCTAGGGTTAGGGTTAGGGGACGGGGACGGTTTAGGGTCCAGGTGAGGGTACGGCAACGCTTTAGGGGGAGCGTGCGTGTGAGGGCGCACGTTAGTGTTAGCGTACGGGTTAGGATTAGGGGACGGGTGAGGGTCAGGCTTCGGGGAAGGGTTAGGGTTAGGGTTCGGGCTAGGGTTAGGGTTAGGGGACGGGGACGGTTTAGGGTCCAGGTGAGGGTACGGCAACGCTTTAGGGGGAGCGTGCGTGTGAGGGCGCGGGTTAGTGTTAGCGTACGGCTTAGGATTAGGGGACGGGTGAGGGTCAGGCTTCGGGGAAGGGTTAGGGTTAGGGTTCGGGCTAGGGTTAGGGTTAGGGGACGGGGACGGTTTAGGGTCCAGGTGAGGGTACGGCAACGCTTTAGGAGGAGCGTGCGTGTGAGGGCGCGTGTTAGTGTTAGCGTACGGGTTAGGATTAGGGGACGGGTGAGGGTCAGGCTTCGGGGAAGGGTTAGGGTTAGGGTTCGGGCTAGGGTTAGGGTTAGGGTTAGGGGACGGTTTAGGGTCCAGGTGAGGGTACGGCAACGCTTTAGGGGGAGCGTTCATGTGAGGGCGCGTGTTAGTGTTAGCGTACGGGTTAGGATTAGGGGACGGGTGAGGATCAGGCTTCGGGGAAGGGTTAGGGTTAGGGTTCGGGCTAGGGTTAGGGTTAGGGGACGGGTACGGTTTAGGGTCCAGGTGAGGGTACAGCAACGCTTTAGGGGGAACGTGCGTGTGAGGGCGCGGGTTAGTGTTAGCGTACGGGTTAGGATTAGGGGACGGGTGAGGGTCAGGCTTCGGGGAAGGGTTAGGGTTAGGGTTCAGCCTAGGGTTAGGGTTAGGGGACGGGGACGGTTTAGGGTCCAGGTGAGGGTACGGCAACGCTTTAGGGGGAGCGTGCGTGTGAGGGCGCGGGTTAGTGTTAGCGTACGGGTTAGGATTAGGGGACGGGTGAGGGTCAGGCTTCGGGGAAGGGTTAGGGTTAGGGTTCGGGCTAGGGTTAGGGTTAGGGGACGGGGACGGTTTAGGGTCCAGTTGAGGGTACGGCAACGCTTTAGGGGGAGCGTGCGTGTGAGGGCGCGGGTTAGTGTTAGCGTACGGGTCAGGATTAGGGGACGGGTGAGGGTCAGGCTTCGGGGAAGGGTTAGGGTTAGGGTTCTGGCTAGGCTTAGGGTTAGGGGACGGGGACGGTTTAGGGTCCAGGTGAGGGTACGGCAATGCTTTAGGGGGAGCGTGCGTGTGAGGGCGCGTGATAGCGTTAGCGTACGGGTTAGGATTAGGGGACGGGTGAGGGTCAGGCTTCGGGGAAGGGTTAGGGTTAGGGTTCGGGCTAGGGTTAGGGTTAGGGGACGGGGTCGGTTTAGGGTCCAGGTGGGTACGGCAACCCTTTAGGGGGAGCGTGTGTGTGAGGGCGCGGGTTAGTGTTATCGTACGGGTTAGGATTAGGGGACGGGTAGGGTCAGGCTTCGGGGAAGGGTTAGGGTTAGGGTTTGGGCTAGGGTTAGGGTTAGGGGACGGGGACGGTTTTGGGTCCAGGTGAGGGTACGGCAACGCTTTAGGGGGAGCGTGCGTGTGAGGGCGCGGGTTAGTGTTAGCGTACGGCTTAGGATTAGGCGACGGGTAGGGTCAGGCTTCGGGGAAGGGTTAGGGTTAGGGTTTGGGCTAGGGTTAGGGTTAGGGGACGGGGACGGTTTAGGGTCCAGGTGAGGGTACGGCAACGCTTTAGGGGGAGCATGCGTGTGAGGGCGCGGGTTAGTGTTAGCGTACGGCTTAGGATTAGGGGACGGGTGAGGGTCAGGCTTCGTGGAAGGGTTAGGGTTAGGTTTCGGGCTAGGGTTAGGGTTAGGGGACGGGGACGGTTTAGGGTCCAGGTGAGGGTACGGCAACGCTTTATTAGGAGCGTGCGTGTGAGGGCGCGGGTTAGTGTTAGCGTACGGGTTAGGATTAGGGGACGGGTGAGGGTCAGGCTTCGGGGAAGGGTTAGGGTTAGGGTTCGGGCTAGGGTTAGGGTTAGGGGACGGGCACGGTTTAGGGTCCAGGTGAGGGTACGGCAACGCTTTAGGGGGAGCGTGCGTGTGAGGGCGCGGGTTAGTGTTAGCGTACGGGTTAGGATTAGGGGACGGGTGAGGGTCAGGCTTCGGGGAAGGGTTAGGGTTAGGGTTCGGGCTAGGGTTAGGGTTAGGGGACGGGGACGGTTTAGGGTCCAGGTGAGGGTACGGCAACGCTTTAGGGGGAGCGTGCGTGTGAGGGTGCGGGTTAGTGTTAGCGTACGGGTTAGGATTAGGGGACGGGTGACGGTCAGGCTTCGGGGAAGGGTTAGGCTTAGGGTTCGGGCTAGGGTTAGGGTTAGGGGACGGGGACGGTTTAGGGTCCAAGTGAGGGTACGGCAACGCTTTAGGGGGAGCGTGCGTGTGAGGGCGCGGGTTAGTGTTAGCGTACGGGTTAGGATTAGGGGACGGGTGAGGGTCAGGCTTTGGGGAAGGGTTAGGGTTAGGGTTCGGGCTAGGGTTAGGGTTAGGGGACGGGCACGGTTTAGGGTCCAGGTGAGGGTACGGCAACGCTTTAGGGGGAGCGTGCGTGTGAGGGCGCGGGTTAGTGTTAGCGTACGGGTTAGGATTAGGGGACAGGTGAGGGTCAGGCTTCGGGGAAGGGTTAGGGTTAGGGTTCGGGCTAGGGTTAGGGTTAGGGGACGGGGACGGTTTAGGGTCCAGGTGAGGGTACGGCAACGCTTTAGGGGGAGCGTGTGTGTGAGGGCGCGGGTTAGTGTTAGCGTACGGGTTAGGATTAGGGGACGGGTGAGGGTCAGGCATCGGGGAAGGGTTAGGGTTAAGGTTCGGGCTAGGGTTAGGGTTAGGGGACGGGGACGGTTTAGGGTCCAGGTGAGGGTACGGCAACGCTTTAGGGGGAGCGTGCGTGTGAGGGCGCGGGTTAGTGTTATCGTACGGGTTAGGATTAGGGGACGGGTGAGGGTCAGGCTTCGGGGAAGGGTTAGGGTTAGGGTTCGGGCTAGGGTTAGGGTTAGGGGATGGGGACGGTTTAGGGTCCAGGTGAGGGTAAGGCAACGCTTTAGGGGGAGCGTGCGTGTGAGGGCGCGGGTTATTGTTAGCGTACGGGTTAGGATTAGGGGACGGGTGAGGGTCAGGCTTCGGGGAAGGGTTAGGGTTAGGGTTCGGGCTAGGGTTAGGTTTAGGGGACGGGGACGGTTTAGGGTCCAGGTGAGCGTACGGCAACGCTTTAGGGGGAGCGTGCGTGTGAGGGCGTGGGTTAGTGTTAGCGTACGGGTTAGGATTAGGGGACGGGTGAGGGTCAGGCTTCGGGGAAGGGTTAGGGTTAGGGTTCGGGCTAGGGTTAGGGTTAGGGGATGGGGACGGTTTAGGGTCCAGGTGAGGGTACGGCAACGCTTTAGGGGGAGCGTGCGTGTGAGGGCGCGGGTTAGTGTTAGCGTACGGGTTAGGATTAGGGGACGGGTGAGGGTCAGGCTTCGGGGAAGGGTTAGGGTTAGGGTTCGGGCTAGGGTTAGGGTTAGGGGACGGGGACGGTTTAGGGTCCAGGTGAGGGTACGGCAACGCTTTAGGGGGAGCGTACGTGTGAGGGCGCGTGTTAGTGTTAGCGTACGTGTTAGGATTAGGGGACGGGTGAGGGTCATGCTTCGGGGAAGGGTTAGGGTTAGGGTTCGGGCTAGGGTTAGGGTTAGGGGACGGGGACGGTTCAGGGTCCAGGTGAAGGTACGGCAACGCTTTAGGGGGAGCGAGCCTGTGAGGGCGCGGGTTAGTGTTAGCGTACGGGTTAGGATTAGGGGACGGGTGAGGGTCAGGCTTCGGGGAAGGGTTAGGGTTAGGGTTCGGGCTAGGGTTAGGGTTAGGGGACGGGGACGGTTTAGGGTCCAGGTGAGGGTACGGCAACGCTTTAGGGGGAGTGTGCGTGTGAGGGCGCGGGTTAGTGTTAGCGTACGGGTTAGGATTAGGGGACGGGTGAGGGTCAGGCTTTGGGGAAGTGTTAGGGTTAGGGTTCGGGCTAGGGTTAGGGTTAGGGGACGGGGACGGTTTAGGGTCCAGGTGAGGGTACGGCAACGCTTTAGGGGGAGCGTGCGTGTGAGGGCGCGGGTTAGTGTTAGCGTATGGGTTAGGATTAGGGGACGGGTGAGGGTCAGGCTTCGGGGAAGGGTTAGGGTTAGGGTTAGGGCTAGGGTTAGGGTTAGGGGACGGGGACTGTTTCGGGTCCAGGTGAGGGTACGGCAACGCTTTAGGGGGAGCGTGCAAGTGAGGGCGCGGGTTAGTGTTAGCGTACGGGTTAGGATTAGGGGACGGGTGAGGGTCAGGCTTCGGGGAAGGGTTAGGGTTAGGGTTCGGGCTAGGGTTAGGGTTAGGGGACGGGGACGGTTTAGGGTTCAGGTGAGGGTACGGCAACGCTTTAGGGGGAGCGTGCATGTGAGGGCACGGCTTAGTGTTAGCGTACGGGTTAGGATTAGGGGACGGGTGAGGGTCAGGCTTCGGGGAAGGGTTAGGGTTAGGGTTCGGGCTAGGGTTAGGGTTAGGGGATGGGGACGGTTTAGGGTCCAGGTGAGGGTACGGCAACGCTTTAGGGGGAGCGTGCGTGTGAGGGCGCGGGTTAGTGTTAGCGTACGGGTTAGGATTAGGGGACGGGTGAGGTTCAGGCTTCGGGGAAGAGTTAGGGTTAGGGTTCGGGCTAGGGTTAGGGTTAGGGGACGGGGACGGTTTAGGGTCCAGGTGAGGGTACGGCAACGCTTTAGGGGGAGCGTGCGTGTGAGGGCGCGGGTTAGTGTTAGCGTACGGGTTAGGATTAGGGGACGGGTGATGGTCAGGCTTCGGGGAAGGATTAGGGTTAGGGTTCGGGCTAGGGTTAGGGTTAGGGGACGGGGACGGTTTAGGGTCCAGGTGAGGGTACGGCAACGCTTTAGGGGGAGCGTGCGTGTGAGGGCGCGGGTTAGTGTTAGCGTACGGGTTAGGATTAGGGGACGGGTGAGGGTCAGGCTTCGGGGAAGGGTTAGGGTTAGGGTTCGGGCTAGGGTTAGGGTTAGGGGACGGGGACGGTTTAGGGTCCAGGTGAGCATACGGTAACGCTTTAGGGGGAGCGTGAGTGTGAGGGCGCGGGTTAGTGTTAAGGTACGGTTTAGGATTAGGGGACGGGTGAGGGTCAGGCTTCGGGAAAGTGTTAGGGTTAGGGTTCGGACTAGGGTTAGGGTTAGGGGACGGGGACGGTTTAGGGTCCAGGTGAGGGTACGGCAACGCTTTAGGTGGAGCGTGCGTGTGAGGGCGCGGGTTAGTGTTAGCGTACGGGTTAGGATTAGGGGACGGGTGAGGGTCAGGCTTCGGGGAAGGGTTAGGGTTAGGGTTCGGGCTAGGGTTAGGGTTAGGGGACGGGGACGGTTTAGGGTCCAGGTGAGGGTACGGTAACGCTTTAGGGGGAGCGTGCGTGTGAGGGCGCGGGTTAGTGTTAAGGTACGGTTTAGGATTAGGGGACGGGTGAGGGTCAGGCTTCGGGAAAGTGTTAGGGTTAGGGTTCGGGCTAGGGTTAGGGTTAGGGGACGGGGACGGTTTAGGGTCCAGGTGAGGGTACGGCAACGCTTTAGGGGGAGCGTGCGTGTGTGGGCGCGGGTTAGTGTTAGCGTACGGGTTAGGATTAGGGGACGGGTGAGGGTCAGGCTTCGGGGAAGGATTAGGGTTAGGGTTCGGGCTAGGGTTAGGGTTAGGGGACGGGGACGGTTTAGGGTCCAGGTGAGGGTACGGCAACGCTTTAGGGGGGGCGTGCGTGTGAGGGCGCGGGTTAGTGTTAGCGTACGGGTTAGGATTAGGGGACGGGTGAGGGTCAGGCTTCGGGGAAGGGTTAGGGTTAGGGTTCGGGCTAGGGTTAGGGTTAGGGGACGGGGACGGTTTAGGGTCCAGGTGAGGGTACGGTAACGCTTTAGGGGGAGCGTGCGTGTGAGGGCGCGGGTTAGTGTTAGCGTACGGGTTAGGATTAGGGGAGGGGTGAGGGTCAGGCTTCGGGAAAGTGTTAGGGTTAGGGTTCGGGCTAGGGTTAGGGTTAGGGGACGGGGACGGTTTAGGGTCCAGGTGAGGGTACGGCAACGCTTTAGGGGGAGCGTGCGTGTGAGGGCGCGGGTTAGTGTTAGCGTACGGGTTAGGATTAGGGGACGGGTGAGGGTCAGGCTTCGGGGAAGGGTTAGGGTTAGGGTTCGGGCTAGGGTTAGGGTTAGGGGACGGGGACGTTTTAGGGTCCAGGTGAGGGTACGGTAACGCTTTAGGGGGAGCGTGCGTGTGAGGGCGCGGGTTAGTGTTAAGGTACGGTTTAGGATTAGGGGACGGGTGAGGGTCAGGCTTCGGGAAAGTGTTAGGGTTAGGGTTCGGGCTAGGGTTAGGGTTAGGGGACGGGGACGGTTTAGGGTCCAGGTGAGGGTACGGCAACGCTTTAGGGGGAGCGTGCGTGTGAGGGCGCGGGTTATTGTTAGCGTACGGGTTAGGATTAGGGGACGGGTGAGGGTCAGGCTTCGGGGAAGGGTTAGGGTTAGGGTTCGGGCTAGGGTTAGGTTTAGGGGACGGGGACGGTTTAGGGTCCAGGTGAGCGTACGGCAACGCTTTAGGGGGAGCGTGCGTGTGAGGGCGTGGGTTAGTGTTAGCGTACGGGTTAGGATTAGGGGACGGGTGAGGGTCAGGCTTCGGGGAAGGGTTAGGGTTAGGGTTCGGGCTAGGGTTAGGGTTAGGGGATGGGGACGGTTTAGGGTCCAGGTGAGGGTACGGCAACGCTTTAGGGGGAGCGTGCGTGTGAGGGCGCGGGTTAGTGTTAGCGTACGGGTTAGGATTAGGGGACGGGTGAGGGTCAGGCTTCGGGGAAGGGTTAGGGTTAGGGTTCGGGCTAGGGTTAGGGTTAGGGGACGGGGACGGTTTAGGGTCCAGGTGAGGGTACGGCAACGCTTTAGGGGGAGCGTACGTGTGAGGGCGCGTGTTAGTGTTAGCGTACGTGTTAGGATTAGGGGATGGGTGAGGGTCATGCTTCGGGGAAGGGTTAGGGTTAGGGTTCGGGCTAGGGTTAGGGTTAGGGGACGGGGACGGTTCAGGGTCCAGGTGAAGGTACGGCAACGCTTTAGGGGGAGCGAGCCTGTGAGGGCGCGGGTTAGTGTTAGCGTACGGGTTAGGATTAGGGGACGGGTGAGGGTCAGGCTTCGGGGAAGGGTTAGGGTTAGGGTTCGGGCTAGGGTTAGGGTTAGGGGACGGGGACGGTTTAGGGTCCAGGTGAGGGTACGGCAACGCTTTAGGGGGAGTGTGCGTGTGAGGGCGCGGGTTAGTGTTAGCGTACGGGTTAGGATTAGGGGACGGGTGAGGGTCAGGCTTTGGGGAAGTGTTAGGGTTAGGTTTCGGGCTAGGGTTAGGGTTAGGGGACGGGGACGGTTTAGGGTCCAGGTGAGGGTACGGCAACGCTTTAGGGGGAACGTGCGTGTGAGGGCGCGGGTTAGTGTTAGCGTATGGGTTAGGATTAGGGGACGGGTGAGGGTCAGGCTTCGGGGAAGGGTTAGGGTTAGGGTTAGGGCTAGGGTTAGGGTTAGGGGACGGGGACTGTTTCGGGTCCAGGTGAGGGTACGGCAACGCTTTAGGGGGAGCGTGCAAGTGAGGGCGCGGGTTAGTGTTAGCGTACGGGTTAGGATTAGGGGACGGGTGAGGGTCAGGCTTCGGGGAAGGGTTAGGGTTAGGGTTCGAGCTAGGGTTAGGGTTAGGGGACGGGGACGGTTTAGGGTTCAGGTGAGGGTATGGCAACGCTTTAGGGGGAGCGTGCGTGTGAGGGCGCGGCTTAGTGTTAGCGTACGGGTTAGGATTAGGGGACGGGTGAGGGTCAGGCTTCGGGGAAGGGTTAGGGTTAGGGTTCGGGCTAGGGTTAGGGTTAGGGGATGGGGACGGTTTAGAGTCCAGGTGAGGGTACGGCAACGCTTTAGGGGGAGCGTGCGTGTGAGGGCGCGGGTTAGTGTTAGCGTACGGGTTAGGATTAGGGGACGGGTGAGGTTCAGGCTTCGGGGAAGAGTTAGGGTTAGGGTTCGGGCTAGGGTTAGGGTTAGGGGACGGGGACGGTTTAGGGTCCAGGTGAGGGTACGGCAACGCTTTAGGGGGAGCGTGCGTGTGAGGGCGCGGGTTAGTGTTAGCGTACGGGTTAGGATTAGGGGACGGGTGATGGTCAGGCTTCGGGGAAGGATTAGGGTTAGGGTTCGGGCTAGGGTTAGGGTTAGGGGACGGGGACGGTTTAGGGTCCAGGTGAGGGTACGGCAACGCTTTAGGGGGAGCGTGCGTGTGAGGGCGCGGGTTAGTGTTAGCGTACGGGTTAGGATTAGGGGACGGGTGAGGGTCAGGCTTCGGGGAAGGGTTAGGGTTAGGGTTCGGGCTAGGGTTAGGGTTAGGGGACGGGGACGGTTTAGGGTCCAGGTGAGCGTACGGTAACGCTTTAGGGGGAGCGTGAGTGTGAGGGCGCGGGTTAGTGTTAAGGTACGGTTTAGGATTAGGGGACGGGTGAGGGTCAGGCTTCGGGAAAGTGTTAGGGTTAGGGTTCGGACTAGGGTTAGGGTTAGGGGACGGGGACGGTTTAGGGTCCAGGTGAGGGTACGGCAACGCTTTAGGTGGAGCGTGCGTGTGAGGGCGCGGGTTAGTGTTAGCGTACGGGTTAGGATTAGGGGACGGGTGAGGGTCAGGCTTCGGGGAAGGGTTAGGGTTAGGGTTCGGGCTAGGGTTAGGGTTAGGGGACGGGGACGGTTTAGGGTCCAGGTGAGGGTACGGTAACGCTTTAGGGGGAGCGTGCGTGTGAGGGCGCGGGTTAGTGTTAAGGTACGGTTTAGGATTAGGGGACGGGTGAGGGTCAGGCTTCGGGAAAGTGTTAGGGTTAGGGTTCGGGCTAGGGTTAGGGTTAGGGGACGGGGACGGTTTAGGGTCCAGGTGAGGGTACGGCAACGCTTTAGGGGGAGCGTGCGTGTGTGGGCGCGGGTTAGTGTTAGCGTACGGGTTAGGATTAGGGGACGGGTGAGGGTCAGGCTTCGGGGAAGGATTAGGGTTAGGGTTCGGGCTAGGGTTAGGGTTAGGGGACGGGGACGGTTTAGGGTCCAGGTGAGGGTACGGCAACGCTTTAGGGGGGGCGTGCGTGTGAGGGCGCGGGTTAGTGTTAGCGTACGGGTTAGGATTAGGGGACGGGTGAGGGTCAGGCTTCGGGGAAGGGTTAGGGTTAGGGTTCGGGCTAGGGTTAGGGTTAGGGGACGGGGACGGTTTAGGGTCCAGGTGAGGGTACGGTAACGCTTTAGGGGGAGCGTGCGTGTGAGGGCGCGGGTTAGTGTTAAGGTACGGTTTAGGATTAGGGGAGGGGTGAGGGTCAGGCTTCGGGAAAGTGTTAGGGTTAGGGTTCGGGCTAGGGTTAGGGTTAGGGGACGGGGACGGTTTAGGGTCCAGGTGAGGGTACGGCAACGCTTTAGGGGGAGCGTGCGTGTGAGGGCGCGGGTTAGTGTTAGCGTACGGGTTAGGATTAGGGGACGGGTGAGGGTCAGGCTTCGGGGAAGGGTTAGGGTTAGGGTTCGGGCTAGGGTTAGGGTTAGGGGACGGGGACGTTTTAGGGTCCAGGTGAGGGTACGGTAACGCTTTAGGGGGAGCGTGCGTGTGAGGGCGCGGGTTAGTGTTAAGGTACGGTTTAGGATTAGGGGACGGGTGAGGGTCAGGCTTCGGGAAAGTGTTAGGGTTAGGGTTCGGGCTAGGGTTAGGGTTAGGGGACGGGGACGGTTTAGGGTCCAAGTGAGGGTACGGCAACGCTTTAGGGGGAGCGTGCGTGTGAGGGCGCGGGTTAGTGTTAGCGTACGGGTTAGGATTAGGGGACGGGTGAGGGTCAGGCTTTGGGGAAGGGTTAGGGTTAGGGTTCGGGCTAGGGTTAGGGTTAGGGGACGGGCACGGTTTAGGGTCCAGGTGAGGGTACGGCAATGCTTTAGGGGGAGCGTGCGTGTGAGGGCGCGGGTTAGTGTTAGCGTACGGGTTAGGATTAGGGGACGGGTGAGGGTCAGGCTTCGGGGAAGGGTTAGGGTTAGGGTTCGGGCTAGGGTTAGGGTTAGGGGACGGGGACGGTTTAGGGTCCAGGTGAGGGTACGGCAACGCTTTAGGGGGAGCGTGTGTGTGAGGGCGCGGGTTAGTGTTAGCGTACGGGTTAGGATTAGGGGACGGGTGAGGGTCAGGCATCGGGGAAGGGTTAGGGTTAAGGTTCGGGCTAGGGTTAGGGTTAGGGGACGGGGACGGTTTAGGGTCCAGGTGAGGGTACAGCAACGCTTTAGGGGGAGCGTGCGTGTGAGGGCGCGGGTTAGTGTTATCGTACGGGTTAGGATTAGGGGACGGGTGAGGGTCAGGCTTCGGGGAAGGGTTAGGGTTAGGGTTCGGGCTAGGGTTAGGGTTAGGGGATGGGGACGGTTTAGGGTCCAGGTGAGGGTAAGGCAACGCTTTAGGGGGAGCGTGCGTGTGAGGGCGCGGGTTATTGTTAGCGTACGGGTTAGGATTAGGGGACGGGTGAGGGTCAGGCTTCGGGGAAGGGTTAGGGTTAGGGTTCGGGCTAGGGTTAGGTTTAGGGGACGGGGACGGTTTAGGGTCTAGGTGAGCGTACGGCAACGCTTTAGGGGGAGCGTGCGTGTGAGGGCGTGGGTTAGTGTTAGCGTACGGGTTAGGATTAGGGGACGGGTGAGGGTCAGGCTTCGGGGAAGGGTTAGGGTTAGGGTTCGGGCTAGGGTTAGGGTTAGGGGATGGGGACGGTTTAGGGTCCAGGTGAGGGTACGGCAACGCTTTAGGGGGAGCGTGCGTGTGAGGGCGCGGGTTAGTGTTAGCGTACGGGTTAGGATTAGGGGACGGGTGAGGGTCAGGCTTCGGGGAAGGGTTAGGGTTAGGGCTCGGGCTAGGGTTAGGGTTAGGGGACGGGGACGGTTTAGGGTCCAGGTGAGGGTACGGCAACGCTTTAGGGGGAGCGTACGTGTGAGGGCGCGTGTTAGTGTTAGCGTACGTGTTAGGATTAGGGGACGGGTGAGGGTCATGCTTCGGGGAAGGGTTAGGGTTAGGGTTCGGGCTAGGGTTAGGGTTAGGGGACGGGGACGGTTCAGGGTCCAGGTGAAGGTACGGCAACGCTTTAGGGGGAGCGAGCCTGTGAGGGCGCGGGTTAGTGTTAGCGTACGGGTTAGGATTAGGGGACGGGTGAGGGTCAGGCTTCGGGGAAGGGTTAGGGTTAGGGTTCGGGCTAGGGTTAGGGTTAGGGGACGGGGACGGTTTAGGGTCCAGGTGAGGGTACGGCAACGCTTTAGGGGGAGTGTGCGTGTGAGGGCGCGGGTTAGTGTTAGCGTACGGGTTAGGATTAGGGGACGGGTGAGGGTCAGGCTTTGGGGAAGTGTTAGGGTTAGGGTTCGGGCTAGGGTTAGGGTTAGGGGACGGGGACGGTTTAGGGTCCAGGTGAGGGTACGGCAACGCTTTAGGGGGAGCGTGCGTGTGAGGGCGCGGGTTAGTGTTAGCGTATGGGTTAGGATTAGGGGACGGGTGAGGGTCAGGCTTCGGGGAAGGGTTAGGGTTAGGGTTAGGGCTAGGGTTAGGGTTAGGGGACGGGGACTGTTTCGGGTCCAGGTGAGGGTACGGCAACGCTTTAGGGGGAGCGTGCAAGTGAGGGCGCGGGTTAGTGTTAGCGTACGGGTTAGGATTAGGGGACGGGTGAGGGTCAGGCTTCGGGGAAGGGTTAGGGTTAGGGTTCGGGCTAGGGTTAGGGTTAGGGGACGGGGACGGTTTAGGGTTCAGGTGAGGGTACGGCAACGCTTTAGGGGGAGCGTGCGTGTGAGGGCGCGGCTTAGTGTTAGCGTACGGGTTAGGATTAGGGGACGGGTGAGGGTCAGGCTTCGGGGAAGGGTTAGGGTTAGGGTTCGGGCTAGGGTTAGGGTTAGGGGATGGGGACGGTTTAGAGTCCAGGTGAGGGTACGGCAACGCTTTAGGGGGAGCGTGCGTGTGAGGGCGCGGGTTAGTGTTAGCGTACGGGTTAGGATTAGGGGACGGGTGAGGTTCAGGCTTCGGGGAAGAGTTAGGGTTAGGGTTCGGGCTAAGGTTAGGGTTAGGGGACGGGGACGGTTTAGGGTCCAGGTGAGGGTACGGCAACGCTTTAGGGGGAGCGTGCGTGTGAGGGCGCGGGTTAGTGTTAGCGTACGGGTTAGGATTAGGGGACGGGTGATGGTCAGGCTTCGGGGAAGGATTAGGGTTAGGGTTCGGGCTAGGGTTAGGGTTAGGGGACGGGGACGGTTTAGGGTCCAGGTGAGGGTACGGCAACGCTTTAGGGGGAGCGTGCGTGTGAGGGCGCGGGTTAGTGTTAGCGTACGGGTTAGGATTAGGGGACGGGTGAGGGTCAGGCTTCGGGGAAGGGTTAGGGTTAGGGTTCGGGCTAGGGTTAGGGTTAGGGGACGGGGACGGTTTAGGGTCCAGGTGAGCGTACGGTAACGCTTTAGGGGGAGCGTGAGTGTGAGGGCGCGGGTTAGTGTTAAGGTACGGTTTAGGATTAGGGGACGGGTGAGGGTCAGGCTTCGGGAAAGTGTTAGGGTTAGGGTTCGGACTAGGGTTAGGGTTAGGGGACGGGGACGGTTTAGGGTCCAGGTGAGGGTACGGCAACGCTTTAGGTGGAGCGTGCGTGTGAGGGCGCGGGTTAGTGTTAGCGTACGGGTTAGGATTAGGGGACGGGTGAGGGTCAGGCTTCGGGGAAGGGTTAGGGTTAGGGTTCGGGCTAGGGTTAGGGTTAGGGGACGGGGACGGTTTAGGGTCCAGGTGAGGGTACGGTAACGCTTTAGGGGGAGCGTGCGTGTGAGGGCGCGGGTTAGTGTTAAGGTACGGTTTAGGATTAGGGGACGGGTGAGGGTCAGGCTTCGGGAAAGTGTTAGGGTTAGGGTTCGGGCTAGGGTTAGGGTTAGGGGACGGGGACGGTTTAGGGTCCAGGTGAGGGTACGGCAACGCTTTAGGGGGAGCGTGCGTGTGTGGGCGCGGGTTAGTGTTAGCGTACGGGTTAGGATTAGGGGACGGGTGAGGGTCAGGCTTCGGGGAAGGATTAGGGTTAGGGTTCGGGCTAGGGTTAGGGTTAGGGGACGGGGACGGTTTAGGGTCCAGGTGAGGGTACGGCAACGCTTTAGGGGGGGCGTGCGTGTGAGGGCGCGGGTTAGTGTTAGCGTACGGGTTAGGATTAGGGGACGGGTGAGGGTCAGGCTTCGGGGAAGGGTTAGGGTTAGGGTTCGGGCTAGGGTTAGGGTTAGGGGACGGGGACGGTTTAGGGTCCAGGTGAGGGTACGGTAACGCTTTAGGGGGAGCGTGCGTGTGAGGGCGCGGGTTAGTGTTAAGGTACGGTTTAGGATTAGGGGAGGGGTGAGGGTCAGGCTTCGGGAAAGTGTTAGGGTTAGGGTTCGGGCTAGGGTTAGGGTTAGGGGACGGGGACGGTTTAGGGTCCAGGTGAGGGTACGGCAACGCTTTAGGGGGAGCGTGCGTGTGAGGGCGCGGGTTAGTGTTAGCGTACGGGTTAGGATTAGGGGACGGGTGAGGGTCAGGCTTCGGGGAAGGGTTAGGGTTAGGGTTCGGGCTAGGGTTAGGGTTAGGGGACGGGGACGTTTTAGGGTCCAGGTGAGGGTACGGTAACGCTTTAGGGGGAGCGTGCGTGTGAGGGCGCGGGTTAGTGTTAAGGTACGGTTTAGGATTAGGGGACGGGTGAGGGTCAGGCTTCGGGAAAGTGTTAGGGTTAGGGTTCGGGCTAGGGTTAGTGTTAGGGGACGGGGACGGTTTAGGGTCCAGGTGAGGGTACGGCAACGCTTTAGGGGGAGCGTGCGTGTGAGGGCGCGGGTTATTGTTAGCGTACGGGTTAGGATTAGGGGACGGGTGAGGGTCAGGCTTCGGGGAAGGGTTAGGGTTAGGGTTCGGGCTAGGGTTAGGTTTAGGGGACGGGGACGGTTTAGGGTCCAGGTGAGCGTACGGCAACGCTTTAGGGGGAGCGTGCGTGTGAGGGCGTGGGTTAGTGTTAGCGTACGAGTTAGGATTAGGGGACGGGTGAGGGTCAGGCTTCGGGGAAGGGTTAGGTTTAGGGTTCGGGCTAGGGTTAGGGTTAGGGGATGGGGACGGTTTAGGGTCCAGGTGAGGGTACGGCAACGCTTTAGGGGGAGCGTGCGTGTGAGGGCGCGGGTTAGTGTTAGCGTACGAGTTAGGATTAGGGGACGGGTGAGGGTCAGGCTTCGGGGAAGGGTTAGGGTTAGGGTTCGGGCTAGGGTTAGGGTTAGGGGACGGGGACGGTTTAGGGTCCAGGTGAGGGTACGGCAACGCTTTAGGGGGAGCGTACGTGTGAGGGCGCGTGTTAGTGTTAGCGTACGTGTTAGGATTAGGGGATGGGTGAGGGTCATGCTTCGGGGAAGGGTTAGGGTTAGGGTTCGGGCTAGGGTTAGGGTTAGGGGACGGGGACGGTTCAGGGTCCAGGTGAAGGTACGGCAACGCTTTAGGGGGAGCGAGCCTGTGAGGGCGCGGGTTAGTGTTAGCGTACGGGTTAGGATTAGGGGACGGGTGAGGGTCAGGCTTCGGGGAAGGGTTAGGGTTAGGGTTCGGGCTAGGGTTAGGGTTAGGGGACGGGGACGGTTTAGGGTCCAGGTGAGGGTACGGCAACGCTTTAGGGGGAGTGTGCGTGTGAGGGCGCGGGTTAGTGTTAGCGTACGGGTTAGGATTAGGGGACGGGTGAGGGTCAGGCTTTGGGGAAGTGTTAGGGTTAGGTTTCGGGCTAGGGTTAGGGTTAGGGGACGGGGACGGTTTAGGGTCCAGGTGAGGGTACGGCAACGCTTTAGGGGGAGCGTGCGTGTGAGGGCGCGGGTTAGTGTTAGCGTATGGGTTAGGATTAGGGGACGGGTGAGGGTCAGGCTTCGGGGAAGGGTTAGGGTTAGGGTTAGGGCTAGGGTTAGGGTTAGGGGACGGGGACTGTTTCGGGTCCAGGTGAGGGTACGGCAACGCTTTAGGGGGAGCGTGCGTGTGAGGGCGCGGGTTAGTGTTAGCGTACGGGTTAGGATTAGGGGACGGGTGAGGGTCAGGCTTCGGGGAAGGGTTAGGGTTAGGGTTCGGGCTAGGGTTAGGGTTAGGGGACGGGGACGTTTTAGGGTCCAGGTGAGGGTACGGTAACGCTTTAGGGGGAGCGTGCGTGTGAGGGCGCGGGTTAGTGTTAAGGTACGGTTTAGGATTAGGGGACGGGTGAGGGTCAGGCTTCGGGAAAGTGTTAGGGTTAGGGTTCGGGCTAGGGTTAGGGTTAGGGGACGGGGACGGTTTAGGGTCCAAGTGAGGGTACGGCAACGCTTTAGGGGGAGCGTGCGTGTGAGGGCGCGGGTTAGTGTTAGCGTACGGGTTAGGATTAGGGGACGGGTGAGGGTCAGGCTTTGGGGAAGGGTTAGGGTTAGGGTTCGGGCTAGGGTTAGGGTTAGGGGACGGGCACGGTTTAGGGTCCAGGTGAGGGTACGGCAACGCTTTAGGGGGAGCGTGCGTGTGAGGGCGCGGGTTAGTGTTAGCGTACGGGTTAGGATTAGGGGACGGGTGAGGGTCAGGCTTCGGGGAAGGGTTAGGGTTAGGGTTCGGGCTAGGGTTAGGGTTAGGGGACGGGGACGGTTTAGGGTCCAGGTGAGGGTACGGCAACGCTTTAGGGGGAGCGTGTGTGTGAGGGCGCGGGTTAGTGTTAGCGTACGGGTTAGGATTAGGGGACGGGTGAGGGTCAGGCATCGGGGAAGGGTTAGGGTTAAGGTTCGGGCTAGGGTTAGGGTTAGGGGACGGGGACGGTTTAGGGTCCAGGTGAGGGTACAGCAACGCTTTAGGGGGAGCGTGCGTGTGAGGGCGCGGGTTAGTGTTATCGTACGGGTTAGGATTAGGGGACGGGTGAGGGTCAGGCTTCGGGGAAGGGTTAGGGTTAGGGTTCGGGCTAGGGTTAGGGTTAGGGGATGGGGACGGTTTAGGGTCCAGGTGAGGGTAAGGCAACGCTTTAGGGGGAGCGTGCGTGTGAGGGCGCGGGTTATTGTTAGCGTACGGGTTAGGATTAGGGGACGGGTGAGGGTCAGGCTTCGGGGAAGGGTTAGGGTTAGGGTTCGGGCTAGGGTTAGGTTTAGGGGACGGGGACGGTTTAGGGTCTAGGTGAGCGTACGGCAAGGCTTTAGGGGGAGCGTGCGTGTGAGGGCGTGGGTTAGTGTTAGCGTACGGGTTAGGATTAGGGGACGGGTGAGGGTCAGGCTTCGGGGAAGGGTTAGGGTTAGGGTTCGGGCTAGGGTTAGGGTTAGGGGATGGGGACGGTTTAGGGTCCAGGTGAGGGTACGGCAACGCTTTAGGGGGAGCGTGCGTGTGAGGGCGCGGGTTAGTGTTAGCGTACGGGTTAGGATTAGGGGACGGGTGAGGGTCAGGCTTCGGGGAAGGGTTAGGGTTAGGGTTCGGGCTAGGGTTAGGGTTAGGGGACGGGGACGGTTTAGGGTCCAGGTGAGGGTACGGCAACGCTTTAGGGGGAGCGTACGTGTGAGGGCGCGTGTTAGTGTTAGCGTACGTGTTAGGATTAGGGGACGGGTGAGGGTCATGCTTCGGGGAAGGGTTAGGGTTAGGGTTCGGGCTAGGGTTAGGGTTAGGGGACGGGGACGGTTCAGGGTCCAGGTGAAGGTACGGCAACGCTTTAGGGGGAGCGAGCCTGTGAGGGCGCGGGTTAGTGTTAGCGTACGGGTTAGGATTAGGGGACGGGTGAGGGTCAGGCTTCGGGGAAGGGTTAGGGTTAGGGTTCGGGCTAGGGTTAGGGTTAGGGGACGGGGACGGTTTAGGGTCCAGGTGAGGGTACGGCAACGCTTTAGGGGGAGTGTGCGTGTGAGGGCGCGGGTTAGTGTTAGCGTACGGGTTAGGATTAGGGGACGGGTGAGGGTCAGGCTTTGGGGAAGTGTTAGGGTTAGGGTTCGGGCTAGGGTTAGGGTTAGGGGACGGGGACGGTTTAGGGTCCAGGTGAGGGTACGGCAACGCTTTAGGGGGAGCGTGCGTGTGAGGGCGCGGGTTAGTGTTAGCGTATGGGTTAGGATTAGGGGACGGGTGAGGGTCAGGCTTCGGGGAAGGGTTAGGGTTAGGGTTAGGGCTAGGGTTAGGGTTAGGGGACGGGGACTGTTTCGGGTCCAGGTGAGGGTACGGCAACGCTTTAGGGGGAGCGTGCAAGTGAGGGCGCGGGTTAGTGTTAGCGTACGGGTTAGGATTAGGGGACGGGTGAGGGTCAGGCTTCGGGGAAGGGTTAGGGTTAGGGTTCGGGCTAGGGTTAGGGTTAGGGGACGGGGACGGTTTAGGGTTCAGGTGAGGGTACGGCAACGCTTTAGGGGGAGCGTGCGTGTGAGGGCGCGGCTTAGTGTTAGCGTACGGGTTAGGATTAGGGGACGGGTGAGGGTCAGGCTTCGGGGAAGGGTTAGGGTTAGGGTTCGGGCTAGGGTTAGGGTTAGGGGATGGGGACGGTTTAGAGTCCAGGTGAGGGTACGGCAACGCTTTAGGGGGAGCGTGCGTGTGAGGGCGCGGGTTAGTGTTAGCGTACGGGTTAGGATTAGGGGACGGGTGAGGTTCAGGCTTCGGGGAAGAGTTAGGGTTAGGGTTCGGGCTAAGGTTAGGGTTAGGGGACGGGGACGGTTTAGGGTCCAGGTGAGGGTACGGCAACGCTTTAGGGGGAGCGTGCGTGTGAGGGCGCGGGTTAGTGTTAGCGTACGGGTTAGGATTAGGGGACGGGTGATGGTCAGGCTTCGGGGAAGGATTAGGGTTAGGGTTCGGGCTAGGGTTAGGGTTAGGGGACGGGGACGGTTTAGGGTCCAGGTGAGGGTACGGCAACGCTTTAGGGGGAGCGTGCGTGTGAGGGCGCGGGTTAGTGTTAGCGTACGGGTTAGGATTAGGGGACGGGTGAGGGTCAGGCTTCGGGGAAGGGTTAGGGTTAGGGTTCGGGCTAGGGTTAGGGTTAGGGGACGGGGACGGTTTAGGGTCCAGGTGAGCGTACGGTAACGCTTTAGGGGGAGCGTGAGTGTGAGGGCGCGGGTTAGTGTTAAGGTACGGTTTAGGATTAGGGGACGGGTGAGGGTCAGGCTTCGGGAAAGTGTTAGGGTTAGGGTTCGGACTAGGGTTAGGGTTAGGGGACGGGGACGGTTTAGGGTCCAGGTGAGGGTACGGCAACGCTTTAGGTGGAGCGTGCGTGTGAGGGCGCGGGTTAGTGTTAGCGTACGGGTTAGGATTAGGGGACGGGTGAGGGTCAGGCTTCGGGGAAGGGTTAGGGTTAGGGTTCGGGCTAGGGTTAGGGTTAGGGGACGGGGACGGTTTAGGGTCCAGGTGAGGGTACGGTAACGCTTTAGGGGGAGCGTGCGTGTGAGGGCGCGGGTTAGTGTTAAGGTACGGTTTAGGATTAGGGGACGGGTGAGGGTCAGGCTTCGGGAAAGTGTTAGGGTTAGGGTTCGGGCTAGGGTTAGGGTTAGGGGACGGGGACGGTTTAGGGTCCAGGTGAGGGTACGGCAACGCTTTAGGGGGAGCGTGCGTGTGTGGGCGCGGGTTAGTGTTAGCGTACGGGTTAGGATTAGGGGACGGGTGAGGGTCAGGCTTCGGGGAAGGATTAGGGTTAGGGTTCGGGCTAGGGTTAGGGTTAGGGGACGGGGACGGTTTAGGGTCCAGGTGAGGGTACGGCAACGCTTTAGGGGGGGCGTGCGTGTGAGGGCGCGGGTTAGTGTTAGCGTACGGGTTAGGATTAGGGGACGGGTGAGGGTCAGGCTTCGGGGAAGGGTTAGGGTTAGGGTTCGGGCTAGGGTTAGGGTTAGGGGACGGGGACGGTTTAGGGTCCAGGTGAGGGTACGGTAACGCTTTAGGGGGAGCGTGCGTGTGAGGGCGCGGGTTAGTGTTAAGGTACGGTTTAGGATTAGGGGAGGGGTGAGGGTCAGGCTTCGGGAAAGTGTTAGGGTTAGGGTTCGGGCTAGGGTTAGGGTTAGGGGACGGGGACGGTTTAGGGTCCAGGTGAGGGTACGGCAACGCTTTAGGGGGAGCGTGCGTGTGAGGGCGCGGGTTAGTGTTAGCGTACGGGTTAGGATTAGGGGACGGGTGAGGGTCAGGCTTCGGGGAAGGGTTAGGGTTAGGGTTCGGGCTAGGGTTAGGGTTAGGGGACGGGGACGTTTTAGGGTCCAGGTGAGGGTACGGTAACGCTTTAGGGGGAGCGTGCGTGTGAGGGCGCGGGTTAGTGTTAAGGTACGGTTTAGGATTAGGGGACGGGTGAGGGTCAGGCTTCGGGAAAGTGTTAGGGTTAGGGTTCGGGCTAGGGTTAGTGTTAGGGGACGGGGACGGTTTAGGGTCCAGGTGAGGGTACGGCAACGCTTTAGGGGGAGCGTGCGTGTGAGGGCGCGGGTTATTGTTAGCGTACGGGTTAGGATTAGGGGACGGGTGAGGGTCAGGCTTCGGGGAAGGGTTAGGGTTAGGGTTCGGGCTAGGGTTAGGTTTAGGGGACGGGGACGGTTTAGGGTCCAGGTGAGCGTACGGCAACGCTTTAGGGGGAGCGTGCGTGTGAGGGCGTGGGTTAGTGTTAGCGTACGAGTTAGGATTAGGGGACGGGTGAGGGTCAGGCTTCGGGGAAGGGTTAGGTTTAGGGTTCGGGCTAGGGTTAGGGTTAGGGGATGGGGACGGTTTAGGGTCCAGGTGAGGGTACGGCAACGCTTTAGGGGGAGCGTGCGTGTGAGGGCGCGGGTTAGTGTTAGCGTACGGGTTAGGATTAGGGGACGGGTGAGGGTCAGGCTTCGGGGAAGGGTTAGGGTTAGGGTTCGGGCTAGGGTTAGGGTTAGGGGACGGGGACGGTTTAGGGTCCAGGTGAGGGTACGGCAACGCTTTAGGGGGAGCGTACGTGTGAGGGCGCGTGTTAGTGTTAGCGTACGTGTTAGGATTAGGGGATGGGTGAGGGTCATGCTTCGGGGAAGGGTTAGGGTTAGGGTTCGGGCTAGGGTTAGGGTTAGGGGACGGGGACGGTTCAGGGTCCAGGTGAAGGTACGGCAACGCTTTAGGGGGAGCGAGCCTGTGAGGGCGCGGGTTAGTGTTAGCGTACGGGTTAGGATTAGGGGACGGGTGAGGGTCAGGCTTCGGGGAAGGGTTAGGGTTAGGGTTCGGGCTAGGGTTAGGGTTAGGGGACGGGGACGGTTTAGGGTCCAGGTGAGGGTACGGCAACGCTTTAGGGGGAGTGTGCGTGTGAGGGCGCGGGTTAGTGTTAGCGTACGGGTTAGGATTAGGGGACGGGTGAGGGTCAGGCTTTGGGGAAGTGTTAGGGTTAGGTTTCGGGCTAGGGTTAGGGTTAGGGGACGGGGACGGTTTAGGGTCCAGGTGAGGGTACGGCAACGCTTTAGGGGGAGCGTGCGTGTGAGGGCGCGGGTTAGTGTTAGCGTATGGGTTAGGATTAGGGGACGGGTGAGGGTCAGGCTTCGGGGAAGGGTTAGGGTTAGGGTTAGGGCTAGGGTTAGGGTTAGGGGACGGGGACTGTTTCGGGTCCAGGTGAGGGTACGGCAACGCTTTAGGGGGAGCGTGCAAGTGAGGGCGCGGGTTAGTGTTAGCGTACGGGTTAGGATTAGGGGACGGGTGAGGATCAGGCTTCGGGGAAGGGTTAGGGTTAGGGTTCGGGCTAGGGTTAGGGTTAGGGGACGGGGACGGTTTAGGGTTCAGGTGAGGGTACGGCAACGCTTTAGGGGGAGCGTGCGTGTGAGGGCGCGGCTTAGTGTTAGCGTACGGGTTAGGATTAGGGGACGGGTGAGGGTCAGGCTTCGGGGAAGGGTTAGGGTTAGGGTTCGGGCTAGGGTTAGGGTTAGGGGATGGGGACGGTTTAGAGTCCAGGTGAGGGTATGGCAACGCTTTAGGGGGAGCGTGCGTGTGAGGGCGCGGGTTAGTGTTAGCGTACGGGTTAGGATTAGGGGACGGGTGAGGTTCAGGCTTCGGGGAAGAGTTAGGGTTAGGGTTCGGGCTAGGGTTAGGGTTAGGGGACGGGGACGGTTTAGGGTCCAGGTGAGGGTACGGCAACGCTTTAGGGGGAGCGTGCGTGTGAGGGCGCGGGTTAGTGTTAGCGTACGGGTTAGGATTAGGGGACGGGTGATGGTCAGGCTTCGGGGAAGGATTAGGGTTAGGGTTCGGGCTAGGGTTAGGGTTAGGGGACGGGGACGGTTTAGGGTCCAGGTGAGGGTACGGCAACGCTTTAGGGGGAGCGTGCGTGTGAGGGCGCGGGTTAGTGTTAGCGTACGGGTTAGGATTAGGGGACGGGTGAGGGTCAGGCTTCGGGGAAGGGTTAGGGTTAGGGTTCGGGCTAGGGTTAGGGTTAGGGGACGGGGACGGTTTAGGGTCCAGGTGAGCGTACGGTAACGCTTTAGGGGGAGCGTGAGTGTGAGGGCGCGGGTTAGTGTTAAGGTACGGTTTAGGATTAGGGGACGGGTGAGGGTCAGGCTTCGGGAAAGTGTTAGGGTTAGGGTTCGGACTAGGGTTAGGGTTAGGGGACGGGGACGGTTTAGGGTCCAGGTGAGGGTACGGCAACGCTTTAGGTGGAGCGTGCGTGTGAGGGCGCGGGTTAGTGTTAGCGTACGGGTTAGGATTAGGGGACGGGTGAGGGTCAGGCTTCGGGGAAGGGTTAGGGTTAGGGTTCGGGCTAGGGTTAGGGTTAGGGGACGGGGACGGTTTAGGGTCCAGGTGAGGGTACGGTAACGCTTTAGGGGGAGCGTGCGTGTGAGGGCGCGGGTTAGTGTTAAGGTACGGTTTAGGATTAGGGGACGGGTGAGGGTCAGGCTTCGGGAAAGTGTTAGGGTTAGGGTTCGGGCTAGGGTTAGGGTTAGGGGACGGGGACGGTTTAGGGTCCAGGTGAGGGTACGGCAACGCTTTAGGGGGAGCGTGCGTGTGTGGGCGCGGGTTAGTGTTAGCGTACGGGTTAGGATTAGGGGACGGGTGAGGGTCAGGCTTCGGGGAAGGATTAGGGTTAGGGTTCGGGCTAGGGTTAGGGTTAGGGGACGGGGACGGTTTAGGGTCCAGGTGAGGGTACGGCAACGCTTTAGGGGGGGCGTGCGTGTGAGGGCGCGGGTTAGTGTTAGCGTACGGGTTAGGATTAGGGGACGGGTGAGGGTCAGGCTTCGGGGAAGGGTTAGGGTTAGGGTTCGGGCTAGGGTTAGGGTTAGGGGACGGGGACGGTTTAGGGTCCAGGTGAGGGTACGGTAACGCTTTAGGGGGAGCGTGCGTGTGAGGGCGCGGGTTAGTGTTAAGGTACGGTTTAGGATTAGGGGAGGGGTGAGGGTCAGGCTTCGGGAAAGTGTTAGGGTTAGGGTTCGGGCTAGGGTTAGGGTTAGGGGACGGGGACGGTTTAGGGTCCAGGTGAGGGTACGGCAACGCTTTAGGGGGAGCGTGCGTGTGAGGGCGCGGGTTAGTGTTAGCGTACGGGTTAGGATTAGGGGACGGGTGAGGGTCAGGCTTCGGGGAAGGGTTAGGGTTAGGGTTCGGGCTAGGGTTAGGGTTAGGGGACGGGGACGTTTTAGGGTCCAGGTGAGGGTACGGTAACGCTTTAGGGGGAGCGTGCGTGTGAGGGCGCGGGTTAGTGTTAAGGTACGGTTTAGGATTAGGGGACGGGTGAGGGTCAGGCTTCGGGAAAGTGTTAGGGTTAGGGTTCGGGCTAGGGTTAGGGTTAGGGGACGGGGACGGTTTAGGGTCCAGGTGAGGGTACGGCAACGCTTTAGGGGGAGCGTGCGTGTGAGGGCGTGGGTTAGTGTTAGCGTACGGGTTAGGATTAGGGGACGGGTGAGGGTCAGGCTTCGGGGAAGGATTAGGGTTAGGGTTCGGGCTAGGGTTAGGGTTAGGGGACGGGGACAGTTTAGGGTCCAGGTGAGGGTACGGCAACGCTTTACGGGGGGCGTGCGTGTGAGGGCGCGGGTTAGTGTTAGCGTACGGGTTAGGATTAGGGGACGGGTGAGGGTCAGGCTTCGGGGAAGGGTTAGGGTTAGGGTTCGGGCTAGGGTTAGGGTTAGGGGACGGGGACGGTTTAGGGTCCAGGTGAGGGTACGGTAACGCTTTAGGGGGAGCGTGCGTGTGAGGGCGCGGGTTAGTGTTAAGGTACGGTTTAGGATTAGGGGACGGGTGAGGGTCAGGCTTCGGGAAAGTGTTAGGGTTAGGGTTCGGGCTAGGGTTAGGGTTAGGGGACGGGGACGGTTTAGGGTCCAGGTGAGGGTACGGCAACGCTTTAGGGGGAGCGTGCGTGTGAGGGCGCGGGTTAGTGTTAGCGTACGGGTTAGGATTAGGGGACGGGTGAGGGTCAGGCTTCGGGGAAGGATTAGGGTTAGGGTTCGGGCTAGGGTTAGGGTTAGGGGACGGGGACGGTTTAGGGTCCAGGTGAGGGTACGGCAACGCTTTAGGGGGGGCGTGCGTGTGAGGGCGCGGGTTAGTGTTAGCGTACGGGTTAGGATTAGGGGACGGGTGAGGGTCAGGCTTCGGGGAAGGGTTAGGGTTAGGGTTCGGGCTAGGGTTAGGGTTAGGGGACGGGGACGGTTTAGGGTCCAGGTGAGGGTACGGTAACGCTTTAGGGGGAGCGTGCGTGTGAGGGCGCGGGTTAGTGTTAAGGTAGGGTTTAGGATTAGGGGAGGGGTGAGGGTCAGGCTTCGGGAAAGTGTTAGGGTTAGGGTTCGGGCTAGGGTTAGGGTTAGGGGACGGGGACGGTTTAGGGTCCAGGTGAGGGTACGGCAACGCTTTAGGGGGAGCGTGCGTGTGAGGGCGCGGGTTAGTGTTAGCGTACGGGTTAGGATTAGGGGACGGGTGAGGGTCAGGCTTCGGGGAAGGGTTAGGGTTAGGGTTCGGGCTAGGGTTAGGGTTAGGGGACGGGGACGGTTTAGGGTCCAGGTGAGGGTACGGTAACGCTTTAGGGGGAGCGTGCGTGTGAGGGCGCGGGTTAGTGTTAAGGTACGGTTTAGGATTAGGGGACGGGTGAGGGTCAGGCTTCGGGAAAGTGTTAGGGTTAGGGTTCGGGCTAGGGTTAGGGTTAGGGGACGGGGACGGTTTAGGGTCCAGGTGAGGGTACGGCAACGCTTTAGGGGGAGCGTGCGTGTGAGGGCGTGGGTTAGTGTTAGCGTACGGGTTAGGATTAGGGGACGGGTGAGGGTCAGGCTTCGGGGAAGGATTAGGGTTAGGGTTCGGGCTAGGGTTAGGGTTAGGGGACGGGGACAGTTTAGGGTCCAGGTGAGGGTACGGCAACGCTTTAGGGGGGGCGTGCGTGTGAGGGCGCGGGTTAGTGTTAGCGTACGGGTTAGGATTAGGGGACGGGTGAGGGTCAGGCTTCGGGGAAGGGTTAGGGTTAGGGTTCGGGCTAGGGTTAGGGTTAGGGGACGGGGACGGTTTAGGGTTCAGGTGAGGGTACGGCAACGCTTTAGGGGGAGCGTGCGTGTGAGGGCGCGCGTTAGTGTTAGCGTACGGGTTAGGATTAGGGGACGGGTGAGGGTCAGGCTTCGGGGAAGGGTTAGGGTTAGGGTTCGGGCTAGGGTTAGCGTTAGGGGATGGGGACGGTTTAGAGTCCAGGTGAGGGTACGGCAACGCTTTAGGGGGAGCGTGCGTGTGAGGGCGCGGGTTAGTGTTAGCGTACGGGTTAGGATTAGGGGACGGGTGAGGGTCAGGCTTCGGGGAAGGGTTAGGGTTAGGGTTCGGGCTAGGGTTAGGGTTAGGGGACGGGGACGGTTTAGGGTCCAGGTGAGGGTACAGCAACGCTTTAGGGGGAGCGTGCGTGTGAGGGCGCGGGTTAGTGTTAGCGTACGGCTTAGGATTAGGGGACGGGTGAGGGTCAGGCTTCGGGGAAGGGTTAGGGTTAGGGTTCGGGCTAGGGTTAGGGTTAGGGGACGGGGACGGTTTAGGGTCCAGGTGAGGGTACGGCAACGCTTTAGGGGGAGCGTGCGTGTGAGGGCGCGGGTTAGTGTTAGCGTACGGGTTAGGATTAGGGGACGGGTGAGGGTCAGGCTTCGGGGAAGGGTTAGTGTTAGGGTTCGGGCTAGCGTTAGGGTTAGGGGACGGGGACGGTTTAGGGTCCAGGTGAGGGTACGGTAACGCTTTAGGGGGAGCGTGCGTGTGAGGGCGCGGGTTAGTGTTAGCGTACGGTTTAGGATTAGGGGACGGTTGAGTGTCAGGCTTCGGGAAAGTGTTATGGTTAGGGTTCGGGCTAGGGTTAGGGTTAGGGGACGGGGACGGTTTAGGGTCCAGGTGAGGGTACGGCAACGCTTTAGGGGGAGCGTGCGTGTGAGGGCGCGGGTTAGTGTTAGCGTACGGGTTAGGATTAGGGGACGGGTGAGGGTCAGGCTTCGGGGAAGGGTTAGCGTTAGGGTTCGGGCTAGGGTTAGGGTTAGGGGACGGGGACGGTTTAGGGTCCAGGTGAGGGTACGGCAATGCTTTAGGGGGAGCGTGCGTGTGAGGGCGCGGGTTAGTGTTAGCGTACGGGTTAGGATTAGGAGACGGGTGAGGGTCAGGCTTCGGGGAAGGGTTAGGGTTAAGGTTCGGGCTAGGGTTAGGGTTAGGGGACGGGGACGGTTTAGGGTCCAGGTGAGGGTACGGCAACGCTTTAGGGGGAGCGTGCGTGTGAGGGCGCGGGTTAGTGTTAGCGTACGGGTTAGGATTAGGGGACGGGTGAGGGTCAGGCTTCGGGGAAGGGTTAGGGTTAGGGTTCGGGCTAGGGTTAGGGTTAGGGGACGGGGACGGTTTAGGGTCCAGTTGAGGGTACGGCAACGCTTTAGGGGGAGCGTGCGTGTGAGGGCGCGGGTTAGTGTTAGCGTACGGGTTAGGATTAGGGGACGGGTGAGGGTCAGGCTTCGGGGAAGGGTTAGGGTTAGGGTTCTGTCTAAGGTTAGGGTTAGGGGACGGGGACGGTTTAGGGTCCAGGTGAGGGTACGGCCACGCTTTTGGGGGAGTGTGCGTGTGAGGGCGCGCGATAGCGTTAGCGTACGGGTTAGGATTAGGGGACGTGTGAGGGTCAGGCTTCGGGGAAGTGTTAGGGTTAAAGTTCGGGCTAGGGTTAGGGTTAGGGGACGGGGTCGGTTTAGGGTCCAGGTGAGGGTACGGCAACCCTTTAGGGGGAGCGTGCGTGTGAGGGCGCGGGTTAGTGTTAGCGTACGGGTTAGGATTAGGGGACGGGTAGGGTCAGGCTTCGGGGAAGGGTTAGGGTTAGGGTTTGGGCTAGGGTTAGGGTTAGGGGACGGGGACGGTTTAGGGTCCAGGTTAGGGTACGGCAACGCTTTAGGGGGAGCGTGCGTGTGAGGGCGCGGGTTAGTGTTAGCGTACGGGTTAGGATTAGGGGACGGGTGAGGGTCAGGCTTCTGGGAAGGGTTAGGGTTAGGGTTCGGGCTAGGGTTAGGGTTAGGGGACGGGGACGGTTTAGGGTCCAGGTGAGGGTACGGCAACGCTTTAGGGGGAGCGTGCGTGTGAGGGTGCGGGTTAGTGTTAGCGTACGGGTTAGGATTAGGGGACGGGTGACGGTCAGGCTTCGGGGAAGGGTTAGGCTTAGGGTTCGGGCTAGGGTTAGGGTTAGGGGACGGGGACGGTTTAGGGTCCAAGTGAGGGTACGGCAACGCTTTAGGGGGAGCGTGCGTGTGAGGGCGCGGGTTAGTGTTAGCGTACGGGTTAGGATTAAGGGACGGGTGAGGGTCAGGCTTTGGGGAAGGGTTAGGGTTAGGGTTCGGGCTAGGGTTAGGGTTAGGGGATGGGCACGGTTTAGGGTCCAGGTGAGGGTACGGCAACGCTTTAGGGGGAGCGTGCGTGTGAGGGCGCGGGTTAGTGTTAGCGTACGGGTTAGGATTAGGGGACGGGTGAGGGTCAGGCATCGGGGAAGGGTTAGGGTTAAGGTTCGGGCTAGGGTTAGGGTTAGGGGACGGGGACGGTTTAGGGTCCAGGTGAGGGTACAGCAACGCTTTAGGGGGAGCGTGCATGTGAGGGCGCGGGTTAGTGTTAGCGTTCGGGTTAGGATTAGGGGACGGGTGAGGGTCAGGCTTCGGGGAAGGGTTAGGGTTAGGGTTCGGGCTAGGGTTAGGGTTAGGGGATGGGGACGGTTTAGGGCCCAGGTGAGGGTACGGCAACGCTTTAGGGGGAGCGTGCGTGTGAGGGCGCGGGTTAGTGTTAGCGTACGGCTTAGGATTAGGGGACGGGTGAGGGTCAGGCTTCGGGGAAGGGTTAGGGTTAGGGTTTGGTCTAGGGTTAGGGTTAGGGGACGGGGACGGTTTAGGGTCCAGGTGAGGGTACGGCAACGCTTTAGGGGGAGCGTGCGTGTGAGCGCGCGGGTTAGTGTTAGCGTACGGGTTAGGATTAGGGGACGGGTGAGGGTCAGGCTTCGGGGAAGGGTTAGGGTTAGGGTTCGGGCTAGGGTTAGGGTTAGGGGACGGGGACGGTTTAGGGTGCAGGTGAGGGTACGGCAACGCTTTAGGGGGAGCGTGCGTGTGAGGGCGCGGGTTAGTGTTAGCGTACGGTTAGGATTAGGGGACGGGTGAGGGTCAGGCTTCGGGGAAGGGTTAGGGTTAGGGTTCGGGCTAGGGTTAGGGTTAGGGGACGGGGACGGTTTAGGGTCCAGGTGAGGGTACGGCAACGCTTTAGGGGGAGCGTGCGTGTGAGGGCGCGGGTTAGTGTTAGCGTACGGGTTAGGATTAGGGGACGGGTGAGGGTCAGGCTTCGGGGAAGGGTTAGGGTTAGGGTTCGGGCTAGGGTTAGGGTTAGGGGACGGGGACGGTTTAGGGTCCAGGTGAGGGTACGGCAACGCTTTAGGGGGAGCGTGCGTGTGAGGGCGCGAGTTAGTGTTAGCGTACGGGTTAGGATTAGGGGACGGGTGAGGGTCAGGCTTCGGGGAAGGGTTAGGGTTATGGTTCGGGCTAGGGTTAGGGTTAGGGGACGGGGACGGTTTCGGGTCCAGGTGAGGGTACGGCAACGCTTTAGGGGGAGCGTGCGTGTGAGGGCGCGGGTTATTGTTAGCGTACGGGTTAGGATTAGGGGACGGGTGAGGGTCAGGCTTCGGGGAAGGGTTAGGGTTAGGGTTCGGGCTAGGGTTAGGGTTAGGGGACGGGGACGGTTTAGGGTCCAGGTGAGGGTACGGCAACGCTTTAGGGGGAGCGTACGTGTGAGGGCGCGGGTTAGTGTTAGTGTACGGGTTAGGATTAGGGGACGGGTGAGGGTCAGGCATCGGGGAAGGGTTAGGGTTAGGGTTCGGGCTAGGGTTAGGGTTAGGGGACGGGGACGGTTCAGGGTCCAGGTGAGGGTACGGCAACGCTTTAGGGGGAGCATGCGTGTGAGGGCGCGGGTTAGTGTTAGCGTACGGGTTAGGATTAGGGGACGGGTGAGGGTCAGGCTTCGGGGAAGGGTTAGGGTTAGGGTTTTGGCTAGGGTTAGGGTTAGGGGACGGGGACGGTTTAGGGTCCAGGTGAGGGTACGACAACGCTTTAGGGGGAGCGTGCGTGTGAGGGCGCGGGTTAGTGTTAGCGTACGGGTTAGGATTAGGGGATGGGTGAGGGTCAGGCTTCGGGGAAGGGTGAGGGTTAGGGTTCGGGCTAGGGTTAGGGTTAGGGGACGGGTACGGTTTCGGGTCCAGGTGAGGGTACGGCAACGCTTTAGGGGGAGCGTGCGTGTGAGGGCGCGGGTTAGTGTTAGCGTACGGGTTAGGATTAGGGAACGGGTGAGGGTCAGGCTTCGTGGAAGGGTTAGGGTTAGGGTTCGGGCTAGGGTTAGGGTTAGGGGACGGGGACGGTTTCGGGTCCAGGTGAGGGTACGGCAACGCTTTAGGGGGAGCGTGCGTGTGAGGGCGCGGGTTAGTGTTAGCGTACGGGTTAGGATTAGGGGACGGGTGAGCGTCAGGCTTCGGGGAAGGGTTAGGGTTAGGGTTCGGGCTAGGGTTAGGGTTAGGGGACGGGGACGGTTTAGGGTCCAGGTGAGGGTACGGCAACGCTTTAGGGGGAGCGTGCGTGTGAGGGCGCGGGTTAGTGTTAGCGTACGGTAAGGATTAGGGGACGGGTGAGGGTCAGGCTTCGGGGAAGGGTTAGGGTTAGGGTTCGGGCTAGGGTTAGGGTTAGGGGACGGGGACGGTTTCGGGTCCAGGTGAGGGTACGGCAACGTTTTAGGGGGAGCGTGCGTGTGAGGGCGCGGGTTAGTGATAGCGTACGGGTTAGGATTAGGGGACGGGTGAGGGTCAGGCTTCGGGGAAGGGTTAGGGTTAGGGTTCGGGCTAGGGTTAGGGTTAGGGGACGGGGACGGTTTAGGGTCCAGGTGAGGGTACGGCAACGCTTTAGGGGGAGCGTGCGTGTGAGGGCGCGGGTTAGTGTTAGCGTACGGGTTAGGATTAGGGGACGGGTGAGGGTCAGGCTTCTGGGAAGGGTTAGGGTTAGGGTTCGGGCTAGGGTTAGGGTTAGGGGACGGGGACGGTTTAGGGTCCAGGTGAGGGTACGGCAACGCTTTAGGGGGAGCGTGCGTGTGAGGGCGCGGGTTAGTGTTAGCGTACGGGTTAGGATTAGGGGACGGGTGAGGGTCAGGCTTCGGGTAAGGGTTAGGGTAAGGGTTCGGGCTAGGGTTAGGGTTAGGGGATGGGGAAGGTTTAGGGTCCAGGTGAGGGTACGGCAACGCTTTAGGGGGAGCGTGCGTGTGAGGGCGTGGGTTAGTGTTAGCGTACGGGTTAGGATTAGGGGACGGGTGAGGGTCAAGCTTCGGGGAAGGGTTAGGTTTAGGGTTCGTGCTAGGGTAAGGGTTAAGGGACGGGGACGGTTTCGGGTCCAGGTGAGGGTACGGCAACGCTTTAGGGGGAGCATGCGTGTGAGGACGCGGGTTAGTGTTAGCGTACTGGTTAGGATTAGGGGACGGGTGAGGGTCAGGCTTCGGGGAAGGGTTAGGGTTAGGGTTCGGGCTAGGGTTAGGGTTAGGGGACGGGGACGGTTTAGGGTCCAGGTGAGGGTACGGCAACGCTTTAGGGGGAGCGTACGTGTGAGGGCGCGGGTTAGTGTTAGCGTACGGGTTAGGATTAGGGGACGGGTGAGGGTCAGGCTTCGGGGAAGGGTTAGGGTTAGGGTTCGGGCTAGGGTTAGGGTTAGGGGACGGGAACGGTTCAGGGTCCAGGTGAGGGTACGGCAACGCTTTAGGGGGAGCATGCGTGTGAGGGCGCGGGTTAGTGTTAGCGTACGGGTTAGGATTAGGGGACGGGTGAGGGTCAGGCTTCGGGGAAGGGTTAGGGTTAGGGTTTTGGCTAGGGTTAGGGTTAGGGGACGGGGACGGTTTAGGGTCCAGGTGAGGGTACGACAACGCTTTAGGGGGAGCGTGCGTGTGAGGGCGCGGGTTAGTGTTAGCGTACGGGTTAGGATTAGGGGATGGGTGAGGGTCAGGCTTCGGGGAAGGGTGAGGGTTAGGGTTCGGGCTAGGGTTAGGGTTAGGGGACGGGTACGGTTTCGGGTCCAGGTGAGGGTACGGCAACGCTTTAGGGGGAGCGTGCGTGTGAGGGCGCGGGTTAGTGTTAGCGTACGGGTTAGGATTAGGGAACGGGTGAGGGTCAGGCTTCGTGGAAGGGTTAGGGTTAGGGTTCGGGCTAGGGTTAGGGTTAGGGGACGGGGACGGTTTCGGGTCCAGGTGAGGGTACGGCAACGCTTTAGGGGGAGCGTGCGTGTGAGGGCGCGGGTTAGTGTTAGCGTACGGTTAGGATTAGGGGACGGGTGAGGGTCAGGCTTCGGGGAAGGGTTAGGGTTAGGGTTCGGGCTAGGGTTAGGGTTAGGGGACGGGGACGGTTTCGGGTCCAGGTGAGGGTACGGCAACGTTTTAGGGGGAGCGTGCGTGTGAGGGCGCGGGTTAGTGATAGCGTACGGGTTAGGATTAGGGGACGGGTGAGGGTCAGGCTTCGGGGAAGGGTTAGGGTTAGGGTTCGGGCTAGGGTTAGGGTTAGGGGACGGGGACGGTTTAGGGTCCAGGTGAGGGTACGGCAACGCTTTAGGGGGAGCGTGCGTGTGAGGGCGCGGGTTAGAGTTAGCGTACGGGTTAGGATTAGGGGACGGGTGAGGGTCAGGCTTCTGGGAAGGGTTAGGGTTAGGGTTCGGGCTAGGGTTAGGGTTAGGGGACGGGGACGGTTTAGGGTCCTGGTGAGGGTACGGCAACGCTTTAGGGGGAGCGTGCGTGTGAGGGCGCGGGTTAGTGTTAGCGTACGGGTTAGGATTAGGGGACGGGTGAGGGTCAGGCTTCGGGTAAGGGTTAGGGTAAGGGTTCGGGCTAGGGTTAGGGTTAGGGGATGGGGAAGGTTTAGGGTCCAGGTGAGGGTACGGCAACGCTTTAGGGGGAGCGTGCGTGTGAGGGCGCGGGTTAGTGTTAGCGTACGGGTTAGGATTAGGGGACGGGTGAGGGTCAAGCTTCGGGGAAGGGTTAGGTTTAGGGTTCGTGCTAGGGTAAGGGTTAAGGGACGGGGACGGTTTCGGGTCCAGGTGAGGGTACGGCAACGCTTTAGGGGGAGCATGCGTGTGAGGACGCGGGTTAGTGTTAGCGTACTGGTTAGGATTAGGGGACGGGTGAGGGTCAAGCTTCGGGGAAGGGTTAGGGTTAGGGTTCGGGCTAGGGTTAGGGTTAGGGGACGGGGACGGTTTAGGGTCCAGGTGAGGGTACGGCAACGCTTTAGGGGGAGCGTACGTGTGAGGGCGCGGGTTAGTGTTAGCGTACGGGTTAGGATTAGGGGACGGGTGAGGGTCAGGCTTCGGGGAAGGGTTAGGGTTAGGGTTCGGGCTAGGGTTAGGGTTAGGGGACGGGGACGGTTCAGGGTCCAGGTGAGGGTACGGCAACACTTTAGGGGGAGCATGCGTGTGAGGGCGCGGGTTAGTGTTAGCGTACGGGTTAGGATTAGGGGACGGGTGAGGGTCAGGCTTCGGGGAAGGGTTAGGGTTAGGGTTTTGGCTAGGGTTAGGGTTAGGGGACGGGGACGGTTTAGGGTCCAGGTGAGGGTACGACAACGCTTTAGGGGGAGCGTGCGTGTGAGGGCGCGGGTTAGTGTTAGCGTACGGGTTAGGATTAGGGGATGGGTGAGGGTCAGGCTTCGGGGAAGGGTGAGGGTTAGGGTTCGGGCTAGGGTTAGGGTTAGGGGACGGGTACGGTTTCGGGTCCAGGTGAGGGTACGGCAACGCTTTAGGGGGAGCGTGCGTGTGAGGGCGCGGGTTAGTGTTAGCGTACGGGTTAGGATTAGGGAACGGGTGAGGGTCAGGCTTCGTGGAAGTGTTAGGGTTAGGGTTCGGGCTAGGGTTAGGGTTAGGGGACGGGGACGGTTTAGGGTCCAGGTGAGGGTACGGCAACGCTTTAGGGGGAGCGTGCGTGTGAGGGCGCGGATTAGTGTTAGCGTACGGGTTAGGATTAGGGGACGGGTTAGCGTCAGGCTTCGGGGAAGGGTTAGGGTTAGGGTTCGGGCTAGGGTTAGGGTTAGGGGACGGGGACGGTTTAGGGTCCAGGTGAGGGTATGGCAACGCTTTAGGGGGAGCGTGCGTGTGAGGGCGCGGGTTAGTGTTAGCGTACGGGTTAGGATTAGGGGACGGGTGAGGGTCAGGCTTCGGGGAAGGGTTAGAGTTAGGGTTCGGGCTAGGGTAAGGGTTAAGGGACGGGGACGGTTTCGGGTCCAGGTGAGGGTACGGCAACGCTTTAGGGGGAGCGTGCGTGTGAGGGCGCGGGTTAGTGTTAGCGTACGGGTTAGGATTAGGGGACGGGTGAGGGTCAGGCTTCGGGGAAGGGTTAGGGTTAGGGTTCGGGCTAGGGTTAGGGTTAGGGGACGGGGACGGTTTAGGGTCCAGGTGAGGGTACGGCAACGCTTTAGGGGGAGCGTGCGTGTGAGGGCGCGGGTTAGTGTTAGCGTACGGGTTAGGATTAGGGGACGGGTGAGGGTCAGGCTTCGGGAAAGTGTTAGGGTTAGGGTTCGGGCTAGGGTTAGGGTTAGGGGACGGGGACGGTTTAGGGTCCAGGTGAGGGTACGGCAACGCTTTAGGGGGAGCGTGCGTGTGAGGGCGTGGGTTAGTGTTAGCGTACGGGTTAGGATTAGGGGACGGGTGAGGGTCAGGCTTCGGGGAAGGATTAGGGTTAGGGTTCGGGCTAGGGTTAGGGTTAGGGGACGGGGACAGTTTAGGGTCCAGGTGAGGGTACGGCAACGCTTTAGGGGGGGCGTGCGTGTGAGGGCGCGGGTTAGTGTTAGCGTACGGGTTAGGATTAGGGGACGGGTGAGGGTCAGGCTTCGGGGAAGGGTTAGGGTTAGGGTTCGGGCTAGGGTTAGGGTTAGGGGACGGGGACGGTTTAGGGTCCAGGTGAGGGTACGGTAACGCTTTAGGGGGAGCGTGCGTGTGAGGGCGCGGGTTAGTGTTAAGGTACGGTTTAGGATTAGGGGACGGGTGAGGGTCAGGCTTCGGGAAAGTGTTAGGGTTAGGGTTCGGGCTAGGGTTAGGGTTAGGGGACGGGGACGGTTTAGGGTCCAGGTGAGGGTACGGCAACGCTTTAGGGGGAGCGTGCGTGTGAGGGTGCGGGTTAGTGTTAGCGTACGGGTTAGGATTAGGGGACGGGTGACGGTCAGGCTTCGGGTAAGGGTTAGGCTTAGGGTTCGGGCTAGGGTTAGGGTTAGGGGACGGGGACGGTTTAGGGTCCAAGTGAGGGTACGGCAACGCTTTAGGGGGAGCGTGCGTGTGAGGGCGCGGGTTAGTGTTAGCGTACGGGTTAGGATTAGGGGACGGGTGAGGGTCAGGCTTTGGGGAAGGGTTAGGGTTAGGGTTCGGGCTAGGGTTAGGGTTAGGGGACGGGCACGGTTTAGGGTCCAGGTGAGGGTACGGCAACGCTTTAGGGGGAGCGTGCGTGTGAGGGCGCGGGTTAGTGTTAGCGTACGGGTTAGGATTAGGGGACGGGTGAGGGTCAGGCTTCGGGGAAGGGTTAGGGTTAGGGTTCGGGCTAGGGTTAGGGTTAGGGGACGGGGACGGTTTAGGGTCCAGGTGAGGGTACGGCAACGCTTTAGGGGGAGCGTGTGTGTGAGGGCGCGGGTTAGTGTTAGCGTACGGGTTAGGATTAGGGGACGGGTGAGGGTCAGGCATCGGGGAAGGGTTAGGGTTAAGGTTCGGGCTAGGGTTAGGGTTAGGGGACGGGGACGGTTTAGGGTCCAGGTGAGGGTACAGCAACGCTTTAGGGGGAGCGTGCGTGTGAGGGCGCGGGTTAGTGTTATCGTACGGGTTAGGATTAGGGGACGGGTGAGGGTCAGGCTTCGGGGAAGGGTTAGGGTTAGGGTTCGGGCTAGGGTTAGGGTTAGGGGATGGGGACGGTTTAGGGTCCAGGTGAGGGTAAGGCAACGCTTTAGGGGGAGCGTGCGTGTGAGGGCGCGGGTTATTGTTAGCGTACGGGTTAGGATTAGGGGACGGGTGAGGGTCAGGCTTCGGGGAAGGGTTAGGGTTAGGGTTCGGGCTAGGGTTAGGTTTAGGGGACGGGGACGGTTTAGGGTCCAGGTGAGCGTACGGCAACGCTTTAGGGGGAGCGTGCGTGTGAGGGCGTGGGTTAGTGTTAGCGTACGGGTTAGGATTAGGGGACGGGTGAGGGTCAGGCTTCGGGGAAGGGTTAGGGTTAGGGTTCGGGCTAGGGTTAGGGTTAGGGGATGGGGACGGTTTAGGGTCCAGGTGAGGGTACGGCAACGCTTTAGGGGGAGCGTGCGTGTGAGGGCGCGGGTTAGTGTTAGCGTACGGGTTAGGATTAGGGGACGGGTGAGGGTCAGGCTTCGGGGAAGGGTTAGGGTTAGGGTTCGGGCTAGGGTTAGGGTTAGGGGACGGGGACGGTTTAGGGTCCAGGTGAGGGTACGGCAACGCTTTAGGGGGAGCGTACGTGTGAGGGCGCGTGTTAGTGTTAGCGTACGTGTTAGGATTAGGGGACGGGTGAGGGTCATGCTTCGGGGAAGGGTTAGGGTTAGGGTTCGGGCTAGGGTTAGGGTTAGGGGACGGGGACGGTTCAGGGTCCAGGTGAAGGTACGGCAACGCTTTAGGGGGAGCGAGCCTGTGAGGGCGCGGGTTAGTGTTAGCGTACGGGTTAGGATTAGGGGACGGGTGAGGGTCAGGCTTCGGGGAAGGGTTAGGGTTAGGGTTCGGGCTAGGGTTAGGGTTAGGGGACGGGGACGGTTTAGGGTCCAGGTGAGGGTACGGCAACGCTTTAGGGGGAGTGTGCGTGTGAGGGCGCGGGTTAGTGTTAGCGTACGGGTTAGGATTAGGGGACGGGTGAGGGTCAGGCTTTGGGGAAGTGTTAGGGTTAGGGTTCGGGCTAGGGTTAGGGTTAGGGGACGGGGACGGTTTAGGGTCCAGGTGAGGGTACGGCAACGCTTTAGGGGGAGCGTGCGTGTGAGGGCGCGGGTTAGTGTTAGCGTATGGGTTAGGATTAGGGGACGGGTGAGGGTCAGGCTTCGGGGAAGGGTTAGGGTTAGGGTTAGGGCTAGGGTTAGGGTTAGGGGACGGGGACTGTTTCGGGTCCAGGTGAGGGTACGGCAACGCTTTAGGGGGAGCGTGCAAGTGAGGGCGCGGGTTAGTGTTAGCGTACGGGTTAGGATTAGGGGACGGGTGAGGGTCAGGCTTCGGGGAAGGGTTAGGGTTAGGGTTCGGGCTAGGGTTAGGGTTAGGGGACGGGGACGGTTTAGGGTTCAGGTGAGGGTACGGCAACGCTTTAGGGGGAGCGTGCGTGTGAGGGCGCGGCTTAGTGTTAGCGTACGGGTTAGGATTAGGGGACGGGTGAGGGTCAGGCTTCGGGGAAGGGTTAGGGTTAGGGTTCGGGCTAGGGTTAGGGTTAGGGGATGGGGACGGTTTAGAGTCCAGGTGAGGGTACGGCAACGCTTTAGGGGGAGCGTGCGTGTGAGGGCGCGGGTTAGTGTTAGCGTACGGGTTAGGATTAGGGGACGGGTGAGGTTCAGGCTTCGGGGAAGAGTTAGGGTTAGGGTTCGGGCTAAGGTTAGGGTTAGGGGACGGGGACGGTTTAGGGTCCAGGTGAGGGTACGGCAACGCTTTAGGGGGAGCGTGCGTGTGAGGGCGCGGGTTAGTGTTAGCGTACGGGTTAGGATTAGGGGACGGGTGATGGTCAGGCTTCGGGGAAGGATTAGGGTTAGGGTTCGGGCTAGGGTTAGGGTTAGGGGACGGGGACGGTTTAGGGTCCAGGTGAGGGTACGGCAACGCTTTAGGGGGAGCGTGCGTGTGAGGGCGCGGGTTAGTGTTAGCGTACGGGTTAGGATTAGGGGACGGGTGAGGGTCAGGCTTCGGGGAAGGGTTAGGGTTAGGGTTCGGGCTAGGGTTAGGGTTAGGGGACGGGGACGGTTTAGGGTCCAGGTGAGCGTACGGTAACGCTTTAGGGGGAGCGTGAGTGTGAGGGCGCGGGTTAGTGTTAAGGTACGGTTTAGGATTAGGGGACGGGTGAGGGTCAGGCTTCGGGAAAGTGTTAGGGTTAGGGTTCGGACTAGGGTTAGGGTTAGGGGACGGGGACGGTTTAGGGTCCAGGTGAGGGTACGGCAACGCTTTAGGTGGAGCGTGCGTGTGAGGGCGCGGGTTAGTGTTAGCGTACGGGTTAGGATTAGGGGACGGGTGAGGGTCAGGCTTCGGGGAAGGGTTAGGGTTAGGGTTCGGGCTAGGGTTAGGGTTAGGGGACGGGGACGGTTTAGGGTCCAGGTGAGGGTACGGTAACGCTTTAGGGGGAGCGTGCGTTGAGGGCGCGGGTTAGTGTTAAGGTACGGTTTAGGATTAGGGGACGGGTGAGGGTCAGGCTTCGGGAAAGTGTTAGGGTTAGGGTTCGGGCTAGGGTTAGGGTTAGGGGACGGGGACGGTTTAGGGTCCAGGTGAGGGTACGGCAACGCTTTAGGGGGAGCGTGCGTGTGTGGGCGCGGGTTAGTGTTAGCGTACGGGTTAGGATTAGGGGACGGGTGAGGGTCAGGCTTCGGGGAAGGATTAGGGTTAGGGTTCGGGCTAGGGTTAGGGTTAGGGGACGGGGACGGTTTAGGGTCCAGGTGAGGGTACGGCAACGCTTTAGGGGGGGCGTGCGTGTGAGGGCGCGGGTTAGTGTTAGCGTACGGGTTAGGATTAGGGGACGGGTGAGGGTCAGGCTTCGGGGAAGGGTTAGGGTTAGGGTTCGGGCTAGGGTTAGGGTTAGGGGACGGGGACGGTTTAGGGTCCAGGTGAGGGTACGGTAACGCTTTAGGGGGAGCGTGCGTGTGAGGGCGCGGGTTAGTGTTAAGGTACGGTTTAGGATTAGGGGAGGGGTGAGGGTCAGGCTTCGGGAAAGTGTTAGGGTTAGGGTTCGGGCTAGGGTTAGGGTTAGGGGACGGGGACGGTTTAGGGTCCAGGTGAGGGTACGGCAACGCTTTAGGGGGAGCGTGCGTGTGAGGGCGCGGGTTAGTGTTAGCGTACGGGTTAGGATTAGGGGACGGGTGAGGGTCAGGCTTCGGGGAAGGGTTAGGGTTAGGGTTCGGGCTAGGGTTAGGGTTAGGGGACGGGGACGTTTTAGGGTCCAGGTGAGGGTACGGTAACGCTTTAGGGGGAGCGTGCGTGTGAGGGCGCGGGTTAGTGTTAAGGTACGGTTTAGGATTAGGGGACGGGTGAGGGTCAGGCTTCGGGAAAGTGTTAGGGTTAGGGTTCGGGCTAGGGTTAGTGTTAGGGGACGGGGACGGTTTAGGGTCCAGGTGAGGGTACGGCAACGCTTTAGGGGGAGCGTGCGTGTGAGGGCGCGGGTTATTGTTAGCGTACGGGTTAGGATTAGGGGACGGGTGAGGGTCAGGCTTCGGGGAAGGGTTAGGGTTAGGGTTCGGGCTAGGGTTAGGTTTAGGGGACGGGGACGGTTTAGGGTCCAGGTGAGCGTACGGCAACGCTTTAGGGGGAGCGTGCGTGTGAGGGCGTGGGTTAGTGTTAGCGTACGAGTTAGGATTAGGGGACGGGTGAGGGTCAGGCTTCGGGGAAGGGTTAGGTTTAGGGTTCGGGCTAGGGTTAGGGTTAGGGGATGGGGACGGTTTAGGGTCCAGGTGAGGGTACGGCAACGCTTTAGGGGGAGCGTGCGTGTGAGGGCGCGGGTTAGTGTTAGCGTACGGGTTAGGATTAGGGGACGGGTGAGGGTCAGGCTTCGGGGAAGGGTTAGGGTTAGGGTTCGGGCTAGGGTTAGGGTTAGGGGACGGGGACGGTTTAGGGTCCAGGTGAGGGTACGGCAACGCTTTAGGGGGAGCGTACGTGTGAGGGCGCGTGTTAGTGTTAGCGTACGTGTTAGGATTAGGGGATGGGTGAGGGTCATGCTTCGGGGAAGGGTTAGGGTTAGGGTTCGGGCTAGGGTTAGGGTTAGGGGACGGGGACGGTTCAGGGTCCAGGTGAAGGTACGGCAACGCTTTAGGGGGAGCGAGCCTGTGAGGGCGCGGGTTAGTGTTAGCGTACGGGTTAGGATTAGGGGACGGGTGAGGGTCAGGCTTCGGGGAAGGGTTAGGGTTAGGGTTCGGGCTAGGGTTAGGGTTAGGGGACGGGGACGGTTTAGGGTCCAGGTGAGGGTACGGCAACGCTTTAGGGGGAGTGTGCGTGTGAGGGCGCGGGTTAGTGTTAGCGTACGGGTTAGGATTAGGGGACGGGTGAGGGTCAGGCTTTGGGGAAGTGTTAGGGTTAGGTTTCGGGCTAGGGTTAGGGTTAGGGGACGGGGACGGTTTAGGGTCCAGGTGAGGGTACGGCAACGCTTTAGGGGGAGCGTGCGTGTGAGGGCGCGGGTTAGTGTTAGCGTATGGGTTAGGATTAGGGGACGGGTGAGGGTCAGGCTTCGGGGAAGGGTTAGGGTTAGGGTTAGGGCTAGGGTTAGGGTTAGGGGACGGGGACTGTTTCGGGTCCAGGTGAGGGTACGGCAACGCTTTAGGGGGAGCGTGCAAGTGAGGGCGCGGGTTAGTGTTAGCGTACGGGTTAGGATTAGGGGACGGGTGAGGGTCAGGCTTCGGGGAAGGGTTAGGGTTAGGGTTCGGGCTAGGGTTAGGGTTAGGGGACGGGGACGGTTTAGGGTTCAGGTGAGGGTACGGCAACGCTTTAGGGGGAGCGTGCGTGTGAGGGCGCGGCTTAGTGTTAGCGTACGGGTTAGGATTAGGGGACGGGTGAGGGTCAGGCTTCGGGGAAGGGTTAGGGTTAGGGTTCGGGCTAGGGTTAGGGTTAGGGGATGGGGACGGTTTAGAGTCCAGGTGAGGGTATGGCAACGCTTTAGGGGGAGCGTGCGTGTGAGGGCGCGGGTTAGTGTTAGCGTACGGGTTAGGATTAGGGGACGGGTGAGGTTCAGGCTTCGGGGAAGAGTTAGGGTTAGGGTTCGGGCTAGGGTTAGGGTTAGGGGACGGGGACGGTTTAGGGTCCAGGTGAGGGTACGGCAACGCTTTAGGGGGAGCGTGCGTGTGAGGGCGCGGGTTAGTGTTAGCGTACGGGTTAGGATTAGGGGACGGGTGATGGTCAGGCTTCGGGGAAGGATTAGGGTTAGGGTTCGGGCTAGGGTTAGGGTTAGGGGACGGGGACGGTTTAGGGTCCAGGTGAGGGTACGGCAACGCTTTAGGGGGAGCGTGCGTGTGAGGGCGCGGGTTAGTGTTAGCGTACGGGTTAGGATTAGGGGACGGGTGAGGGTCAGGCTTCGGGGAAGGGTTAGGGTTAGGGTTCGGGCTAGGGTTAGGGTTAGGGGACGGGGACGGTTTAGGGTCCAGGTGAGCGTACGGTAACGCTTTAGGGGGAGCGTGAGTGTGAGGGCGCGGGTTAGTGTTAAGGTACGGTTTAGGATTAGGGGACGGGTGAGGGTCAGGCTTCGGGAAAGTGTTAGGGTTAGGGTTCGGACTAGGGTTAGGGTTAGGGGACGGGGACGGTTTAGGGTCCAGGTGAGGGTACGGCAACGCTTTAGGTGGAGCGTGCGTGTGAGGGCGCGGGTTAGTGTTAGCGTACGGGTTAGGATTAGGGGACGGGTGAGGGTCAGGCTTCGGGGAAGGGTTAGGGTTAGGGTTCGGGCTAGGGTTAGGGTTAGGGGACGGGGACGGTTTAGGGTCCAGGTGAGGGTACGGTAACGCTTTAGGGGGAGCGTGCGTGTAAGGGCGCGGGTTAGTGTTAAGGTACGGTTTAGGATTAGGGGACGGGTGAGGGTCAGGCTTCGGGAAAGTGTTAGGGTTAGGGTTCGGGCTAGGGTTAGGGTTAGGGGACGGGGACGGTTTAGGGTCCAGGTGAGGGTACGGCAACGCTTTAGGGGGAGCGTGCGTGTGTGGGCGCGGGTTAGTGTTAGCGTACGGGTTAGGATTAGGGGACGGGTGAGGGTCAGGCTTCGGGGAAGGATTAGGGTTAGGGTTCGGGCTAGGGTTAGGGTTAGGGGACGGGGACGGTTTAGGGTCCAGGTGAGGGTACGGCAACGCTTTAGGGGGGGCGTGCGTGTGAGGGCGCGGGTTAGTGTTAGCGTACGGGTTAGGATTAGGGGACGGGTGAGGGTCAGGCTTCGGGGAAGGGTTAGGGTTAGGGTTCGGGCTAGGGTTAGGGTTAGGGGACGGGGACGGTTTAGGGTCCAGGTGAGGGTACGGTAACGCTTTAGGGGGAGCGTGCGTGTGAGGGCGCGGGTTAGTGTTAAGGTACGGTTTAGGATTAGGGGAGGGGTGACGGTCAGGCTTCGGGAAAGTGTTAGGGTTAGGGTTCGGGCTAGGGTTAGGGTTAGGGGACGGGGACGGTTTAGGGTCCAGGTGAGGGTACGGCAACGCTTTAGGGGGAGCGTGCGTGTGAGGGCGCGGGTTAGTGTTAGCGTACGGGTTAGGATTAGGGGACGGGTGAGGGTCAGGCTTCGGGGAAGGGTTAGGGTTAGGGTTCGGGCTAGGGTTAGGGTTAGGGGACGGGGACGTTTTAGGGTCCAGGTGAGGGTACGGTAACGCTTTAGGGGGAGCGTGCGTGTGAGGGCGCGGGTTAGTGTTAAGGTACGGTTTAGGATTAGGGGACGGGTGAGGGTCAGGCTTCGGGAAAGTGTTAGGGTTAGGGTTCGGGCTAGGGTTAGGGTTAGGGGACGGGGACGGTTTAGGGTCCAGGTGAGGGTACGGCAACGCTTTAGGGGGAGCGTGCGTGTGAGGGCGTGGGTTAGTGTTAGCGTACGGGTTAGGATTAGGGGACGGGTGAGGGTCAGGCTTCGGGGAAGGATTAGGGTTAGGGTTCGGGCTAGGGTTAGGGTTAGGGGACGGGGACAGTTTAGGGTCCAGGTGAGGGTACGGCAACGCTTTACGGGGGGCGTGCGTGTGAGGGCGCGGGTTAGTGTTAGCGTACGGGTTAGGATTAGGGGACGGGTGAGGGTCAGGCTTCGGGGAAGGGTTAGGGTTAGGGTTCGGGCTAGGGTTAGGGTTAGGGGACGGGGACGGTTTAGGGTCCAGGTGAGGGTACGGTAACGCTTTAGGGGGAGCGTGCGTGTGAGGGCGCGGGTTAGTGTTAAGGTACGGTTTAGGATTAGGGGACGGGTGAGGGTCAGGCTTCGGGAAAGTGTTAGGGTTAGGGTTCGGGCTAGGGTTAGGGTTAGGGGACGGGGACGGTTTAGGGTCCAGGTGAGGGTACGGCAACGCTTTAGGGGGAGCGTGCGTGTGAGGGCGCGGGTTAGTGTTAGCGTACGGGTTAGGATTAGGGGACGGGTGAGGGTCAGGCTTCGGGGAAGGATTAGGGTTAGGGTTCGGGCTAGGGTTAGGGTTAGGGGACGGGGACGGTTTAGGGTCCAGGTGAGGGTACGGCAACGCTTTAGGGGGGGCGTGCGTGTGAGGGCGCGGGTTAGTGTTAGCGTACGGGTTAGGATTAGGGGACGGGTGAGGGTCAGGCTTCGGGGAAGGGTTAGGGTTAGGGTTCGGGCTAGGGTTAGGGTTAGGGGACGGGGACGGTTTAGGGTCCAGGTGAGGGTACGGTAACGCTTTAGGGGGAGCGTGCGTGTGAGGGCGCGGGTTAGTGTTAAGGTAGGGTTTAGGATTAGGGGAGGGGTGAGGGTCAGGCTTCGGGAAAGTGTTAGGGTTAGGGTTCGGGCTAGGGTTAGGGTTAGGGGACGGGGACGGTTTAGGGTCCAGGTGAGGGTACGGCAACGCTTTAGGGGGAGCGTGCGTGTGAGGGCGCGGGTTAGTGTTAGCGTACGGGTTAGGATTAGGGGACGGGTGAGGGTCAGGCTTCGGGGAAGGGTTAGGGTTAGGGTTCGGGCTAGGGTTAGGGTTAGGGGACGGGGACGGTTTAGGGTCCAGGTGAGGGTACGGTAACGCTTTAGGGGGAGCGTGCGTGTGAGGGCGCGGGTTAGTGTTAAGGTACGGTTTAGGATTAGGGGACGGGTGAGGGTCAGGCTTCGGGAAAGTGTTAGGGTTAGGGTTCGGGCTAGGGTTAGGGTTAGGGGACGGGGACGGTTTAGGGTCCAGGTGAGGGTACGGCAACGCTTTAGGGGGAGCGTGCGTGTGAGGGCGTGGGTTAGTGTTAGCGTACGGGTTAGGATTAGGGGACGGGTGAGGGTCAGGCTTCGGGGAAGGATTAGGGTTAGGGTTCGGGCTAGGGTTAGGGTTAGGGGACGGGGACAGTTTAGGGTCCAGGTGAGGGTACGGCAACGCTTTAGGGGGGGCGTGCGTGTGAGGGCGCGGGTTAGTGTTAGCGTACGGGTTAGGATTAGGGGACGGGTGAGGGTCAGGCTTCGGGGAAGGGTTAGGGTTAGGGTTCGGGCTAGGGTTAGGGTTAGGGGACGGGGACGGTTTAGGGTTCAGGTGAGGGTACGGCAACGCTTTAGGGGGAGCGTGCGTGTGAGGGCGCGGGTTAGTGTTAGCGTACGGGTTAGGATTAGGGGACGGGTGAGGGTCAGGCTTCGGGGAAGGGTTAGGGTTAGGGTTCGGGCTAGGGTTAGCGTTAGGGGATGGGGACGGTTTAGAGTCCAGGTGAGGGTACGGCAACGCTTTAGGGGGAGCGTGCGTGTGAGGGCGCGGGTTAGTGTTAGCGTACGGGTTAGGATTAGGGGACGGGTGAGGGTCAGGCTTCGGGGAAGGGTTAGGGTTAGGGTTCGGGCTAGGGTTAGGGTTAGGGGACGGGGACGGTTTAGGGTCCAGGTGAGGGTACAGCAACGCTTTAGGGGGAGCGTGCGTGTGAGGGCGCGGGTTAGTGTTAGCGTACGGCTTAGGATTAGGGGACGGGTGAGGGTCAGGCTTCGGGGAAGGGTTAGGGTTAGGGTTCGGGCTAGGGTTAGGGTTAGGGGACGGGGACGGTTTAGGGTCCAGGTGAGGGTACGGCAACGCTTTAGGGGGAGCGTGCGTGTGAGGGCGCGGGTTAGTGTTAGCGTACGGGTTAGGATTAGGGGACGGGTGAGGGTCAGGCTTCGGGGAAGGGTTAGTGTTAGGGTTCGGGCTAGCGTTAGGGTTAGGGGACGGGGACGGTTTAGGGTCCAGGTGAGGGTACGGTAACGCTTTAGGGGGAGCGTGCGTGTGAGGGCGCGGGTTAGTGTTAGCGTACGGTTTAGGATTAGGGGACGGTTGAGTGTCAGGCTTCGGGAAAGTGTTATGGTTAGGGTTCGGGCTAGGGTTAGGGTTAGGGGACGGGGACGGTTTAGGGTCCAGGTGAGGGTACGGCAACGCTTTAGGGGGAGCGTGCGTGTGAGGGCGCGGGTTAGTGTTAGCGTACGGGTTAGGATTAGGGGACGGGTGAGGGTCAGGCTTCGGGGAAGGGTTAGCGTTAGGGTTCGGGCTAGGGTTAGGGTTAGGGGACGGGGACGGTTTAGGGTCCAGGTGAGGGTACGGCAATGCTTTAGGGGGAGCGTGCGTGTGAGGGCGCGGGTTAGTGTTAGCGTACGGGTTAGGATTAGGAGACGGGTGAGGGTCAGGCTTCGGGGAAGGGTTAGGGTTAAGGTTCGGGCTAGGGTTAGGGTTAGGGGACGGGGACGGTTTAGGGTCCAGGTGAGGGTACGGCAACGCTTTAGGGGGAGCGTGCGTGTGAGGGCGCGGGTTAGTGTTAGCGTACGGGTTAGGATTAGGGGACGTGTGAGGGTCAGGCTTCGGGGAAGGGTTAGGGTTAGGGTTCGGGCTAGGGTTAGGGTTAGGGGACGGGGACGGTTTAGGGTCCAGTTGAGGGTACGGCAACGCTTTAGGGGGAGCGTGCGTGTGAGGGCGCGGGTTAGTGTTAGCGTACGGGTTAGGATTAGGGGACGGGTGAGGGTCAGGCTTCGGGGAAGGGTTAGGGTTAGGGTTCTGTCTAAGGTTAGGGTTAGGGGACGGGGACGGTTTAGGGTCCAGGTGAGGGTACGGCCACGCTTTTGGGGGAGTGTGCGTGTGAGGGCGCGCGATAGCGTTAGCGTACGGGTTAGGATTAGGGGACGTGTGAGGGTCAGGCTTCGGGGAAGTGTTAGGGTTAAAGTTCGGGCTAGGGTTAGGGTTAGGGGACGGGGTCGGTTTAGGGTCCAGGTGAGGGTACGGCAACCCTTTAGGGGGAGCGTGCGTGTGAGGGCGCGGGTTAGTGTTAGCGTACGGGTTAGGATTAGGGGACGGGTAGGGTCAGGCTTCGGGGAAGGGTTAGGGTTAGGGTTTGGGCTAGGGTTAGGGTTAGGGGACGGGGACGGTTTAGGGTCCAGGTTAGGGTACGGCAACGCTTTAGGGGGAGCGTGCGTGTGAGGGCGCGGGTTAGTGTTAGCGTACGGGTTAGGATTAGGGGACGGGTGAGGGTCAGGCTTCTGGGAAGGGTTAGGGTTAGGGTTCGGGCTAGGGTTAGGGTTAGGGGACGGGGACGGTTTAGGGTCCAGGTGAGGGTACGGCAACGCTTTAGGGGGAGCGTGCGTGTGAGGGTGCGGGTTAGTGTTAGCGTACGGGTTAGGATTAGGGGACGGGTGACGGTCAGGCTTCGGGGAAGGGTTAGGCTTAGGGTTCGGGCTAGGGTTAGGGTTAGGGGACGGGGACGGTTTAGGGTCCAAGTGAGGGTACGGCAACGCTTTAGGGGGAGCGTGCGTGTGAGGGCGCGGGTTAGTGTTAGCGTACGGGTTAGGATTAAGGGACGGGTGAGGGTCAGGCTTTGGGGAAGGGTTAGGGTTAGGGTTCGGGCTAGGGTTAGGGTTAGGGGATGGGCACGGTTTAGGGTCCAGGTGAGGGTACGGCAACGCTTTAGGGGGAGCGTGCGTGTGAGGGCGCGGGTTAGTGTTAGCGTACGGGTTAGGATTAGGGGACGGGTGAGGGTCAGGCATCGGGGAAGGGTTAGGGTTAAGGTTCGGGCTAGGGTTAGGGTTAGGGGACGGGGACGGTTTAGGGTCCAGGTGAGGGTACAGCAACGCTTTAGGGGGAGCGTGCATGTGAGGGCGCGGGTTAGTGTTAGCGTTCGGGTTAGGATTAGGGGACGGGTGAGGGTCAGGCTTCGGGGAAGGGTTAGGGTTAGGGTTCGGGCTAGGGTTAGGGTTAGGGGATGGGGACGGTTTAGGGCCCAGGTGAGGGTACGGCAACGCTTTAGGGGGAGCGTGCGTGTGAGGGCGCGGGTTAGTGTTAGCGTACGGCTTAGGATTAGGGGACGGGTGAGGGTCAGGCTTCGGGGAAGGGTTAGGGTTAGGGTTTGGTCTAGGGTTAGGGTTAGGGGACGGGGACGGTTTAGGGTCCAGGTGAGGGTACGGCAACGCTTTAGGGGGAGCGTGCGTGTGAGCGCGCGGGTTAGTGTTAGCGTACGGGTTAGGATTAGGGGACGGGTGAGGGTCAGGCTTCGGGGAAGGGTTAGGGTTAGGGTTCGGGCTAGGGTTAGGGTTAGGGGACGGGGACGGTTTAGGGTGCAGGTGAGGGTACGGCAACGCTTTAGGGGGAGCGTGCGTGTGAGGGCGCGGGTTAGTGTTAGCGTACGGTTAGGATTAGGGGACGGGTGAGGGTCAGGCTTCGGGGAAGGGTTAGGGTTAGGGTTCGGGCTAGGGTTAGGGTTAGGGGACGGGGACGGTTTAGGGTCCAGGTGAGGGTACGGCAACGCTTTAGGGGGAGCGTGCGTGTGAGGGCGCGGGTTAGTGTTAGCGTACGGGTTAGGATTAGGGGACGGGTGAGGGTCAGGCTTCGGGGAAGGGTTAGGGTTAGGGTTCGGGCTAGGGTTAGGGTTAGGGGACGGGGACGGTTTAGGGTCCAGGTGAGGGTACGGCAACGCTTTAGGGGGAGCGTGCGTGTGAGGGCGCGAGTTAGTGTTAGCGTACGGGTTAGGATTAGGGGACGGGTGAGGGTCAGGCTTCGGGGAAGGGTTAGGGTTATGGTTCGGGCTAGGGTTAGGGTTAGGGGACGGGGACGGTTTCGGGTCCAGGTGAGGGTACGGCAACGCTTTAGGGGGAGCGTGCGTGTGAGGGCGCGGGTTATTGTTAGCGTACGGGTTAGGATTAGGGGACGGGTGAGGGTCAGGCTTCGGGGAAGGGTTAGGGTTAGGGTTCGGGCTAGGGTTAGGGTTAGGGGACGGGGACGGTTTAGGGTCCAGGTGAGGGTACGGCAACGCTTTAGGGGGAGCGTACGTGTGAGGGCGCGGGTTAGTGTTAGTGTACGGGTTAGGATTAGGGGACGGGTGAGGGTCAGGCATCGGGGAAGGGTTAGGGTTAGGGTTCGGGCTAGGGTTAGGGTTAGGGGACGGGGACGGTTCAGGGTCCAGGTGAGGGTACGGCAACGCTTTAGGGGGAGCATGCGTGTGAGGGCGCGGGTTAGTGTTAGCGTACGGGTTAGGATTAGGGGACGGGTGAGGGTCAGGCTTCGGGGAAGGGTTAGGGTTAGGGTTTTGGCTAGGGTTAGGGTTAGGGGACGGGGACGGTTTAGGGTCCAGGTGAGGGTACGACAACGCTTTAGGGGGAGCGTGCGTGTGAGGGCGCGGGTTAGTGTTAGCGTACGGGTTAGGATTAGGGGATGGGTGAGGGTCAGGCTTCGGGGAAGGGTGAGGGTTAGGGTTCGGGCTAGGGTTAGGGTTAGGAGACGGGTACGGTTTCGGGTCCAGGTGAGGGTACGGCAACGCTTTAGGGGGAGCGTGCGTGTGAGGGCGCGGGTTAGTGTTAGCGTACGGGTTAGGATTAGGGAACGGGTGAGTGTCAGGCTTCGTGGAAGGGTTAGGGTTAGGGTTCGGGCTAGGGTTAGGGTTAGGGGACGGGGACGGTTTCGGGTCCAGGTGAGGGTACGGCAACGCTTTAGGGGGAGCGTGCGTGTGAGGGCGCGGGTTAGTGTTAGCGTACGGGTTAGGATTAGGGGACGGGTGAGCGTCAGGCTTCGGGGAAGGGTTAGGGTTAGGGTTCGGGCTAGGGTTAGGGTTAGGGGACGGGGACGGTTTAGGGTCCAGGTGAGGGTACGGCAACGCTTTAGGGGGAGCGTGCGTGTGAGGGCGCGGGTTAGTGTTAGCGTACGGTTAGGATTAGGGGACGGGTGAGGGTCAGGCTTCGGGGAAGGGTTAGGGTTAGGGTTCGGGCTAGGGTTAGGGTTAGGGGACGGGGACGGTTTCGGGTCCAGGTGAGGGTACGGCAACGTTTTAGGGGGAGCGTGCGTGTGAGGGCGCGGGTTAGTGATAGCGTACGGGTTAGGATTAGGGGACGGGTGAGGGTCAGGCTTCGGGGAAGGGTTAGGGTTAGGGTTCGGGCTAGGGTTAGGGTTAGGGGACGGGGACGGTTTAGGGTCCAGGTGAGGGTACGGCAACGCTTTAGGGGGAGCGTGCGTGTGAGGGCGCGGGTTAGTGTTAGCGTACGGGTTAGGATTAGGGGACGGGTGAGGGTCAGGCTTCTGGGAAGGGTTAGGGATAGGGTTCGGGCTAGGGTTAGGGTTAGGGGACGGGGACGGTTTAGGGTCCAGGTGAGGGTACGGCAACGCTTTAGGGGGAGCGTGCGTGTGAGGGCGCGGGTTAGTGTTAGCGTACGGGTTAGGATTAGGGGACGGGTGAGGGTCAGGCTTCGGGTAAGGGTTAGGGTAAGGGTTCGGGCTAGGGTTAGGGTTAGGGGATGGGGAAGGTTTAGGGTCCAGGTGAGGGTACGGCAACGCTTTAGGGGGAGCGTGCGTGTGAGGGCGTGGGTTAGTGTTAGCGTACGGGTTAGGATTAGGGGACGGGTGAGGGTCAAGCTTCGGGGAAGGGTTAGGTTTAGGGTTCGTGCTAGGGTAAGGGTTAAGGGACGGGGACGGTTTCGGGTCCAGGTGAGGGTACGGCAACGCTTTAGGGGGAGCATGCGTGTGAGGACGCGGGTTAGTGTTAGCGTACTGGTTAGGATTAGGGGACGGGTGAGGGTCAGGCTTCGGGGAAGGGTTAGGGTTAGGGTTCGGGCTAGGGTTAGGGTTAGGGGACGGGGACGGTTTAGGGTCCAGGTGAGGGTACGGCAACGCTTTAGGGGGAGCGTACGTGTGAGGGCGCGGGTTAGTGTTAGCGTACGGGTTAGGATTAGGGGACGGGTGAGGGTCAGGCTTCGGGGAAGGGTTAGGGTTAGGGTTCGGGCTAGGGTTAGGGTTAGGGGACGGGAACGGTTCAGGGTCCAGGTGAGGGTACGGCAACGCTTTAGGGGGAGCATGCGTGTGAGGGCGCGGGTTAGTGTTAGCGTACGGGTTAGGATTAGGGGACGGGTGAGGGTCAGGCTTCGGGGAAGGGTTAGGGTTAGGGTTTTGGCTAGGGTTAGGGTTAGGGGACGGGGACGGTTTAGGGTCCAGGTGAGGGTACGACAACGCTTTAGGGGGAGCGTGCGTGTGAGGGCGCGGGTTAGTGTTAGCGTACGGGTTAGGATTAGGGGATGGGTGAGGGTCAGGCTTCGGGGAAGGGTGAGGGTTAGGGTTCGGGCTAGGGTTAGGGTTAGGGGACGGGTACGGTTTCGGGTCCAGGTGAGGGTACGGCAACGCTTTAGGGGGAGCGTGCGTGTGAGGGCGCGGGTTAGTGTTAGCGTACGGGTTAGGATTAGGGAACGGGTGAGGGTCAGGCTTCGTGGAAGGGTTAGGGTTAGGGTTCGGGCTAGGGTTAGGGTTAGGGGACGGGGACGGTTTCGGGTCCAGGTGAGGGTACGGCAACGCTTTAGGGGGAGCGTGCGTGTGAGGGCGCGGGTTAGTGTTAGCGTACGGTTAGGATTAGGGGACGGGTGAGGGTCAGGCTTCGGGGAAGGGTTAGGGTTAGGGTTCGGGCTAGGGTTAGGGTTAGGGGACGGGGACGGTTTCGGGTCCAGGTGAGGGTACGGCAACGTTTTAGGGGGAGCGTGCGTGTGAGGGCGCGGGTTAGTGATAGCGTACGGGTTAGGATTAGGGGACGGGTGAGGGTCAGGCTTCGGGGAAGGGTTAGGGTTAGGGTTCGGGCTAGGGTTAGGGTTAGGGGACGGGGACGGTTTAGGGTCCAGGTGAGGGTACGGCAACGCTTTAGGGGGAGCGTGCGTGTGAGGGCGCGGGTTAGAGTTAGCGTACGGGTTAGGATTAGGGGACGGGTGAGGGTCAGGCTTCTGGGAAGGGTTAGGGTTAGGGTTCGGGCTAGGGTTAGGGTTAGGGGACGGGGACGGTTTAGGGTCCTGGTGAGGGTACGGCAACGCTTTAGGGGGAGCGTGCGTGTGAGGGCGCGGGTTAGTGTTAGCGTACGGGTTAGGATTAGGGGACGGGTGAGGGTCAGGCTTCGGGTAAGGGTTAGGGTAAGGGTTCGGGCTAGGGTTAGGGTTAGGGGATGGGGAAGGTTTAGGGTCCAGGTGAGGGTACGGCAACGCTTTAGGGGGAGCGTGCGTGTGAGGGCGCGGGTTAGTGTTAGCGTACGGGTTAGGATTAGGGGACGGGTGAGGGTCAAGCTTCGGGGAAGGGTTAGGTTTAGGGTTCGTGCTAGGGTAAGGGTTAAGGGACGGGGACGGTTTCGGGTCCAGGTGAGGGTACGGCAACGCTTTAGGGGGAGCATGCGTGTGAGGACGCGGGTTAGTGTTAGCGTACTGGTTAGGATTAGGGGACGGGTGAGGGTCAAGCTTCGGGGAAGGGTTAGGGTTAGGGTTCGGGCTAGGGTTAGGGTTAGGGGACGGGGACGGTTTAGGGTCCAGGTGAGGGTACGGCAACGCTTTAGGGGGAGCGTACGTGTGAGGGCGCGGGTTAGTGTTAGCGTACGGGTTAGGATTAGGGGACGGGTGAGGGTCAGGCTTCGGGGAAGGGTTAGGGTTAGGGTTCGGGCTAGGGTTAGGGTTAGGGGACGGGGACGGTTCAGGGTCCAGGTGAGGGTACGGCAACACTTTAGGGGGAGCATGCGTGTGAGGGCGCGGGTTAGTGTTAGCGTACGGGTTAGGATTAGGGGACGGGTGAGGGTCAGGCTTCGGGGAAGGGTTAGGGTTAGGGTTTTGGCTAGGGTTAGGGTTAGGGGACGGGGACGGTTTAGGGTCCAGGTGAGGGTACGACAACGCTTTAGGGGGAGCGTGCGTGTGAGGGCGCGGGTTAGTGTTAGCGTACGGGTTAGGATTAGGGGATGGGTGAGGGTCAGGCTTCGGGGAAGGGTGAGGGTTAGGGTTCGGGCTAGGGTTAGGGTTAGGGGACGGGTACGGTTTCGGGTCCAGGTGAGGGTACGGCAACGCTTTAGGGGGAGCGTGCGTGTGAGGGCGCGGGTTAGTGTTAGCGTACGGGTTAGGATTAGGGAACGGGTGAGGGTCAGGCTTCGTGGAAGTGTTAGGGTTAGGGTTCGGGCTAGGGTTAGGGTTAGGGGACGGGGACGGTTTAGGGTCCAGGTGAGGGTACGGCAACGCTTTAGGGGGAGCGTGCGTGTGAGGGCGCGGATTAGTGTTAGCGTACGGGTTAGGATTAGGGGACGGGTTAGCGTCAGGCTTCGGGGAAGGGTTAGGGTTAGGGTTCGGGCTAGGGTTAGGGTTAGGGGACGGGGACGGTTTAGGGTCCAGGTGAGGGTATGGCAACGCTTTAGGGGGAGCGTGCGTGTGAGGGCGCGGGTTAGTGTTAGCGTACGGGTTAGGATTAGGGGACGGGTGAGGGTCAGGCTTCGGGGAAGGGTTAGAGTTAGGGTTCGGGCTAGGGTAAGGGTTAAGGGACGGGGACGGTTTCGGGTCCAGGTGAGGGTACGGCAACGCTTTAGGGGGAGCGTGCGTGTGAGGGCGCGGGTTAGTGTTAGCGTACGGGTTAGGATTAGGGGACGGGTGAGGGTCAGGCTTCGGGGAAGGGTTAGGGTTAGGGTTCGGGCTAGGGTTAGGGTTAGGGGACGGGGACGGTTTAGGGTCCAGGTGAGGGTACGGCAACGCTTTAGGGGGAGCGTGCGTGTGAGGGCGCGGGTTAGTGTTAGCGTACGGGTTAGGATTAGGGGACGGGTGAGGGTCAGGCTTTGGGGAAGGGTTAGGGTTAGGGTTCGGGCTAGGGTTAGGGTTAGGGGACGGGGATGGTTTAGGGTCCAGGTGAGGGTACGGCAACGCTTTAGGGGGAGTGTGCGTGTGAGGGCGCGCGTTAGTGTTAGCGTACGGGTTAGGATTAGGGGACGGGTGAGGGTCAGGCTTCAGGGAAGGATTAGGGTCAGGGTTCGGGCTAGGGTTAGGGTTAGGGGACGGGGACGGTTTAGGGTCCAGGTGAGGGTACGGCAACGCTTTAGGGGGAGCGTGCGTGTGAGGGCGCGGGTTAGTGTTAGCGTACGGCTTAGGATTAGGGGACGTGTGAGGGTCAGGCTTCGGGGAAGGGTTAGGGTTAGGGTTCGGGCTAGGGTTAGGGTTAGGGGACGGGGACGGTTTAGGGTCCAGGTGAGGGTACGGCAACGCTTTAGGGGGAGCGTGCGTGTGAGGGCGCGGGTTAGTGTTAGCGTACGGGTTAGGATTAGGGGACGGGTGAGGGTCAGGCTTCGGGGAAGGGTTAGGGTTAGGGTTCGGGCTAGGGTTAGGGTTAGGGGACGGGGACGGTTTAGGGTCCAGGTGAGGGTACGGCAATGCTTTAGGGGGAGCGTGCGTGTGAGGGCGCGGGTTAGTGTTAGCGTACGGGTTAGGATTAGGGGACGGGTGAGGGTCAGGCTTCGGGGAAGGGTTAGGGTTAGGGTTCGGGCTAGGGTTAGGGTTAGGGGACGGGAACGGTTCAGGGTCCAGGTGAGGGTACGGCAACGCTTTAGGGGGAGCATGCGTGTGAGGGCGCGGGTTAGTGTTAGCGTACGGGTTAGGATTAGGGGACGGGTGAGGGTCAGGCTTCGGGGAAGGGTTAGGGTTACGGTTTTGGCTAGGGTTAGGGTTAGGGGACGGGGACGGTTTAGGGTCCAGGTGAGTGTACGACAACGCTTTAGGGGGAGCGTGCGTGTGAGGGCGCGGGTTAGTGTTAGCGTACGGGTTAGGATTAGGGGATGGGTGAGGGTCAGGCTTCGGGGAAGGGTGAGGGTTAGGGTTCGGGCTAGGGTTAGGGTTAGGGGACGGGTACGGTTTCGGGTCCAGGTGAGGGTACGGCAACGCTTTAGGGGGAGCGTGCGTGTGAGGGCGCGGGTTAGTGTTAGCGTACGGGTTAGGATTAGGGAACGGTTGAGGGTCAGGCTTCGTGGAAGGGTTAGGGTTAGGGTTCGGGCTAGGGTTAGGGTTAGGGGACGGGGACGGTTTCGGGTCCAGGTGAGGGTACGGCAACGCTTTAGGGGGAGCGTGCGTGTGAGGGCGCGGGTTAGTGTTAGCGTACGGTTAGGATTAGGGGACGGGTGAGGGTCAGGCTTCGGGGAAGGGTTAGGGTTAGGGTTCGGGCTAGGGTTAGGGTTAGGGGACGGGGACGGTTTCGGGTCCAGGTGAGGGTACGGCAACGTTTTAGGGGGAGCGTGCGTGTGAGGGCGCGGGTTAGTGATAGCGTACGGGTTAGGATTAGGGGACGGGTGAGGGTCAGGCTTCGGGGAAGGGTTAGGGTTAGGGTTCGGGCTAGGGTTAGGGTTAGGGGACGGGGACGGTTTAGGGTCCAGGTGAGGGTACGGCAACGCTTTAGGGGGAGCGTGCGTGTGAGGGCGCGGGTTAGAGTTAGCGTACGGGTTAGGATTAGGGGACGGGTGAGGGTCAGGCTTCTGGGAAGGGTTAGGGTTAGGGTTCGGGCTAGGGTTAGGGTTAGGGGACGGGGACGGTTTAGGGTCCAGGTGAGGGTACGGCAACGCTTTAGGGGGAGCGTGCGTGTGAGGGCGCGGGTTAGTGTTAGCGTACGGGTTAGGATTAGGGGACGGGTGAGGGTCAGGCTTCGGGTAAGGGTTAGGGTAAGGGTTCGGGCTAGGGTTAGGGTTAGGGGATGGGGAAGGTTTAGGGTCCAGGTGAGGGTACGGCAACGCTTTAGGGGGAGCGTGCGTGTGAGGGCGCGGGTTAGTGTTAGCGTACGGGTTAGGATTAGGGGACGGGTGAGGGTCAAGCTTCGGGGAAGGGTTAGGTTTAGGGTTCGTGCTAGGGTAAGGGTTAAGGGACGGGGACGGTTTCGGGTCCAGGTGAGGGTACGGCAACGCTTTAGGGGGAGCATGCGTGTGAGGACGCGGGTTAGTGTTAGCGTACTGGTTAGGATTAGGGGACGGGTGAGGGTCAAGCTTCGGGGAAGGGTTAGGGTTAGGGTTCGGGCTAGGGTTAGGGTTAGGGGACGGGGACGGTTTAGGGTCCAGGTGAGGGTACGGCAACGCTTTAGGGGGAGCGTACGTGTGAGGGCGTGGGTTAGTGTTAGCGTACGGGTTAGGATTAGGGGACGGGTGAGGGTCAGGCTTCGGGGAAGGGTTAGGGTTAGGGTTCGGGCTAGGGTTAGGGTTAGGGGACGGGGACGGTTCAGGGTCCAGGTGAGGGTACGGCAACACTTTAGGGGGAGCATGCGTGTGAGGGCGCGGGTCAGTGTTAGCGTACGGGTTAGGATTAGGGGACGGGTGAGGGTCAGGCTTCGGGGAAGGGTTAGGGTTAGGGTTTTGGCTAGGGTTAGGGTTAGGGGACGGGGACGGTTTAGGGTCCAGGTGAGGGTACGACAACGCTTTAGGGGGAGCGTGCGTGTGAGGGCGCGGGTTAGTGTTAGCGTACGGGTTAGGATTAGGGAACGGGTGAGGGTCAGGCTTCGTGGAAGTGTTAGGGTTAGGGTTCGGGCTAGGGTTAGGGTTAGGAGACGGGGACGGTTTAGGGTCCAGGTGAGGGTACGGCAACGCTTTAGGGGGAGCGTGCGTGTGAGGGCGCGGATTAGTGTTAGCGTACGGGTTAGGATTAGGGGACGGGTGAGCGTCAGGCTTCGGGGAAGGGTTAGGGTTAGGGTTCGGGCTAGGGTTAGGGTTAGGGGACGGGGACGGTTTAGGGTCCAGGTGAGGGTACGGCAACGCTTTAGGGGGAGCGTGCGTGTGAGGGCGCGGGTTAGTGTTAGCGTACGGGTTAGGATTAGGGGAAGGGTGAGGGTCAGGCTTCGGGGAAGGGTTAGGGTTAGGGTTCGGGCTAGGGTAAGGGTTAAGGGACGGGGACGGTTTCGGGTCCAGGTGAGGGTACGGCAACGCTTTAGGGGGAGCGTGCGTGTGAGGGCGCGGGTTAGTGTTAGCGTACGGGTTAGGATTAGGGGACGGGTGAGGGTCAGGCTTCGGGGAAGGGTTAGGGTTAGGGTTCGGGCTAGGGTTAGGGTTAGGGGACGGGGACGGTTTCGGGTCCAGTTGAGGGTACGGCAACGCTTTAGGGGGAGCGTGCGTTTGAGGGCGCGGGTTAGTGTTAGCGTACGGGTTAGGATTAGGGGACGGGTGAGGGTCAGGCTTCGGGGAAGGGTTAGGGCTAGGGTTCGGGCTAGGGTTAGGGTTAGGGGACGGGGACGGTTTAGGGTCCAGGTGAGGGTACGGCAACGCTTTAGGGGGAGCGTGCGTGTGAGGGCGCGGGTTAGTGTCAGCGTACGGGTTAGGATTAGGGGACGGGTGAGTGTCAGGCTTCGGGGAAGGGTTAGGGTTAGGGTTCGGGCTAGGGTTAGGGTTAGGGGACGGGGACGGTTTAGGGTCCAGGTGAGGGTACGGCAACGCTTTAGGGGGAGCGTGCGTGTGAGGGCGCGGGTTAGTGTTAGCGTACGGGTTAGGATTAGGGGACGGGTGAGGGTCAGGCTTTGGGGAAGGGTTAGGGTTAGGGTTCGGGCTAGGGTTAGGGTTAGGGGACGGGGACGGTTCAGGGTCCAGGTGAGGGTACGGCAACGCTTTAGGGGGAGCATGCGTGTGAGGGCGCGGGTTAGTGTTAGCGTACGGGTTAGGATTAGGGGACGGGTGAGGGTCAGGCTTCGGGGAAGGGTTAGGGTTAGGGTTCGGGCTAGGGTTAGGGTTAGGGGACGGGGACGGTTTCGGGTCCAGGTGAGGGTACGGCAACGCTTTAGGGGGAGCGTGCGTGTGAGGGCGCGGGTTAGTGTTAGCGTACGGGTTAGGATTAGGGGACGGGTGAGGGTCAGGCTTCGGGGAAGGGTTAGGGTTAGGGTTCGGGCTAGGGTTAGGGTTAGGGGACGGGGACGGTTTAGGGTCCAGGTGAGGGTACAGCAACGCTTTAGGGGGAGCGTGCGTGTGAGGGCGCGGGTTAGTGTTAGCGTACGGGTTAGGATTAGGGGACGGGTGAGGGTCAGGCTTCGGGGAAGTGTTAGGGTTAGGGTTCGGGCTAGGGTTAGGGTTAGGGGACGGGGACGGTTTAGGGTCCAGTTGAGGGTACGGCAACGCTTTAGGGGGAGCGTGCGTGTGAGGGCGCGCGTTAGTGTTAGCGTACGGGTTAGGATTAGGGGACGGGTGAGGGTCAGGCTTCGGGGAAGGGTTAGGGTTAGGGTTCGGGCTAGGGTTAGTGTTAGGGGACGGGGATGGTTTAGGGTCCAGGTGAGGGTACGGCAACGCTTTAGGGGGAGTGTGCGTGTGAGGGCGCGCGTTAGTGTTAGCGTACGGGTTAGGATTAGGGGACGGGTGAGGGTCAGGCTTCAGGGAAGGATTAGGGTCAGGGTTCGGGCTAGGGTTAGGGTTAGGGGACGGGGACGGTTTAGGGTCCAGGTGAGGGTACGGCAACGCTTTAGGGGGAGCGTGCGTGTGAGGGCGCGGGTTAGTGTTAGCGTACGGCTTAGGATTAGGGGACGTGTGAGGGTCAGGCTTCGGGGAAGGGTTAGGGTTAGGGTTCGGGCTAGGGTTAGGGTTAGGGGACGGGGACGGTTTAGGGTCCAGGTGAGGGTACGGCAACGCTTTAGGGGGAGCGTGCGTGTGAGGGCGCGGGTTAGTGTTAGCGTACGGGTTAGGATTAGGGGACGGGTGAGGGTCAGGCTTCGGGGAAGGGTTAGGGTTAGGGTTCGGGCTAGGGTTAGGGTTAGGGGACGGGGACGGTTTAGGGTCCAGGTGAGGGTACGGCAACGCTTTAGGGGGAGCGTGCGTGTGAGGGCGCGGGTTAGTGTTAGCGTACGGGTTAGGATTAGGGGACGGGTGAGGGTCAGGCTTCGGGGAAGGGTTAGGGTTAGGGTTCGGGCTAGGGTTAGGCTTAGGGGACGGGGACGGTTTAGGGTCCAGGTGAGGGTACGGCAACGCTTTAGGGGGAGCGTGCGTGTGAGGGCGCGGGTTAGTGTTAGCGTATGGGTTAGGATTAGGGGACGAGTGAGGGTCAGGCTTCGGGTAAGGGTTAGGCTTAGGGTTCGGGCTAGGGTTAGGGTAGGTTTAGGGGACGGGGACGATTTAGGGTCCAGGTGAGGGTACGGCAACGCTTTCTGGGGAGCGTGCGTGTGAGGGCACGGGTTAGTGTTAGCGTACGGGTTAGGATTAGGGGACGGGTGAGGGTCAGGCTTCGGGGAAGAGTTAGGGTTAGGGTTCGGGCTAGGGTTAGGGTTAGGGGACGGGGACGGTTTAGGGTCCAGGTGAGGGTACGGCAACGCTTTAGGGGGAGCGTGCTTGTGAGGGCGCTGGTTAGTGTTAGCGTATGGGTTAGGATTAGGGGACGGGTGAGGGTCAGGCTTCGGGGAAGGATTAGGGTTAGGGTTCGGGCTAGGGATAGGGTTAGGGGACGGGGACGGTTTAGGGTCCAGGTGAGGGTACGGCAACGCTTTAGGGGGAGCGTGCGTGTGAGAGCGCGGGTTAGTGTTAGCTTACGGGTTAGGATTAAGGGACAGGTGAGGGTCAGGCTTCGGGGAAGGGTTAGGGTTAGGGTTCGGGCTAGGGTTAGGGTTAGGGGACGGGGACGGTTTAGGGTCCAGGTGAGGGTACGGCAACGCTTTAGGGGGAGCGTGCGTGTGAGGGCGCGGGTTAGTGTTAGCGTACGGGTTAGGATTAGGTGACGGGTGAGGGTCAGGCTTCGGGGAAGGGTTAGGGTTAGGGTTCGGGCTAGGGTTAGGGTTAGGGGACGGGGACGGTTTAGGGTCCAGGTGAGGGTACGGCAACGCTTTAGGGGGAGCGAGCATGTGAGGGCGCGGGGTAGTGTTAGCGTACTGGTTAGGATTAGGGGACGTTTGAGGGTCAGGCTTCGGGGAAGGGTTAGGGTTAGGGTTCGGGCTAGGGTTAGGGTTAGGGGATGGGGACGATTTAGGGTGCAGGTAAGAGTACAGCAACGCTTTAGGGGGAGCGTGCGTGTGAGGGCGAGGGTTAGTGTTAGCGTACGTGTTAGGATTAGGGGACGGGTGAGGGTCAGGCTTCGGGGAAGGGTTAGGGTTAGGGTTCTGGCTAGGGTTAGGGTTAAGGGACGGGGACGGTTTAGGGTCCAGGTGAGGGTACGGCAACGCTTTAGGGGGAGCGTGCGTGTGAGGGCGCGGGTTAGTGTTAGCGTACGGGTTAGGATTAGGGGACGGGTGAGGGTCAGGCTTCGGGGAAGTGTTAGGGTTAGGGTTCGGGCTAGGGTTAGGGTTAGGGGACGGGGATGGTTTAGGGTCCAGGTGAGGGTACGGCAACGCTATAGGGGGAGCGTGCGTGTGAGGGCGCGGGTTAGTGTTAGCGTACGTGTTAGGATTGGGGACGGGTGAGGGTCAGGCTTCGGGGAAGGGTTAGGGTTAGGGTTCGGGCTAGGGTTAGGGTTAGGGGACGGGGATGGTTTAGGGTCCAGGTGAGGGTACGGCAACGCTTTAGGGGGAGCGTGCGTGTGAGGGCGCGGGTTAGTGTTAGCGTACGGGTTAGGTTTAGGGGACGGGTGAGGGTCAGGCTTCGGGGAAGGGTTAGGGTTAGGGTTCGGGCTAGGGTTAGGCTTAGGGGACGGGGACGGTTTAGGGTCCAGGTGAGGGTACGGCAACGCTTTAGGAGGAGCGTGCGTGTGAGGGCGCGGGTTAGTGTTAGCGTACGGCTTAGGATTAGGGGACTGGTGAGGGTCAGGCTTCGGGGAAGGGTTAGGGTTAGGGTTCGGGCTAGGGTTAGGGGACGGGGACGGGGACGGTTTAGGGTCCAGGTGAGGGTACGGCAACGCTTTAGGGGGAGCGTGCGTGTGAGGGCGCGGGTTAGTGTTAGCGTACGGGTTAGGATTAGGGGACGGGTGAGGGTCAGGCTTCGGGGAAGGGTTAGGGTTAGGGTTCGGGCTAGGGTTAGGGTTAGGGGACGGGGACGGTTTAGGGTCCAGGTGAGGGTACGGCAACGCTTTAGGGGGAGCGTGCGTGTGAGGGCGCGGGTTAGTGTTAGCGTACGGGTTAGGATTAGGGGACGGGTGAGGGTCAGGCTTCGGGGAAGGGTTAGGGTTAGGGTTCGGGCTAGGGTTAGGCTTAGGGGACGGGGACAGTTTAGGGTCCAGGTGAGGGTACGGCAACGCTTTAGGGGGAGCGTGCGTGTGAGGGCGCGGGTTAGTGTTAGCGTATGGGTTAGGATTAGGGGACGGGTGAGGGTCAGGCTTCGGGGAAGGGTTAGGCTTAGGGTTCGGGCTAGGGTTAGGGTTAGGGGACGGGGACGATTTAGGGTCCAGGTGAGGGTACGGCAACGCTTTAGGGGGAGCGTGCGTGTGAGGGCGCGGGTTAGTGTTAGCGTACGGGTTAGGATTAGGGGACGGGTGTGGGTCAGGCTTCGGGGAAGAGTTAGGGTTAGGGTTCGGGCTAGGGTTAGGGTTAGGGGACGGGGACGGTTTAGGGTCCAGGTGAGGGTACGGCAACGCTTTAGGGGGAGCGTGCATGTGAGGGCGCTGGTTAGTGTTAGCGTACGGGTTAGGATTAGGGGACGGGTGAGGGTCAGGCTTCGGGGATGGATTAGGGTTAGGGTTCGGGCTAGGGATAGGGTTAGGGGACGGGGACGGTTTAGGGTCCAGGTGAGGGTACGGCAACGCTTTAGGGGGAGCGTGCTTGTGAGAGCGCGGGTTAGTGTTAGCTTACATGTTAGGATTAAGGGACGGGTGAGGGTCAGGCTTCGGGGAAGGGTTAGGGTTAGGGTTCGGGCTAGGGTTAGGGTTAGGGGACGGGGACGGTTTAGGGTCCAGGTGAGGGTACGGCAACGCTTTAGGGGGAGCGTGCGTGTGAGGGCGTGGGTTAGTGTTAGCGTACGGGTTAGGATTAGGGGACGGTTGAGGGTCAGGCTTCGGGGAAGGGTTAGGGTTAGGGTTCGGGCTAGGGTTAGGGTTAGGTGACGGGGACGGTTTAGGGTCCAGGTGAGGGTACGGCAACGCTTTAGGGGGAGCGTGCATGTGAGGGCGCGGAGTAGTGTTAGCGTACTGGTTAGGATTAGGGGACGGGTGAGGGTCAGGCTTCGGGGAAGGGTTAGGGTTAGGGTTCGGGCTAGGGTTAGGGTTAGGGGACGGGGACGGTTTAGGGTCCAGGTGAGGGTACGGCAACGCTTTAGGGGGAGCGTGTGTGTGAGGGCGCGGGTTAGTGTTAGCGTATGGCTTAGGATTAGGGGATGGGTGAGGGTCATGCTTCGGGGAAGGGTTAGGGTTAGGGCTAGGGTTAGGGTTAGGTGACGGGGACGGTTTAGGGTCCAGGTGAGGGTACGGCAACGCTTTAGGGGGAGCGAGCATGTGAGGGCGCGGGGTAGTGTTAGCGTACTGGTTAGGATTAGGGGACGGTTGAGGGTCAGGCTTCGGGGAAGGGTTAGGGTTAGGGTTCGGGCTAGGGTTAGGGTTAGGGGATGGGGACGGTTTAGGGTGCAGGTAAGACTACAGCAACGCTTTAGGGGGAGCGTGCGTGTTAGGGCGAGGGTTATTGTTAGCGTACGTGTTAGGATTAGGGGACGGGTGAGGGTCAGGCTTCGGGGAAGGGTTAGGGTTAGGGTTCTGGCTAGGGTTAGGGTTAAGGGACGGGGACGGTTTAGGGTCCAGGTGAGGGTACGGCAACGCTTTAGGGGGAGCGTGCGTGTGAGGGCGCGGGTTAGTGTTAGCGTACGGGTTAGGATTAGGGGACGGGTGAGGGTCAGGCTTCGGGGAAGGGTTAGGGTTAGGGTTCGGGCTAGGGTTAGGGTTAGGGGACGGGGATGGTTTAGGGTCCAGGTGAGGGTACGGCAACGCTATAGGGGGAGCGTGCGTGTGAGGGCGCGGGTTAGTGTTAGCGTACATGTTAGGATTGGGGACGGGTGAGGGTCAGGCTTCGGGGAAGGGTTAGGGTTAGGGTTCGGGCTAGGGTTAGGGTTAGGGGACGGGGATGGTTTAGGGTCCAGGTGAGGGTATGGCAACGCTTTAGGGGGAGCGTGCGTGTGAGGGCGCGTGTTAGTGTTAGCGTACGGGTTAGGTTTAGGGGACGGGTGAGGGTCAGGCTTCGGGGAAGGGTTAGGGTTAGGGTTCAGGCTAGGGTTAGGCTTAGGGGACGGGGACGGTTTAGGGTCCAGGTGAGGGTACGGCAACGCTTTAGGGGGAGCGTGCGTGTGAGGGCACGGGTTATTGTTAGCGTACGGGTTAGGATTAGGGGACGGGTGAGGGTCAGGCTTCGGGGAAGGGTTAGGGTTAGGGTTCGGGCTAGGGTTAGGGTTAGGGGACGGGGACGATTTAGGGTCCAGGTGAGGGTACGGCAACGCTTTAGGGGGAGCGTGCGTGTGAGGGTGCGGGTTAGTGTTAGCGTACGGGTTAGGATTAGGGGACGGGTGAGGGTCAGGCTTCGGGGAAGAGTTAGGGTTAGGGTTCGGGCTAGGGTTAGGGTTAGGGGACGGGGATGGTTTAGGGTCCAGGTGAGGGTACGGCAACGCTTTAGGGGGAGCGTGCGTGTGAGGGCGCTGGTTAGTGTTAGCGTACGGGTTAGGATTAGGGGACGGGTGAGGGTCAGGCTTCGGGGAAGGATTAGGGTTAGGGTTCGGGCTAGGGTTAGGGTTAGGGGACGGGGACGGTTTAGGGTCCAGGTGAGGGTACGGCAACGCTTTAGGGGGAGCGTGCGTGTGAGAGCGCGGGTTAGTGTTAGCGTACGGGTTAGGATTAAGGGACGGGTGAGGGTCAGGCTTCGGGGAAGGATTAGGGTTAGGGTTCGGGCTAGGGTTAGGGTTAGGGGACGGGGACGGTTTAGGGTCCAGGTGAGGGTACGGCAACGCTTTAGGGGGAGCGTGCGTGTGAGAGCGCGGGTTAGTGTTAGCGTACGGGTTAGGATTAAGGGACGGGTGAGGGTCAGGCTTCGGGGAAGGGTTAGGGTTAGGGTTCGGGCTAGGGTTAGGGTTAGGGGACGGGGACGATTTAGGGTCCATGTGAGGGTACGGCAACGCTTTAGGGGGAGCGTGCGTGTGAGGGCGCGAGTTAGTGTTAGCGTACGGGTTAGGATTAAGTGACGGGTGAGGGTCAGGCTTCGGGGAAGGGTTAGGGTTAGGGTTCGGGCTAGGGTTAGGCTTAGGGGACGGGGACGGTTTAGGGTCCAGGTGAGGGTACGGCAACGCTTTAGGGGGAGCGTGCGTGTGAGGGCGCTGGTTAGTGTTAGCGTACGGCTTAGGATTAGGGGACGGGTGAGGGTCAGGCTTCGGGGAAGGGTTAGGGTTAGGGTTCGGGCTAGGGTTAGGGTTAGGGGACGGGGACGGTTTAGGGTCCAGGTGAGGGTACGGCAACGCTTTAGGGGGAGTGTGCATGTGAGGGCGCGGGGTAGTGTTAGCGTACTGGTTAGGATTAGGGGACGGGTGAGGGTCAGGCTTCGGGGAAGGGTTAGGGTTAGGGTTCGGGCTAGGGTTAGGGTTAGGTGACGGGGACGGTTTAGGGTCCAGGTGAGGGTACGGCAACGCTTTAGGGGGAGCGAGCATGTGAGGGCGCGGGGTAGTGTTAACGTACTGGTTAGGATTAGGGGACGGTTGAGGGTCAGGCTTCGGGGAAGGGTTAGGGTTAGGGTTCGGGCTAGGGTTAGGGTTAGGGGATGGGAACGGTTTAGGGTGCAGGTAGGAGTACAGCAACGCTTTAGGGGGAGCGTGCGTGTGAGGGCGAGTGTTAGTGTTAGCGTACGTGTTAGGATTAGGGGACGGGTGAGGGTCAGGTTTCAGGGAAGGGTTAGGGTTAGGGTTCTGGCTAGGGTTAGGGTTAAGGGACGGGTACGGTTTAGGGTCCAGGTGAGGATACGGCAACGCTTTAGGGGGAGCGTGCGTGTGAGGGCGCGGGTTAGTGTTAGCGTACGGGTTAGGATTAGGGGACGGGTGAGGGTCAGGCTTCGGGGAAGGGTTAGGTTTAGGGTTCGGGCTAAGGTTAGGGTTAGGGGACATGGGATGGTGTAGGGTCCAGGTGAGGGTACGGCAACGCTTTAGGGGGAGCGTGCGTGTGAGGGCGCGGGTTAGTGTTAGCGTACGTGTTAGGATTGGGGACGGGTGAGGGTCAGGCTTCGGGGAAGGGTTAGGGTTAGGGTTCGGGCTAGGGTTAGTGTTAGGGGACGGGGATGGTTTAGAGTCCAGGTGAGGGTACGGCAAAGCTTCAGGGGGAGCGTGCGTGTGAGGGCGCGGGTTAGTGTTAGCGTACGGCTTAGGATTAGGAGACGGGTGAGGGTCAGGCTTCGGGGAAGGGTTAGGGTTAGGGTTCGGGCTAGGGTTAGGGTTAGGGGACGGGGACGGTTTAGGGTCCAGGTGAGGGTACGGCAACGCTTTAGGGGGAGCGTGCGTGTGAGGGCGCGGGTTAGTTTTAGCGTACAGGTTAGGATTAGGGGACGGGTGAGGGTCAGGCTTTGGGGAAGGGTTAGGGTTAGGATTCGGGCTAGGGTTAGGGTTAGGGGACGGGGACGGTTTCGGGTCCAGGTGAGGGTACGGCAACGCTTTAGGGGGAGCGTGCGTGTGAGGGCGCGGGTTAGTGTTCGCGTACGGGTTAGGATTAGGGGACGGGTGAGGTTCAGGCTTCGGGGAAGGGTTAGGGTTAGGGTTCGGGCTAGGGTTAGGGTTAGGGGACGGGGACGGTTTAGGGTCCAGGTGAGGGTACGGCAACGCTTTAGGGGGAGCGTGTGTGTGAGGGCGCGGGTTAGTGTTAGCGTATGGCTTAGGATTAGGGGATGGGTGAGGGTCATGGTTCGGGGAAGGGTTAGGGTTAGGGCTAGGGTTAGGGTTAGGTGACGGGGACGGTTTAGGGTCCAGGTGAGGGTACGGCAACGCTTTAGGGGGAGCGAGCATGTGAGGGCGCGGGGTAGTGTTAGCGTACTGGTTAGGATTAGGGGACGGTTGAGGGTCAGGCTTCGGGGAAGGGTTAGGGTTAGGGTTCGGGCTAGGGTTAGGGTTAGGGGATGGGGACGGTTTAGGGTGCAGGTAAGAGTACAGCAACGCTTTAGGGGGAGCGTGCGTGTTAGGGTGAGGGTTATTGTTAGCGTACGTGTTAGGATTAGGGGACGGGTGAGGGTCAGGCTTCGGGGAAGGGTTAGGGTTAGGGTTCTGGCTAGGGTTAGGGTTAAGGAACGGGGACGGTTTAGGGTCCAGGTGAGGGTACGGCAACGCTTTAGGGGGAGCGTGCGTGTGAGGGCGCGGGTTAGTGTTAGCGTACGGGTTAGGATTAGGGGACGGGTGAGGGTCAGGCTTCGGGGAAGGGTTAGGGTTAGGGTTCGGGCTAGGGTTAGGGTTAGGGGACTGGGATGGTTTAGGGTCCAGGTGAGGGTACGGCAACGCTATAGGGGGAGCGTGCGTGTGAGGGCGCGGGTTAGTGTTAGCGTACATGTTAGGATTGGGGACGGGTGAGGGTCAGGCTTCGGGGAAGGGTTAGGGTTAGGGTTCGGGCTAGGGTTAGGGTTAGGGGACGGGGATGGTTTAGGGTCCAGGTGAGGGTATGGCAACGCTTTAGGGGGAGCGTGCGTGTGAGGGCGCGTGTTAGTGTTAGCGTACGGGTTAGGTTTAGGGGACGGGTGAGGGTCAGGCTTCGGGGAAGGGTTAGGGTTAGGGTTCAGGCTAGGGTTAGGCTTAGGGGACGGGGACGGTTTAGGGTCCAGGTGAGGGTACGGCAACGCTTTAGGGGGAGCGTGCGTGTGAGGGCGCGGGTTATTGTTAGCGTACGGGTTAGGATTAGGGGACGGGTGAGGGTCAGGCTTCGGGGAAGGGTTAGGGTTAGGGTTCGGGCTAGGGTTAGGGTTAGGGGACGGGGACGATTTAGGGTCCAGGTGAGGGTACGGCAACGCTTTAGGGGGAGCGTGCGTGTGAGGGTGCGGGTTAGTGTTAGCGTACGGGTTAGGATTAGGGGACGGGTGAGGGTCAGGCTTCGGGGAAGAGTTAGGGTTAGGGTTCGGGCTAGGGTTAGGGTTAGGGGACGGGGATGGTTTAGGGTCCAGGTGAGGGTACGGCAACGCTTTAGGGGGAGCGTGCGTGTGAGGGCGCTGGTTAGTGTTAGCGTACGGGTTAGGATTAGGGGACGGGTGAGGGTCAGGCTTCGGGGAAGGATTAGGGTTAGGGTTCGGGCTAGGGTTAGGGTTAGGGGACGGGGACGGTTTAGGGTCCAGGTGAGGGTACGGCAATGCTTTAGGGGGAGCGTGCGTGTGAGAGCGCGGGTTAGTGTTAGCGTACGGGTTAGGATTAAGGGACGGGTGAGGGTCAGGCTTCGGGGAAGGATTAGGGTTAGGGTTCGGGCTAGGGTTAGGGTTAGGGGACGGGGACGGTTTAGGGTCCAGGTGAGGGTACGGCAACGCTTTAGGGGGAGCGTGCGTGCGAGAGCGCGGGTTAGTGTTAGCGTACGGGTTAGGATTAAGGGACGGGTGAGGGTCAGGCTTCGGGGAAGGGTTAGGGTTAGGGTTCGGGCTAGGGTTAGGGTTAGGGGACGGGGACGATTTAGGGTCCAGGTGAGGGTACGGCAACGCTTTAGGGGGAGCGTGCGTGTGAGGGCGAGTGTTAGTGTTAGCGTACGTGTTAGGATTAGGGGACGGGTGAGGGTCAGGTTTCAGGTAAGGGTTAGGGTTAGGGTTCTGGCTAGGGTTAGGGTTAAGGGACGGGGACGGTTTAGGGTCCAGGTGAGGATACGCCAACGCTTTAGGGGGAGCGTGCGTGTGAGGGCGCGGGTTAGTGTTAGCGTACGGGTTAGGATTAGGGGACGGGTGAGGGTCAGGCTTCGGGGAAGGGTTAGGTTTAGGGTTCGGGCTAAGGTTAGGGTTAGGGGACATGGGATGGTGTAGGGTCCAGGTGAGGGTACGGCAACAGTTTAGGGGGAGCGTGCGTGTGAGGGCGCGGGTTAGTGTTAGCGTACGTGTTAGGATTGGGGACGGGTGAGGGTCAGGCTTCGGGGAAGGGTTAGGGTTAGGGTTCGGGCTAGGGTTAGTGTTAGGGGACGGGGATGTTTTAGAGTCCAGGTGAGGGTACGGCAAAGCTTCAGGGGGAGCGTGCGTGTGAGGGCGCGGGTTAGTGTTAGCGTACGGCTTAGGATTAGGAGACGGGTGAGGGTCAGGCTTCGGGGAAGGGTTAGGGTTAGGGTTCGGGCTAGGGTTAGGGTTAGGGGACGGGGACGGTTTAGGGTCCAGGTGAGGGTACGGCAACGCTTTAGGGGGAGCGTGCGTGTGAGGGCGCGGGTTAGTTTTAGCGTACAGGTTAGGATTAGGGGACGGGTGAGGGTCAGGCTTTGGGGAAGGGTTAGGGTTAGGATTCGGGCTAGGGTTAGGGTTAGGGGACGGGGACGGTTTCGGGTCCAGGTGAGGGTACGGCAACGCTTTAGGGGGAGCGTGCGTGTGAGGGCGCGGGTTAGTGTTCGCGTACGGGTTAGGATTAGGGGACGGGTGAGGTTCAGGCTTCGGGGAAGGGTTAGGGTTAGGGTTCGGGCTAGGGTTAGGGTTAGGGGACGGGGACGGTTTAGGGTCCAGGTGAGGGTACGGCAACGCTTTAGGGGGAGCGTGCGTGTGAGGGCGCGGGTTAGTGTTAGCGTACGGGTTAGGATTAGGGGACGGGTGAGGGTCAGGCTTCGGGGAAGGGTTAGGGTTAGGGTTCGGGCTAGGGTTAGGGTTAGGGGCCGGGGACGGTTTAGGGTCCAGGTGAGGGTACGGCAACGCTTTAGGGGGAGCGTGCGTGTGAGGGCGCGGGTTAGTGTTAGCGTACGGGTTAGGATTAGGGGACGGGTGAGGTTCAGGCTTCGGGGAAGGGTTAGGGTTAGGGTTCGGGCTAGGGTTAGGGTTAGGGGACGGGGACGGTTTAGGGTCCAGGTGAGGGTACGGCAACGCTTTAGGGGGAGCGTGCATGTGAGGGCGCGGGTTAGTGTTAGCGTACGGCTTAGGATTAGGGGACGGGTGAGGGTCAGGCTTCGAGGAAGGGTTAGGGTTAGGGTTCGGGCTAGGGTTAGGGTTAGGGGACGGGGACGGTTTAGGGTCCAGGTGAGGGTACGGCAACGCTTTAGGGGGAGCGTGCGTGTGAGGGCGCGGGTTAGTTTTAGCGTACGGGTTAGGATTAGGGGACGGGTGAGGGTCAGGCTTTGGGGAAGGGTTAGGGTTAGGGTTCGGGCTAGGGTTAGGGTTAGGGGACGGGGACGGTTTAGGGTCCAGGTGAGGGTACGGCAACGCTTTAGGGGGAGCATGCGTGTGAGGGCGCGGGTTAGTGTTCGCGTACGGGTTAGGATTAGGGGACGGGTGAGGTTCAGGCTTCGGGGAAGGGTTAGGGTTAGGGTTCGGGCTAGGGTTAGGGTTAGGGGACGGGGACGGTTTAGGGTCCAGGTGAGGGTACGGCAACGCTTTAGGGGGAGCGTGCGTGTGAGGGTGCGGGTTAGTGTTAGCGTACGGGTTAGGATTAGGGGACGGGTGAGGGTCAGGCTTCGGGGAAGGGTTAGGGTTAGGGTTCGGGCTAGGGTTAGGGTTAGGGGCCGGGGACGGTTTAGGGTCCAGGTGAGGGTACGGCAACGCTTTAGGGGGAGCGTTCGTGTGAGGGCGTGGCTTAGTGTTAGCGTACGGGTTAGGATTAGGGGACGGCTGAGGTTCAGGCTTCGGGGAAGGGTTAGGGTTATGGTTCGGGCTAGGGTTAGGGTTAGGGGACGGGGACGGTTTAGGGTCCAGGTGAGGGTACGGCAACGCTTTAGGGGGAGCGTGCGTGTGAGGGCGCGGGTTAGTGTTAGCGTACGGCTTAGGATTAGGGGACGGGTGAGGGTCAGGCTTCGGGGAAGGGTTAGGGTTAGGGTTCGGGCTAGGGTTAGGGTTAGGGGACGGGGACGGTTTAGGGTCCAGGTGAGGGTACGGCAACGCTTTAGGGGGAGCGTGCGTGTGAGGGCGCGGGTTAGTGTTAGCGTACGGGTTAGGATTAGGGGACGGGTGAGGGTCAGGCTTCGGGGAAGGGTGAGGGTTAGGGTTCGAGCTAGGGTTAGGGTTAGGGGACGGGGACGGTTTAGGGTCCAGGTGAGCGTACGGCAACGCTTTAGGGGGAGCGTGCGTGTGAGGGCGCGGGTTAGTGTTAGCGTACGGGTTAGGATTAGGGGACGGGTGAGGGTCAGCCTTCCGGGAAGGGTTAGGGTTAGGGTTCGGGCTAGGGTTAGGCTTAGGGGACGGGGACGGTTTAGGGTCCAGGTGAGGGTACGGCAACGCTTTAGGGGGAGCGTGCGTGTGAGGGCGCGGGTTAGTGTTAGCGTACGGGTTAGGATTAGGGGACGGGTGAGGGTCAGGCTTCGGGGAAGGGTTAGGCTTAGGGTTCGGGCTAGGGTTAGGGTTAGGGGACGGGGACGATTTAGGGTCCAGGTGAGGGTACGGCAACGCTTTAGGGGGAGCGTGCGTGTGAGGGCGCGGGTTAGTGTTAGCGTACGGGTTAGGATTAGGGGACGGGTGAGGGTCAGGCTTCGGGGAAGAGTTAGGGTTAGGGTTCGGGCTAGGGTTAGGGTTAGGGGACGGGGACGGTTTAGGGTCCAGGTGAGGGTACGGCAACGCTTTAGGGGGAGCGTGCGTGTGAGGGCGCTGGTTAGTGTTAGCGTACGGGTTAGGATTAGGGGACGGGTGAGGGTCAGGCTTCGGGGAAGGATTAGGGTTAGGGTTCGGGCTAGGGTTAGGGTTAGGGGACGGGGACGGTTTAGGGTCCAGGTGAGGGTACGGCAACGCTTTAGGGGGAGCGTGCGTGTGAGAGCGCGGGTTAGTGTTAGCGTACGGGTTAGGATTAAGGGACAGGTGAGGGTCAGGCTTAGGGGAAGGGTTAGGGTTAGGGTTCGGGCTAGGGTTAGGGTTAGGGGACGGGGACGGTTTAGGGTCCAGGTGAGGGTACGGCAACGCTTTATGGGGAGCGTGCGTGTGAGGGCGCGGGTTAGTGTTAGCGTACGGCTTAGGATTAGGGGACGGGTGAGGGTCAGGCTTCGGGGAAGGGTTAGGGTTAGGGTTCGGGCTAGGGTTAGGGTTAGGGGACGGGGACGGTTTAGGGTCCAGGTGAGGGTACGGCAACGCTTTAGGGGGAGCGTGCGTGTGAGGGCGCGGGTTAGTGTTAGCGTACGGGTTAGGATTAGGGGACGGGTGAGGGTCAGGCTTCGGGGAAGGGTGAGGGTTAGGGTTCGAGCTAGGGTTAGGGTTAGGGGACGGGGACGGTTTAGGGTCCAGGTGAGGGTACGGCAACGCTTTAGGGGGAGCGTGCGTGTGAGGGCGCGGGTTAGTGTTAGCGTACGGGTTAGGATTAGGGGACGGGTGAGGGTCAGGCTTCCGGGAAGGGTTAGGGTTAGGGTTCGGGCTAGGGTTAGGCTTAGGGGACGGGGACGGTTTAGGGTCCAGGTGAGGGTACGGCAACGCTTTAGGGGGAGCGTGCGTGTGAGGGCGCGGGTTAGTGTTAGCGTACGGGTTAGGATTAGGGGACGGGTGAGGGTCAGGCTTCGGGGAAGAGTTAGGGTTAGGGTTCGGGCTAGGGTTAGGGTTAGGGGACGGGGACGGTTTAGGGTCCAGGTGAGGGTACGGCAACGCTTTAGGGGGAGCGTGCGTGTGAGGGCGCTGGTTAGTGTTAGCGTACGGGTTAGGATTAGGGGACGGGTGAGGGTCAGGCTTCGGGGAAGGATTAAGGTTAGGGTTCGGGCTAGGGTTAGGGTTAGGGGACGGGGACGGTTTAGGGTCCAGGTGAGGGTACGGCAACGCTTTAGGGGGAGCGTGCGTGTGAGAGCGCGGGTTAGTGTTAGCGTACGGGTTAGGATTAAGGGACAGGTGAGGGTCAGGCTTAGGGGAAGGGTTAGGGTTAGGGTTCGGGCTAGGGTTAGGGTTAGGGGACGGGGACGGTTTAGGGTCCAGGTGAGGGTACGGCAACGCTTTAGGGGGAGCGTGTGTGTGAGGGCGCAGGTTAGTGTTAGCGTACGGGTTAGGATTAGGGGACGGGTGAGGGTCAGGCTTCGGGGAAGGGTTAGGGTTAGGGTTCGGGCTAGGGTTAGGGTTAGGGGACGGGGACGGTTTAGGGTCCAGGTGAGGGTACGGCAACGCTTTAGGGGGAGCGTGCGTATGAGGGCGCGGTTTAGTATTAACGTACGGGTTAGGATTAGGGGAAGGTTGAGGGTCAGGCTTCGGGGAAGGGTTAGGTTTAGGGTTCGGGCTAGGGTTAGGGTTAGGGGACGGGGACGGTTTAGGGTCCAGGTGAGGGTACGGCAACGCTTTAGGGGGAGCGTGCGTGTGAGGGCGTGGGTTAGTGTTAGCGTACGGGTTAGGATTAGGGGACGGTTGAGTGTCAGGCTTCGGGGAAGGGTTAGGGTTAGGGTTCGGGCTAGGGTTAGGGTTAGGTGACGGGGACGGTTTAGGGTCCAGGTGAGGGTACGGCAACGCTTTAGGGGGAGCGTGCATGTGAGGGCGCGGTGTAGTGTTAGCGTACGGGTTAGGATTAGGGGACGGGTGTGGGTCAGGCTTCGGGGAAGAGTTAGGGTTAGGGTTCGGGCTAGGGTTAGGGTTAGGTGACGGGGACGGTTTAGGGTCCAGGTGAGGGTACGGCAACGCTTTAGGGGGAGCGTGCATGTGAGGGCGCGGGGTAGTGTTAGCGTACTGGTTAGGATTAGGGGACGGGTGAGGGTCAGGCTTCGGGGAAGGGTTAGGGTTAGGGTTCGGGCTAGGGTTAGGGTTAAGGGACGGGGACGGTTTAGGGTCCAGGTGAGGGTACGGCAACGCTTTAGGGGGAGCGTGCGTGTGAGGGCGCGGGTTAGTGTTAGCGTACGGGTTAGGATTAGGGGACGGGTGAGGGTCAGGCTTCGGGGAAGGGTTAGGTTTAGGGTTCGGGCTAAGGTTAGGGTTAGGGGACATGGGATGGTTTAGGGTCCAGGTGAGGGTACGGCAACGCTTTAGGGGGAGCGTGCGTGTGAGGGCGCGGGTTAGTGTTAGCGTACGTGTTAGGATTGGGGACGGGTGAGGGTCAGGCTTCGGGGAAGGGTTAGGGTTAGGGTTCGGGCTAGGGTTAGTGTTAGGGTACGGGGATGGTTTAGAGTCCAGGTGAGGGTACGGCAAAGCTTCAGGGGGAGCGTGCGTGTGAGGGCGCGGGTTAGTGTTAGCGTACGGCTTAGGATTAGGAGACGGGTGAGGGTCAGGCTTCGGGGAAGGGTTAGGGTTAGGGTTCGGGCTAGGGTTAGGGTTAGGGGACGGGGACGGTTTAGGGTCCAGGTGAGGGTACGGCAACGCTTTAGGGGGAGCGTGCGTGTGAGGGCGCGGGTTAGTTTTAGCGTACAGGTTAGGATTAGGGGACGGGTGAGGGTCAGGCTTAGGGGAAGGGTTAGGGTTAGGGTTCGGGCTAGGGTTAGGGTTAGGGGACGGGGACGGTTTAGGGTCCAGGTGAGGTTACGGCAACGCTTTAGGGGGAGCATGCGTGTGAGGGCGCGGGTTAGTGTTCGCGTACGGGTTAGGATTAGGGGACGGGTGAGGTTCAGGCTTCGGGGAAGGGTTAGGGTTAGGGTTCGGGCTAGGGTTAGGGTTAGGGGACGGGGACGGTTTAGGGTCCAGGTGAGGGTACGGCAACGCTTTAGGGGGAGCGTGCGTGTGAGGGCGCGGGTTAGTTTTAGCGTACGGGTTAGGATTAGGGGACGGGTGAGGGTCAGGCTTTGGGGAATGGTTAGGGTTAGGGTTCGGGCTAGGGTTAGGGTTAGGGGATGGGGACGGTTTAGGGTCCAGGTGAGGGTACGGCAACGCTTTAGGGGGAGCATGCGTGTGAGGGCGCGGGTTAGTGTTCGCGTACGGGTTAGGATTAGGGGACGGGTGAGGTTCAGGCTTCGGGGAAGGGTTAGGGTTAGGGTTCGGGCTAGGGTTAGGGTTAGGGGACGGGGACGGTTTAGGGTCCAGGTGAGGGTACGGCAACGCTTTAGGGGGAGCGTGCGTGTGAGGGCGCGGGTTAGTGTTAGCGTACGGGTTAGGATTAGGGGACGGGTGAGGGTCAGGCTTCGGGGAAGTGTTAGGGTTAGGGTTCGGGCTAGGGTTAGGGTTAGGGGCCGGGGACGGTTTAGGGTCCAGGTGAGGGTACGGCAACGCTTTAGGGGGAGCGTGCGTGTGAGGGCGCGGGTTAGTGTTAGCGTACGGGTTAGGATTAGGGGACGGCTGAGGTTCAGGCTTCGGGGAAGGGTTAGGGTTAGGGTTCGGGCTAGGGTTAGGGTTAGGGGACGGGGACGGTTTAGGGTCCAGGTGAGGGTACGGCAACGCTTTAGGGAGAGCGTGCGTGTGAGGGCGCGGGTTAGTGTTAGCGTACGGGTTAGGATTAGGGGACGGGTGAGGGTCAGGCTTCGGGGAAGGGTTAGGGTTAGGGTTCGGGCTAGGGTTAGGGTTAGGGGACGGGGACGGTTTAGGGTCCAGGTGAGGGTACGGCAACGCTTTAGGGGGAGCGTGCGTGTGAGGGCGCGGGTTAGTGTTAGCGTACGGGTTAGGATTAGGGGACGGGTGAGGGTCAGGCTTCGGGGAAGGGTTAGGGTTAGGGTTCGGGCTAGGGTTAGGGTTAGGGGACGGGGACGGTTTAAGGTCCAGGTGAGGGTACGGCAACGCTTTAGGGGGAGCGTGCGTGTGAGAGCGCGGGTTAGTGTTAGCGTTCGGGTTAGGATTAAGGGACAGGTGAGGGTCAGGCTTAGGGGAAGGGTTAGGGTTAGGGTTCGGGCTAGGGTTAGGGTTAGGGGACGGGGACGGTTTAGGGTCCAGGTGAGGGTACGGCAACGTTTAGGGGGAGCGTGCGTGTGAGGGCGCAGGTTAGTGTTAGCGTACGGGTTAGGATTAGGGGACGGGTGAGGGTCAGGCTACGGGGAAGGGTTAGGGTTAGGGTTCGGGCTAGGGTTAGGGTTAGGGGACGGGGACGGTTTAGGGTCCAGGTGAGGGTACGGCAACGCTTTAGGGGGAGCGTGCGTATGAGGGCGCGGTTTAGTATTAACGTACGGGTTAGGATTAGGGGAAGGTTGAGGGTCAGGCTTCGGGGAAGGGTTAGGTTTAGGGTTCGGGCTAGGGTTAGGGTTAGGGGACGGGGACGGTTTAGGGTCCAGGTGAGGGTACGGCAACGCTTTAGGGGGAGCGTGCGTGTGAGGGCGCGGGTTAGTGTTAGCGTACGGCTTAGGATTAGGGGACGGTTGAGGGTCAGGCTTCGGGGAAGGGTTAGGGTTAGGGTTCGGGCTAGGGTTAGGGTTAGGTGACGGGGACGGTTTAGGGTCCAGGTGAGGGTACGGCAACGCTTTAGGGGGAGCGTGCATGTGAGGGCGCGGGGTAGTGTTAGCGTACGGGTTAGGATTAGGGGACGGGTGAGGGTCAGGCTTCGGGGAAGAGTTAGGGTTAGGGTTCGGGCTAGGGTTAGGGTTAGGGGACGGGGACGGTTTAGGGTCCAGGTGAGGGTACGGCAACGCTTTAGGGGGAGCGTGCGTGTGAGGGCGCGGGTTAGTGTTAGCGTACGGGTTAGGATTAGGGGACGGGTGAGGGTCAGGCTTCGGGGAAGGGTTAGGGTTAGTGTTCGGGCTAGGGTTAGGGTTAGGGGACGGGGACGGTTTAGGGTCCAGGTGAGGGTACGGCAACGCTTTAGGGGGAGCGTGCGTGTGAGGGCGCGGGTTAGTATTAACGTACGGGTTAGGATTAGGGGACGGGTGAGGGTCAGGCTTCGGGGAAGGGTTAGGTTTAGGGTTCGGCCTAGGGTTAGGGTTAGGGGACGGGGACGGTTTAGGGTCCAGGTGAGGGTACGGCAACGCTTTAGGGGGAGCGTGCGTGTGAGGGCGTGGGTTAGTGTTAGCGTACGGGTTAGGATTAGGGGACGGTTGAGTGTCAGGCTTCGGGGAAGGGTTAGGGTTAGGGTTCGGGCTAGGGTTAGGGTTAGGTGACGGGGACGGTTTAGGTTCCAGGTGAGGGTACGGCAACGCTTTAGGGGGAGCGTGCATGTGAGGGCGCGGGGTAGTGTTAGCGTACTGGTTATGATTAGGGGACGGGTGAGTGTCAGGCTTCGGGGAAGGGTTAGGGTTAGGGTTCGGGCTAGGGTTAGGGTTAGGGGACGGGGACGGTTTAGGGTCCAGGTGAGGGTACGGCAACGCTTTAGGGGGAGCGTGTGTGTGAGGGCGTGGGTTAGTGTTAGCGTATGGCTTAGGATTAGGGGATGGGTGAGGGTAATGCTTCGGGGAAGGGTTAGGGTTAGGGTTCGGGCTAGGGTTAGGGTTAGGTGACGGGGACGGTTTAGGGTCCAGGTGAGGGTACGGCAACGCTTTAGGGGGAGCGAGCATGTGAGGGCGCTGGGTAGTGTTAACGTACTGGTTAGGATTAGGGGACGGTTGAGTGTCAGGCTTCGGGGAAGGGTTAGGGTTAGGGTTCGGGCTAGGGTTAGGGTTAGGGGATGGGGACGGTTTAGGGTGCAGGTAGGAGTACAGCAACGCTTTAGGGGGAGCGTGCGTGTGAGGGCGAGTGTTAGTGTTAGCGTACGTGTTAGGATTAGGGGACGGGTGAGGGTCAGGCTTCAGGGAAGGGTTAGGGTTAGGGTTCTGGCTAGGGTTAGGGTTAAGGGACGGGGACGGTTTAGGGTCCAGGTGAGGGTACGGCAACGCTTTAGGGGGAGCGTGCGTGTGAGGGCGCGGGTTAGTGTTAGCGTACGGGTTAGGATTAGGGGACGGGTGAGGGTCAGGCTTCGGGGAAGTGTTAGGGTTAGGGTTCGGGCTAAGGTTAGGGTTAGGGGACATGGGATGGTTTAGGGTCCAGGTGAGGGTACGGCAACGCTTTAGGGGGAGCGTGCGTGTGAGGGCGCGCGTTAGTGTTAGCGTACGTGTTAGGATTGGGGACGGGTGAGGGTCAGGCTTCGGGGAAGGGTTAGGGTTAGGGTTCGGGCTAGGGTTAGTGTTAGGGGACGGGGATGGTTTAGAGTCCAGGTGAGGGTACGGCAAAGCTTCAGGGGGAGCGTGCGTGTGAGGGCGCGGGTTAGTGTTAGCGTACGGCTTAGGATTAGGAGACGGGTGAGGGTCAGGCTTCGGGGAAGGGTTAGGGTTAGGGTTCGGGCTAGGGTTAGGGTTAGGGGACGGGGACGGTTTAGGGTCCAGGTGAGGGTACGGCAACGCTTTAGGGGGAGCGTGCGTGTGAGGGCGCGGGTTAGTTTTAGCGTACAGGTTAGGATTAGGGGACGGGTGAGGGTCAGGCTTTGGGGAAGGGTTAGGGTTAGGGTTCGGGCTAGGGTTAGGGTTAGGGGACGGGGACGGTTTAGGGTCCAGGTGAGGGTACGGCAACGCTTTAGGGGGAGCATGCGTGTGAGGGCGCGGGTTAGTGTTCGCGTACGGGTTAGGATTAGGGGACGGGTGAGGTTCAGGCTTCGGGGAAGGGTTAGGGTTAGGGTTCGGGCTAGGGTTAGGGTTAGGGGACGGGGACGGTTTAGGGTCCAGGTGAGGGTACGGCAACGCTTTAGGGGGAGCGTGCGTGTGAGGGCGCGGGTTAGTGTTAGCGTACGGGTTAGGATTAGGGGACGGGTGAGGGTCAGGCTTCGGGGAAGGGTTAGGGTTAGGGTTCGGGCTAGGGTTAGGGTTAGGGGCCGGGGACGGTTTAGGGTCCAGGTGAGGGTACGGCAACGCTTTAGGGGGAGCGTGCGTGTGAGGGCGCGGGTTAGTGTTAGTGTACGGGTTAGGATTAGGGGACGGGTGAGGTTCAGGCTTCGGGGAAGTGTTAGGGTTAGGGTTCGGGCTAGGGTTAGGGTTAGGGGACGGGGACGGTTTAGGGTCCAGGTGAGGGTACGGCAACGCTTTAGGGGGAGCGTGCGTGTGAGGGCGCGGGTTAGTGTTAGCGTACGGCTTAGGATTAGGGGACGGGTGAGGGTCAGGCTTTGGGGAAGGGTTAGGGTTAGGGTTCGGGCTAGGGTTAGGGTTAGGGGACGGGGACGGTTTAGGGTCCAGGTGAGGGTACGGCAACGCTTTAGGGGGAGCGTGCGTGTGAGGGCGCGGGTTAGTTTTAGCGTACGGGTTAGGATTAGGGGACGGGTGAGGGTCAGGCTTTGGGGAAGGGTTAGGGTTAGGGTTCGGGCTAGGGTTAGGGTAGGGGACGGGGACGGTTTAGGGTCCAGGTGAGGGTACGGCAACGCTTTAGGGGGAGCATGCGTGTGAGGGCGCGGGTTAGTGTTCGCGTACGGGTTAGGATTAGGGGACGGGTGAGGTTCAGGCTTCGGGGAAGGGTTAGGGTTAGGGTTCGGGCTAGGGTTAGGGTTAGGGGACGGGGACGGTTTAGGGTCCAGGTGAGGGTACGGCAACGCTTTAGGGGGAGCGTGCGTGTGAGGGCGCGGGTTAGTGTTAGCGTACGGGTTAGGATTAGGGGACGGGTGAGGGTCAGGCTTCGGGGAAGGGTTAGGGTTAGGGTTCGGGCTAGGGTTAGGGTTAGGGGCCGGGGACGGTTTAGGGTGCAGGTGAGGGTACGGCAACGCTTTAGGGGGAGCGTGCGTGTGAGGGCGCGGGTTAGTGTTAGCGTACGGGTTAGGATTAGGGGACGGCTGAGGTTCAGGCTTCGGGGAAGGGTTAGGGTTAGGGTTCGGGCTAGGGTTAGGGTTAGGGGACGGGGACGGTTTAGGGTCCAGGTGAGGGTACGGCAACGCTTTAGGGGGAGCGTGCGTGTGAGGGCGCGGGTTAGTGTTAGCGTACTGGTTAGGATTAGGGGACGGGTGAGGGTCAGGCTTCGGGGAAGGGTTAGGGTTAGGGTTCGGGCTAGGGTTAGGGTTAGGGGACGGGGACGGTTTAGGGTCCAGGTGAGGGTACGGCAACGCTTTAGGGGGAGCGTGTGTGTGAGGGCGCGGGTTAGTGTTAGCGTATGGCTTAGGATTAGGGGATGGGTGAGGGTCATGCTTCGGGGACGGGTTAGGGTTAGGTTTCGGGCTAGGGTTAGGGTTAGGTGACGGGGACGGTTTAGGGTCCAGGTGAGGGTACGGCAACGCTTTAGGGGGAGCGAGCATGTGAGGGCGCGGGGTAGTGTTAGCGTACTGGTTAGGATTAGGGGACGGTTGAGGGTCAGGCTTCGGGGAAGGGTTAGGGTTAGGGTTCGGGCTAGGGTTAGGGTTAGGGGATGGGGACGGTTTAGGGTGCAGGTAAGAGTACAGCAACGCTTTAGGGGGAGCGTGCGTGTGAGGGCGAGGGTTAGTGTTAGCGTACGTGTTAGGATTAGGGGACGGGTGAGGGTCAGGCTTCGGGGAAGGGTTAGGGTTAGGGTTCTGGCTAGGGTTAGGGTTAAGGGACGGGGACGGTTTAGGGTCCAGGTGAGGGTACGGCAACGCTTTAGGGGGAGCGTGCATGTGAGGGCGCTGGTTAGTGTTAGCGTACGGGTTAGGATTAGGGGACGGGTGAGGGTCAGGCTTCGGGGAAGGGTTAGGGCTAGGGTTCGGGCTAGGGTTAGGGTTAGCGGCCGGGGACGGTTTAGGGTCCAGGTGAGGGTACGGCAACGCTTTAGGGGGAGCGTTCGTGTGAGGGCGCGGCTTAGTGTTAGCGTACGGGTTAGGATTAGGGGACGGGTGAGGTTCAAGCTTCGGGGAAGGGTTAGGGTTAGGGTTCGGGCTAGGGTTAGGGTTAGGGGACGGGGACGGTTTCGGGTCCAGGTGAGGGTACGGCAACGCTTTAGGGGGAGCGTGCGTGTGAGGGCGCGGGTTAGTGTTAGCGTACGGGTTAGGATTAGGGGATGGGTGAGGGTCAGGCTTCGGGGAAGGGTTAGGGTTAAGGTTCGGGCTAGGGTTAGGGTTAGGGGACGGGGACGGTTTCGGGTCCAGGTGAGGGTACGGCAACGCTTTAGGGGGAGCGTGCGTGTGAGGGCGCGGGTTAGTGTTAGCGTACGGGTTAGGATTAGGGGACGGGTGAGGGTCAGGCTTCGGGGAAGGGTTAGGGTTAGGGTTCGGGCTAGGGTTAGGGTTAGGGGACGGGGACGGTTTAGGGTCCAGGTGAGGGTACGGCAACGCTTTAGGGGGAGCGTGCGTGTGAGGGCGCGGGTTAGTGTTAGCGTACGGGTTAGGATTAGGGGACGGGTGAGGGTCAGGCTTCGGGGAAGGGTTAGGGTTAGGGTTCGGGCTAGGGTAAGGGTTAAGGGACGGGGACGGTTTGGGGTCCAGGTGAGGGTACGGCAACGCTTTAGGGGGAGCGTGCGTGTGAGGGCGCGGGTTAGTGTTAGCGTACGGGTTAGGATTAGGGGACGGGTGAGGGTCAGGCTTCGGGGAAGGGTTAGGGTTAGGGTTCGGGCTAGGGTTAGGGTTAGGGGACGGGGACGGTTTAGGGTCCAGGTGAGGGTACGGCAACGCTTTAGGGGGAGCGTGCGTGTGAGGGCGCGGGTTAGTGTTAGCGTACGGGTTAGGATTAGGGGACGGGTGAGGGTCAGGCTTCGGGGAAGGGTTAGGGTTAGGGTTCGGGCTAGGGTTAGGGGACGGGGACGGGGACGGTTTAGGGTCCAGGTGAGGGTAAGGCAACGCTTTCGGGGGAGCGTGCGTTTGAGGGCGCGGGTTAGTGTTAGCCTACGGGTTAGGATTAGGGGACGGGTGAGGGTCAGGCTTCGGGGAAGGGTTAGGGTTAGGGTTCGGGCTAGGGTTAGGGTTAGGGGACGGGGACGGTTTTTGGTCCAGTTGAGGGTACGGCAACGCTTTAGGGGGAGCGTGCGTGTGAGGGCGCGCGTTAGTGTTAGCGTACGGGTTAGGATTAGGGGACGGGTGAGGGTCAGGCTTCGGGGAAGTGTTAGGGTTAGGGTTCGGGCTAGGGTTAGGGTTAGGGGACGGGGACGGTTTAGGGTCCAGGTGAGGGTACGGCAACGCTTTTGGGGGAGCGTGCGTGTGAGGGCGCGGGTTAGTGCTGGCGTACGGCTTACGATTAGGGGACGGGTGAGGGTCAGGCTTCGGGGAAGGGTTAGGGTTAGGGTTCGGGCTAGGGTTAGGGTTAGGGGACGGGGACGGTTTAGGGTCCAGGTGAGGGTACGGCAACGCTTTAGTAGGAGCGTGAGTGTGAGGGCGCGGGTTAGTGTTAGCGTACGGCTTAGGATTAGGGGACGGGTGAGGGTCAGGCTTCGGGGAAGGGTTAGGTTTAGGGTTCGGGCTAGGGTTAGGCTTAGGGGACGGGGACGGTTTAGGGTCCAGGTGAGGGTACGGCAATGCTTTAGGTGGAGCGTGCGTGTGAGGGCGCGGGTTAGTGTTAGCGTACGGGTTAGGATTAGGGGACGGGTGAGGGTCAGGCTTCGGGGAAGGGTTAGGCTTAGGGTTCGGGCTAGGGTTAGAGTTAGGGGACGGGGACGGTTTAGGGTCCAGGTGAGGGTACGGCAACGCTTTAGGGGGAGCGTGCGTGTGAGGGCGCGGGTTAGTGTTAGCGTACGTGTTAGGATTAGGGGACGTGTGAGGGTCAGGCTTCGGGGAAGGGTTAGGGTTAGGGTTCGGGCTAGGGTTAGGGATAGGGGACGGGGACGGTTTAGGGTCCAGGAGAGGGTACGGCAACGCTTTAGGGGGAGCGTGCGTGTGAGGGCGCGCGTTAGTGTTAGCGTACGGCTTAGGATTAGGGGACGGGTGAGGGTCAGGCTTCGGGGAAGGGTTAGGGTTAGGGTTCGGGCTAGGGTTAGGGTTAGGGGACGGGGACGGTTTAGGGTCCAAGTGAGGGTACGGCAACGCTTTAGGGGGAGCGTGCGTGTGAAGGCGCGCGTTAGTGTTAGCGTGCGGCTTAGGATTAGGGGATGGGTCAGGGTCAGGCTTCGGGGAAGGGTTAGGGTTAGGGTTCGGGCTAGGGTTAGGGTTAGGGGACGGGGACGGTTTAGGGTCCATGTGAGGGTACGGCAACGCTTTAGGGGGAGCGTGCGTGTGAGGGCGTGGGTTAGTGTTAGCGTACGGCTTAGGATTAGGGGACGGGTGAGGGTCAGGCTTCGGGGAAGGGTTAGGGTTAGGGTTTGGGCTAGGGTTAGGGTTAGGGGACGGGGACGGTTTAGGGTCCAGGTGAGGGTACGGCAACGCTTTAGGGGGAGCGTGCGTGTGCGGGCGCGGGTTAGTGTTAGCGTACGGGTTAGGATAGGGGACGGGTGAGGGTCAGGCTTCGGGGAAGGGTTAGGGTTAGGGTTCGGGCTAGGGTTAGGGTTAGGGGATGGGGACGGTTTAGGGTCCAGGTGAGGGTACGGCAACGCTTTAGGGGGAGCGTGCGTGTGAGGGCGCGTGTTAGTGTTAGCGTACGGGTTAGGATTAGGGGATGGGTGAGGGTCAGGCTTCTGGGAAGGGTTAGGGTTAGGGTTCGGGCTAGGGTTAGGGTTAGGGGACGGGGACGGTTTAGGGTCCAGGTGAGGGTACGGCAACGCTTTAGGGGGAGCGTGCGTGTGAGGGCGTGGGTTAGTGTTAGCGTACGGGTTAGGATTAGGGGACGGGTGAGGGTCAGGCTTCGGGGAAGGGTTAGGGTTAGGGTTCGGGCTAGGGTTAGGGTTAGGGGATGGGGAAGGTTTAGGGTCCAGGTGAGGGTACGGCAACGCTTTAGGGGGAGCGTGCGTGTGAGGGCGTGGGTTAGTGTTAGCGTACGGGTTAGGATTAGGGGACGGGTGAGGGTCAGGCTTCGGGGAAGGGTTAGGGTTAGGGTTCGGGCTAGGGTTAGGGTTAGGGGATGGGGACGGTTTAGGGTCCAGGTGAGGGTACGGCAACGCTTTAGGGGGAGCGTGCGTGTGAGGGCGCGGGTTAGTGTTAGCGTACGGGTTAGGATTAGGGGACGGGTGAGGGTCAGGCTTCGGGGAATGTTTAGGGTTAGGGTTCGGTCTAGGGTAAGGGTTAAGGGACGGGCACGGTTTAGGGTCCAGGTGAGGGTACGGCAACGCTTTAGGGGGAGCGTGCGTGTGAGGACGCGGGTTAGTGTTAGTGTACGGGTTAGGATTAGGGGACGGGTGAGGGTCAGGCATCGGGGAAGGGTTAGGGTTAGGGTTCGGGCTAGGGTTAGGGTTAGGGGACGGGGACTGTTTAGGGTCCAGGTGAGTGTACGGCAACGCTTTAGGGGGAGCGTACGTGTGAGGGCGCGGGTTAGTGTTAGCGTACGGGTTAGGATTAGGGCACGGGTGAGGGTCAGGCTTCTGGGAAGGGTTAGGGTTAGGGTTCGGGCTAGGGTTAGGGTTAGGGGACGGGGACGGTTTAGGGTCCAGGTGAGGGTACGGCAACGCTTTAGGGGGAGCGTGCATGTGAGGGCGCGGGTTAGTGTTAGCGTACGGGTTAGGATTAGGGGACGGGTGAGGGTCAGGCTTCGGGGAAGGGTTAGGGTTAGGGTTCGGGCTAGGGATAGGGTTAGGGGACGGGGACGGTTTAGGGTTCAGGTGAGGGTACGGCAACGCTTTAGGGGTAGCGTGCGTGTGAGGGCGCGGGTTAGTGTTAGCGTACGGCTTAGGATTAGGGGACGGGTGAGGGTCAGGCTTCGGGGAAGGGTTAGGGTTAGGGTTCGGGCTACGGTTAGGGTTAGGGGACGGGGAAGGTTTAGGGTCCAGGTGAGGGTACGGCAACGCTTTAGGGGGAGCGTGCGTGTGAGGGCACGGGTTAGTGTTAGCGTACGGGTTAGGATTAGGGGACGGGTGAGGGTCAGGCTTCGGGGAAGGGTTAGGGTTAGGGTTCGGGCTAGGGTTAGGGTTAGGGGACGGGGACGGTTTAGGGTCCAGGTGAGGGTACGGCAACGCTTTAGGGGGAGCGTGCGTGTGAGGGCGCGGGTTAGTGTTGGCGTAAGTGTTAGGATTAGGGGACGGGTGAGGGTCAGGCTTCGGGGAAGGGTTAGGGTTAGGGTTCGGGCTAGGGTTAGGGTTAGGGGACGGGGACGGTTTCGGGTCCAGGTGAGGGTACGGCAACGCTTTAGGGGGAGCGTGCGTGTGAGGGCGCGGGTTAGTGTTAGCGTACGGGTTAGGATTAGGGGACGGTGAGGGTCAGGCTTCGGGGAAGGGTTAGGGTTAGGGTTCGGGCTAGGGTTAGGGTTAGGGGACGGTTACGGTTTAGGGTTCAGGTGAGGGTACGGCAACGCTTTCGGGGGAGCGTGCGTGTGAGGGCGCGGGTTAGTGTTAGCGTACGGCTTAGGATTAGGGGACGGTTGAGGGTCAGGCTTCGGGGAAGGGTTAGGGTTAGGGTTCGGGCTACGGTTAGGGTTAGGGGACGGGGAAGGTTTAGGGTCCAGGTGAGGGTACGGCAATGCTTTAGGGGGAGCGTGCGTGTGAGGGCGCGGGTTAGTGTTAGCGTACGGGTTAGGATTAGGGGACCGGTGAGGGTCAGGCTTCGGGGAAGGGTGAGGGTTAGGGTTCGGGCTAGGGTTAGGGTTAGGGGACGGGGACGGTTTAGGGTCCAGGTGAGGGTACGGCAACGCTTTAGGGGGAGCGTGCGTGTGAGGGCGCGGGTTAGTGTTAGCGTACGGGTTAGGATTAGGGGACGGGTGAGGGTCAGGCTTCGGGGAAGGGTTAGGGTTAGGGTTCGGGCTAGGGTTAGGGTTAGGGGACGGGGACGGTTTTTGGTCCAGTTGAGGGTACGGCAACGCTTTAGGGGGAGCGTGCGTGTGAGGGCGCGCGTTAGTGTTAGCGTACGGGTTAGGATTAGGGGACGGGTGAGGGTCAGGCTTCGGGGAAGTGTTAGGGTTAGGGTTCGGGCTAGGGTTAGGGTTAGGGGACGGGGACGGTTTAGGGTCCAGGTGAGGGTACGGCAACGCTTTTGGGGGAGCGTGCGTGTGAGGGCGCGGGTTAGTGCTGGCGTACGGCTTACGATTAGGGGACGGGTGAGGGTCAGGCTTCGGGGAAGGGTTAGGGTTAGGGTTCGGGCTAGGGTTAGGGTTAGGGGACGGGGACGGTTTAGGGTCCAGGTGAGGGTACGGCAACGCTTTAGTAGGAGCGTGAGTGTGAGGGCGCGGGTTAGTGTTAGCGTACGGCTTAGGATTAGGGGACGGGTGAGGGTCAGGCTTCGGGGAAGGGTTAGGTTTAGGGTTCGGGCTAGGGTTAGGCTTAGGGGACGGGGACGGTTTAGGGTCCAGGTGAGGGTACGGCAATGCTTTAGGTGGAGCGTGCGTGTGAGGGCGCGGGTTAGTGTTAGCGTACGGGTTAGGATTAGGGGACGGGTGAGGGTCAGGCTTCGGGGAAGGGTTAGGCTTAGGGTTCGGGCTAGGGTTAGAGTTAGGGGACGGGGACGGTTTAGGGTCCAGGTGAGGGTACGGCAACGCTTTAGGGGGAGCGTGCGTGTGAGGGCGCGGGTTAGTGTTAGCGTACGTGTTAGGATTAGGGGACGTGTGAGGGTCAGGCTTCGGGGAAGGGTTAGGGTTAGGGTTCGGGCTAGGGTTAGGGATAGGGGACGGGGACGGTTTAGGGTCCAGGAGAGGGTACGGCAACGCTTTAGGGGGAGCGTGCGTGTGAGGGCGCGCGTTAGTGTTAGCGTACGGCTTAGGATTAGGGGACGGGTGAGGGTCAGGCTTCGGGGAAGGGTTAGGGTTAGGGTTCGGGCTAGGGTTAGGGTTAGGGGACGGGGACGGTTTAGGGTCCAAGTGAGGGTACGGCAACGCTTTAGGGGGAGCGTGCGTGTGAAGGCGCGCGTTAGTGTTAGCGTGCGGCTTAGGATTAGGGGATGGGTCAGGGTCAGGCTTCGGGGAAGGGTTAGGGTTAGGGTTCGGGCTAGGGTTAGGGTTAGGGGACGGGGACGGTTTAGGGTCCATGTGAGGGTACGGCAACGCTTTAGGGGGAGCGTGCGTGTGAGGGCGTGGGTTAGTGTTAGCGTACGGCTTAGGATTAGGGGACGGGTGAGGGTCAGGCTTCGGGGAAGGGTTAGGGTTAGGGTTTGGGCTAGGGTTAGGGTTAGGGGACGGGGACGGTTTAGGGTCCAGGTGAGGGTACGGCAACGCTTTAGGGGGAGCGTGCGTGTGCGGGCGCGGGTTAGTGTTAGCGTACGGGTTAGGATAGGGGACGGGTGAGGGTCAGGCTTCGGGGAAGGGTTAGGGTTAGGGTTCGGGCTAGGGTTAGGGTTAGGGGATGGGGACGGTTTAGGGTCCAGGTGAGGGTACGGCAACGCTTTAGGGGGAGCGTGCGTGTGAGGGCGCGTGTTAGTGTTAGCGTACGGGTTAGGATTAGGGGATGGGTGAGGGTCAGGCTTCTGGGAAGGGTTAGGGTTAGGGTTCGGGCTAGGGTTAGGGTTAGGGGACGGGGACGGTTTAGGGTCCAGGTGAGGGTACGGCAACGCTTTAGGGGGAGCGTGCGTGTGAGGGCGTGGGTTAGTGTTAGCGTACGGGTTAGGATTAGGGGACGGGTGAGGGTCAGGCTTCGGGGAAGGGTTAGGGTTAGGGTTCGGGCTAGGGTTAGGGTTAGGGGATGGGGAAGGTTTAGGGTCCAGGTGAGGGTACGGCAACGCTTTAGGGGGAGCGTGCGTGTGAGGGCGTGGGTTAGTGTTAGCGTACGGGTTAGGATTAGGGGACGGGTGAGGGTCAGGCTTCGGGGAAGGGTTAGGGTTAGGGTTCGGGCTAGGGTTAGGGTTAGGGGATGGGGACGGTTTAGGGTCCAGGTGAGGGTACGGCAACGCTTTAGGGGGAGCGTGCGTGTGAGGGCGCGGGTTAGTGTTAGCGTACGGGTTAGGATTAGGGGACGGGTGAGGGTCAGGCTTCGGGGAATGTTTAGGGTTAGGGTTCGGTCTAGGGTAAGGGTTAAGGGACGGGCACGGTTTAGGGTCCAGGTGAGGGTACGGCAACGCTTTAGGGGGAGCGTGCGTGTGAGGACGCGGGTTAGTGTTAGTGTACGGGTTAGGATTAGGGGACGGGTGAGGGTCAGGCATCGGGGAAGGGTTAGGGTTAGTGTTCGGGCTAGGGTTAGGGTTAGGGGACGGGGACTGTTTAGGGTCCAGGTGAGTGTACGGCAACGCTTTAGGGGGAGCGTACGTGTGAGGGCGCGGGTTAGTGTTAGCGTACGGGTTAGGATTAGGGCACGGGTGAGGGTCAGGCTTCTGGGAAGGGTTAGGGTTAGGGTTCGGGCTAGGGTTAGGGTTAGGGGACGGGGACGGTTTAGGGTCCAGGTGAGGGTACGGCAACGCTTTAGGGGGAGCGTGCATGTGAGGGCGCGGGTTAGTGTTAGCGTACGGGTTAGGATTAGGGGACGGGTGAGGGTCAGGCTTCGGGGAAGGGTTAGGGTTAGGGTTCGGGCTAGGGATAGGGTTAGGGGACGGGGACGGTTTAGGGTTCAGGTGAGGGTACGGCAACGCTTTAGGGGTAGCGTGCGTGTGAGGGCGCGGGTTAGTGTTAGCGTACGGCTTAGGATTAGGGGACGGGTGAGGGTCAGGCTTCGGGGAAGGGTTAGGGTTAGGGTTCGGGCTACGGTTAGGGTTAGGGGACGGGGAAGGTTTAGGGTCCAGGTGAGGGTACGGCAACGCTTTAGGGGGAGCGTGCGTGTGAGGGCACGGGTTAGTGTTAGCGTACGGGTTAGGATTAGGGGACGGGTGAGGGTCAGGCTTCGGGGAAGGGTTAGGGTTAGGGTTCGGGCTAGGGTTAGGGTTAGGGGACGGGGACGGTTTAGGGTCCAGGTGAGGGTACGGCAACGCTTTAGGGGGAGCGTGCGTGTGAGGGCGCGGGTTAGTGTTGGCGTAAGTGTTAGGATTAGGGGACGGGTGAGGGTCAGGCTTCGGGGAAGGGTTAGGGTTAGGGTTCGGGCTAGGGTTAGGGTTAGGGGACGGGGACGGTTTCGGGTCCAGGTGAGGGTACGGCAACGCTTTAGGGGGAGCGTGCGTGTGAGGGCGCGGGTTAGTGTTAGCGTACGGGTTAGGATTAGGGGACGGTGAGGGTCAGGCTTCGGGGAAGGGTTAGGGTTAGGGTTCGGGCTAGGGTTAGGGTTAGGGGACGGTTACGGTTTAGGGTTCAGGTGAGGGTACGGCAACGCTTTCGGGGGAGCGTGCGTGTGAGGGCGCGGGTTAGTGTTAGCGTACGGCTTAGGATTAGGGGACGGTTGAGGGTCAGGCTTCGGGGAAGGGTTAGGGTTAGGGTTCGGGCTACGGTTAGGGTTAGGGGACGGGGAAGGTTTAGGGTCCAGGTGAGGGTACGGCAATGCTTTAGGGGGAGCGTGCGTGTGAGGGCGCGGGTTAGTGTTAGCGTACGGGTTAGGATTAGGGGACCGGTGAGGGTCAGGCTTCGGGGAAGGGTGAGGGTTAGGGTTCGGGCTAGGGTTAGGGTTAGGGGACGGGGACGGTTTAGGGTCCAGGTGAGGGTACGGCAACGCTTTAGGGGGAGCGTGCGTGTGAGGGCGCGGGTTAGTGTTAGCGTACGGGTTAGGATTAGGGGACGGGTGAGGGTCAGGCTTCGGGGAAGGGTTAGGGTTAGGGTTCGGGCTAGGGTTAGGGGACGGGGACGGTTTCGGGTCCAGGTGAGGGTACGGCAACGCTTTAGGGGGAGCGTGCGTGTGAGGGCACGCGTTAGTGTTAGCGTACTGGTTAGGATTAGGGGACGGGTGAGGGTCAGGCTTCGGGGAAGGGTTAGGGTTAGGGTTCGGGCTAGGGTTAGGGTTAGGGTACGGGGACGGTTTAGGGTCCAGGAGAGGGTACGGCAACGCTTTAGGGGGAGCGTGCGTGTGAGGGCACGGGTTAGTGTTAGCGTACGGCTTAGGATTAGGGGACGGGTGAGGGTCAGGCTTCGGGGAAGGGTTAGGGTTAGGGTTCGGGCTAGGGTTAGGGTTAGGGGACGGGGACGGTTTAGGGTCCAGGTGAGGGTACGGCAACGCTTTAGGGGGAGCGTGCGTGTGAGGGCGCGGGTTAGTGTTCGCGTACGGGTTAGGATTAGGGGACGGGTGAGGGTCAGGCTTCGGGGAAGGGTTAGGGTTAGGGTTCGGGCTAGGGTTAGGGTTAGGGGATGGGGAAGGTTTAGGGTCCAGGTGAGGGTACGGCAACGCTTTAGGGGGAGCGTGCGTGTGAGGGCGTGGGTTAGTGTTAGCGTACGGGTTAGGATTAGGGGACGGGTGAGGGTCAGGCTTCGGGGAAGGGTTAGGGTTAGGGTTCGGGCTAGGGTTAGGGTTAGGGGATGGGGACGGTTTAGGGTCCAGGTGAGGGTACGGCAACGCTTTAGGGGGAGCGTGCGTGTGAGGGCGCGGGTTAGTGTTAGCGTACGGGTTAGGATTAGGGGACGGGTGAGGGTCAGGCTTCGGGGAATGTTTAGGGTTAGGGTTCGGTCTAGGGTAAGGGTTAAGGGACGGGCACGGTTTAGGGTCCAGGTGAGGGTACGGCAACGCTTTAGGGGGAGCGTGCGTGTGAGGACGCGGGTTAGTGTTAGTGTACGGGTTAGGATTAGGGGACGGGTGAGGGTCAGGCATCGGGGAAGGGTTAGGGTTAGGGTTCGGGCTAGGGTTAGGGTTAGGGGACGGGGACTGTTTAGGGTCCAGGTGAGTGTACGGCAACGCTTTAGGGGGAGCGTACGTGTGAGGGCGCGGGTTAGTGTTAGCGTACGGGTTAGGATTAGGGGACGGGTGAGGGTCAGGCTTCTGGGAAGGGTTAGGGTTAGGGTTCGGGCTAGGGTTAGGGTTAGGGGACGGGGACGGTTTAGGGTCCAGGTGAGGGTACGGCAACGCTTTAGGGGGAGCGTGCATGTGAGGGCGCGGGTTAGTGTTAGCGTACGGGTTAGGATTAGGGGACGGGTGAGGGTCAGGCTTCGGGGAAGGGTTAGGGTTAGGGTTCGGGCTAGGGATAGGGTTAGGGGACGGGGACGGTTTAGGGTTCAGGTGAGGGTACGGCAACGCTTTAGGGGTAGCGTGCGTGTGAGGGCGCGGGTTAGTGTTAGCGTACGGCTTAGGATTAGGGGACGGGTGAGGGTCAGGCTTCGGGGAAGGGTTAGGGTTAGGGTTCGGGCTACGGTTAGGGTTAGGGGACGGGGAAGGTTTAGGGTCCAGGTGAGGGTACGGCAACGCTTTAGGGGGAGCGTGCGTGTGAGGGCACGGGTTAGTGTTAGCGTACGGGTTAGGATTAGGGGACGGGTGAGGGTCAGGCTTCGGGGAAGGGTTAGGGTTAGGGTTCGGGCTAGGGTTAGGGTTAGGGGACGGGGACGGTTTAGGGTCCAGGTGAGGGTACGGCAACGCTTTAGGGGGAGCGTGCGTGTGAGGGCGCGGGTTAGTGTTGGCGTAAGTGTTAGGATTAGGGGACGGGTGAGGGTCAGGCTTCGGGGAAGGGTTAGGGTTAGGGTTCGGGCTAGGGTTAGGGTTAGGGGACGGGGACGGTTTCGGGTCCAGGTGAGGGTACGGCAACGCTTTAGGGGGAGCGTGCGTGTGAGGGCGCGGGTTAGTGTTAGCGTACGGGTTAGGATTAGGGGACGGTGAGGGTCAGGCTTCGGGGAAGGGTTAGGGTTAGGGTTCGGGCTAGGGTTAGGGTTAGGGGACGGTTACGGTTTAGGGTTCAGGTGAGGGTACGGCAACGCTTTCGGGGGAGCGTGCGTGTGAGGGCGCGGGTTAGTGTTAGCGTACGGCTTAGGATTAGGGGACGGTTGAGGGTCAGGCTTCGGGGAAGGGTTAGGGTTAGGGTTCGGGCTACGGTTAGGGTTAGGGGACGGGGAAGGTTTAGGGTCCAGGTGAGGGTACGGCAATGCTTTAGGGGGAGCGTGCGTGTGAGGGCGCGGGTTAGTGTTAGCGTACGGGTTAGGATTAGGGGACCGGTGAGGGTCAGGCTTCGGGGAAGGGTTAGGGTTAGGGTTCGGGCTAGGGTTAGGGTTAGGGGACGGGGACGGTTTAGGGTCCAGGTGAGGGTACGGCAACGCTTTAGGGGGAGCGTGCGTGTGAGGGCGCGGGTTAGTGTTAGCGTACGGGTTAGGATTAGGGGACGGGTGAGGGTCAGGCTTCGGGGAAGGGTTAGGGTTAGGGTTCGGGCTAGGGTTAGGGGACGGGGACGGTTTCGGGTCCAGGTGAGGGTACGGCAACGCTTTAGGGGGAGCGTGCGTGTGAGGGCACGCGTTAGTGTTAGCGTACTGGTTAGGATTAGGGGACGGGTGAGGGTCAGGCTTCGGGGAAGGGTTAGGGTTAGGGTTCGGGCTAGGGTTAGGGTTAGGGTACGGGGACGGTTTAGGGTCCAGGAGAGGGTACGGCAACGCTTTAGGGGGAGCGTGCGTGTGAGGGCGCGCGTTAGTGTTATCGTACGGCTTAGGATTAGGGGACGTGTGAGGGTCAGGCTTCGGGGAAGGGTTAGGGTTAGGGTTCGGGCTAGGGTTAGGGTTAGGGGACGGGGACGGTTTAGGGTCCAAGTGAGGGTACGGCAACGCTTTAGGGGGAGCGTGCGTGTGAGGGCACGGGTTAGTGTTAGCGTACGGCTTAGGATTAGGGGACGGGTGAGGGTCAGGCTTCGGGGAAGGGTTAGGGTTAGGGTTCGGGCTAGGGTTAGGGTTAGGGGACGGGGACGGTTTAGGGTCCAGGTGAGGGTACGGCAACGCTTTAGGGGGAGCGTGCGTGTGAGGGCGCGGGTTAGTGTTCGCGTACGGGTTAGGATTAGGGGACGGGTGAGGGTCAGGCTTCGGGGAAGGGTTAGGGTTAGGGTTCGGGCTAGGGTTAAGGTTAGGGGACGGTTACGGTTTAGGGTTCAGGTGAGGGTACGGCAACGCTTTAGGGGGAGCGTGCGTGTGAGGGCGCGGGTTAGTGTTAGCGTACGGCTTAGGATTAGGGGACGGGTGAGGGTCAGGCTTCGGGGAAGGGTTAGGGTTAGGGTTTGGGCTACGGTTAGGGTTAGGGGACGGGGAAGGTTTAGGGTCCAGGTGAGGGTACGGCAACGCTTTAGGGGGAGCGTGCGTGTGAGGGCGCCGGTTAGTGTTAGCGTACGGGTTAGGATTAGGGGACGGGTGAGGGTCAGGCTTCGGGGAAGGGTTAGGGTTAGGGTTCGGGCTAGGGTTAGGGTTAGGGGACGGGGACGGTTTAGGGTCCAGCTGAGGGTACGGCAACGCTTTAGGGGGAGCGTGCGTGTGAGGGCGCGGGTTAGTGTTAGCGTACGGGTTAGGATTAGGGGACGGGTGAGGGTCAGGCTTCGGGGAAGGGTTAGGGTTAGGGTTCGGGCTAGGGTTAGGGTTAGGGGACGGGGACGGTTTCGGGTCCAGGTGAGGGTACGGCAACGCTTTAGGGGGAGCGTGCGTGTGAGGGCACGCGTTAGTGTTAGCGTACGGGTTAGGATTAGGGTACGGGTGAGGGTCAGGCTTCGTGGAAGGGTTAGGGTTAGGGTTCGGGCTAGGGTTAGGGTTAGGGGACGGGGACGGCTTAGGGTCCAGGAGAGGGTAGGGCAACACTTTTGGGGGAGCGTGCGTGTGAGGGCGCGCGTTAGTGTTAGCGTACGGCTTAGGATTAGGGGACGGGTGAGGGTCAGGCTTCGGGGAAGGGTTAGGGTTAGGGTTCGGGCTAGGGTTAGGGTTAGGGGACGGGGACGGTTTAGGGTCCAAGTGAGGGTACGGCAATGCTTTAGGGGGAGCGTGCGTGTGAGGGCGCGCGTTAGTGTTAGCGTGCGGCTTAGGATTAGGGGACGGGTGAGGGTCAGGCTTCGGGGAAGGGTTAGGGTTAGGGTTCGGGCTAGGGTTAGGGTTAGGGGACGGGGACGGTTTAGGGTCCAGGTGAGGGTACGGCAACGCTTTAGGGGGAGCGTGCGTGTGAGGGCGCGGGTTAGTGTTAGCGTACGGCTTAGGATTAGGGGACGGGTGAGGGTCAGGCTTCGGGGAAGGGTTAGGGTTAGGGTTTGGGCTAGGGTTAGGGTTAGGGGACGGGGACGGTTTAGGGTCCAGGTGAGGGTACGGCAACGCTTTAGGGGGAGCGTGCGTGTGAGGGCGCGGGTTAGTGTTAGCGTACGGTTTAGGATTATGGGACGGGTGAGGGTCAGGCTTCGGGGAAGGGTTAGGTTTAGGGTTCGGGCTAGGGTTAGGGTTAGGGGATGGGGAAGGTTTAGGGTCCAGGTGAGGGTACGGCAACGCTTTAGGGGGAGCGTGCGTGTGAGGGCGTGGGTTAGTGTTAGCGTACGGGTTAGGATTAGGGGACGGGTGAGGGTCAGGCTTCGGGGAAGGTTTAGGGTTAGGGTTCGGGCTAGGGTAAGGGTTAAGGGACGGGGACGGTTTAGGGTCCAGGAGAGGGTACGGCAACGCTTTAGGGGGAGCGTGCGTGAGAGGGCGCGCGTTAGTGTTATCGTACGGCTTAGGATTAGGGGACGTGTGAGGGTCAGGCTTCGGGGAAGGGTTAGGGTTAGGGTTCGGGCTAGGGTTAGGGTTAGGGGACGGGGACGGTTTAGGGTCCAAGTGAGGGTACGGCAACGCTTTAGGGGGAGCGTGCGTGTGAGGGCACGGGTTAGTGTTAGCGTACGGCTTAGGATTAGGGGACGGGTGAGGGTCAGGCTTCGGGGAAGGGTTAGGGTTAGGGTTCGGGCTAGGGTTAGGGTTAGGGGACGGGGACGGTTTAGGGTCCAGGTGAGGGTACGGCAACGCTTTAGGGGGAGCGTGCGTGTGAGGGCGCGTTTTAGTGTTAGCGTACGGGTTAGGATTAGGGGACGGGTGAGGGTCAGGCTTCGGGGAAGGGTTAGGGTTAGGGTTCGGGCTAGGGTTAGGGTTAGGGGACGGGGACGGTTTAGGGTCCAGGTGAGGGTACGGCAACGCTTTAGGGGGAGCGTGCGTGTGAGGGCACGGGTTAGTGTTAGCGTACGGGTTAGGATTAGGGGATGGGTGAAGGTCAGGCTTCGGGGAAGGGTTAGGGTTAGGGTTCGGGCTAGGGTTAGGGTTAGGGGACGGGGACGGTTTAGGGTCCAGGTGAGGGTACGGCAACGCTTTAGGGGGAGCGTGCGTGTGAGGGCGCGGGTTAGTGTTAGCGTACGGGTTAGGATTAAGGGACGGGTGAGGGTCAGGCTTCGGGGAAGGGTTAGGGTTAGGGTTCGGGCTAGGGTTAGGGTTAGGGGACGGGGACGGTTTAGGGTCCAGGTGAGGGTACGGCAACGCTTTAGGGGGAGCGTGCGTGTGAGGGCGCGGGTTAGTGTTCGCGTACGGGTTAGGATTAGGGGACGGGTGAGGGTCAGGCTTCGGGGAAGGGTTAGGGTTAGGGTTCGGGCTAGGGTTAAGGTTAGGGGACGGTTACGGTTTAGGGTTCAGGTGAGGGTACGGCAACGCTTTAGGGGGAGCGTGCGTGTGAGGGCGCGGGTTAGTGTTAGCGTACGGCTTAGGATTAGGGGACGGGTGAGGGTCAGGCTTCGGGGAAGGGTTAGGGTTAGGCTTTGGGCTACGGTTAGGGTTAGGGGACGGGGAAGGTTTAGGGTCCAGGTGAGGGTACGGCAACGCTTTAGGGGGAGCGTGCGTGTGAGGGCGCCGGTTAGTGTTAGCGTACGGGTTAGGATTAGGGGACGGGTGAGGGTCAGGCTTCGGGGAAGGGTTAGGGTTAGGGTTCGGGCTAGGGTTAGGGTTAGGGGACGGGGACGGTTTAGGGTCCAGCTAAGGGTACGGCAACGCTTTAGGGGGAGCGTGCGTGTGAGGGCGCGGGTTAGTGTTAGCGTACGGGTTAGGATTAGGGGACGGGTGAGGGTCAGGCTTCGGGGAAGGGTTAGGGTTAGGGTTCGGGCTAGGGTTAGGGTTAGGGTTAGGGGACGGGGACGGTTTCGGGTCCAGGTGAGGGTACGGCAACGCTTTAGGGGGAGCGTGCGTGTGAGGGCATGCGTTAGTGTTAGCGTAAGGGTTAGGATTAGGGGACGGGTGAGGGTCAGGCTTCGGGGAAGGGTTAGGGTTAGGGTTCGGGCTAGGGTTAGGGTTAGGGGACGGGGACGGCTTAGGGTCCAGGAGAGGGTACGGCAACGCTTTTGGGGGAGCGTGCGTGTGAGGGCGCGCGTTAGTGTTAGCGTACGGCTTAGGATTAGGGGACGGGTGAGGGTCAGGCTTCGGGGAAGGGTTAGGGTTAGGGTTCGGGCTAGGGTTAGGGTTAGGGGACGGGGACGGTTTAGGGTCCAAGTGAGGGTACGGCAATGCTTTAGGGGGAGCGTGCGTGTGAGGGCGCGCGTTAGTGTTAGCGTGCGGCTTAGGATTAGGGGACGGGTGAGGGTCAGGCTTCGGGGAAGGGTTAGGGTTAGGGTTCGGGCTAGGGTTAGGGTTAGGGGACGGGGACGGTTTAGGGTCCAGGTGAGGGTACGGCAACGCTTTAGGGGGAGCGTGCGTGTGAGGGCGCGGGTTAGTGTTAGCGTACGGCTTAGGATTAGGGGACGGGTGAGGGTCAGGCTTCGGGGAAGGGTTAGGGTTAGGGTTTGGGCTAGGGTTAGGGTTAGGGGACGGGGACGGTTTAGGGTCCAGGTGAGGGTACGGCAACGCTTTAGGGGGAGCGTGCGTGTGAGGGCGCGGGTTAGTGTTAGCGTACGGGTTAGGATTAGGGGACGGGTGAGGGTCAGGCTTCGGGGAAGGGTTAGGTTTAGGGTTCGGGCTAGGGTTAGGGTTAGGGGATGGGGAACGTTTAGGGTCCAGGTGAGGGTACGGCAACGCTTTAGGGGGAGCGTGCGTGTGAGGGCGTGGGTTAGTGTTAGCGTACGGGTTAGGATTAGGGGACGGGTGAGGGTCAGGCTTCGGGGAAGGTTTAGGGTTAGGGTTCGGGCTAGGGTAAGGGTTAAGGGACGGGGACGGTTTAGGGTCCAGGAGAGGGTACGGCAACGCTTTAGGGGGAGCGTGCGTGTGAGGGCGCGCGTTAGTGTTATCGTACGGCTTAGGATTAGGGGACGTGTGAGGGTCAGGCTTCGGGGAAGGGTTAGGGTTAGGGTTCGGGCTAGGGTTAGGGTTAGGGGACGGGGACGGTTTAGGGTCCAAGTGAGGGTACGGCAACGCTTTAGGGGGAGCGTGCGTGTGAGGGCACGGGTTAGTGTTAGCGTACGGCTTAGGATTAGGGGACGGGTGAGGGTCAGGCTTCGGGGAAGGGTTAGGGTTAGGGTTCGGGCTTGGGTTAGGGTTAGGGGACGGGGACGGTTTAGGGTCCAGGTGAGGGTACGGCAACGCTTTAGGGGGAGCGTGCGTGTGAGGGCGCGTTTTAGTGTTAGCGTACGGGTTAGGATTAGGGGACGGGTGAGGGTCAGGCTTCGGGGAAGGTTTAGGGTTAGGGTTCGGGCTAGGGTTAGGGTTAGGGGACGGGGACGGTTTAGGGTCCAGGTGAGGGTACGGCAACGCTTTAGGGGGAGCGTGCGTGTGAGGGCACGGGTTAGTGTTAGCGTACGGGTTAGGATTAGGGGATGGGTGAAGGTCAGGCTTCGGGGAAGGGTTAGGGTTAGGGTTCGGGCTAGGGTTAGGGTTAGGGGACGGGGACGGTTTAGGGTCCAGGTGAGGGTACGGCAACGCTTTAGGGGGAGCGTGCGTGTGAGGGCGCGGGTTAGTGTTAGCGTACGGGTTAGGATTAAGGGACGGGTGAGGGTCAGGCTTCGGGGAAGGGTTAGGGTTAGGGTTCGGGCTAGGGTTAGGGTTAGGGGACGGGGACGGTTTAGGGTCCAGGTGAGGGTACGGCAACGCTTTAGGGGGAGCGTGCGTGTGAGGGCGCGGGTTAGTGTTGGCGTAAGTGTTAGGATTAGGGGACGGGTGAGGGTCAGGCTTCGGGGAAGGGTTAGGGTTAGGGTTCGGGCTAGGGTTAGGGTTAGGGGACGGGGACGGTTTCGGGTCCAGGTGAGGGTACGGCAACGCTTTAGGGGGAGCGTGCGTGTGAGGGCGCGGGTTAGTGTTAGCGTACGGGTTAGGATTAGGGGACGGTGAGGGTCAGGCTTCGGGGAAGGGTTAGGGTTAGGGTTCGGGCTAGGGTTAGGGTTAGGGGACGGTTACGGTTTAGGGTTCAGGTGAGGGTACGGCAACGCTTTCGGGGGAGCGTGCGTGTGAGGGCGCGGGTTAGTGTTAGCGTACGGCTTAGGATTAGGGGACGGGTGAGGGTCAGGCTTCGGGGAAGGTTTAGGGTTAGGGTTAGGGTTTGGGCTACGGTTAGGGTTAGGGGACGGGGAAGGTTTAGGGTCCAGGTGAGGGTACGGCAACGCTTTAGGGGGAGCGTGCGTGTGAGGGCACGGGTTAGTGTTAGCGTACGGCTTAGGATTAGGGGACGGGTGAGGGTCAGGCTTCGGGGAAGGGTTAGGGTTAGGGTTTGGGCTAGGGTTAGGGTTAGGGGACGGGGACGGTTTAGGGTCCAGGTGAGGGTACGGCAACGCTTTAGGGGGAGCGTGCGTGTGAGGGCGCGGGTTAGTGTTAGCGTACGGGTTAGGATTAGGGGACGGGTGAGGGTCAGGCTTCGGGGAAGGGTTAGGTTTAGGGTTCGGGCTAGGGTTAGGGTTAGGGGATGGGGAAGGTTTAGGGTCCAGGTGAGGGTACGGCAACGCTTTAGGGGGAGCGTGCGTGTGAGGGCGTGGGTTAGTGTTAGCGTACGGGTTAGGATTAGGGGACGGGTGAGGGTCAGGCTTCGGGGAAGGTTTAGGGTTAGGGTTCGGGCTAGGGTAAGGGTTAAGGGACGGGGACGGTTTAGGGTCCAGGTGAGGGTACGGCAACGCTTTAGGGGGAGCGTGCGTGTGAGGACGCGGGTTAGTGTTAGCGTACGGGTTAGGATTAGGGGACGGTTGAGGGTCAGGCATCGGGGAAGGGTTAGGGTTAGGGTTCGGGCTAGGGTTAGGGTTAGGGGACGGGGACGGTTTAGGGTCTAGGTGAGGGTACGGCAACGCTTTAGGGGGAGCGTACGTGTGAGGGCGCGGGTTAGTGTTAGCGTACGGGTTAGGATTAGGGGACGGGTGAGGGTCAGGCTTCGGGGAAGGGTTAGGGTTAGGGTTCGGGCTAGGGTTAGGGTTAGGGGACGGGGACGGTTTAGGGTCCAGCTGAGGGTACGGCAACGCTTTAGGGGGAGCGTGCGTGTGAGGGCGCGGGTTAGTGTTAGCGTACGGGTTAGGATTAGGGGACGGGTGAGGGTCAGGCTTCGGGGAAGGGTTAGGGTTAGGGTTCGGGCTAGGGTTAGGGTTAGGGGACGGGGACGGTTTCGGGTCCAGGTGAGGGTACGGCAACGCTTTAGGGGGAGCGTGCGTGTGAGGGCACGCGTTAGTGTTAGCGTACGGGTTAGGATTAGGGGACGGGTGAGGGTCAGGCTTCGGGGAAGGGTTAGGGTTAGGGTTCGGGCTAGGGTTAGGGTTAGGGGACGGGGACGGCTTAGGGTCCAGGAGAGGGTATAGCAACGCTTTTGGGGGAGCGTGCGTGTGAGGGCGCGCGTTAGTGTTAGCGTTCGGCTTAGGATTAGGGGACGGGTGAGGGTCAGGCTTCGGGGAAGGGTTAGGGTTAGGGTTCGGGCTAGGGTTAGGGTTAGGGGACGGGGACGGTTTAGGGTCCAGGTGAGGGTACGGCAACGCTTTAGGGGGAGCGTGCGTGTGAGGGCGCGGGTTAGTGTTAGCGTACGGCTTAGGATTAGGGGACGGGTGAGGGTCAGGCTTCGGGGAAGGGTTAGGGTTAGGGTTTGGGCTAGGGTTAGGGTTAGGGGACGGGGACGGTTTAGGGTCCAGGTGAGGGTACGGCAACGCTTTAGGGGGAGCGTGCGTGTGAGGGCGCGGGTTAGTGTTAGCGTACGGGTTAGGATTAGGGGACGGGTGAGGGTCAGGCTTCGGGGAAGGGTTAGGTTTAGGGTTCGGGCTAGGGTTAGGGTTAGGGGATGGGGAAGGTTTAGGGTCCAGGTGAGGGTACGGCAACGCTTTAGGGGGAGCGTGCGTGTGAGGGCGTGGGTTAGTGTTAGCGTACGGGTTAGGATTAGGGGACGGGTGAGGGTCAGGCTTCGGGGAAGGTTTAGGGTTAGGGTTCGGGCTAGGGTAAGGGTTAAGGGACGGGGACGGTTTAGGGTCCAGGTGAGGGTACGGCAACGCTTTAGGGGGAGCGTGCGTGTGAGGACGCGGGTTAGTGTTAGCGTACGGGTTAGGATTAGGGGACGGTTGAGGGTCAGGCATCGGGGAAGGGTTAGGGTTAGGGTTCGGGCTAGGGTTAGGGTTAGGGGACGGGGACGGTTTAGGGTCTAGGTGAGGGTACGGCAACGCTTTAGGGGGAGCGTACGTGTGAGGGCGCGGGTTAGTGTTAGCGTACGGGTTAGGATTAGGGGACGGGTGAGGGTCAGGCTTCGGGGAAGGGTTAGGGTTAGGGTTCGGGCTAGGGTTAGGGTTAGGGGACGGGGACGGTTTAGGGTCCAGGTGAGGGTACGGCAACGCTTTAGGGGGAGCGTGCATGTGAGGGCGCGGGTTAGTGTTAGCGTACAGGTTAGGATTAGGGGACGGGTGAGGGTCAGGCTTCGGGGAAGGGTTAGGGTTAGGGTTCGGGCTAGGGTTAGGGTTAGGGGACGGGGACGGTTTACGGTCCAGGTGAGGGTACGGCAACGCTTTAGGGGGAGCGTGCGTGTGAGGGCGCGGGTTAGTGTTAGCGTACGGGTTAGGATTAGGGGACGGGTGAGGGTCAGGCTTCGGGGAAGGGTTAGGGTTAGGGTTCGGGCTAGGGTTAGGGTTAGGGGACGGGGACGGTTAGGGTTCAGGTGAGGGTACGGCAACGCTTTAGGGGGAGCGTGCGTGTGAGGGCGTGGGTTAGTGTTAGCGTACGGCTTAGGATTAGGGGACGGGTGAGGGTCAGGCTTCGGGGAAGGGTTAGGGTTAGGGTTCGGGCTACGGTTAGGGTTAGGGGACGGGGAAGGTTTAGGGTCCAGGTGAGGGTACGGCAACGCTTTAGGGGGAGCGTGCGTGTGAGGGCGCGGGTTAGTGTTAGCGTACGGGTTAGGATTAGGGGACGGGTGAGGGTCAGGCTTCGGGGAAGGGTTAGGGTTAGGGTTCGGGCTAGGGTTAGGGTTAGGGGATGGGGACGGTTTAGGGTCCAGGTGAGGGTACGGCAACGCTTTAGGGGGAGCGTGCGTGTGAGGGCACGGGTTAGTGTTAGCGTACGGGTTAGGATTAGGGGATGGGTGAGGGTCAGGCTTCGGGGAAGGGTTAGGGTTAGGGTTCGGGCTAGGGTTAGGGTTAGGGGACGGGGACGGTTTAGGGTCCAGGTGAGGGTACGGCAACGCTTTAGGGGGAGCGTGCGTGTGAGGGCGCGGGTTAGTGTTAGCGTATGGGTTAGGATTAGGGGACGGGTGAGGGTCAGGCTTCGGGGAAGGGTTAGGGTTAGGGTTCGGGCTAGGGTTAAGGTTAGGGGACGGTTACGGTTTAGGGTTCAGGTGAGGGTACGGCAACGCTTTAGGGGGAGCGTGCGTGTGAGGGCGCGGGTTAGTGTTAGCGTACGGCTTAGGATTAGGGGACGGGTGAGGGTCAGGCTTCGGGGAAGGGTTAGGGTTAGGGTTCGGGCTACGGTTAGCGTTAGGGGACGGGGAAGGTTTAGGGTCCAGGTGAGGGTACGGCAACGCTTTAGGGGGAGCGTGCGTGTGAGGGCGCCAGTTAGTGTTAGCGTACGGGTTAGGATTAGGGGACGGGTGAGGGTCAGGCTTCGGGGAAGGGTTAGGGTTAGGGTTCGGGCTAGGGTTAGGGTTAGGGGACGGGGACGGTTTAGGGTCCAGCTGAGGGTACGGCAACGCTTTAGGGGGAGCGTGCGTGTGAGGGCGCGGGTTAGTGTTAGCGTACGGGTTAGGATTAGGGGACGGGTGAGGGTCAGGCTTCGGGGAAGGGTTAGGGTTAGGGTTCGGGCTAGGGTTAGGGTTAGGGGACGGGGACGGTTTAGGGTCCAGGAGAGGGTACGGCAACGCTTTAGGGGGAGCGTGCGTGTGAGGGCGCGCGTTAGTGTTAGCGTACGGCTTAGGATTAGGGGACGGGTGAGGGTCAGGCTTCGGGGAAGGGTTAGGGTTAGGGTTCGGGCTAGGGTTAGGGTTAGGGGACGGGGACGGTTTAGGGTCCAGGTGAGGGTACGGCAACGCTTTAGGGGGAGCGTGCATGTGAGGGCGCGCATTAGTGTTAGCGTGCGGCTTAGGATTAGGGGACGGGTGAGGGTCAGGCTTCGGGGAAGGGTTAGGTTTAGGGTTCGGGCTAGGGTTAGGGTTAGGGGATGGGGAAGGTTTAGGGTCCAGGTGAGGGTACGGCAACGCTTTAGGGGGAGCGTGCGTGTGAGGGCGTGGGTTAGTGTTAGCGTACGGGTTAGGATTAGGGGACGGGTGAGGGTCAGGCTTCGGGGAAGGTTTAGGGTTAGGGTTCGGGCTAGGGTAAGGGTTAAGGGACGGGGACGGTTTAGGGTCCAGGTGAGGGTACGGCAACGCTTTAGGGGGAGCGTGCGTGTGAGGACGCGGGTTAGTGTTAGCGTACGGGTTAGGATTAGGGGACGGTTGAGGGTCAGGCATCGGGGAAGGGTTAGGGTTAGGGTTCGGGCTAGGGTTAGGGTTAGGGGACGGGGACGGTTTAGGGTCTAGGTGAGGGTACGGCAACGCTTTAGGGGGAGCGTACGTGTGAGGGCGCGGGTTAGTGTTAGCGTACGGGTTAGGATTAGGGGACGGGTGAGGGTCAGGCTTCGGGGAAGGGTTAGGGTTAGGGTTCGGGCTAGGGTTAGGGTTAGGGGACGGGGACGGTTTAGGGTCCAGGTGAGGGTACGGCAACGCTTTAGGGGGAGCGTGCATGTGAGGGCGCGGGTTAGTGTTAGCGTACAGGTTAGGATTAGGGGACGGGTGAGGGTCAGGCTTCGGGGAAGGGTTAGGGTTAGGGTTCGGGCTAGGGTTAGGGTTAGGGGACGGGGACGGTTTACGGTCCAGGTGAGGGTACGGCAACGCTTTAGGGGGAGCGTGCGTGTGAGGGCGCGGGTTAGTGTTAGCGTACGGGTTAGGATTAGGGGACGGGTGAGGGTCAGGCTTCGGGGAAGGGTTAGGGTTAGGGTTCGGGCTAGGGTTAGGGTTAGGGGACGGGGACGGTTAGGGTTCAGGTGAGGGTACGGCAACGCTTTAGGGGGAGCGTGCGTGTGAGGGCGTGGGTTAGTGTTAGCGTACGGCTTAGGATTAGGGGACGGGTGAGGGTCAGGCTTCGGGGAAGGGTTAGGGTTAGGGTTCGGGCTACGGTTAGGGTTAGGGGACGGGGAAGGTTTAGGGTCCAGGTGAGGGTACGGCAACGCTTTAGGGGGAGCGTGCGTGTGAGGGCGCGGGTTAGTGTTAGCGTACGGGTTAGGATTAGGGGACGGGTGAGGGTCAGGCTTCGGGGAAGGGTTAGGGTTAGGGTTCGGGCTAGGGTTAGGGTTAGGGGATGGGGACGGTTTAGGGTCCAGGTGAGGGTACGGCAACGCTTTAGGGGGAGCGTGCGTGTGAGGGCACGGGTTAGTGTTAGCGTACGGGTTAGGATTAGGGGATGGGTGAGGGTCAGGCTTCGGGGAAGGGTTAGGGTTAGGGTTCGGGCTAGGGTTAGGGTTAGGGGACGGGGACGGTTTAGGGTCCAGGTGAGGGTACGGCAACGCTTTAGGGGGAGCGTGCGTGTGAGGGCGCGGGTTAGTGTTAGCGTATGGGTTAGGATTAGGGGACGGGTGAGGGTCAGGCTTCGGGGAAGGGTTAGGGTTAGGGTTCGGGCTAGGGTTAAGGTTAGGGGACGGTTACGGTTTAGGGTTCAGGTGAGGGTACGGCAACGCTTTAGGGGGAGCGTGCGTGTGAGGGCGCGGGTTAGTGTTAGCGTACGGCTTAGGATTAGGGGACGGGTGAGGGTCAGGCTTCGGGGAAGGGTTAGGGTTAGGGTTCGGGCTACGGTTAGCGTTAGGGGATGGGGAAGGTTTAGGGTCCAGGTGAGGGTACGGCAACGCTTTAGGGGGAGCGTGCGTGTGAGGGCGCCAGTTAGTGTTAGCGTACGGGTTAGGATTAGGGGACGGGTGAGGGTCAGGCTTCGGGGAAGGGTTAGGGTTAGGGTTCGGGCTAGGGTTAGGGTTAGGGGACGGGGACGGTTTAGGGTCCAGCTGAGGGTACGGCAACGCTTTAGGGGGAGCGTGCGTGTGAGGGCGCGGGTTAGTGTTAGCGTACGGGTTAGGATTAGGGGACGGGTGAGGGTCAGGCTTCGGGGAAGGGTTAGGGTTAGGGTTCGGGCTAGGGTTAGGGTTAGGGGACGGGGACGGTTTAGGGTCCAGGAGAGGGTACGGCAACGCTTTAGGGGGAGCGTGCGTGTGAGGGCGCGCGTTAGTGTTAGCGTACGGCTTAGGATTAGGGGACGGGTGAGGGTCAGGCTTCGGGGAAGGGTTAGGGTTAGGGTTCGGGCTAGGGTTAGGGTTAGGGGACGGGGACGGTTTAGGGTCCAGGTGAGGGTACGGCAACGCTTTAGGGGGAGCGTGCATGTGAGGGCGCGCATTAGTGTTAGCGTGCGGCTTAGGATTAGGGGACGGGTGAGGGTCAGGCTTCGGGGAAGGGTTAGGGCTAGGGTTAGGGTTAGGGGACGGGGACGGTTTAGGGTCCAGGTGAGGGTACGGCAACGCTTTAGGGGGAGCGTGCGTGTGAGGGCGCGGGTTAGTGTTAGCGAACGGCTTAGGATTAGGGGACGGGTGAGGGTCAGGCTTCGGGGAAGGGTTAGGGTTAGGGTTCGGGCTAGGGTTAGGGTTAGGGGACGGGGACGGTTTAGGGTCCAGGTGAGGGTACGGCAACGCTTTAGGGGGAGCGTGCGTGTGAGGGCGCGGGTTAGTGTTAGCGTACGGCTTAGGATTAGGGGACGGGTGAGGGTCAGGCTTCGGGGAAGGGTTAGGGTTAGGGTTTGGGCTAGGGTTAGGGTTAGGGGACGGGGACGGTTTAGGGTCCAGGTGAGGGTACGGCAACGCTTTAGGGGGAGCGTGCGTGTGAGGGCGCGGGTTAGTGTTAGCGTACGGGTTAGGATTAGGGGACGGGTGAGGGTCAGGCTTCGGGGAAGGGTTAGGGTTAGGGTTCGGGCTAGGGTTAGGGTTAGGGGACGGGGACGGTTTAGGGTCCAGGTGAGGGTACGGCAACGCTTTAGGGGGAGCGTACGTGTGAGGGCGCGGGTTAGTGTTAGCGTACGGGTTAGGATTAGGGGACGGGTGAGGGTCAGGCTTCGGGGAAGGGTTAGGATTAGGGTTCGGGCTAGGGTTAGGGTTAGGGGACGGGGACGGTTTAGGGTCCAGGTGAGGGTACGGCAACGCTTTAGGGGGAGCGTGCGTGTGAGGGCGCGGGTTAGTTTTAGCGTACGGGTTAGGATTAGGGGACGGGTGAGGGTCAGGCTTTGGGGAATGGTTAGGGTTAGGGTTCGGGCTAGGGTTAGGGTTAGGGGATGGGGACGGTTTAGGGTCCAGGTGAGGGTACGGCAACGCTTTAGGGGGAGCATGCGTGTGAGGGCGCGGGTTAGTGTTCGCGTACGGGTTAGGATTAGGGGACGGGTGAGGTTCAGGCTTCGGGGAAGGGTTAGGGTTAGGGTTCGGGCTAGGGTTAGGGTTAGGGGACGGGGACGGTTTAGGGTCCAGGTGAGGGTACGGCAACGCTTTAGGGGGAGCGTGCGTGTGAGGGCGCGGGTTAGTTTTAGCGTACGGGTTAGGATTAGGGGACGGGTGAGGGTCAGGCTTTGGGGAATGGTTAGGGTTAGGGTTCGGGCTAGGGTTAGGGTTAGGGGATGGGGACGGTTTAGGGTCCAGGTGAGGGTACGGCAACGCTTTAGGGGGAGCATGCGTGTGAGGGCGCGGGTTAGTGTTCGCGTACGGGTTAGGATTAGGGGACGGGTGAGGTTCAGGCTTCGGGGAAGGGTTAGGGTTAGGGTTCGGGCTAGGGTTAGGGTTAGGGGACGGGGACGGTTTAGGGTCCAGGTGAGGGTACGGCAACGCTTTAGGGGGAGCGTGCGTGTGAGGGCGCGGGTTAGTGTTAGCGTACGGGTTAGGATTAGGGGACGGGTGAGGGTCAGGCTTCGGGGAAGTGTTAGGGTTAGGGTTCGGGCTAGGGTTAGGGTTAGGGGCCGGGGACGGTTTAGGGTCCAGGTGAGGGTACGGCAACGCTTTAGGGGGAGCGTGCGTGTGAGGGCGCGGGTTAGTGTTAGCGTACGGGTTAGGATTAGGGGACGGCTGAGGTTCAGGCTTCGGGGAAGGGTTAGGGTTAGGGTTCGGGCTAGGGTTAGGGTTAGGGGATGGGGACGGTTTAGGGTCCAGGTGAGGGTACGGCAACGCTTTAGGGAGAGCGTGCGTGTGAGGGCGCGGGTTAGTGTTAGCGTACGGGTTAGGATTAGGGGACGGGTGAGGGTCAGGCTTCGGGGAAGGGTTAGGGTTAGGGTTCGGGCTAGGGTTAGGGTTAGGGGACGGGGACGGTTTAGGGTCCAGGTGAGGGTACGGCAACGCTTTAGGGGGAGCGTGCGTGTGAGGGCGCGGGTTAGTGTTAGCGTACGGGTTAGGATTAGGGGACGGGTGAGGGTCAGGCTTCGGGGAAGGGTTAGGGTTAGGGTTCGGGCTAGGGTTAGGGTTAGGGGACGGGGACGGTTTAAGGTCCAGGTGAGGGTACGGCAACGCTTTAGGGGGAGCGTGCGTGTGAGAGCGCGGGTTAGTGTTAGCGTTCGGGTTAGGATTAAGGGACAGGTGAGGGTCAGGCTTAGGGGAAGGGTTAGGGTTAGGGTTCGGGCTAGGGTTAGGGTTAGGGGACGGGGACGGTTTAGGGTCCAGGTGAGGGTACGGCAACGTTTAGGGGGAGCGTGCGTGTGAGGGCGCAGGTTAGTGTTAGCGTACGGGTTAGGATTAGGGGACGGGTGAGGGTCAGGCTTCGGGGAAGGGTTAGGGTTAGGGTTCGGGCTAGGGTTAGGGTTAGGGGACGGGGACGGTTTAGGGTCCAGGTGAGGGTACGGCAACGCTTTAGGGGGAGCGTGCGTGTGAGGGCGCGGGTTAGTTTTAGCGTACGGGTTAGGATTAGGGGACGGGTGAGGGTCAGGCTTTGGGGAATGGTTAGGGTTAGGGTTCGGGCTAGGGTTAGGGTTAGGGGATGGGGACGGTTTAGGGTCCAGGTGAGGGTACGGCAACGCTTTAGGGGGAGCATGCGTGTGAGGGCGCGGGTTAGTGTTCGCGTACGGGTTAGGATTAGGGGACGGGTGAGGTTCAGGCTTCGGGGAAGGGTTAGGGTTAGGGTTCGGGCTAGGGTTAGGGTTAGGGGACGGGGACGGTTTAGGGTCCAGGTGAGGGTACGGCAACGCTTTAGGGGGAGCGTGCGTGTGAGGGCGCGGGTTAGTGTTAGCGTACGGGTTAGGATTAGGGGACGGGTGAGGGTCAGGCTTCGGGGAAGTGTTAGGGTTAGGGTTCGGGCTAGGGTTAGGGTTAGGGGCCGGGGACGGTTTAGGGTCCAGGTGAGGGTACGGCAACGCTTTAGGGGGAGCGTGCGTGTGAGGGCGCGGGTTAGTGTTAGCGTACGGGTTAGGATTAGGGGACGGCTGAGGTTCAGGCTTCGGGGAAGGGTTAGGGTTAGGGTTCGGGCTAGGGTTAGGGTTAGGGGACGGGGACGGTTTAGGGTCCAGGTGAGGGTACGGCAACGCTTTAGGGAGAGCGTGCGTGTGAGGACGCGGGTTAGTGTTAGCGTACGGGTTAGGATTAGGGGACGGGTGAGGGTCAGGCTTCGGGGAAGGGTTAGGGTTAGGGTTCGGGCTAGGGTTAGGGTTAGGGGACGGGGACGGTTTAGGGTCCAGGTGAGGGTACGGCAACGCTTTAGGGGGAGCGTGCGTGTGAGGGCGCGGGTTAGTGTTAGCGTACGGGTTAGGATTAGGGGACGGGTGAGGGTCAGGCTTCGGGGAAGGGTTAGGGTTAGGGTTCGGGCTAGGGTTAGGGTTAGGGGACGGGGACGGTTTAAGGTCCAGGTGAGGGTACGGCAACGCTTTAGGGGGAGCGTGCGTGTGAGAGCGCGGGTTAGTGTTAGCGTTCGGGTTAGGATTAAGGGACAGATGAGGGTCAGGCTTAGGGGAAGGGTTAGGGTTAGGGTTCGGGCTAGGGTTAGGGTTAGGGGACGGGGACGGTTTAGGGTCCAGGTGAGGGTACGGCAACGTTTAGGGGGAGCGTGCGTGTGAGGGCGCAGGTTAGTGTTAGCGTACGGGTTAGGATTAGGGGACGGGTGAGGGTCAGGCTTCGGGGAAGGGTTAGGGTTAGGGTTCGGGCTAGGGTTAGGGTTAGGGGACGGGGACGGTTTAGGGTGCAGGTGAGGGTACGGCAACGCTTTAGGGGGAGCGTGCGTATGAGGGCGCGGTTTAGTATTAACGTACGGGTTAGGATTAGGGGAAGGTTGAGGGTCAGGCTTCGGGGAAGGGTTAGGTTTAGGGTTCGGGCTAGGGTTAGGGTTAGGGGACGGGGACGGTTTAGGGTCCAGGTGAGGGTACGGCAACGCTTTAGGGGGAGCGGGCGTGTGAGGGCGCGGGTTAGTGTTAGCGAACGGCTTAGGATTAGGGGACGGTTGAGGGTCAGGCTTCGGGGAAGGGTTAGGGTTAGGGTTCGGGCTAGGGTTAGGGTTAGGTGACGGGGACGGTTTAGGGTCCAGGTGAGGGTACGGCAACGCTTTAGGGGGAGCGTGCATGTGAGGGCGCGGGGTAGTGTTAGCGTACGGGTTAGGATTAGGGGACGGGTGAGGGTCAGGCTTCGGGGAAGAGTTAGGGTTAGGGTTCGGGCTAGGGTTAGGGTTAGGGGACGGGGACGGTTTAGGGTCCAGGTGAGGGTACGGCAACGCTTTAGGGGGAGCGTGCGTGTGAGGGCGCGGGTTAGTGTTAGCGTACGGGTTAGGATTAGGGGACGGGTGAGGGTCAGGCTTCGGGGAAGGGTTAGGGTTAGTGTTCGGGCTAGGGTTAGGGTTAGGGGACGGGGACGGTTTAGGGTCCAGGTGAGGGTACGGCAACGCTTTAGGGGGAGCGTGCGTGTGAGGGCGCGGGTTAGTATTAACGTACGGGTTAGGATTAGGGGACGGGTGAGGGTCAGGCTTCGGGGAAGGGTTAGGTTTAGGGTTCGGCCTAGGGTTAGGGTTAGGGGACGGGGACGGTTTAGGGTCCAGGTGAGGGTACGGCAACGCTTTAGGGGGAGCGTGCGTGTGAGGGCGTGGGTTAGTGTTAGCGTACGGGTTAGGATTAGGGGACGGTTGAGTGTCAGGCTTCGGGGAAGGGTTAGGGTTAGGGTTCGGGCTAGGGTTAGGGTTAGGTGACGGGGACGGTTTAGGTTCCAGGTGAGGGTACGGCAACGCTTTAGGGGGAGCGTGCATGTGAGGGCGCGGGGTAGTGTTAGCGTACTGGTTATGATTAGGGGACGGGTGAGTGTCAGGCTTCGGGGAAGGGTTAGGGTTAGGGTTCGGGCTAGGGTTAGGGTTAGGGGACGGGGACGGTTTAGGGTCCAGGTGAGGGTACGGCAACGCTTTAGGGGGAGCGTGTGTGTGAGGGCGTGGGTTAGTGTTAGCGTATGGCTTAGGATTAGGGGATGGGTGAGGGTAATGCTTCGGGGAAGGGTTAGGGTTAGGTTTCGGGCTAGGGTTAGGGTTAGGTGACGGGGACGGTTTAGGGTCCAGGTGAGGGTACGGCAACGCTTTAGGGGGAGCGAGCATGTGAGGGCGCTGGGTAGTGTTAACGTACTGGTTAGGATTAGGGGACGGTTGAGTGTCAGGCTTCGGGGAAGGGTTAGGGTTAGGGTTCGGGCTAGGGTTAGGGTTAGGGGATGGGGACGGTTTAGGGTGCAGGTAGGAGTACAGCAACGCTTTAGGGGGAGCGTGCGTGTGAGGGCGAGTGTTAGTGTTAGCGTACGTGTTAGGATTAGGGGACGGGTGAGGGTCAGGCTTCAGGGAAGGGTTAGGGTTAGGGTTCTGGCTAGGGTTAGGGTTAAGGGACGGGGACGGTTTAGGGTCCAGGTGAGGGTACGGCAACGCTTTAGGGGGAGCGTGCGTGTGAGGGCGCGGGTTAGTGTTAGCGTACGGGTTAGGATTAGGGGACGGGTGAGGGTCAGGCTTCGGGGAAGTGTTAGGGTTAGGGTTCGGGCTAAGGTTAGGGTTAGGGGACATGGGATGGTTTAGGGTCCAGGTGAGGGTACGGCAACGCTTTAGGGGGAGCGTGCGTGTGAGGGCGCGCGTTAGTGTTAGCGTACGTGTTAGGATTGGGGACGGGTGAGGGTCAGGCTTCGGGGAAGGGTTAGGGTTAGGGTTCGGGCTAGGGTTAGTGTTAGGGGACGGGGATGGTTTAGAGTCCAGGTGAGGGTACGGCAAAGCTTCAGGGGGAGCGTGCGTGTGAGGGCGCGGGTTAGTGTTAGCGTACGGCTTAGGATTAGGAGACGGGTGAGGGTCAGGCTTCGGGGAAGGGTTAGGGTTAGGGTTCGGGCTAGGGTTAGGGTTAGGGGACGGGGACGGTTTAGGGTCCAGGTGAGGGTACGGCAACGCTTTAGGGGGAGCGTGCGTGTGAGGGCGCGGGTTAGTTTTAGCGTACAGGTTAGGATTAGGGGACGGGTGAGGGTCAGACTTTGGGGAAGGGTTAGGGTTAGGGTTCGGGCTAGGGTTAGGGTTAGGGGACGGGGACGGTTTAGGGTCCAGGTGAGGGTACGGCAACGCTTTAGGGGGAGCATGCGTGTGAGGGCGCGGGTTAGTGTTCGCGTACGGGTTAGGATTAGGGGACGGGTGAGGTTCAGGCTTCGGGGAAGGGTTAGGGTTAGGGTTCGGGCTAGGGTTAGGGTTAGGGGACGGGGACGGTTTAGGGTCCAGGTGAGGGTACGGCAACGCTTTAGGGGGAGCGTGCGTGTGAGGGCGCGGGTTAGTGTTAGCGTACGGGTTAGGATTAGGGGACGGGTGAGGGTCAGGCTTCGGGGAAGGGTTAGGGTTAGGGTTCGGGCTAGGGTTAGGGTTAGGGGCCGGGGACGGTTTAGGGTCCAGGTGAGGGTACGGCAACGCTTTAGGGGGAGCGTGCGTGTGAGGGCGCGGGTTAGTGTTAGTGTACGGGTTAGGATTAGGGGACGGGTGAGGTTCAGGCTTCGGGGAAGGGTTAGGGTTAGGGTTCGGGCTAGGGTTAGGGTTAGGGGACGGGGACGGTTTAGGGTCCAGGTGAGGGTACGGCAACGCTTTAGGGGGAGCGTGCGTGTGAGGGCGCGGGTTAGTGTTAGCGTACGGCTTAGGATTAGGGGACGGGTGAGGGTCAGGCTTTGGGGAAGGGTTAGGGTTAGGGTTCGGGCTAGGGTTAGGGTTAGGGGACGGGGACGGTTTAGGGTCCAGGTGAGGGTACGGCAACGCTTTAGGGGGAGCGTGCGTGTGAGGGCGCGGGTTAGTGTTAGCGTACGGGTTAGGATTAGGGGACGGGTGAGGGTCAGGCTTTGGGGAAGGGTTAGGGTTAGGGTTCGGGCTAGGGTTAGGGTAGGGGACGGGGACGGTTTAGGGTCCAGGTGAGGGTACGGCAACGCTTTAGGGGGAGCATGCGTGTGAGGGCGCGGGTTAGTGTTCGCGTACGGGTTAGGATTAGGGGACGGGTGAGGTTCAGGCTTCGGGGAAGGGTTAGGGTTAGGGTTCGGGCTAGGGTTAGGGTTAGGGGACGGGGACGGTTTAGGGTCCAGGTGAGGGTACGGCAACGCTTTAGGGGGAGCGTGCGTGTGAGGGCGCGGGTTAGTGTTAGCGTACGGGTTAGGATTAGGGGACGGGTGAGGGTCAGGCTTCGGGGAAGGGTTAGGGTTAGGGTTCGGGCTAGGGTTAGGGTTAGGGGCCGGGGACGGTTTAGGGTGCAGGTGAGGGTACGGCAACGCTTTAGGGGGAGCGTGCGTGTGAGGGCGCGGGTTAGTGTTAGCGTACGGGTTAGGATTAGGGGACGGCTGAGGTTCAGGCTTCGGGGAAGGGTTAGGGTTAGGGTTCGGGCTAGGGTTAGGGTTAGGGGACGGGGACGGTTTAGGGTCCAGGTGAGGGTACGGCAACGCTTTAGGGGGAGCGTGCGTGTGAGGGCGCGGGTTAGTGTTAGCGTACGGGTTAGGATTAGGGGAAGGGTGAGGGTCAGGCTTCGGGGAAGGGTTAGGGTTAGGGTTCGGGCTAGGGTTAGGGTTAGGGGACGGGGACGGTTTAGGGTCCAGGTGAGGGTACGGCAACGCTTTAGGGGGAGCGTGCGTGTGAGGGCGCGGGTTAGTGTTAGCGTACGGGTTAGGATTAGGGGACGGGTGAGGGTCAGGCTTCGGGGAAGGGTTAGGGTTAGGGTTCGGGCTAGGATTAGGCTTAGGGGACGGGGACGGTTTAGGGTCCAGGTGAGGGTACGGCAACGCTTTAGGGGGAGCGTGCGTGTGAGGGCGCGGGTTAGTGTTAGTGTACGGGTTAGGATTAGGGGACGGGTGAGGGTCAGGCTTCGGGGAAGGGTTAGGCTTAGGGTTCGGGCTAGGGTTAGGGTTAGGGGACGGGGACGATTTTGGGTCCAGGTGAGGGTACGGCAACGCTTTATGGGGAGCGTGCGTGTGAGGGCGCGGGTTAGTGTTAGCGTACGGGTTAGGATTAGGGGACGGGTGAGGGTCAGGCTTCGGGGAAGAGTTAGGGTTAGGGTTCGGGCTAGGGTTAGGGTTAGGGTACGGGGACGGTTTAGGGTCCAGGTGAGGGTACGGCAACGCTTTAGGGGGAGCGTGCGTGTGAGGGCGCTGATTAGTGTTAGCGTACGGGTTAGGATTAGGGGACGGGTGAGGGTCAGGCTTCGGGGAAGGATTAGGGTTAGGGTTCGGGCTAGGGTTAGGGTTAGGGGACGGGGACGGTTTAGGGTCCAGGTGAGGGTACGGCAACGCTTTAGGGGGAGCGTGGGTATGAGGGCGCGGTTTAGTATTAACGTACGGGTTAGGATTAGGGGAAGGTTGAGGGTCAGGCTTCGGGGAAGTGTTAGGGTTAGGGTTCGGGCTAGGGTTAGGGTTAGTTGACGGGGACGGTTTAGGGTCCAGGTGAGGGTACGGCAACGCTTTAGAGGGAGCGTGCATGTGAGGGCGCGGGGTAGTGTTAGCGTACTGGTTAGGATTAGGGGACGGGTGAGGGTCAGGCTTCGGGGAAGGGTTAGGGTTAGGGTTCGGGCTAGGGTTAGGGTTAGGGGACGGGGACGGTTTAGGGTCCAGGTGAGGGTACGGCAACGCTTTAGGGGGAGCGTGTGTGTGAGGGCGCGGGTTAGTGTTAGCGTATGGCTTAGGATTAGGGGATGGGTGAGGGTCATGCTTCGGGGACGGGTTAGGGTTAGGTTTCGGGCTAGGGTTAGGGTTAGGTGACGGGGACGGTTTAGGGTCCAGGTGAGGGTACGGCAACGCTTTAGGGGGAGCGAGCATGTGAGGGCGCGGGGTAGTGTTAGCGTACTGGTTAGGATTAGGGGACGGTTGAGGGTCAGGCTTCGGGGAAGGGTTAGGGTTAGGGTTCGGGCTAGGGTTAGGGTTAGGGGATGGGGACGGTTTAGGGTGCAGGTAAGAGTACAGCAACGCTTTAGGGGGAGCGTGCGTGTGAGGGCGAGGGTTAGTGTTAGCGTACGTGTTAGGATTAGGGGACGGGTGAGGGTCAGGCTTCGGGGAAGGGTTAGGGTTAGGGTTCTGGCTAGGGTTAGGGTTAAGGGACGGGGACGGTTTAGGGTCCAGGTGAGGGTACGGCAACGCTTTAGGGGGAGCGTGCATGTGAGGGCGCGGGTTAGTGTTAGCGTACGGGTTAGGATTAGGGGACGGGTGAGGGTCAGGCTTCGGGGAAGGGTTAGGGCTAGGGTTCGGGCTAGGGTTAGGGTTAGCGGCCGGGGACGGTTTAGGGTCCAGGTGAGGGTACGGCAACGCTTTAGGGGGAGCGTTCGTGTGAGGGCGCGGCTTAGTGTTAGCGTACGGGTTAGGATTAGGGGACGGGTGAGGTTCAAGCTTCGGGGAAGGGTTAGGGTTAGGGTTCGGGCTAGGGTTAGGGTTAGGGGACGGGGACGGTTTCGGGTCCAGGTGAGGGTACGGCAACGCTTTAGGGGGAGCGTGCGTGTGAGGGCGCGGGTTAGTGTTAGCGTACGGGTTAGGATTAGGGGATGGGTGAGGGTCAGGCTTCGGGGAAGGGTTAGGGTTAAGGTTCGGGCTAGGGTTAGGGTTAGGGGACGGGGACGGTTTCGGGTCCAGGTGAGGGTACGGCAACGCTTTAGGGGGAGCGTGCGTGTGAGGGCGCGGGTTAGTGTTAGCGTACGGGTTAGGATTAGGGGACGGGTGAGGGTCAGGCTTCGGGGAAGGGTTAGGGTTAGGGTTCGGGCTAGGGTTAGGGTTAGGGGACGGGGACGGTTTAGGGTCCAGGTGAGGGTACGGCAACGCTTTAGGGGGAGCGTGCGTGTGAGGGCGCGGGTTAGTGTTAGCGTACGGGTTAGGATTAGGGGACGGGTGAGGGTCAGGCTTCGGGGAAGGGTTAGGGTTAGGGTTCGGGCTAGGGTAAGGGTTAAGGGACGGGGACGGTTTGGGGTCCAGGTGAGGGTACGGCAACGCTTTAGGGGGAGCGTGCGTGTGAGGGCGCGGGTTAGTGTTAGCGTACGGGTTAGGATTAGGGGACGGGTGAGGGTCAGGCTTCGGGGAAGGGTTAGGGTTAGGGTTCGGGCTAGGGTTAGGGTTAGGGGACGGGGACGGTTTAGGGTCCAGGTGAGGGTACGGCAACGCTTTAGGGGGAGCGTGCGTGTGAGGGCGCGGGTTAGTGTTAGCGTACGGGTTAGGATTAGGGGACGGGTGAGGGTCAGGCTTCGGGGAAGGGTTAGGGTTAGGGTTCGGGCTAGGGTTAGGGGACGGGGACGGGGACGGTTTAGGGTCCAGGTGAGGGTAAGGCAACGCTTTCGGGGGAGCGTGCGTTTGAGGGCGCGGGTTAGTGTTAGCCTACGGGTTAGGATTAGGGGACGGGTGAGGGTCAGGCTTCGGGGAAGGGTTAGGGTTAGGGTTCGGGCTAGGGTTAGGGTTAGGGGACGGGGACGGTTTTTGGTCCAGTTGAGGGTACGGCAACGCTTTAGGGGGAGCGTGCGTGTGAGGGCGCGCGTTAGTGTTAGCGTACGGGTTAGGATTAGGGGACGGGTGAGGGTCAGGCTTCGGGGAAGTGTTAGGGTTAGGGTTCGGGCTAGGGTTAGGGTTAGGGGACGGGGACGGTTTAGGGTCCAGGTGAGGGTACGGCAACGCTTTTGGGGGAGCGTGCGTGTGAGGGCGCGGGTTAGTGCTGGCGTACGGCTTACGATTAGGGGACGGGTGAGGGTCAGGCTTCGGGGAAGGGTTAGGGTTAGGGTTCGGGCTAGGGTTAGGGTTAGGGGACGGGGACGGTTTAGGGTCCAGGTGAGGGTACGGCAACGCTTTAGTAGGAGCGTGAGTGTGAGGGCGCGGGTTAGTGTTAGCGTACGGCTTAGGATTAGGGGACGGGTGAGGGTCAGGCTTCGGGGAAGGGTTAGGTTTAGGGTTCGGGCTAGGGTTAGGCTTAGGGGACGGGGACGGTTTAGGGTCCAGGTGAGGGTACGGCAATGCTTTAGGTGGAGCGTGCGTGTGAGGGCGCGGGTTAGTGTTAGCGTACGGGTTAGGATTAGGGGACGGGTGAGGGTCAGGCTTCGGGGAAGGGTTAGGCTTAGGGTTCGGGCTAGGGTTAGAGTTAGGGGACGGGGACGGTTTAGGGTCCAGGTGAGGGTACGGCAACGCTTTAGGGGGAGCGTGCGTGTGAGGGCGCGGGTTAGTGTTAGCGTACGTGTTAGGATTAGGGGACGTGTGAGGGTCAGGCTTCGGGGAAGGGTTAGGGTTAGGGTTCGGGCTAGGGTTAGGGATAGGGGACGGGGACGGTTTAGGGTCCAGGAGAGGGTACGGCAACGCTTTAGGGGGAGCGTGCGTGTGAGGGCGCGCGTTAGTGTTAGCGTACGGCTTAGGATTAGGGGACGGGTGAGGGTCAGGCTTCGGGGAAGGGTTAGGGTTAGGGTTCGGGCTAGGGTTAGGGTTAGGGGACGGGGACGGTTTAGGGTCCAAGTGAGGGTACGGCAACGCTTTAGGGGGAGCGTGCGTGTGAAGGCGCGCGTTAGTGTTAGCGTGCGGCTTAGGATTAGGGGATGGGTCAGGGTCAGGCTTCGGGGAAGGGTTAGGGTTAGGGTTCGGGCTAGGGTTAGGGTTAGGGGACGGGGACGGTTTAGGGTCCATGTGAGGGTACGGCAACGCTTTAGGGGGAGCGTGCGTGTGAGGGCGTGGGTTAGTGTTAGCGTACGGCTTAGGATTAGGGGACGGGTGAGGGTCAGGCTTCGGGGAAGGGTTAGGGTTAGGGTTTGGGCTAGGGTTAGGGTTAGGGGACGGGGACGGTTTAGGGTCCAGGTGAGGGTACGGCAACGCTTTAGGGGGAGCGTGCGTGTGCGGGCGCGGGTTAGTGTTAGCGTACGGGTTAGGATAGGGGACGGGTGAGGGTCAGGCTTCGGGGAAGGGTTAGGGTTAGGGTTCGGGCTAGGGTTAGGGTTAGGGGATGGGGACGGTTTAGGGTCCAGGTGAGGGTACGGCAACGCTTTAGGGGGAGCGTGCGTGTGAGGGCGCGTGTTAGTGTTAGCGTACGGGTTAGGATTAGGGGATGGGTGAGGGTCAGGCTTCTGGGAAGGGTTAGGGTTAGGGTTCGGGCTAGGGTTAGGGTTAGGGGACGGGGACGGTTTAGGGTCCAGGTGAGGGTACGGCAACGCTTTAGGGGGAGCGTGCGTGTGAGGGCGTGGGTTAGTGTTAGCGTACGGGTTAGGATTAGGGGACGGGTGAGGGTCAGGCTTCGGGGAAGGGTTAGGGTTAGGGTTCGGGCTAGGGTTAGGGTTAGGGGACGGGGACGGTTTAGGGTCCAGGTGAGGGTACGGCAACGCTTTAGGGGGAGCGTGCGTGTGAGGGCGCGGGTTAGTGTTAGCGTACGGGTTAGGATTAGGGGACGGGTGAGGGTCAGGCTTCGGGGAATGTTTAGGGTTAGGGTTCGGTCTAGGGTAAGGGTTAAGGGACGGGCACGGTTTAGGGTCCAGGTGAGGGTACGGCAACGCTTTAGGGGGAGCGTGCGTGTGAGGACGCGGGTTAGTGTTAGTGTACGGGTTAGGATTAGGGGACGGGTGAGGGTCAGGCATCGGGGAAGGGTTAGGGTTAGGGTTCGGGCTAGGGTTAGGGTTAGGGGACGGGGACTGTTTAGGGTCCAGGTGAGTGTACGGCAACGCTTTAGGGGGAGCGTACGTGTGAGGGCGCGGGTTAGTGTTAGCGTACGGGTTAGGATTAGGGCACGGGTGAGGGTCAGGCTTCTGGGAAGGGTTAGGGTTAGGGTTCGGGCTAGGGTTAGGGTTAGGGGACGGGGACGGTTTAGGGTCCAGGTGAGGGTACGGCAACGCTTTAGGGGGAGCGTGCATGTGAGGGCGCGGGTTAGTGTTAGCGTACGGGTTAGGATTAGGGGACGGGTGAGGGTCAGGCTTCGGGGAAGGGTTAGGGTTAGGGTTCGGGCTACGGTTAGGGTTAGGGGACGGGGAAGGTTTAGGGTCCAGGTGAGGGTACGGCAACGCTTTAGGGGGAGCGTGCGTGTGAGGGCACGGGTTAGTGTTAGCGTACGGGTTAGGATTAGGGGACGGGTGAGGGTCAGGCTTCGGGGAAGGGTTAGGGTTAGGGTTCGGGCTAGGGTTAGGGTTAGGGGACGGGGACGGTTTAGGGTCCAGGTGAGGGTACGGCAACGCTTTAGGGGGAGCGTGCGTGTGAGGGCGCGGGTTAGTGTTGGCGTAAGTGTTAGGATTAGGGGACGGGTGAGGGTCAGGCTTCGGGGAAGGGTTAGGGTTAGGGTTCGGGCTAGGGTTAGGGTTAGGGGACGGGGACGGTTTCGGGTCCAGGTGAGGGTACGGCAACGCTTTAGGGGGAGCGTGCGTGTGAGGGCGCGGGTTAGTGTTAGCGTACGGGTTAGGATTAGGGGACGGTGAGGGTCAGGCTTCGGGGAAGGGTTAGGGTTAGGGTTCGGGCTAGGGTTAGGGTTAGGGGACGGTTACGGTTTAGGGTTCAGGTGAGGGTACGGCAACGCTTTCGGGGGAGCGTGCGTGTGAGGGCGCGGGTTAGTGTTAGCGTACGGCTTAGGATTAGGGGACGGTTGAGGGTCAGGCTTCGGGGAAGGGTTAGGGTTAGGGTTCGGGCTACGGTTAGGGTTAGGGGACGGGGAAGGTTTAGGGTCCAGGTGAGGGTACGGCAATGCTTTAGGGGGAGCGTGCGTGTGAGGGCGCGGGTTAGTGTTAGCGTACGGGTTAGGATTAGGGGACCGGTGAGGGTCAGGCTTCGGGGAAGGGTGAGGGTTAGGGTTCGGGCTAGGGTTAGGGTTAGGGGACGGGGACGGTTTAGGGTCCAGGTGAGGGTACGGCAACGCTTTAGGGGGAGCGTGCGTGTGAGGGCGCGGGTTAGTGTTAGCGTACGGGTTAGGATTAGGGGACGGGTGAGGGTCAGGCTTCGGGGAAGGGTTAGGGTTAGGGTTCGGGCTAGGGTTAGGGGACGGGGACGGTTTCGGGTCCAGGTGAGGGTACGGCAACGCTTTAGGGGGAGCGTGCGTGTGAGGGCACGCGTTAGTGTTAGCGTACTGGTTAGGATTAGGGGACGGGTGAGGGTCAGGCTTCGGGGAAGGGTTAGGGTTAGGGTTCGGGCTAGGGTTAGGGTTAGGGTACGGGGACGGTTTAGGGTCCAGGAGAGGGTACGGCAACGCTTTAGGGGGAGCGTGCGTGTGAGGGCGCGCGTTAGTGTTATCGTACGGCTTAGGATTAGGGGACGTGTGAGGGTCAGGCTTCGGGGAAGGGTTAGGGTTAGGGTTCGGGCTAGGGTTAGGGTTAGGGGACGGGGACGGTTTAGGGTCCAAGTGAGGGTACGGCAACGCTTTAGGGGGAGCGTTCGTGTGAGGGCACGGGTTAGTGTTAGCGTACGGCTTAGGATTAGGGGACGGGTGAGGGTCAGGCTTCGGGGAAGGGTTAGGGTTAGGGTTCGGGCTAGGGTTAGGGTTAGGGGACGGGGACGGTTTAGGGTCCAGGTGAGGGTACGGCAACGCTTTAGGGGGAGCGTGCGTGTGAGGGCGCGGGTTAGTGTTCGCGTACGGGTTAGGATTAGGGGACGGGTGAGGGTCAGGCTTCGGGGAAGGGTTAGGGTTAGGGTTCGGGCTAGGGTTAGGGTTAGGGGATGGGGAAGGTTTAGGGTCCAGGTGAGGGTACGGCAACGCTTTAGGGGGAGCGTGCGTGTGAGGGCGTGGGTTAGTGTTAGCGTACGGGTTAGGATTAGGGGACGGGTGAGGGTCAGGCTTCGGGGAAGGGTTAGGGTTAGGGTTCGGGCTAGGGTTAGGGTTAGGGGATGGGGACGGTTTAGGGTCCAGGTGAGGGTACGGCAACGCTTTAGGGGGAGCGTGCGTGTGAGGGCGCGGGTTAGTGTTAGCGTACGGGTTAGGATTAGGGGACGGGTGAGGGTCAGGCTTCGGGGAATGTTTAGGGTTAGGGTTCGGTCTAGGGTAAGGGTTAAGGGACGGGCACGGTTTAGGGTCCAGGTGAGGGTACGGCAACGCTTTAGGGGGAGCGTGCGTGTGAGGACGCGGGTTAGTGTTAGTGTACGGGTTAGGATTAGGGGACGGGTGAGGGTCAGGCATCGGGGAAGGGTTAGGGTTAGGGTTCGGGCTAGGGTTAGGGTTAGGGGACGGGGACTGTTTAGGGTCCAGGTGAGTGTACGGCAACGCTTTAGGGGGAGCGTACGTGTGAGGGCGCGGGTTAGTGTTAGCGTACGGGTTAGGATTAGGGGACGGGTGAGGGTCAGGCTTCTGGGAAGGGTTAGGGTTAGGGTTCGGGCTAGGGTTAGGGTTAGGGGACGGGGACGGTTTAGGGTCCAGGTGAGGGTACGGCAACGCTTTAGGGGGAGCGTGCATGTGAGGGCGCGGGTTAGTGTTAGCGTACGGGTTAGGATTAGGGGACGGGTGAGGGTCAGGCTTCGGGGAAGGGTTAGGGTTAGGGTTCGGGCTAGGGATAGGGTTAGGGGACGGGGACGGTTTAGGGTTCAGGTGAGGGTACGGCAACGCTTTAGGGGTAGCGTGCGTGTGAGGGCGCGGGTTAGTGTTAGCGTACGGCTTAGGATTAGGGGACGGGTGAGGGTCAGGCTTCGGGGAAGGGTTAGGGTTAGGGTTCGGGCTACGGTTAGGGTTAGGGGACGGGGAAGGTTTAGGGTCCAGGTGAGGGTACGGCAACGCTTTAGGGGGAGCGTGCGTGTGAGGGCACGGGTTAGTGTTAGCGTACGGGTTAGGATTAGGGGACGGGTGAGGGTCAGGCTTCGGGGAAGGGTTAGGGTTAGGGTTCGGGCTAGGGTTAGGGTTAGGGGACGGGGACGGTTTAGGGTCCAGGTGAGGGTACGGCAACGCTTTAGGGGGAGCGTGCGTGTGAGGGCGCGGGTTAGTGTTGGCGTAAGTGTTAGGATTAGGGGACGGGTGAGGGTCAGGCTTCGGGGAAGGGTTAGGGTTAGGGTTCGGGCTAGGGTTAGGGTTAGGGGACGGGGACGGTTTCGGGTCCAGGTGAGGGTACGGCAACGCTTTAGGGGGAGCGTGCGTGTGAGGGCGCGGGTTAGTGTTAGCGTACGGGTTAGGATTAGGGGACGGTGAGGGTCAGGCTTCGGGGAAGGGTTAGGGTTAGGGTTCGGGCTAGGGTTAGGGTTAGGGGACGGGGACGGTTTAGGGTCCAGGTGAGGGTACGGCAACGCTTTCGGGGGAGCGTGCGTGTGAGGGCGCGGGTTAGTGTTAGCGTACGGCTTAGGATTAGGGGACGGTTGAGGGTCAGGCTTCGGGGAAGGGTTAGGGTTAGGGTTCGGGCTACGGTTAGGGTTAGGGGACGGGGAAGGTTTAGGGTCCAGGTGAGGGTACGGCAATGCTTTAGGGGGAGCGTGCGTGTGAGGGCGCGGGTTAGTGTTAGCGTACGGGTTAGGATTAGGGGACCGGTGAGGGTCAGGCTTCGGGGAAGGGTTAGGGTTAGGGTTCGGGCTAGGGTTAGGGTTAGGGGACGGGGACGGTTTAGGGTCCAGGTGAGGGTACGGCAACGCTTTAGGGGGAGCGTGCGTGTGAGGGCGCGGGTTAGTGTTAGCGTACGGGTTAGGATTAGGGGACGGGTGAGGGTCAGGCTTCGGGGAAGGGTTAGGGTTAGGGTTCGGGCTAGGGTTAGGGGACGGGGACGGTTTCGGGTCCAGGTGAGGGTACGGCAACGCTTTAGGGGGAGCGTGCGTGTGAGGGCACGCGTTAGTGTTAGCGTACTGGTTAGGATTAGGGGACGGGTGAGGGTCAGGCTTCGGGGAAGGGTTAGGGTTAGGGTTCGGGCTAGGGTTAGGGTTAGGATACGGGGACGGTTTAGGGTCCAGGAGAGGGTACGGCAACGCTTTAGGGGGAGCGTGCGTGTGAGGGCGCGCGTTAGTGTTATCGTACGGCTTAGGATTAGGGGACGTGTGAGGGTCAGGCTTCGGGGAAGGGTTAGGGTTAGGGTTCGGGCTAGGGTTAGGGTTAGGGGACGGGGACGGTTTAGGGTCCAAGTGAGGGTACGGCAACGCTTTAGGGGGAGCGTGCGTGTGAGGGCACGGGTTAGTGTTAGCGTACGGCTTAGGATTAGGGGACGGGTGAGGGTCAGGCTTCGGGGAAGGGTTAGGGTTAGGGTTCGGGCTAGGGTTAGGGTTAGGGGACGGGGACGGTTTAGGGTCCAGGTGAGGGTACGGCAACGCTTTAGGGGGAGCGTGCGTGTGAGGGCGCGGGTTAGTGTTCGCGTACGGGTTAGGATTAGGGGACGGGTGAGGGTCAGGCTTCGGGGAAGGGTTAGGGTTAGGGTTCGGGCTAGGGTTAAGGTTAGGGGACGGTTACGGTTTAGGGTTCAGGTGAGGGTACGGCAACGCTTTAGGGGGAGCGTGCGTGTGAGGGCGCGGGTTAGTGTTAGCGTACGGCTTAGGATTAGGGGACGGGTGAGGGTCAGGCTTCGGGGAAGGGTTAGGGTTAGGGTTTGGGCTACGGTTAGGGTTAGGGGACGGGGAAGGTTTAGGGTCCAGGTGAGGGTACGGCAACGCTTTAGGGGGAGCGTGCGTGTGAGGGCGCCGGTTAGTGTTAGCGTACGGGTTAGGATTAGGGGACGGGTGAGGGTCAGGCTTCGGGGAAGGGTTAGGGTTAGGGTTCGGGCTAGGGTTAGGGTTAGGGGACGGGGACGGTTTAGGGTCCAGCTGAGGGTACGGCAACGCTTTAGGGGGAGCGTGCGTGTGAGGGCGCGGGTTAGTGTTAGCGTACGGGTTAGGATTAGGGGACGGGTGAGGGTCAGGCTTCGGGGAAGGGTTAGGGTTAGGGTTCGGGCTAGGGTTAGGGTTAGGGGACGGGGACGGTTTCGGGTCCAGGTGAGGGTACGGCAACGCTTTAGGGGGAGCGTGCGTGTGAGGGCACGCGTTAGTGTTAGCGTACGGGTTAGGATTAGGGTACGGGTGAGGGTCAGGCTTCGTGGAAGGGTTAGGGTTAGGGTTCGGGCTAGGGTTAGGGTTAGGGGACGGGGACGGCTTAGGGTCCAGGAGAGGGTAGGGCAACGCTTTTGGGGGAGCGTGCGTGTGAGGGCGCGCGTTAGTGTTAGCGTACGGCTTAGGATTAGGGGACGGGTGAGGGTCAGGCTTCGGGGAAGGGTTAGGGTTAGGGTTCGGGCTAGGGTTAGGGTTAGGGGACGGGGACGGTTTAGGGTCCAAGTGAGGGTACGGCAATGCTTTAGGGGGAGCGTGCGTGTGAGGGCGCGCGTTAGTGTTAGCGTGCGGCTTAGGATTAGGGGACGGGTGAGGGTCAGGCTTCGGGGAAGGGTTAGGGTTAGGGTTCGGGCTAGGGTTAGGGTTAGGGGACGGGGACGGTTTAGGGTCCAGGTGAGGGTACGGCAACGCTTTAGGGGGAGCGTGCGTGTGAGGGCGCGGGTTAGTGTTAGCGTACGGCTTAGGATTAGGGGACGGGTGAGGGTCAGGCTTCGGGGAAGGGTTAGGGTTAGGGTTTGGGCTAGGGTTAGGGTTAGGGGACGGGGACGGTTTAGGGTCCAGGTGAGGGTACGGCAACGCTTTAGGGGGAGCGTGCGTGTGAGGGCGCGGGTTAGTGTTAGCGTACGGGTTAGGATTATGGGACGGGTGAGTGTCAGGCTTCGGGGAAGGGTTAGGTTTAGGGTTCGGGCTAGGGTTAGGGTTAGGGGATGGGGAAGGTTTAGGGTCCAGGTGAGGGTACGGCAACGCTTTAGGGGGAGCGTGCGTGTGAGGGCGTGGGTTAGTGTTAGCGTACGGGTTAGGATTAGGGGACGGGTGAGGGTCAGGCTTCGGGGAAGGTTTAGGGTTAGGGTTCGGGCTAGGGTAAGGGTTAAGGGACGGGGACGGTTTAGGGTCCAGGAGAGGGTACGGCAACGCTTTAGGGGGAGCGTGCGTGAGAGGGCGCGCGTTAGTGTTATCGTACGGCTTAGGATTAGGGGACGTGTGAGGGTCAGGCTTCGGGGAAGGGTTAGGGTTAGGGTTCGGGCTAGGGTTAGGGTTAGGGGACGGGGACGGTTTAGGGTCCAAGTGAGGGTACGGCAACGCTTTAGGGGGAGCGTGCGTGTGAGGGCACGGGTTAGTGTTAGCGTACGGCTTAGGATTAGGGGACGGGTGAGGGTCAGGCTTCGGGGAAGGGTTAGGGTTAGGGTTCGGGCTAGGGTTAGGGTTAGGGGACGGGGACGGTTTAGGGTCCAGGTGAGGGTACGGCAACGCTTTAGGGGGAGCGTGCGTGTGAGGGCGCGTTTTAGTGTTAGCGTACGGGTTAGGATTAGGGGACGGGTGAGGGTCAGGCTTCGGGGAAGGGTTAGGGTTAGGGTTCGGGCTAGGGTTAGGGTTAGGGGACGGGGACGGTTTAGGGTCCAGGTGAGGGTACGGCAACGCTTTAGGGGGAGCGTGCGTGTGAGGGCACGGGTTAGTGTTAGCGTACGGGTTAGGATTAGGGGATGGGTGAAGGTCAGGCTTCGGGGAAGGGTTAGGGTTAGGGTTCGGGCTAGGGTTAGGGTTAGGGGACGGGGACGGTTTAGGGTCCAGGTGAGGGTACGGCAACGCTTTAGGGGGAGCGTGCGTGTGAGGGCGCGGGTTAGTGTTCGCGTACGGGTTAGGATTAGGGGACGGGTGAGGGTCAGGCTTCGGGGAAGGGTTAGGGTTAGGGTTCGGGCTAGGGTTAAGGTTAGGGGACGGTTACGGTTTAGGGTTCAGGTGAGGGTACGGCAACGCTTTAGGGGGAGCGTGCGTGTGAGGGCGCGGGTTAGTGTTAGCGTACGGCTTAGGATTAGGGGACGGGTGAGGGTCAGGCTTCGGGGAAGGGTTAGGGTTAGGCTTTGGGCTACGGTTAGGGTTAGGGGACGGGGAAGGTTTAGGGTCCAGGTGAGGGTACGGCAACGCTTTAGGGGGAGCGTGCGTGTGAGGGCGCCGGTTAGTGTTAGCGTACGGGTTAGGATTAGGGGACGGGTGAGGGTCAGGCTTCGGGGAAGGGTTAGGGTTAGGGTTCGGGCTAGGGTTAGGGTTAGGGGACGGGGACGGTTTAGGGTCCAGCTGAGGGTACGGCAACGCTTTAGGGGGAGCGTGCGTGTGAGGGCGCGGGTTAGTGTTAGCGTACGGGTTAGGATTAGGGGACGGGTGAGGGTCAGGCTTCGGGGAAGGGTTAGGGTTAGGGTTCGGGCTAGGGTTAGGGTTAGGGTTAGGGGACGGGGACGGTTTCGGGTCCAGGTGAGGGTACGGCAACGCTTTAGGGGGAGCGTGCGTGTGAGGGCACGCGTTAGTGTTAGCGTAAGGGTTAGGATTAGGGGACGGGTGAGGGTCAGGCTTCGGGGAAGGGTTAGGGTTAGGGTTCGGGCTAGGGTTAGGGTTAGGGGACGGGGACGGCTTAGGGTCCAGGAGAGGGTACGGCAACGCTTTTGGGGGAGCGTGCGTGTGAGGGCGCGCGTTAGTGTTAGCGTACGGCTTAGGATTAGGGGACGGGTGAGGGTCAGGCTTCGGGGAAGGGTTAGGGTTAGGGTTCGGGCTAGGGTTAGGGTTAGGGGACGGGGACGGTTTAGGGTCCAAGTGAGGGTACGGCAATGCTTTAGGGGGAGCGTGCGTGTGAGGGCGCGCGTTAGTGTTAGCGTGCGGCTTAGGATTAGGGGACGGGTGAGGGTCAGGCTTCGGGGAAGGGTTAGGGTTAGGGTTCGGGCTAGGGTTAGGGTTAGGGGACGGGGACGGTTTAGGGTCCAGGTGAGGGTACGGCAACGCTTTAGGGGGAGCGTGCGTGTGAGGGCGCGGGTTAGTGTTAGCGTACGGCTTAGGATTAGGGGACGGGTGAGGGTCAGGCTTCGGGGAAGGGTTAGGGTTAGGGTTTGGGCTAGGGTTAGGGTTAGGGGACGGGGACGGTTTAGGGTCCAGGTGAGGGTACGGCAACGCTTTAGGGGGAGCGTGCGTGTGAGGGCGCGGGTTAGTGTTAGCGTACGGGTTAGGATTAGGGGACGGGTGAGGGTCAGGCTTCGGGGAAGGGTTAGGTTTAGGGTTCGGGCTAGGGTTAGGGTTAGGGGATGGGGAACGTTTAGGGTCCAGGTGAGGGTACGGCAACGCTTTAGGGGGAGCGTGCGTGTGAGGGCGTGGGTTAGTGTTAGCGTACGGGTTAGGATTAGGGGACGGGTGAGGGTCAGGCTTCGGGGAAGGTTTAGGGTTAGGGTTCGGGCTAGGGTAAGGGTTAAGGGACGGGGACGGTTTAGGGTCCAGGAGAGGGTACGGCAACGCTTTAGGGGGAGCGTGCGTGTGAGGGCGCGCGTAAGTGTTATCGTACGGCTTAGGATTAGGGGACGTGTGAGGGTCAGGCTTCGGGGAAGGGTTAGGGTTAGGGTTCGGGCTAGGGTTAGGGTTAGGGGACGGGGACGGTTTAGGGTCCAAGTGAGGGTACGGCAACGCTTTAGGGGGAGCGTGCGTGTGAGGGCACGGGTTAGTGTTAGCGTACGGCTTAGGATTAGGGGACGGGTGAGGGTCAGGCTTCGGGGAAGGGTTAGGGTTAGGGTTCGGGCTTGGGTTAGGGTTAGGGGACGGGGACGGTTTAGGGTCCAGGTGAGGGTACGGCAACGCTTTAGGGGGAGCGTGCGTGTGAGGGCGCGTTTTAGTGTTAGCGTACGGGTTAGGATTAGGGGACGGGTGAGGGTCAGGCTTCGGGGAAGGTTTAGGGTTAGGGTTCGGGCTAGGGTTAGGGTTAGGGGACGGGGACGGTTTAGGGTCCAGGTGAGGGTACGGCAACGCTTTAGGGGGAGCGTGCGTGTGAGGGCACGGGTTAGTGTTAGCGTACGGGTTAGGATTAGGGGATGGGTGAAGGTCAGGCTTCGGGGAAGGGTTAGGGTTAGGGTTCGGGCTAGGGTTAGGGTTAGGGGACGGGGACGGTTTAGGGTCCAGGTGAGGGTACGGCAACGCTTTAGGGGGAGCGTGCGTGTGAGGGCGCGGGTTAGTGTTAGCGTACGGGTTAGGATTAAGGGACGGGTGAGGGTCAGGCTTCGGGGAAGGGTTAGGGTTAGGGTTCGGGCTAGGGTTAGGGTTAGGGGACGGGGACGGTTTAGGGTCCAGGTGAGGGTACGGCAACGCTTTAGGGGGAGCGTGCGTGTGAGGGCGCGGGTTAGTGTTGGCGTAAGTGTTAGGATTAGGGGACGGGTGAGGGTCAGGCTTCGGGGAAGGGTTAGGGTTAGGGTTCGGGCTAGGGTTAGGGTTAGGGGACGGGGACGGTTTCGGGTCCAGGTGAGGGTACGGCAACGCTTTAGGGGGAGCGTGCGTGTGAGGGCGCGGGTTAGTGTTAGCGTACGGGTTAGGATTAGGGGACGGTGAGGGTCAGGCTTCGGGGAAGGGTTAGGGTTAGGGTTCGGGCTAGGGTTAGGGTTAGGGGACGGTTACGGTTTAGGGTTCAGGTGAGGGTACGGCAACGCTTTCGGGGGAGCGTGCGTGTGAGGGCGCGGGTTAGTGTTAGCGTACGGCTTAGGATTAGGGGACGGGTGAGGGTCAGGCTTCGGGGAAGGTTTAGGGTTAGGGTTAGGGTTTGGGCTACGGTTAGGGTTAGGGGACGGGGAAGGTTTAGGGTCCAGGTGAGGGTACGGCAACGCTTTAGGGGGAGCGTGCGTGTGAGGGCACGGGTTAGTGTTAGCGTACGGCTTAGGATTAGGGGACGGGTGAGGGTCAGGCTTCGGGGAAGGGTTAGGGTTAGGGTTCGGGCTAGGGTTAGGGTTAGGGGACGGGGACGGCTTAGGGTCCAGGAGAGGGTACGGCAACGCTTTTGGGGGAGCGTGCGTGTGAGGGCGCGCGTTAGTGTTAGCGTACGGCTTAGGATTAGGGGACGGGTGAGGGTCAGGCTTCGGGGAAGGGTTAGGGTTAGGGTTCGGGCTAGGGTTAGGGTTAGGGGACGGGGACGGTTTAGGGTCCAGGTGAGGGTACGGCAACGCTTTAGGGGGAGCGTGCGTGTGAGGGCGCGGGTTAGTGTTAGCGTACGGCTTAGGATTAGGGGACGGGTGAGGGTCAGGCTTCGGGGAAGGGTTAGGGTTAGGGTTTGGGCTAGGGTTAGGGTTAGGGGACGGGGACGGTTTAGGGTCCAGGTGAGGGTACGGCAACGCTTTAGGGAGAGCGTGCGTGTGAGGGCGCGGGTTAGTGTTAGCGTACGGGTTAGGATTAGGGGACGGGTGAGGGTCAGGCTTCGGGGAAGGGTTAGGTTTAGGGTTCGGGCTAGGGTTAGGGTTAGGGGATGGGGAAGGTTTAGGGTCCAGGTGAGGGTACGGCAACGCTTTAGGGGGAGCGTGCGTGTGAGGGCGTGGGTTAGTGTTAGCGTACGGGTTAGGATTAGGGGACGGGTGAGGGTCAGGCTTCGGGGAAGGTTTAGGGTTAGGGTTCGGGCTAGGGTAAGGGTTAAGGGACGGGGACGGTTTAGGGTCCAGGTGAGGGTACGGCAACGCTTTAGGGGGAGCGTGCGTGTGAGGACGCGGGTTAGTGTTAGCGTACGGGTTAGGATTAGGGGACGGTTGAGGGTCAGGCATCGGGGAAGGGTTAGGGTTAGGGTTCGGGCTAGGGTTAGGGTTAGGGGACGGGGACGGTTTAGGGTCTAGGTGAGGGTACGGCAACGCTTTAGGGGGAGCGTACGTGTGAGGGCGCGGGTTAGTGTTAGCGTACGGGTTAGGATTAGGGGACGGGTGAGGGTCAGGCTTCGGGGAAGGGTTAGGGTTAGGGTTCGGGCTAGGGTTAGGGTTAGGGGACGGGGACGGTTTAGGGTCCAGGTGAGGGTACGGCAACGCTTTAGGGGGAGCGTGCATGTGAGGGCGCGGGTTAGTGTTAGCGTACAGGTTAGGATTAGGGGACGGGTGAGGGTCAGGCTTCGGGGAAGGGTTAGGGTTAGGGTTCGGGCTAGGGTTAGGGTTAGGGGACGGGGACGGTTTACGGTCCAGGTGAGGGTACGGCAACGCTTTAGGGGGAGCGTGCGTGTGAGGGCGCGGGTTAGTGTTAGCGTACGGGTTAGGATTAGGGGACGGGTGAGGGTCAGGCTTCGGGGAAGGGTTAGGGTTAGGGTTCGGGCTAGGGTTAGGGTTAGGGGACGGGGACGGTTAGGGTTCAGGTGAGGGTACGGCAACGCTTTAGGGGGAGCGTGCGTGTGAGGGCGCGGGTTAGTGTTAGCGTACGGCTTAGGATTAGGGGACGGGTGAGGGTCAGGCTTCGGGGAAGGGTTAGGGTTAGGGTTCGGGCTACGGTTAGGGTTAGGGGACGGGGAAGGTTTAGGGTCCAGGTGAGGGTACGGCAACGCTTTAGGGGGAGCGTGCGTGTGAGGGCGCGGGTTAGTGTTAGCGTACGGGTTAGGATTAGGGGACGGGTGAGGGTCAGGCTTCGGGGAAGGGTTAGGGTTAGGGTTCGGGCTAGGGTTAGGGTTAGGGGATGGGGACGGTTTAGGGTCCAGGTGAGGGTACGGCAACGCTTTAGGGGGAGCGTGCGTGTGAGGGCACGGGTTAGTGTTAGCGTACGGGTTAGGATTAGGGGATGGGTGAGGGTCAGGCTTCGGGGAAGGGTTAGGGTTAGGGTTCGGGCTAGGGTTAGGGTTAGGGGACGGGGACGGTTTAGGGTCCAGGTGAGGGTACGGCAACGCTTTAGGGGGAGCGTGCGTGTGAGGGCGCGGGTTAGTGTTAGCGTATGGGTTAGGATTAGGGGACGGGTGAGGGTCAGGCTTCGGGGAAGGGTTAGGGTTAGGGTTCGGGCTAGGGTTAAGGTTAGGGGACGGTTACGGTTTAGGGTTCAGGTGAGGGTACGGCAACGCTTTAGGGGGAGCGTGCGTGTGAGGGCGCGGGTTAGTGTTAGCGTACGGCTTAGGATTAGGGGACGGGTGAGGGTCAGGCTTCGGGGAAGGGTTAGGGTTAGGGTTCGGGCTACGGTTAGCGTTAGGGGACGGGGAAGGTTTAGGGTCCAGGTGAGGGTACGGCAACGCTTTAGGGGGAGCGTGCGTGTGAGGGCGCCAGTTAGTGTTAGCGTACGGGTTAGGATTAGGGGACGGGTGAGGGTCAGGCTTCGGGGAAGGGTTAGGGTTAGGGTTCGGGCTAGGGTTAGGGTTAGGGGACGGGGACGGTTTAGGGTCCAGCTGAGGGTACGGCAACGCTTTAGGGGGAGCGTGCGTGTGAGGGCGCGGGTTAGTGTTAGCGTACGGGTTAGGATTAGGGGACGGGTGAGGGTCAGGCTTCGGGGAAGGGTTAGGGTTAGGGTTCGGGCTAGGGTTAGGGTTAGGGGACGGGGACGGTTTAGGGTCCAGGAGAGGGTACGGCAACGCTTTAGGGGGAGCGTGCGTGTGAGGGCGCGCGTTAGTGTTAGCGTACGGCTTAGGATTAGGGGACGGGTGAGGGTCAGGCTTCGGGGAAGGGTTAGGGTTAGGGTTCGGGCTAGGGTTAGGGTTAGGGGACGGGGACGGTTTAGGGTCCAGGTGAGGGTACGGCAACGCTTTAGGGGGAGCGTGCATGTGAGGGCGCGCATTAGTGTTAGCGTGCGGCTTAGGATTAGGGGACGGGTGAGGGTCAGGCTTCGGGGAAGGGTTAGGGCTAGGGTTAGGGTTAGGGGACGGGGACGGTTTAGGGTCCAGGTGAGGGTACGGCAACGCTTTAGGGGGAGCGTGCGTGTGAGGGCGCGGGTTAGTGTTAGCGAACGGCTTAGGATTAGGGGACGGGTGAGGGTCAGGCTTCGGGGAAGGGTTAGGGTTAGGGTTCGGGCTAGGGTTAGGGTTAGGGGACGGGGACGGTTTAGGGTCCAGGTGAGGGTACGGCAACGCTTTAGGGGGAGCGTGCGTGTGAGGGCGCGGGTTAGTGTTAGCGTACGGCTTAGGATTAGGGGACGGGTGAGGGTCAGGCTTCGGGGAAGGGTTAGGGTTAGGGTTTGGGCTAGGGTTAGGGTTAGGGGACGGGGACGGTTTAGGGTCCAGGTGAGGGTACGGCAACGCTTTAGGGGGAGCGTGCGTGTGAGGGCGCGGGTTAGTGTTAGCGTACGGGTTAGGATTAGGGGACGGGTGAGGGTCAGGCTTCGGGGAAGGGTTAGGGTTAGGGTTCGGGCTAGGGTTAGGGTTAGGGGACGGGGACGGTTTAGGGTCCAGGTGAGGGTACGGCAACGCTTTAGGGGGAGCGTGCGTGTGAGGGCGCGGGTTAGTGTTAGCGTACGGGTTAGGATTAGGGGACGGGTGAGGGTCAGGCTTCGGGGAAGGTTTAGGGTTAGGGTTCGGGCTAGGGTTAGGGTTAGGGGACGGGGACGGTTTTGGGTCCAGGTGAGGGTACGGCAACGCTTTAGGGGGAGTGTGCGTGTGAGGGCGCGGGTTAGTGTTAGCGTACGTGTTAGGATTAGGGGATGGGTGAGGGTCAGGCTTCGGGGAAAGGTTAGGGTTAGGGTTCGGGCTAGGGTTAGGGTTAGGGGACGGGGACGGTTTAGGGTCCAGGTGAGGGTACGGCAACGCTTTAGGGGGAGCGTGCGTGTGAGGGCGCGGGTTAGTGTTAGCGTACGGGTTAGGATTAGGGGACGGGTGAGGGTCAGGCTTCAGGGAAGGGTTAGGGTTAGGGTTCGGGCTAGGGTTAGGGTTAGGGGACGGGGACGGTTTCGGGTCCAGGTGAGGGTACGGCAACGCTTTAGGGGGAGCGTGCGTGTGAGGGCACGTGTTAGTGTTAGCGTACGGGTTAGGATTAGGGGACGGGTGAGGGTCAGGCTTCGGGGAAGGGTTAGGGTTAGGGTTCGGGCTAGGGTTAGGGTTAGGGGACGGGGACAGTTTAGGGTCCAGGTGAGGGTACGGCAACGCTTTAGGGGGAGCGTGTGTGTGAGGGCGCGGGTTAGTGTTAGCGTACGGGTTAGGATTAGGGGACGGGTGAGGTTCAGGCTTCGGGGAAGGGTTAGGGTTAGGGTTAGGGTTCGGGCTAGGGTTAGGGTTAGGGGACGGGGACGGTTTAGGGTCCAGGTGAGGGTACGGCAACGCTTTAGGGGGAGCGTGCGTGTGAGGGCACGGGTTAGTGTTAGCGTACGGGTTAGGATTAGGGGACGGGTGAGGGTTAGGCTTCGGGGAAGGGTTAGGGTTAGGGTTCGGGCTAGGGTTAGGGTTAGGGGACGGGGACGGTTTAGGGTCCAGGTGAGGGTACGGCAACGCTTTAGGGGGAGCGTGCGTGTGAGAGCGCGGGTTAGTGTTAGCGTACGGTTTAGGATTAGGGGATGGGTGAGGGTCAGGCTTCGGGGAAGGGTTAGGGTTAGGGTTCGGGCTAGGGTTAGGGTTAGGGGACGGGGAAGGTTTAGGGTCCAGGTGAGGGTACGGCAACGCTTTAGGGGGAGCGTGCGTGTGAGGGCACGGGTTAGTGTTAGCGTACGGGTTAGGATTAGGGGACGGGTGAGGGTCAGGCTTCGGGGAAGGGTTAGGGTTAGGGTTCGGGCTAGGGTTAGGGTTAGGGGACGGGGACGGTTTAGGGTCCAGGTGAGGGTACGGCAACGCTTTAGGGGGAGCGTACGTGTGAGGGCGCGTGTTAGTGTTAGTGTACGGGTTAGGATTAGGGGACGGGTGAGGGTCAGGCTTCGGGGAAGTGTTAGGGTTAGGGTTCGGGCTAGGGTTAGGGTTAGGGGACGGGGACGGTTCAGGGTCCAGGTGAAGGTACGGCAACGCTTTAGGGGGAGCTAGCGTGTGAGGGCGCGGGTTAGTGTTAGCGTACGGGTTAGGATTAGGGGACGGGTGAGGGTCAGGCTTCGGGGAAGGGTTAGGGTTAGGGTTCGGGCTAGGGTTAGGGTTAGGGGACGGGGACGGTTTAGGGTCCAGGTGAGGGTACGGCAACGCTTTAGGGGGAGCGTGCGTGTGAGGGCGCGGGTTAGTGTTAGCGTACGGCTTAGGATTAGGGGACGGGTGAGGGTCAGGCTTCGGGGAAGGGTTAGGGTTAGGGTTTGGGCTAGGGTTAGGGTTACGGGACGGGGACGGTTTAGGGTCCAGGTGAGGGTATGGCAACGCTTTAGGGGGAGCGTGCGTGTGAGGGCGCGTGTTAGTGTTAGCGTACGGGTTAGGATTAGGGGACGGGTGAGGGTCAGGCTTCGGGGAAGTGTTAGGGTTAGGGTTCGGGCTAGGGTTAGGGTTAGGGGACGGGGACGGTTTAGGGTCCAGGTGAGGGTACGGTAACGCTTTAGGGGGAGAGTGCGTGTGAGGGCGCTGGTTAGTGTTAGCGTACGGGTTAGGATTAGGGGACGGGTGAGGGTCAGGCTTCGGGGAAGGGTTAGGGTTAGGGTTCGGGCTAGGGTTAGGGTTAGGGGATGGGGAAGGTTTAGGGTCCAGGTGAGGGTACGGCAACGCTTTAGGGGGAGCGTGCGTGTGAGGGCGTGGGTTAGTGTTAGCGTACGGGTTAGGATTAGGGGACGGGTGAGGGTCAGGCTTCGGGGAAGGTTTAGGGTTAGGGTTCGGGCTAGGGTAAGGGTTAAGGGACGGGGACGGTTTACGGTCCAGGTGAGGGTACGGCAACGCTTTAGGGGGAGCGTGCGTGTGAGGACGCAGGTTAGTGTTAGCGTACGGGTTAGGATTAGGGGACGGGTGAGGGTGAGGCATCGGGGAAGGGTTAGGGTTAGGGTTCGGGCTACGGTTAGGGTTAGGGGACGGGGACGGTTTAGGGTCTAGGTGAGGGTACGGCAACGCTTTAGGGGGAGCGTACGTGTGAGGGCGCGGGTTAGTGTTAGCGTACGGGTTAGGATTAGGGGACGGGTGAGGGTCAGGCTTCGGGGAAGGGTTAGGGTTAGGGTTCGGGCTAGGGTTAGGGTTAGGGGACGGGGACGGTTTAGGGTCCAGGTGAGGGTACGGCAACGCTTTAGGGGGAGCGTGCGTGTGAGGGCACGGGTTAGTGTTAGCGTACGGGTTAGGATTAGGGGATGGGTGAGGGTCAGGCTTCGGGGAAGGGTTAGGGTTAGGGTTCGGGCTAGGGTTAGGGTTAGGGGACGGGGACGGTTTAGGGTCCAGGTGAGGGTACGGCAACGCTTTAGGGGGAGCGAGCGTGTGAGGGCGCGGATTAGTGTTAGCGTACGTGTTAGGATTAGGGGACGGGTGAGGGTCAGGCTTCGGGGAAGGGTTAGGGTTAGGGTTCGGGCTAGGGTTAAGGTTAGGGGACGGTTACGGTTTAGGGTTCAGGTGAGGGTACGGCAACGCTTTAGGGGGAGCGTGCGTGTGAGGGCGCGGCTTAGTGTTAGCGTACGGCTTAGGATTAGGGGACGGGTGAGGGTCAGGCTTCGGGGAAGGGTTAGGGTTAGGGTTCGGGCTAGGGTTAGGTTTAGGGGATGGGGACGGTTTAGGGTCCAGGTGAGGGTACGGCAACGCTTTAGGGGGAGCGTGCGTGTGAGGGCGTGGGTTAGTGTTAGCGTACGGCTTAGGATTAGGGGACGGGTGAGGGTCAGGCTTCGGGGAAGGGTTAGGGTTAGGGTTCGGGCTAGGGTTAGGGTTAGGGGACGGGGACGGTTTAGGGTCCAGGTGAGGGTACGGCAACGCTTTAGGGGGAGCGTGCGTGTGAGGGCGCGGGTTAGTGTTAGCGTACGGGTTAGGATTAGGGGACGGGTGAGGGTCAGGCTTCGGGGAAGGGTTAGGGTTAGGGTTCGGGCTAGGGTTAGGGTTAGGGGACGGGGACGGTTTAGGGTCCAGGTGAGGGTACGGCAACGCTTTAGGGGGAGCGTGCGTGTGAGGGCGCGCGTTAGTGTTAGCGTACGGCTTAGGATTAGGGGATGGGTGAGGGTCAGGCTTCGGGGAAAGGTTAGGGTTAGGGTTCGGGCTAGGGTTAGGGTTAGGGGACGGGGACGGTTTAGGGTCCAGGTGAGGGTACGGCAACGCTTTAGGGGGAGCGTGCGTGTGAGGGCGCGGGTTAGTGTTAGCGTACGGGTTAGGATTAGGGGACGGGTGAGGGTCAGGCTTCGGGGAAGGGTTAGGGTTAGGGTTCGGGCTAGGGTTAGGGTTAGGTGACGGGGACGGTTTCGGGTCCAGGTGAGGGTACGGCAACGCTTTAGGGGGAGCGTGCGTGTGAGGGCACGTGTTAGTGTTAGCGTACGGGTTAGGATTAGGGTACGGGTGAGGGTCAGGCTTCGGGGAAGGGTTAGGGTTAGGGTTCGGGCTAGGGTAAGGGTTAAGGGACGGGGACGGTTTCGGGTCCAGGTGAGGGTACGGCAACGCTTTAGGGGGAGCGTGCGTGTGAGGGCGCGGGTTAGTGTTAGCGTACGGGTTAGGATTAGGGGACGGGTGAGGGTCAGGCTTCGGGGAAGGGTTAGGGTTAGGGTTCGGGCTAGGGTTAAGGTTAGGGGACGGTTACGGTTTAGGGTTCAGGTGAGGGTACGGCAACGCTTTAGGGGGAGCGTGCGTGTGAGGGCGCGGCTTAGTGTTAGCGTACGGCTTAGGATTAGGGGACGGGTGAGGGTCAGGCTTCGGGGAAGGGTTAGGGTTAGGGTTCGGGCAAGGGTTAGGGTTAGGGGACGGGGAAGGTTTAGGGTCCAGGTGAGGGTACGGCAACGCTTTAGGGGGAGCGTGCGTGTGAGGGCGCGCGTTAGTGTTAGCGTGCGGCTTAGGATTAGGGGACGGGTGAGGGTCAGGCTTCGGGGAAGGGTTAGGGTTAGGGTTCGGGCTAGGGTTAGGTTTAGGGGATGGGGACGGTTTAGGGTCCAGGTGAGGGTACGGCAACGCTTTAGGGGGAGCGTGCGTGTGAGGGCGTGGGTTAGTGTTAGCGTACGGCTTAGGATTAGGGGATGGGTGAGGGTCAGGCTTCGGGGAAAGGTTAGGGTTAGGGTTCGGGCTAGGGTTAGGGTTAGGGGACGGGGACGGTTTAGGGTCCAGGTGAGGGTACGGCAACGCTTTAGGGGGAGCGTGCGTGTGAGGGCGCGGGTTAGTGTTAGCGTACGGGTTAGGATTAGGGGACGGGTGAGGGTCAGGCTTCGGGGAAGGGTTAGGGTTAGGGTTCGGGCTAGGGTTAGGGTTAGGGGACGGGGACGGTTTAGGGTCCAGGTGAGGGTACGGCAACGCTTTAGGGGGAGCGTGCGTGTGAGGGCGCGGGTTAGTGTTAGCGTACGGGTTAGTATTAGGGGATGGGTGAGGGTCAGGCTTCGGGGAAAGGTTAGGGTTAGGGTTCGGGCTAGGGTTAGGGTTAGGGGACGGGGACGGTTTAGGGTCCAGGTGAGGGTACGGCAACGCTTTAGGGGGAGCGTGCGTGTGAGGGCGCGGGTTAGTGTTAGCGTACGGGTTAGGATTAGGGGACGGGTGAGGGTCAGGCTTCGGGGAAGGGTTAGGGTTAGGGTTCGGGCTAGGGTTAGGGTTAGGGGACGGGGACGGTTTAGGGTCCAGGTGAGGGTACGGCAACGCTTTAGGGGGAGCGTGCGTGTGAGGGCACGTGTTAGTGTTAGCGTACGGGTTAGGATTAGGGTACGGGTGAGGGTCAGGCTTCGGGGAAGGGTTAGGGTTAGGGTTCGGGCTAGGGTAAGGGTTAAGGGACGGGGACGGTTTCGGGTCCAGGTGAGGGTACGGCAACGCTTTAGGGGGAGCGTGCGTGTGAGGGCGCGGGTTAGTGTTAGCGTACGGGTTAGGATTAGGGTACGGGTGAGGGTCAGGCTTCGGGGAAGGGTTAAGGTTAGGGTTCGGGCTAGGGTTAGGTTTAGGGGACGGGGACGGTTTAGGGTCCAGGTGAGGGTACGACAACGCTTTAGGGGGAGCGTGCGTGTGAGGGCGCGGTTTAGTGTTAGCGTACGGGTTAGGATTAGGGGATGGGTGAGTGTCAGGCTTCGGGGAAGGGTTAGGGTTAGGGTTCGGGCTAGGATTAGGGTTAGGGGACGGGGACGGTTTAGGGTCCAGGTGAGGGTACGGCAATGCTTTAGGGGGAGCGTGCGTGTGAGGGCGCGGGTTAGTGTTAGCGTACGGGTTAGGATTAGGGGACGGGTGAGGGTCAGGCTTCGGGGAAGGGTTAGGGTTAGGGTTCGGGCTAGGGTTTGGGTTAGGGGACGGGGACGGTTTAGGGTCCAGGTGAGGGTACGGCAACGCTTTAGGGGGAGCGTGCGTGTGAGGGCGCGGGTTAGTGTTAGCGAACGGGTTAGGATTAGGGGACGGGTGAGGGTCAGGCTTTGGGGAAGTGTTAGGGTTAGGGTTCGGGCTAGGGTTAGGGTTAGGGGACGGGGACGGTTTAGGGTCCAGGTGAGGGTACGGCAACGCTTTAGGGGGAGCGTGCGTGTGAGGGCGCGGGTTAGTGTTAGCGTACGGCTTAGGATTAGGGGACGGGTGAGGGTCAGGCTTCGGGGAAGGGTTAGGGTTAGGGTTCGGGCTAGGGTTAGGGTTAGGGGACGGGGACGGTTTAGGGTCCAGGTGAGGGTACGGCAACGCTTTAGGGGGAGCGTGCGTGTGAGGGCGCGGGTTAGTGTTAGCGTACGGGTTAGGATTAGGGGACGGGTGAGGGTCAGGCTTCGGGGAAGGGTTAGGGTTAGGGTTCGGGCTAGGGTTAGGGTTAGGGGACGGGGACGGTTTAGGGTCCAGGTGAGGGTACAGCAACGCTTTAGGGGGAGCGTGTGTGTGAGGGCGCGGGTTAGTGTTAGCGTACGGGTTAGGATTAGGGGACGGGTGAGGTTCAGGCTTCGGGGAAGGGTTAGGGTTAGGGTTAGGGTTCGGGCTAGGGTTAGGGTTAGGGGACGGGGACGGTTTAGGGTCCAGGTGAGGGTACGGCAACGCTTTAGGGGGAGCGTGCGTGTGAGGGCACGGGTTAGTGTTAGCGTACGGGTTAGGATTAGGGGACGGGTGAGGGTCAGGCTTCGGGGAAGGGTTAGGGTTAGGGTTCGGGCTAGGGTTAGGGTTAGGGGACGGGGACGGTTTAGGGTCCAGGTGAGGGTACGGCAACGCTTTAGGGGGAGCGTGCGTGTGAGGGCGCGGGTTAGTGTTAGCGTACGGGTTAGGATTAGGGGATGGGTGAGGGTCAGGCTTCGGGGAAGGGTTAGGGTTAGGGTTCGGGCTAGGGTTAGGGTTAGGGGACGGGGAAGGTTTAGGGTCCAGGTGAGGGTACGGCAACGCTTTAGGGGGAGCGTGCGTGTGAGGGCGCGGGTTAGTGTTAGCGTACGGGTTAGGATTAGGGGACGGGTGAGGGTCAGGCTTCGGGGAAGGGTTAGGGTTAGGGTTCGGGCTAGGGTTAGGGTTAGGGGACGGGGACGGTTTAGGGTCCAGGTGAGGGTACGGCAACGCTTTAGGGGGAGCGTACGTGTGAGGGCACGTGTTAGTGTTAGTGTACGGGTTAGGATTAGGGGACGGGTGAGGGTCAGGCTTCGGGGAAGTGTTAGGGTTAGGGTTCGGGCTAGGGTTAGGGTTAGGGGACGGGGACGGTTCAGGGTCCAGGTGAAGGTACGGCAACGCTTTAGGGGGAGCGAGCGTGTGAGGGCGCGGGTTAGTGTTAGCGTACGGGTTAGGATTAGGGGACGGGTGAGGGTCAGGCTTCGGGGAAGGGTTAGGGTTAGGGTTCGGGCTAGGGTTAGGGTTAGGGGACGGGGACGGTTTAGGGTCCAGGTGAGGGTACGGCAACGCTTTAGGGGGAGCGTGCGTGTGAGGGCGCGGGTTAGTGTTAGCGTACGGCTTAGGATTAGGGGACGGGTGAGGGTCAGGCTTCGGGGAAGGGTTAGGGTTAGGGTTTGGGCTAGGGTTAGGGTTAGGGGACGGGGACGGTTTAGGGTCCAGGTGAGGGTATGGCAACGCTTTAGGGGGAGCGTGCGTGTGAGGGCGCGTGTTAGTGTTAGCGTACGGGTTAGGATTAGGGGACGGGTGAGGGTCAGGCTTCGGGGAAGTGTTAGGGTTAGGGTTCGGGCTAGGGTTAGGGTTAGGGGACGGGGACGGTTTAGGGTCCAGGTGAGGGTACGGTAACGCTTTAGGGGGAGCGTGCATGTGAGGGCGCTGGTTAGTGTTAGCGTACGGGTTAGGATTAGGGGACGGGTGAGGGTCAGGCTTCGGGGAAGGTTTAGGGTTAGGGTTCGGGCTAGGGTTAGGGTTAGGGGATGGGGAAGGTTTAGGGTCCAGGTGAGGGTACGGCAACGCTTTAGGGGGAGCGTGCGTGTGAGGGCGTGGGTTAGTGTTAGCGTACGGGTTAGGATTAGGGGACGGGTGAGGGTCAGGCTTCGGGGAAGGTTTAGGGTTAGGGTTCGGGCTAGGGTAAGGGTTAAGGGACGGGGACGGTTTACGGTCCAGGTGAGGGTACGGCAACGCTTTAGGGGGAGCGTGCGTGTGAGGACGCAGGTTAGTGTTAGCGTACGGGTTAGGATTAGGGGACGGGTGAGGGTCAGGCATCGGGGAAGGGTTAGGGTTAGGGTTCGGGCTACGGTTAGGGTTAGGGGACGGGGACGGTTTAGGGTCTAGGTGAGGGTACGGCAACGCTTTAGGGGGAGCGTACGTGTGAGGGCGCGGGTTAGTGTTAGCGTACGGGTTAGGATTAGGGGACGGGTGAGGGTCAGGCTTCGGGGAAGGGTTAGGGTTAGGGTTCGGGCTAGGGTTAGGGTTAGGGGACGGGGACGGTTTAGGGTCCAGGTGAGGGTACGGCAACGCTTTAGGGGGAGCGTGCGTGTGAGGGCACGGGTTAGTGGTAGCGTACGGGTTAGGATTAGGGGATGGGTGAGGGTCAGGCTTCGGGGAAGGGTTAGGGTTAGGGTTCGGGCTAGGGTTAGGGTTAGGGGACGGGGACGGTTTAGGGTCCAGGTGAGGGTACGGCAACGCTTTAGGGGGAGCGAGCGTGTGAGGGCGCGGATTAGTGTTAGCGTACGTGTTAGGATTAGGGGACGGGTGAGGGTCAGGCTTCGGGGAAGGTTTAGGGTTAGGGTTCGGGCTAGGGTAAGGGTTAAGGGACGGGGACGGTTTACGGTCCAGGTGAGGGTACGGCAACGCTTTAGGGGGAGCGTGCGTGTGAGGACGCAGGTTAGTGTTAGCGTACGGGTTAGGATTAGGGGACGGGTGAGGGTGAGGCATCGGGGAAGGGTTAGGGTTAGGGTTCGGGCTACGGTTAGGGTTAGGGGACGGGGACGGTTTAGGGTCTAGGTGAGGGTACGGCAACGCTTTAGGGGGAGCGTACGTGTGAGGGCGCGGGTTAGTGTTAGCGTACGGGTTAGGATTAGGGGACGGGTGAGGGTCAGGCTTCGGGGAAGGGTTAGGGTTAGGGTTCGGGCTAGGGTTAGGGTTAGGGGACGGGGACGGTTTAGGGTCCAGGTGAGGGTACGGCAACGCTTTAGGGGGAGCGTGCGTGTGAGGGCACGGGTTAGTGTTAGCGTACGGGTTAGGATTAGGGGATGGGTGAGGGTCAGGCTTCGGGGAAGGGTTAGGGTTAGGGTTCGGGCTAGGGTTAGGGTTAGGGGACGGGGACGGTTTAGGGTCCAGGTGAGGGTACGGCAACGCTTTAGGGGGAGCGAGCGTGTGAGGGCGCGGATTAGTGTTAGCGTACGTGTTAGGATTAGGGGACGGGTGAGGGTCAGGCTTCGGGGAAGGGTTAGGGTTAGGGTTCGGGCTAGGGTTAAGGTTAGGGGACGGTTACGGTTTAGGGTTCAGGTGAGGGTACGGCAACGCTTTAGGGGGAGCGTGCGTGTGAGGGCGCGGCTTAGTGTTAGCGTACGGCTTAGGATTAGGGGACGGGTGAGGGTCAGGCTTCGGGGAAGGGTTAGGGTTAGGGTTCGGGCAAGGGTTAGGGTTAGGGGACGGGGAAGGTTTAGGGTCCAGGTGAGGGTACGGCAACGCTTTAGGGGGAGCGTGCGTGTGAGGGCGCGCGTTAGTGTTAGCGTGCGGCTTAGGATTAGGGGACGGGTGAGGGTCAGGCTTCGGGGAAGGGTTAGGGTTAGGGTTCGGGCTAGGGTTAGGTTTAGGGGATGGGGACGGTTTAGGGTCCAGGTGAGGGTACGGCAACGCTTTAGGGGGAGCGTGCGTGTGAGGGCGTGGGTTAGTGTTAGCGTACGGCTTAGGATTAGGGGACGGGTGAGGGTCAGGCTTCGGGGAAGGGTTAGGGTTAGGGTTCGGGCTAGGGTTAGGGTTAGGGGACGGGGACGGTTTAGGGTCCAGGTGAGGGTACGGCAACGCTTTAGGGGGAGCGTGCGTGTGAGGGCGCGGGTTAGTGTTAGCGTACGGGTTAGGATTAGGGGACGGGTGAGGGTCAGGCTTCGGGGAAGGGTTAGGGTTAGGGTTCGGGCTAGGGTTAGGGTTAGGGGACGGGGACGGTTTAGGGTCCAGGTGAGGGTACGGCAACGCTTTAGGGGGAGCGTGCGTGTGAGGGCGCGCGTTAGTGTTAGCGTACGGCTTAGGATTAGGGGATGGGTGAGGGTCAGGCTTCGGGGAAAGGTTAGGGTTAGGGTTCGGGCTAGGGTTAGGGTTAGGGGACGGGGACGGTTTAGGGTCCAGGTGAGGGTACGGCAACGCTTTAGGGGGAGCGTGCGTGTGAGGGCGCGGGTTAGTGTTAGCGTACGGGTTAGGATTAGGGGACGGGTGAGGGTCAGGCTTCGGGGAAGGGTTAGGGTTAGGGTTCGGGCTAGGGTTAGGGTTAGGGGACGGGGACGGTTTCGGGTCCAGGTGAGGGTACGGCAACGCTTTAGGGGGAGCGTGCGTGTGAGGGCACGTGTTAGTGTTAGCGTACGGGTTAGGATTAGGGTACGGGTGAGGGTCAGGCTTCGGGGAAGGGTTAGGGTTAGGGTTCGGGCTAGGGTAAGGGTTAAGGGACGGGGACGGTTTCGGGTCCAGGTGAGGGTACGGCAACGCTTTAGGGGGAGCGTGCGTGTGAGGGCGCGGGTTAGTGTTAGCGTACGGGTTAGGATTAGGGGACGGGTGAGGGTCAGGCTTCGGGGAAGGGTTAGGGTTAGGGTTCGGGCTAGGGTTAAGGTTAGGGGACGGTTACGGTTTAGGGTTCAGGTGAGGGTACGGCAACGCTTTAGGGGGAGCGTGCGTGTGAGGGCGCGGCTTAGTGTTAGCGTACGGCTTAGGATTAGGGGACGGGTGAGGGTCAGGCTTCGGGGAAGGGTTAGGGTTAGGGTTCGGGCAAGGGTTAGGGTTAGGGGACGGGGAAGGTTTAGGGTCCAGGTGAGGGTACGGCAACGCTTTAGGGGGAGCGTGCGTGTGAGGGCGCGCGTTAGTGTTAGCGTGCGGCTTAGGATTAGGGGACGGGTGAGGGTCAGGCTTCGGGGAAGGGTTAGGGTTAGGGTTCGGGCTAGGGTTAGGTTTAGGGGATGGGGACGGTTTAGGGTCCAGGTGAGGGTACGGCAATGCTTTAGGGGGAGCGTGCGTGTGAGGGCGTGGGTTAGTGTTAGCGTACGGCTTAGGATTAGGGGACGGGTGAGGGTCAGGCTTCGGGGAAGGGTTAGGGTTAGGGTTCGGGCTAGGGTTAGGGTTAGGGGACGGGGACGGTTTAGGGTCCAGGTGAGGGTACGGCAACGCTTTAGGGGGAGCGTGCGTGTGAGGGCGCGGGTTAGTGTTAGCGTACGGGTTAGGATTAGGGGACGGGTGAGGGTCAGGCTTCGGGGAAGGGTTAGGGTTAGGGTTCGGGCTAGGGTTAGGGTTAGGGGACGGGGACGGTTTAGGGTCCAGGTGAGGGTACGGCAACGCTTTAGGGGGAGCGTGCGTGTGAGGGCGCGGGTTAGTGTTAGCGTACGGGTTAGTATTAGGGGATGGGTGAGGGTCAGGCTTCGGGGAAAGGTTAGGGTTAGGGTTCGGGCTAGGGTTAGGGTTAGGGGACGGGGACGGTTTAGGGTCCAGGTGAGGGTACGGCAACGCTTTAGGGGGAGCGTGCGTGTGAGGGCGCGGGTTAGTGTTAGCGTACGGGTTAGGATTAGGGGACGGGTGAGGGTCAGGCTTCGGGGAAGGGTTAGGGTTAGGGTTCGGGCTAGGGTTAGGGTTAGGGGACGGGGACGGTTTCGGGTCCAGGTGAGGGTACGGCAACGCTTTAGGGGGAGCGTGCGTGTGAGGGCACGTGTTAGTGTTAGCGTACGGGTTAGGATTAGGGTACGGGTGAGGGTCAGGCTTCGGGGAAGGGTTAGGGTTAGGGTTCGGGCTAGGGTAAGGGTTAAGGGACGGGGACGGTTTCGGGTCCAGGTGAGGGTACGGCAACGCTTTAGGGGGAGCGTGCGTGTGAGGGCGCGGGTTAGTGTTAGCGTACGGGTTAGGATTAGGGTACGGGTGAGGGTCAGGCTTCGGGGAAGGGTTAGGGTTAGGGTTCGGGCTAGGGTTAGGTTTAGGGGACGGGGACGGTTTAGGGTCCAGGTGAGGGTACGACAACGCTTTAGGGGGAGCGTGCGTGTGAGGGCGCGGTTTAGTGTTAGCGTACGGGTTAGGATTAGGGGATGGGTGAGTGTCAGGCTTCGGGGAAGGGTTAGGGTTAGGGTTCGGGCTAGGATTAGGGTTAGGGGACGGGGACGGTTTAGGGTCCAGGTGAGGGTACGGCAACGCTTTAGGGGGAGCGTGCGTGTGAGGGCGCGGGTTAGTGTTAGCGTACGGGTTAGGATTAGGGGACGGGTGAGGGTCAGGCTTCGGGGAAGGGTTAGGGTTAGGGTTCGGGCTAGGGTTTGGGTTAGGGGACGGGGACGGTTTAGGGTCCAGGTGAGGGTACGGCAACGCTTTAGGGGGAGCGTGCGTGTGAGGGCGCGGGTTAGTGTTAGCGAACGGGTTAGGATTAGGGGACGGGTGAGGGTCAGGCTTTGGGGAAGGGTTAGGGTTAGGGTTCGGGCTAGGGTTAGGGTTAGGGGACGGGGACGGTTTAGGGTCCAGGTGAGGGTACGGCAACGCTTTAGGGGGAGCGTGCGTGTGAGGGCGCGGGTTAGTGTTAGCGTACGGGTTAGGATTAGGGGACGGGTGAGGGTCAGGCTTCGGGGAAGGGTTAGGGTTAGGGTTCGGGCTAGGGTTAGGGTTAGGGGACGGGGACGGTTTAGGGTCCAGGTGAGGGTACGGCAACGCTTTAGGGGGAGCGTGCGTGTGAGGGCGCGGGTTAGTGTTAGCGTACGGGTTAGGATTAGGGGACGGGTGAGGGTCAGGCTTCGGGGAAGGGTTAGGGTTAGGGTTCGGGCTAGGGTTAGGGTTAGGGGACGGGGACGGTTTAGGGTCCAGGTGAGGGTACGGCAACGCTTTAGGGGGAGCGTGTGTGTGAGGGCGCGGGTTAGTGTTAGCGTACGGGTTAGGATTAGGGGACGGGTGAGGTTCAGGCTTCGGGGAAGGGTTAGGGTTAGGGTTAGGGTTCGGGCTAGGGTTAGGGTTAGGGGACGGGGACGGTTTAGGGTCCAGGTGAGGGTACGGCAACGCTTTAGGGGGAGCGTGCGTGTGAGGGCACGGGTTAGTGTTAGCGTACGGGTTAGGATTAGGGGACGGGTGAGGGTCAGGCTTCGGGGAAGGGTTAGGGTTAGGGTTCGGGCTAGGGTTAGGGTTAGGGGACGGGGACGGTTTAGGGTCCCGGTGAGGGTACGGCAACGCTTTAGGGGGAGCGTGCGTGTGAGGGCGCGGGTTAGTGTTAGCGTACGGGTTAGGATTAGGGGATGGGTGAGGGTCAGGCTTCGGGGAAGGGTTAGGGTTAGGGTTCGGGCTAGGGTTAGGGTTAGGGGACGGGGAAGGTTTAGGGTCCAGGTGAGGGTACGGCAACGCTTTAGGGGGAGCGTGCGTGTGAGGGCGCGGGTTAGTGTTAGCGTACGGGTTAGGATTAGGGGACGGGTGAGGGTCAGGCTTCGGGGAAGGGTTAGGGTTAGGGTTCGGGCTAGGGTTAGGGTTAGGGGACGGGGACGGTTTAGGGTCCAGGTGAGGGTACGGCAACGCTTTAGGGGGAGCGTACGTGTGAGGGCACGTGTTAGTGTTAGTGTACGGGTTAGGATTAGGGGACGGGTGAGGGTCAGGCTTCGGGGAAGTGTTAGGGTTAGGGTTCGGGCTAGGGTTAGGGTTAGGGGACGGGGACGGTTCAGGGTCCAGGTGAAGGTACGGCAACGCTTTAGGGGGAGCGAGCGTGTGAGGGCGCGGGTTAGTGTTAGCGTACGGGTTAGGTTTAGGGGACGGGTGAGGGTCAGGCTTCGGGGAAGGGTTAGGGTTAGGGTTTGGGCTAGGGTTAAGGTTAGGGGACGGGGACGGTTTAGGGTCCAGGTGAGGGTACGGCAACGCTTTAGGGGGAGCGTGCGTGTGAGGGCGCGGGTTAGTGTTATCGTACGGCTTAGGATTAGGGGACGGGTGAGGGTCAGGCTTCGGGGAAGGGTTAGGGTTAGGGTTTGGGCTAGGGTTAGGGTTAGGGGACGGGGACGGTTTAGGGTCCAGGTGAGGGTATGGCAACGCTTTAGGGGGAGCGTGCGTGTGAGGGCGCGTGTTAGTGTTAGCGTACGGGTTAGGATTAGGGGACGGGTGAGGGTCAGGCTTCGGGGAAGTGTTAGGGTTAGGGTTCGGGCTAGGGTTAGGGTTAGGGGACGGGGACGGTTTAGGGTCCAGGTGAGGGTACGGTAACGCTTTAGGGGGAGCGTGCATGTGAGGGCGCTGGTTAGTGTTAGCGTACGGGTTAGGATTAGGGGACGGGTGAGGGTCAGGCTTCGGGGAAGGGTTAGGGTTAGGGTTCGGGCTAGGGTTAGGGTTAGGGGATGGGGAAGGTTTAGGGTCCAGGTGAGGGTACGGCAACGCTTTAGGGGGAGCGTGCGTGTGAGGGCGTGGGTTAGTGTTAGCGTGCGGGTTAGGATTAGGGGACGGGTGAGGGTCAGGCTTCGGGGAAGGTTTAGGGTTAGGGTTCGGGCTAGGGTAAGGGTTAAGGGACGGGGACGGTTTACGGTCCAGGTGAGGGTACGGCAACGCTTTAGGGGGAGCTTGCGTGTGAGGACGCAGGTTAGTGTTAGCGTACGGGTTAGGATTAGGGGACGGGTGAGGGTCAGGCATCGGGGAAGGGTTAGGGTTAGGGTTCGGGCTACGGTTAGGGTTAGGGGACGGGGACGGTTTAGGGTCTAGGTGAGGGTACGGCAACGCTTTAGGGGGAGCGTACGTGTGAGGGCGCGGGTTAGTGTTAGCGTACGGGTTAGGATTAGGGGACGGGTGAGGTTCAGGCTTCGGGGAAGGGTTAGGGTTAGGGTTAGGGTTCGGGCTAGGGTTAGGGTTAGGGGACGGGGACGGTTTAGGGTCCAGGTGAGGGTACGGCAACGCTTTAGGGGGAGCGTGCGTGTGAGGGCACGGGTTAGTGTTAGCGTACGGGTTAGGATTAGGGGACGGGTGAGGGTCAGGCTTCGGGGAAGGGTTAGGGTTAGGGTTCGGGCTAGGGTTAGGGTTAGGGGACGGGGACGGTTTAGGGTCCAGGTGAGGGTACGGCAACGCTTTAGGGGGAGCGTGCGTGTGAGGGCGCGGGTTAGTGTTAGCGTACGGGTTAGGATTAGGGGATGGGTGAGGGTCAGGCTTCGGGGAAGGGTTAGGGTTAGGGTTCGGGCTAGGGTTAGGGTTAGGGGACGGGGAAGGTTTAGGGTCCAGGTGAGGGTACGGCAACGCTTTAGGGGGAGCGTGCGTGTGAGGGCGCGGGTTAGTGTTAGCGTACGGGTTAGGATTAGGGGACGGGTGAGGGTCAGGCTTCGGGGAAGGGTTAGGGTTAGGGTTCGGGCTAGGGTTAGGGTTAGGGGACGGGGACGGTTTAGGGTCCAGGTGAGGGTACGGCAACGCTTTAGGGGGAGCGTACGTGTGAGGGCACGTGTTAGTGTTAGTGTACGGGTTAGGATTAGGGGACGGGTGAGGGTCAGGCTTCGGGGAAGTGTTAGGGTTAGGGTTCGGGCTAGGGTTAGGGTTAGGGGACGGGGACGGTTCAGGGTCCAGGTGAAGGTACGGCAACGCTTTAGGGGGAGCGAGCGTGTGAGGGCGCGGGTTAGTGTTAGCGTACGGGTTAGGATTAGGGGACGGGTGAGGGTCAGGCTTCGGGGAAGGGTTAGGGTTAGGGTTCGGGCTAGGGTTAGGGTTAGGGGACGGGGACGGTTTAGGGTCCAGGTGAGGGTACGGCAACGCTTTAGGGGGAGCGTGCGTGTGAGGGCGCGGGTTAGTGTTAGCGTACGGCTTAGGATTAGGGGACGGGTGAGGGTCAGGCTTCGGGGAAGGGTTAGGGTTAGGGTTTGGGCTAGGGTTAGGGTTAGGGGACGGGGACGGTTTAGGGTCCAGGTGAGGGTATGGCAACGCTTTAGGGGGAGCGTGCGTGTGAGGGCGCGTGTTAGTGTTAGCGTACGGGTTAGGATTAGGGGACGGGTGAGGGTCAGGCTTCGGGGAAGTGTTAGGGTTAGGGTTCGGGCTAGGGTTAGGGTTAGGGGACGGGGACGGTTTAGGGTCCAGGTGAGGGTACGGTAACGCTTTAGGGGGAGCGTGCATGTGAGGGCGCTGGTTAGTGTTAGCGTACGGGTTAGGATTAGGGGACGGGTGAGGGTCAGGCTTCGGGGAAGGGTTAGGGTTAGGGTTCGGGCTAGGGTTAGGGTTAGGGGATGGGGAAGGTTTAGGGTCCAGGTGAGGGTACGGCAACGCTTTAGGGGGAGCGTGCGTGTGAGGGCGTGGGTTAGTGTTAGCGTAAGGGTTAGGATTAGGGGACGGGTGAGGGTCAGGCTTCGGGGAAGGTTTAGGGTTAGGGTTCGGGCTAGGGTAAGGGTTAAGGGACGGGGACGGTTTACGGTCCAGGTGAGGGTACGGCAACGCTTTAGGGGGAGCGTGCGTGTGAGGACGCAGGTTAGTGTTAGCGTACGGGTTAGGATTAGGGGACGGGTGAGGGTCAGGCATCGGGGAAGGGTTAGGGTTAGGGTTCGGGCTACGGTTAGGGTTAGGGGACGGGGACGGTTTAGGGTCTAGGTGAGGGTACGGCAACGCTTTAGGGGGAGCGTACGTGTGAGGGCGCGGGTTAGTGTTAGCGTACGGGTTAGGATTAGGGGACGGGTGAGGGTCAGGCTTCGGGGAAGGGTTAGGGTTAGGGTTCGGGCTAGGGTTAGGGTTAGGGGACGGGGACGGTTTAGGGTCCAGGTGAGGGTACGGCAACGCTTTAGGGGGAGCGTGCGTGTGAGGGCACGGGTTAGTGGTAGCGTACGGGTTAGGATTAGGGGACGGGTGAGGGTCAGGCTTCGGGGAAGGGTTAGGGTTAGGGTTCGGGCTAGGGTTAGGGTTAGGGGACGGGGACGGTTTAGGGTCCAGGTGAGGGTACGGCAACGCTTTAGGGGGAGCGAGCGTGTGAGGGCGCGGATTAGTGTTAGCGTACGTGTTAGGATTAGGGGACGGGTGAGGGTCAGGCTTCGGGGAAGGTTTAGGGTTAGGGTTCGGGCTAGGGTAAGGGTTAAGGGACGGGGACGGTTTACGGTCCAGGTGAGGGTACGGCAACGCTTTAGGGGGAGCGTGCGTGTGAGGACGCAGGTTAGTGTTAGCGTACGGGTTAGGATTAGGGGACGGGTGAGGGTGAGGCATCGGGGAAGGGTTAGGGTTAGGGTTCGGGCTACGGTTAGGGTTAGGGGACGGGGACGGTTTAGGGTCTAGGTGAGGGTACGGCAACGCTTTAGGGGGAGCGTACGTGTGAGGGCGCGGGTTAGTGTTAGCGTACGGGTTAGGATTAGGGGACGGGTGAGGGTCAGGCTTCGGGGAAGGGTTAGGGTTAGGGTTCGGGCTAGGGTTAGGGTTAGGGGACGGGGACGGTTTAGGGTCCAGGTGAGGGTACGGCAACGCTTTAGGGGGAGCGTGCGTGTGAGGGCACGGGTTAGTGTTAGCGTACGGGTTAGGATTAGGGGATGGGTGAGGGTCAGGCTTCGGGGAAGGGTTAGGGTTAGGGTTCGGGCTAGGGTTAGGGTTAGGGGACGGGGACGGTTTAGGGTCCAGGTGAGGGTACGGCAACGCTTTAGGGGGAGCGAGCGTGTGAGGGCGCGGATTAGTGTTAGCGTACGTGTTAGGATTAGGGGACGGGTGAGGGTCAGGCTTCGGGGAAGGGTTAGGGTTAGGGTTCGGGCTAGGGTGAAGGTTAGGGGACGGTTACGGTTTAGGGTTCAGGTGAGGGTACGGCAACGCTTTAGGGGGAGCGTGCGTGTGAGGGCGCGGCTTAGTGTTAGCGTACGGCTTAGGATTAGGGGACGGGTGAGGGTCAGGCTTCGGGGAAGGGTTAGGGTTAGGGTTCGGGCAAGGGTTAGGGTTAGGGGACGGGGAAGGTTTAGGGTCCAGGTGAGGGTACGGCAACGCTTTAGGGGGAGCGTGCGTGTGAGGGCGCGCGTTAGTGTTAGCGTGCGGCTTAGGATTAGGGGACGGGTGAGGGTCAGGCTTCGGGGAAGGGTTAGGGTTAGGGTTCGGGCTAGGGTTAGGTTTAGGGGATGGGGACGGTTTAGGGTCCAGGTGAGGGTACGGCAACGCTTTAGGGGGAGCGTGCGTGTGAGGGCGTGGGTTAGTGTTAGCGTACGGCTTAGGATTAGGGGACGGGTGAGGGTCAGGCTTCGGGGAAGGGTTAGGGTTAGGGTTCGGGCTAGGGTTAGGGTTAGGGGACGGGGACGGTTTAGGGTCCAGGTGAGGGTACGGCAACGCTTTAGGGGGAGCGTGCGTGTGAGGGCGCGGGTTAGTGTTAGCGTACGGGTTAGGATTAGGGGACGGGTGAGGGTCAGGCTTCGGGGAAGGGTTAGGGTTAGGGTTCGGGCTAGGGTTAGGGTTAGGGGACGGGGACGGTTTAGGGTCCAGGTGAGGGTACGGCAACGCTTTAGGGGGAGCGTGCGTGTGAGGGCGCGCGTTAGTGTTAGCGTACGGCTTAGGATTAGGGGATGGGTGAGGGTCAGGCTTCGGGGAAAGGTTAGGGTTAGGGTTCGGGCTAGGGTTAGGGTTAGGGGACGGGGACGGTTTAGGGTCCAGGTGAGGGTACGGCAACGCTTTAGGGGGAGCGTGCGTGTGAGGGCGCGGGTTAGTGTTAGCGTACGGGTTAGGATTAGGGGACGGGTGAGGGTCAGGCTTCGGGGAAGGGTTAGGGTTAGGGTTCGGGCTAGGGTTAGGGTTAGGGGACGGGGACGGTTTCGGGTCCAGGTGAGGGTACGGCAACGCTTTAGGGGGAGCGTGCGTGTGAGGGCACGTGTTAGTGTTAGCATACGGGTTAGGATTAGGGTACGGGTGAGGGTCAGGCTTCGGGGAAGGGTTAGGGTTAGGGTTCGGGCTAGGGTAAGGGTTAAGGGACGGGGACGGTTTCGGGTCCAGGTGAGGGTACGGCAACGCTTTAGGGGGAGCGTGCGTGTGAGGGCGCGGGTTAGTGTTAGCGTACGGGTTAGGATTAGGGGACGGGTGAGGGTCAGGCTTCGGGGAAGGGTTAGGGTTAGGGTTCGGGCTAGGGTTAAGGTTAGGGGACGGTTACGGTTTAGGGTTCAGGTGAGGGTACGGCAACGCTTTAGGGGGAGCGTGCGTGTGAGGGCGCGGCTTAGTGTTAGCGTACGGCTTAGGATTAGGGGACGGGTGAGGGTCAGGCTTCGGGGAAGGGTTAGGGTTAGGGTTCGGGCAAGGGTTAGGGTTAGGGGACGGGGAAGGTTTAGGGTCCAGGTGAGGGTACGGCAACGCTTTAGGGGGAGCGTGCGTGTGAGGGCGCGCGTTAGTGTTAGCGTGCGGCTTAGGATTAGGGGACGGGTGAGGGTCAGGCTTCGGGGAAGGGTTAGGGTTAGGGTTCGGGCTAGGGTTAGGTTTAGGGGATGGGGACGGTTTAGGGTCCAGGTGAGGGTACGGCAATGCTTTAGGGGGAGCGTGCGTGTGAGGGCGTGGGTTAGTGTTAGCGTACGGCTTAGGATTAGGGGACGGGTGAGGGTCAGGCTTCGGGGAAGGGTTAGGGTTAGGGTTCGGGCTAGGGTTAGGGTTAGGGGACGGGGACGGTTTAGGGTCCAGGTGAGGGTACGGCAACGCTTTAGGGGGAGCGTGCGTGTGAGGGCGCGGGTTAGTGTTAGCGTACGGGTTAGGATTAGGGGACGGGTGAGGGTCAGGCTTCGGGGAAGGGTTAGGGTTAGGGTTCGGGCTAGGGTTAGGGTTAGGGGACGGGGACGGTTTAGGGTCCAGGTGAGGGTACGGCAACGCTTTAGGGGGAGCGTGCGTGTGAGGGCACGTGTTAGTGTTAGCGTACGGGTTAGGATTAGGGTACGGGTGAGGGTCAGGCTTCGGGGAAGGGTTAGGGTTAGGGTTCGGGCTAGGGTAAGGGTTAAGGGACGGGGACGGTTTCGGGTCCAGGTGAGGGTACGGCAACGCTTTAGGGGGAGCGTGCGTGTGAGGGCGCGGGTTAGTGTTAGCGTACGGGTTAGGATTAGGGTACGGGTGAGGGTCAGGCTTCGGGGAAGGGTTAGGGTTAGGGTTCGGGCTAGGGTTAGGTTTAGGGGACGGGGACGGTTTAGGGTCCAGGTGAGGGTACGACAACGCTTTAGGGGGAGCGTGCGTGTGAGGGCGCGGTTTAGTGTTAGCGTACGGGTTAGGATTAGGGGATGGGTGAGTGTCAGGCTTCGGGGAAGGGTTAGGGTTAGGGTTCGGGCTAGGATTAGGGTTAGGGGACGGGGACGGTTTAGGGTCCAGGTGAGGGTACGGCAACGCTTTAGGGGGAGCGTGCGTGTGAGGGCGCGGGTTAGTGTTAGCGTACGGGTTAGGATTAGGGGACGGGTGAGGGTCAGGCTTCGGGGAAGGGTTAGGGTTAGGGTTCGGTCTAGGGTTTGGGTTAGGGGACGGGGACGGTTTAGGGTCCAGGTGAGGGTACGGCAACGCTTTAGGGGGAGCGTGCGTGTGAGGGCGCGGGTTAGTGTTAGCGAACGGGTTAGGATTAGGGGACGGGTGAGGGTCAGGCTTTGGGGAAGGGTTAGGGTTAGGGTTCGGGCTAGGGTTAGGGTTAGGGGACGGGGACGGTTTAGGGTCCAGGTGAGGGTACGGCAACGCTTTAGGGGGAGCGTGCGTGTGAGGGCGCGGGTTAGTGTTAGCGTACGGGTTAGGATTAGGGGACGGGTGAGGGTCAGGCTTCGGGGAAGGGTTAGGGTTAGGGTTCGGGCTAGGGTTAGGGTTAGGGGACGGGGACGGTTTAGGGTCCAGGTGAGGGTACGGCAACGCTTTAGGGGGAGCGTGCGTGTGAGGGCGCGGGTTAGTGTTAGCGTACGGGTTAGGATTAGGGGACGGGTGAGGGTCAGGCTTCGGGGAAGGGTTAGGGTTAGGGTTCGGGCTAGGGTTAGGGTTAGGGGACGGGGACGGTTTAGGGTCCAGGTGAGGGTACGGCAACGCTTTAGGGGGAGCGTGTGTGTGAGGGCGCGGGTTAGTGTTAGCGTACGGGTTAGGATTAGGGGACGGGTGAGGTTCAGGCTTCGGGGAAGGGTTAGGGTTAGGGTTAGGGTTCGGGCTAGGGTTAGGGTTAGGGGACGGGGACGGTTTAGGGTCCAGGTGAGGGTACGGCAACGCTTTAGGGGGAGCGTGCGTGTGAGGGCACGGGTTAGTGTTAGCGTACGGGTTAGGATTAGGGGACGGGTGAGGGTCAGGCTTCGGGGAAGGGTTAGGGTTAGGGTTCGGGCTAGGGTTAGGGTTAGGGGACGGGGACGGTTTAGGGTCCAGGTGAGGGTACGGCAACGCTTTAGGGGGAGCGTGCGTGTGAGGGCGTGGGTTAGTGTTAGCGTACGGGTTAGGATTAGGGGATGGGTGAGGGTCAGGCTTCGGGGAAGGGTTAGGGTTAGGGTTCGGGCTAGGGTTAGGGTTAGGGGACGGGGAAGGTTTAGGGTCCAGGTGAGGGTACGGCAACGCTTTAGGGGGAGCGTGCGTGTGAGGGCGCGGGTTAGTGTTAGCGTACGGGTTAGGATTAGGGGACGGGTGAGGGTCAGGCTTCGGGGAAGGGTTAGGGTTAGGGTTCGGGCTAGGGTTAGGGTTAGGGGACGGGGACGGTTTAGGGTCCAGGTGAGGGTACGGCAACGCTTTAGGGGGAGCGTACGTGTGAGGGCACGTGTTAGTGTTAGTGTACGGGTTAGGATTAGGGGACGGGTGAGGGTCAGGCTTCGGGGAAGTGTTAGGGTTAGGGTTCGGGCTAGGGTTAGGGTTAGGGGACGGGGACGGTTCAGGGTCCAGGTGAAGGTACGGCAACGCTTTAGGGGGAGCGAGCGTGTGAGGGCGCGGGTTAGTGTTAGCGTACGGGTTAGGATTAGGGGACGGGTGAGGGTCAGGCTTCGGGGAAGGGTTAGGGTTAGGGTTTGGGCTAGGGTTAGGGTTAGGGGACGGGGACGGTTTAGGGTCCAGGTGAGGGTACGGCAACGCTTTAGGGGGAGCGTGCGTGTGAGGGCGCGGGTTAGTGTTAGCGTACGGCTTAGGATTAGGGGACGGGTGAGGGTCAGGCTTCGGGGAAGGGTTAGGGTTAGGGTTTGGGCTAGGGTTAGGGTTAGGGGACGGGGACGGTTTAGGGTCCAGGTGAGGGTATGGCAACGCTTTAGGGGGAGCGTGCGTGTGAGGGCGCGTGTTAGTGTTAGCGTACGGGTTAGGATTAGGGGACGGGTGAGGGTCAGGCTTCGGGGAAGTGTTAGGGTTAGGGTTCGGGCTAGGGTTAGGGTTAGGGGACGGGGACGGTTTAGGGTCCAGGTGAGGGTACGGTAACGCTTTAGGGGGAGCGTGCATGTGAGGGCGCTGGTTAGTGTTAGCGTACGGGTTAGGATTAGGGGACGGGTGAGGGTCAGGCTTCGGGGAAGGGTTAGGGTTAGGGTTCGGGCTAGGGTTAGGGTTAGGGGATGGGGAAGGTTTAGGGTCCAGGTGAGGGTACGGCAACGCTTTAGGGGGAGCGTGCGTGTGAGGGCGTGGGTTAGTGTTAGCGTGCGGGTTAGGATTAGGGGACGGGTGAGGGTCAGGCTTCGGGGAAGGTTTAGGGTTAGGGTTCGGGCTAGGGTAAGGGTTAAGGGACGGGGACGGTTTACGGTCCAGGTGAGGGTACGGCAACGCTTTAGGGGGAGCGTGCGTGTGAGGACGCAGGTTAGTGTTAGCGTACGGGTTAGGATTAGGGGACGGGTGAGGGTCAGGCATCGGGGAAGGGTTAGGGTTAGGGTTCGGGCTACGGTTAGGGTTAGGGGACGGGGACGGTTTAGGGTCTAGGTGAGGGTACGGCAACGCTTTAGGGGGAGCGTACGTGTGAGGGCGCGGGTTAGTGTTAGCGTACGGGTTAGGATTAGGGGACGGGTGAGGGTCAGGCTTCGGGGAAGGGTTAGGGTTAGGGTTCGGGCTAGGGTTAGGGTTAGGGGACGGGGACGGTTTAGGGTCGAGGTGAGGGTACGGCAACGCTTTAGGGGGAGCGTGCGTGTGAGGGCACGGGTTAGTGGTAGCGTACGGGTTAGGATTAGGGGATGGGTGAGGGTCAGGCTTCGGGGAAGGGTTAGGGTTAGGGTTCGGGCTAGGGTTAGGGTTAGGGGCCGGGGACGGTTTAGGGTCCAGGTGAGGGTACGGCAACGCTTTAGGGGGAGCGAGCTTGTGAGGGCGCGGATTAGTGTTAGCGTACGTGTTAGGATTAGGGGACGGGTGAGGGTCAGGCTTCGGGGAAGGGTTAGGGTTAGGGTTCGGGCTAGGGTTAAGGTTAGGGGACGGTTACGGTTTAGGGTTCAGGTGAGGGTACGGCAACGCTTTAGGGGGAGCGTGCGTGTGAGGGCGCGGCTTAGTGTTAGCGTACGGCTTAGGATTAGGGGACGGGTGAGGGTCAGGCTTCGGGGAAGGGTTAGGGTTAGGGTTCGGGCAAGGGTTAGGGTTAGGGGACGGGGAAGGTTTAGGGTCCAGGTGAGGGTACGGCAACGCTTTAGGGGGAGCGTGCGTGTGAGGGCGCGCGTTAGTGTTAGCGTGCGGCTTAGGATTAGGGGACGGGTGAGGGTCAGGCTTCGGGGAAGGGTTAGGGTTAGGGTTCGGGCTAGGGTTAGGTTTAGGGGATGGGGACGGTTTAGGGTCCAGGTGAGGGTACGGCAACGCTTTAGGGGGAGCGTGCGTGTGAGGGCGTGGGTTAGTGTTAGCGTACGGCTTAGGATTAGGGGACGGGTGAGGGTCAGGCTTCGGGGAAGGGTTAGGGTTAGGGTTTGGGCTAGGGTTAGGGTTAGGGGACGGGGACGGTTTAGGGTCCAGGTGAGGGTACGGCAACGCTTTAGGGGGAGCGTGCGTGTGAGGGCGCGGGTTAGTGTTAGCGTACGGGTTAGGATTAGGGGACGGGTGAGGGTCAGGCTTCGGGGAAGGGTTAGGGTTAGGATTTGGGCTAGGGTTAGGGTTAGGGGATGGGGACGGTTTAGGGTCCAGGTGAGGGTACGGCAACGCTTTAGGGGGAGCGTGCGTGTGAGGGCGCGTGTTAGTGTTAGCGTACGGGTTAGGATTAGGGTACGGGTGAGGGTCAGGCTTCGGGGAAGGGTTAGGGTTAGTGTTCGGGCTAGGGTTAGGGTTAGGGGACGGGGACGGTTTAGGGTCCAGGTGAGGGTACGGCAACGCTTTAGGGGGAGCGTGCGTGTGAGGGCGCGGGTTAGTGTTAGCGTACGGGTTAGGATTAGGGGACGGGTGAGGGTCAGGCTTCGGGGAAGGGTTAGGGTTAGGGTTCGGGCTAGGGTTAGGGTTAGGGGATGGGGAAGGTTTAGGGTCCAGGTGAGGGTACGGCAACGCTTTAGGGGGAGCGTGCGTGTGAGGGCATGGGTTAGTGTTAGCGTACGGGTTAGGATTAGGGGACGGGTGAGGGTCAGGCTTCGGGGAAGGTTTAGGGTTAGGGTTCGGGCTAGGGTAAGGGTTAAGGGACGGGGACGGTTTAGGGTCCAGGTGAGGGTACGGCAACGCTTTAGGGGGAGCTTGCGTGTGAAGACGCGGGTTAGTGTTAGCGTACGGGTTAGGATTAGGGGATGGGTGAGGGTCAGGCTTCGGGGAAGGGTTAGGGTTAGGGTTCGGGCTAGGGTTAGGGTTAGGGGACGGGGACGGTTTAGGGTCCAGGTGAGGGTACGGCAACGCTTTAGGGGGAGCGTGCGTGTGAGGGCGTGGGTTAGTGTTAGCGTACGGGTTAGGATTAGGGGACGGGTGAGGGTCAGGCTTCGGGGAAGGGTTAGGGTTAGGGTTAGGGTTCGGGCTAGGGTTAGGGTTAGGGGACGGGGACGGTTTAGGGTCCAGGTGAGGGTACGGCAACGCTTTAGGGGGAGCGTGCGTGTGAGGGCGCGGGTTAGTGTTAGCGTACGGGTTAGGATTAGGGGATGGGTGAGGGTCAGCCTTCGGGGAAAGGTTAGGGTTAGGGTTCGGGCTAGGGTTAGGGTTAGGGGACGGGGACGGTTTAGGGTCCAGGTGAGGGTACGGCAACGCTTTAGGGGGAGCGTGCGTGTGAGGGCGCGGGTTAGTGTTAGCGTACGGGTTAGGATTAGGGGACGGGTGAGGGTCAGGCTTCGGGGAAGGGTTAGGGTTAGGGTTCGGGCTAGGGTTAGGGTTAGGGGACGGGGACGGTTTCGGGTCCAGGTGAGGGTACGGCAACGCTTTAGGGGGAGCGTGCGTGTGAGGGCACGTGTTAGTGTTAGCGTATGGGTTAGGATTAGGGGACGGGTGAGGGTCAGGCTTCGGGGAAGGGTTAGGGTTAGGGTTCGGGCTAGGGTAAGGGTTAAGGGACGGGGACGGTTTCGGGTCCAGGTGAGGGTACGGCAACGCTTTAGGGGGAGCGTGCGTGTGAGGGCGCGGGTTAGTGTTAGCGTACGGGTTAGGATTAGGGTACGGGTGAGGGTCAGGCTTTGGGGAAGGGTTAGGGTTAGGGTTCGGGCTAGGGTTAGGTTTAGGGGACGGGGACGGTTTAGGGTCCAGGTGAGGGTACGGCAACGCTTTAGGGGGAGCGTACGTGTGAGGGCACGTGTTAGTGTTAGTGTACGGGTTAGGATTAGGGGACGGGTGAGGGTCAGGCTTCGGGGAAGTGTTAGGGTTAGGGTTCGGGCTAGGGTTAGGGTTAGGGGACGGGGACGGTTCAGGGTCCAGGTGAAGGTACGGCAACGCTTTAGGGGGAGCGAGCGTGTGAGGGCGCGGGTTAGTGTTAGCGTACGGGTTAGGATTAGGGGACGGGTGAGGGTCAGGCTTCGGGGAAGGGTTAGGGTTAGGGTTTGGGCTAGGGTTAGGGTTAGGGGACGGGGACGGTTTAGGGTCCAGGTGAGGGTACGGCAACGCTTTAGGGGGAGCGTGCGTGTGAGGGCGCGGGTTAGTGTTAGCGTACGGCTTAGGATTAGGGGACGGGTGAGGGTCAGGCTTCGGGGAAGGGTTAGGGTTAGGGTTTGGGCTAGGGTTAGGGTTAGGGGACGGGGACGGTTTAGGGTCCAGGTGAGGGTATGGCAACGCTTTAGGGGGAGCGTGCGTGTGAGGGCGCGTGTTAGTGTTAGCGTACGGGTTAGGATTAGGGGACGGGTGAGGGTCAGGCTTCGGGGAAGTGTTAGGGTTAGGGTTCGGGCTAGGGTTAGGGTTAGGGGACGGGGACGGTTTAGGGTCCAGGTGAGGGTACGGTAACGCTTTAGGGGGAGCGTGCATGTGAGGGCGCTGGTTAGTGTTAGCGTACGGGTTAGGATTAGGGGACGGGTGAGGGTCAGGCTTCGGGGAAGGGTTAGGGTTAGGGTTCGGGCTAGGGTTAGGGTTAGGGGATGGGGAAGGTTTAGGGTCCAGGTGAGGGTACGGCAACGCTTTAGGGGGAGCGTGCGTGTGAGGGCGTGGGTTAGTGTTAGCGTGCGGGTTAGGATTAGGGGACGGGTGAGGGTCAGGCTTCGGGGAAGGTTTAGGGTTAGGGTTCGGGCTAGGGTAAGGGTTAAGGGACGGGGACGGTTTACGGTCCAGGTGAGGGTACGGCAACGCTTTAGGGGGAGCGTGCGTGTGAGGACGCAGGTTAGTGTTAGCGTACGGGTTAGGATTAGGGGACGGGTGAGGGTCAGGCATCGGGGAAGGGTTAGGGTTAGGGTTCGGGCTACGGTTAGGGTTAGGGGACGGGGACGGTTTAGGGTCTAGGTGAGGGTACGGCAACGCTTTAGGGGGAGCGTACGTGTGAGGGCGCGGGTTAGTGTTAGCGTACGGGTTAGGATTAGGGGACGGGTGAGGGTCAGGCTTCGGGGAAGGGTTAGGGTTAGGGTTCGGGCTAGGGTTAGGGTTAGGGGACGGGGACGGTTTAGGGTCGAGGTGAGGGTACGGCAACGCTTTAGGGGGAGCGTGCGTGTGAGGGCACGGGTTAGTGGTAGCGTACGGGTTAGGATTAGGGGATGGGTGAGGGTCAGGCTTCGGGGAAGGGTTAGGGTTAGGGTTCGGGCTAGGGTTAGGGTTAGGGGCCGGGGACGGTTTAGGGTCCAGGTGAGGGTACGGCAACGCTTTAGGGGGAGCGAGCTTGTGAGGGCGCGGATTAGTGTTAGCGTACGTGTTAGGATTAGGGGACGGGTGAGGGTCAGGCTTCGGGGAAGGGTTAGGGTTAGGGTTCGGGCTAGGGTTAAGGTTAGGGGACGGTTACGGTTTAGGGTTCAGGTGAGGGTACGGCAACGCTTTAGGGGGAGCGTGCGTGTGAGGGCGCGGCTTAGTGTTAGCGTACGGCTTAGGATTAGGGGACGGGTGAGGGTCAGGCTTCGGGGAAGGGTTAGGGTTAGGGTTCGGGCAAGGGTTAGGGTTAGGGGACGGGGAAGGTTTAGGGTCCAGGTGAGGGTACGGCAACGCTTTAGGGGGAGCGTGCGTGTGAGGGCGCGCGTTAGTGTTAGCGTGCGGCTTAGGATTAGGGGACGGGTGAGGGTCAGGCTTCGGGGAAGGGTTAGGGTTAGGGTTCGGGCTAGGGTTAGGTTTAGGGGATGGGGACGGTTTAGGGTCCAGGTGAGGGTACGGCAACGCTTTAGGGGGAGCGTGCGTGTGAGGGCGTGGGTTAGTGTTAGCGTACGGCTTAGGATTAGGGGACGGGTGAGGGTCAGGCTTCGGGGAAGGGTTAGGGTTAGGGTTTGGGCTAGGGTTAGGGTTAGGGGACGGGGACGGTTTAGGGTCCAGGTGAGGGTACGGCAACGCTTTAGGGGGAGCGTGCGTGTGAGGGCGCGGGTTAGTGTTAGCGTACGGGTTAGGATTAGGGGACGGGTGAGGGTCAGGCTTCGGGGAAGGGTTAGGGTTAGGATTTGGGCTAGGGTTAGGGTTAGGGGATGGGGACGGTTTAGGGTCCAGGTGAGGGTACGGCAACGCTTTAGGGGGAGCGTGCGTGTGAGGGCGCGTGTTAGTGTTAGCGTACGGGTTAGGATTAGGGTACGGGTGAGGGTCAGGCTTCGGGGAAGGGTTAGGGTTAGTGTTCGGGCTAGGGTTAGGGTTAGGGGACGGGGACGGTTTAGGGTCCAGGTGAGGGTACGGCAACGCTTTAGGGGGAGCGTGCGTGTGAGGGCGCGGGTTAGTGTTAGCGTACGGGTTAGGATTAGGGGACGGGTGAGGGTCAGGCTTCGGGGAAGGGTTAGGGTTAGGGTTCGGGCTAGGGTTAGGGTTAGGGGATGGGGAAGGTTTAGGGTCCAGGTGAGGGTACGGCAACGCTTTAGGGGGAGCGTGCGTGTGAGGGCATGGGTTAGTGTTAGCGTACGGGTTAGGATTAGGGGACGGGTGAGGGTCAGGCTTCGGGGAAGGTTTAGGGTTAGGGTTCGGGCTAGGGTAAGGGTTAAGGGACGGGGACGGTTTAGGGTCCAGGTGAGGGTACGGCAACGCTTTAGGGGGAGCTTGCGTGTGAAGACGCGGGTTAGTGTTAGCGTACGGGTTAGGATTAGGGGATGGGTGAGGGTCAGGCTTCGGGGAAGGGTTAGGGTTAGGGTTCGGGCTAGGGTTAGGGTTAGGGGACGGGGACGGTTTAGGGTCCAGGTGAGGGTACGGCAACGCTTTAGGGGGAGCGTGCGTGTGAGGGCGTGGGTTAGTGTTAGCGTACGGGTTAGGATTAGGGGACGGGTGAGGGTCAGGCTTCGGGGAAGGGTTAGGGTTAGGGTTAGGGTTCGGGCTAGGGTTAGGGTTAGGGGACGGGGACGGTTTAGGGTCCAGGTGAGGGTACGGCAACGCTTTAGGGGGAGCGTGCGTGTGAGGGCGCGGGTTAGTGTTAGCGTACGGGTTAGGATTAGGGGATGGGTGAGGGTCAGCCTTCGGGGAAAGGTTAGGGTTAGGGTTCGGGCTAGGGTTAGGGTTAGGGGACGGGGACGGTTTAGGGTCCAGGTGAGGGTACGGCAACGCTTTAGGGGGAGCGTGCGTGTGAGGGCGCGGGTTAGTGTTAGCGTACGGGTTAGGATTAGGGGACGGGTGAGGGTCAGGCTTCGGGGAAGGGTTAGGGTTAGGGTTCGGGCTAGGGTTAGGGTTAGGGGACGGGGACGGTTTCGGGTCCAGGTGAGGGTACGGCAACGCTTTAGGGGGAGCGTGCGTGTGAGGGCGCGGGTTAGTGTTAGCGTACGGGTTAGGATTAGGGTACGGGTGAGGGTCAGGCTTTGGGGAAGGGTTAGGGTTAGGGTTCGGGCTAGGGTTAGGTTTAGGGGACGGGGACGGTTTAGGGTCCAGGTGAGGGTACGACAACGCTTTAGGGGGAGCGTGCGTGTGAGGGCGCGGTTTAGTGTTAGCGTACGGGTTAGGATTAGGGGATGGGTGAGTGTCAGGCTTCGGGGAAGGGTTAGGGTTAGGGTTCGGGCTAGGGTTAGGGTTAGGGGACGGGGACGGTTTAGGGTCCAGGTGAGGGTACGGCAACGCTTTAGGGGGAGCGTGCGTGTGAGGGCGCGGGTTAGTGTTAGCGTACGGGTTAGGATTAGGGGACGGGTGAGGGTCAGGCTTCGGGGAAGGGTTAGGGTTAGGGTTCGGGCTAGGGTTTGGGTTAGGGGACGGGGACGGTTTAGGGTCCAGGTGAGGGTACGGCAACGCTTTAGGGGGAGCGTGCGTGTGAGGGCGCAGGTTAGTGTTAGCGTACGGGTTAGGATTAGGGGACGGGTGAGGGTCAGGCTTTGGGGAAGGGTTAGGGTTAGGGTTCGGGCTAGGGTTAGGGTTAGGGGACGGGGACGGTTTAGGGTCCAGGTGAGGGTACGGCAACGCTTTAGGGGGAGCGTGCGTGTGAGGGCGCGGGTTAGTGTTAGCGTACGGGTTAGGATTAGGGGACGGGTGAGGGTCAGGCTTCGGGGAAGGGTTAGGGTTAGGGTTCGGGCTAGGGTTAGGGTTAGGGGACGGGGACGGTTTAGGGTCCAGGTGAGGGTACGGCAACGCTTTAGGGGGAGCGTGCGTGTGAGGGCGCGGGTTAGTGTTAGCGTACGGGTTAGGATTAGGGGACGGGTGAGGGTCAGGCTTCGGGGAAGGGTTAGGGTTAGGGTTCGGGCTAGGGTTAGGGTTAGGGGACGGGGACCGTTTAGGGTCCAGGTGAGGGTACGGCAACGCTTTAGGGGGAGCGTGTGTGTGAGGGCGCGGGTTAGTGTTAGCGTACGGGTTAGGATTAGGGGACGGGTGAGGTTCAGGCTTCGGGGAAGGGTTAGGGTTAGGGTTAGGGTTCGGGCTAGGGTTAGGGTTAGGGGACGGGGACGGTTTAGGGTCCAGGTGAGGGTACGGCAACGCTTTGGGGGAGCGTGCGTGTGAGGGCACGGGTTAGTGTTAGCGTACGGGTTAGGATTAGGGGACGGGTGAGAGTCAGGCTTCGGGGAAGGGTTAGGGTTAGGGTTCGGGCTAGGGTTAGGGTTAGGGGACGGGGAAGGTTTAGGGTCCAGGTGAGGGTACGGCAACGCTTTAGGGGGAGCGTGCGTGTGAGGGCGCGGGTTAGTGTTAGCGTACGGGTTAGGATTAGGGGATGGGTGAGGGTCAGGCTTCGGGGAAGGGTTAGGGTTAGGGTTCGGGCTAGGGTTAGGGTTAGGGGACGGGGAAGGTTTAGGGTCCAGGTGAGGGTACGGCAACGCTTTAGGGGGAGCGTGCGTGTGAGGGCGCGGGTTAGTGTTAGCGTACGGGTTAGGATTAGGGGACGGGTGAGGGTCAGGCTTCGGGGAAGGGTTAGGGTTAGGGTTCGGGCTAGGGTTAGGGTTAGGGGACGGGGACGGTTTAGGGTCCAGGTGAGGGTACGGCAACGCTTTAGGGGGAGCGTACGTGTGAGGGCGCGTGTTAGTGTTAGTGTACGGGTTAGGATTAGGGGACGGGTGAGGGTCAGGCTTCGGGGAAGTGTTAGGGTTAGGGTTCGGGCTAGGGTTAGGGTTAGGGGACGGGGACGGTTCAGGGTCCAGGTGAAGGTACGGCAACGCTTTAGGGGTAGCGAGCGTGTGAGGGCGCGGGTTAGTGTTAGCGTACGGGTTAGGATTAGGGGACGGGTGAGGGTCAGGCTTCGGGGAAGGGTTAGGGTTAGGGTTCGGGCTAGGGTTAGGGTTAGGGGACGGGGACGGTTTAGGGTCCAGGTGAGGGTACGGCAACGCTTTAGGGGGAGCGTGCGTGTGAGGGCGCGGGTTAGTGTTAGCGTACGGCTTAGGATTAGGGGACGGGTGAGGGTCAGGCTTCGGGGAAGGGTTAGGGTTAGGGTTCGGGCTAGGGTTAGGGTTAGGGGACGGGGACGGTTTAGGGTCCAGGTGAGGGTATGGCAACGCTTTAGGGGGAGCGTGCGTGTGAGGGCGCGTGTTAGTGTTAGCGTACGGGTTAGGATTAGGGGACGGGTGAGGGTCAGGCTTCGGGGAAGTGTTAGGGTTAGGGTTCGGGCTAGGGTTAGGGTTAGGGGACGGGGACGGTTTAGGGTCCAGGGGAGGGTACGGTAACGCTTTAGGGGGAGCGTGCGTGTGAGGGCGTGGGTTAGTGTTAGCGTACGGGTTAGGATTAGGGGACGGGTGAGGGTCAGGCTTCAGGGAAGGTTTAGGGTTAGGGTTCGGGCTAGGGTAAGGGTTAAGGGACGGGGACGGTTTACGGTCCAGGTGAGGGTACGGCAACGCTTTAGGGGGAGCGTGCGTGTGAGGACGCAGGTTAGTGTTAGCGTACGGGTTAGGATTAGGGGACGGGTGAGGGTCAGGCATCGGGGAAGGGTTAGGGTTAGGGTTCGGGCTACGGTTAGGGTTAGGGGACGGGGACGGTTTAGGGTCTAGGTGAGGGTACGGCAACGCTTTAGGGGGAGCGTACGTGTGAGGGCGCGGGTTAGTGTTAGCGTACGGGTTAGGATTAGGGGACGGGTGAGTGTCAGGCTTCGGGGAAGGGTTAGGGTTAGGGTTCGGGCTAGGGTTAGGGTTAGGGGACGGGGACGGTTTAGGGTCCAGGTGAGGGTACGGCAACGCTTTAGGGGGAGCGTGCGTGTGAGGGCACGGGTTAGTGTTAGCGTACGGGTTAGGATTAGGGGATGGGTGAGGGTCAGGCTTCGGGGAAGGGTTAGGGTTAGGGTTCGGGCTAGGGTTAGGGTTAGGGGACGGGGACGGTTTAGTGTCCAGGTGAGGGTACGGCAACGCTTTAGGGGGAGCGAGCGTGTGAGGGCGCGGATTAGTGTTAGCGTACGTGTTAGGATTAGGGGACGGGTGAGGGTCAGGCTTCGGGGAAGGGTTAGGGTTAGGGTTCGGGCTAGGGTTAAGGTTAGGGGACGGTTACGGTTTAGGGTTCAGGTGAGGGTACGGCAACGCTTTAGGGGGAGCGTGCGTGTGAGGGCGCGGCTTAGTGTTAGCGTACGGCTTAGGATTAGGGGACGGGTGAGGGTCAGGCTTCGGGGAAGGGTTAGGGTTAGGGTTCGGGCAAGGGTTAGGGTTAGGGGACGGGGAAGGTTTAGGGTCCAGGTGAGGGTACGGCAACGCTTTAGGGGGAGCGTGCGTGTGAGGGCGTGCGTTAGTGTTAGCGTGCGGCTTAGGATTAGGGGACGGGTGAGGGTCAGGCTTAGGGGAAGGGTTAGGGTTAGGGTTCGGGCTAGGGTTAGGTTTAGGGGATGGGGACGGTTTAGGGTCCAGGTGAGGGTACGGCAACGCTTTAGGGGGAGCGTGCGTGTGAGGGCGTCGGTTAGTGTTAGCGTACGGCTTAGGATTAGGGGACGGGTGAGGGTCAGGCTTCGGGGAAGGGTTAGGGTTAGGGTTTGGGCTAGGGTTAGGGTTAGGGGACGGGGACGGTTTAGGGTCCAGGTGAGGGTACGGCAACGCTTTAGGGGGAGCGTGCGTGTGAGGGCGCGGGTTAGTGTTAGCGTACGGGTTAGGATTAGGGGACGGGTGAGGGTCAGGCTTCGGGGAAGGGTTAGGGTTAGGGTTTGGGCTAGGGTTAGGGTTAGGGGATTGGGACGGTTTAGGGTCCAGGTGAGGGTACGGCAACGCTTTAGGGGGAGCGTGCGTGTGAGGGCGCGTGTTAGTGTTAGCGTACGGGTTAGGATTAGGGGATGGGTGAGGGTCAGGCTTCGGGGAAGGGTTAGGGTTAGTGTTCGGGCAAGGGTTAGGGTTAGGGGACGGGGACGGTTTAGGGTCCAGGTGAGGGTACGGCAACGCTTTAGGGGGAGCGTGCGTGTGAGGGCGCGGGTTAGTGTTAGCGTACGGGTTAGGATTAGGGGACGGGTGAGGGTCAGGCTTCGGGGAAGGGTTAGGGTTAGGGTTCGGGCTAGGGTTAGGGTTAGGGGATGGGGAAGGTTTAGGGTCCAGGTGAGGGTACGGCAACGCTTTAGGGGGAGCGTGCGTGTGAGGGCATGGGTTAGTGTTAGCGTACGGGTTAGGATTAGGGGACGGGTGAGGGTCAGGCTTCGGGGAAGGTTTAGGGTTAGGGTTCGGGCTAGGGTAAGGGTTAAGGGACGGGGACGGTTTAGGGTCCAGGTGAGGGTACGGCAACGCTTTAGGGGGAGCTTGCGTGTGAAGACGCGGGTTAGTGTTAGCGTACGGGTTAGGATTAGGGGACGGGTGAGGGTCAGGCATCGGGGAAGGGTTAGGGTTAGGGTTCGGGCTAGGGTTAGGGTTAGGGGACGGGGACGGTTTGGGGTCCAAGTGAGGGTACGGCAACGCTTTAGGGGGAGCGTACGTGTGAGGGCGCTTGTTAGTGTTAGCGTACGGGTTAGGATTAGGGGACGGGTGAGGGTCAGGCTTCTGGGAAGGGTTAGGGTTAGGGTTCGGGCTAGGGTTAGGGTTAGGGGACGGGGACGGTTTAGGGTCCAGGTGAGGGTACGGCAACGCTTTAGGGGGAGCGTGCATGTGAGGGCGCGGGTTAGTGTTAGCGTATGGGTTAGGATTAGGGGACGGGTGAGGGTCAGGCTTCGGGGAAGGGTTAGGGTTAGGGTTCGGCCTAGGGTTAGGGTTAGGGGACGGGGATGGTTTAGGGTCCAGGTGAGGGTACGGCAACGCTTTAGGGGGAGCGTGCGTGTGAGGGCGCGGGTTAGTGTTAGCGTACGGGTTAGGATTAGGGGACGGGTGAGGGTCAGGCTTCGGGAAGGGTTAGGGTTAGGGTTCGGGCTAGGGATAGGGTTAGGGGACGTGGACGGTTTAGGGTTCAGGTGAGGGTACGGCAACGCTTTAGGGGGAGCGTGCGTGTGAGGGCGCGGGTTAGTGTTAGCGTACGGCTTAGGATTAGGGGACGGGTGAGGGTCAGGCTTCGGGGAAGGGTTAGGGTTAGGGTTCGGGCTACGGTTAGGGTTAGGGGACGGGGACGGTATCGGGTCCAGGTGAGGGTACGGCAACGCTTTAGGGGGAGCGTGCGTGTGAGGGCACGCGTTAGTGTTAGCGTACGGGTTAGGATTAGGGGACGGGTGAGGGTCAGGCTTCGGGGAAGGGTTAGGGTTAGGGTTCGGGCTAGGGTTAGGGTTAGGGTACGGGGACGGTTTAGGGTCCAGGAGAGGGTACGGCAACGCTTTAGGGGGAGCGTGCGTGTGAGGGCGCGCGTTAGTGTTAGCGTACGGCTTAGGATTAGGGGACGGTTGAGGGTCAGGCTTCGGGGAAGGGTTAGGGTTAGGGTTCGGGCTAGGGTTAGGGTTAGGGGACGGGGACGGTTTAGGGTCCAAGTGAGGGTACGGCAACGCTTTAGAGGGAGCGTGCGTGTGAGGGCGCGCGTTAGTGTTAGCGTGCGGCTTAGGATTAGGGGACGGGTGAGGGTCAGGCTTCGGGGAAGGGTTAGGGTTAGGGTTCGGGCTAGGGTTAGGGTTAGGGGACGGGGACGGTTTAGGGTCCAGGTGAGGGTACGGCAACGCTTTAGGGGGAGCGTGCGTTTGAGGGCGCGGGTTAGTGTTAGCGTACGGCTTAGGATTAGGGGACGGGTGAGGGTCAGGCTTCGGGGAAGGGTTAGAGCTAGGGTTTGGGCTAGGGTTAGGGTTAGGGGACGGGGACGGTTTAGGGTCCAGGTGAGGGTACGGCAACGCTTTAGGGGGAGCGTGCGTGTGAGGGCGCGGGTTAGTGTTAGCGTACGGGTTAGGATTAGGGGACGGGTGAGGGTCAGGCTTCGGGGAAGGGTTAGGGTTAGGGTTCGGGCTAGGGTTAGGGTTAGGGGACGGGGACGGTTTAGGGTCCAGGTGAGGGTACGGCAACGCTTTAGGGGGAGCGTGCGTGTGAGGGCGCGGGTTAGGGTTAGCGTACGGGTTAGGATTAGGGGACGGGTGAGGGTCAGGCTTCGGGGAAGGGTTAGGGTTAGGGTTCGGGCTAGGGTTAGGGTTAGGGGACGGGGACGGTTTCGGGTCCAGGTGAGGGTACGGCAACGCTTTAGGGGGAGCGTGCGTGTGAGGGCACGCGTTAGTGTTAGCGTACGGGTTAGGATTAGGGGACGGGTGAGGGTCAGTCTTCGGGGAAGGGTTAGGGTTAGGGTTCGGGCTAGGGTTAGGGTTAGGGGACGGGGACGGTTTAGGGTCCAGGTGAGGGTACGACAACGCTTTAGGGGGAGCGTGCGTGTGAGGGCGCGGTTTAGTGTTAGCGTACGGGTTAGGATTAGGGGATGGGTGAGTGTCAGGCTTCGGGGAAGGGTTAGGGTTAGGGTTCGGACTAGGGTTAGGGTTAGGGGACGGGGACGGTTTAGGGTCCAGGTGAGGGTACGGCAACGCTTTAGGGGGAGCGTGCGTGTGAGGGCGCGGGTTAGTGTTAGCGTACGGGTTAGGATTAGGGGACGGGTGAGGGTCAGGCTTCGGGGAAGGGTTAGGGTTAGGGTTCGGGCTAGGGTTTGGGTTAGGGGACGGGGACGGTTTAGGGTCCAGGTGAGGGTACGGCAACGCTTTAGGGGGAGCGTGCGTGTGAGGGCGCGGGTTAGTGTTAGCGTACGGGTTAGGATTAGGGGACGGGTGAGGGTCAGGCTTTGGGGAAGGGTTAGGGTTAGGGTTCGGGCTAGGGTTAGGGTTAGGGGACGGGGACGGTTTAGGGTCCAGGTGAGGGTACGGCAACGCTTTAGGGGGAGAGTGCGTGTGAGGGCGCGGGTTAGTGTTAGCGTACGGGTTAGGATTAGGGGACGGGTGAGGGTCAGGCTTCGGGGAAGGGTTAGGGTTAGGGTTCGGGCTAGGGTTAGGGTTAGGGGACGGGGACGGTTTAGGGTCCAGGTGAGGGTACGGCAACGCTTTAGGGGGAGCGTGCGTGTGAGGGCGCGGGTTAGTGTTAGCGTACGGGTTAGGATTAGGGGACGGGTGAGGGTCAGGCTTCGGGGAAGGGTTAGGGTTAGGGTTCGGGCTAGGGTTAGGGTTAGGGGACGGGGACGGTTTAGGGTCCAGGTGAGGGTACGGCAACGCTTTAGGGGGAGCGTGTGTGTGAGGGCGCGGGTTAGTGTTAGCGTACGGGTTAGGATTAGGGGACGGGTGAGGTTCAGGCTTCGGGGAAGGGTTAGGGTTAGGGTTAGGGTTCGGGCTAGGGTTAGGGTTAGGGGACGGGGACGGTTTAGGGTCCAGGTGAGGGTACGGCAACGCTTTAGGGGGAGCGTGCGTGTGAGGGCACGGGTTAGTGTTAGCGTACGGGTTAGGATTAGGGGACGGGTGAGGGTCAGGCTTTGGGGAAGGGTTAGGGTTAGGGTTCGGGCTAGGGTTAGGGTTAGGGGACGGGGACGGTTTAGGGTCCAGGTGAGGGTACGGCAACGCTTTAAGGGGAGCGTGCGTGTGAGGGCGCGGGTTAGTGTTAGCGTACGGGTTAGGATTAGGGGACGGGTGAGGGTCAGGCTTCGGGGAAGGGTTAGGGTTAGGGTTCGGGCTAGGGTTAGGGTTAGGGGACGGGGACGGTTTCGGGTCCAGGTGAGGGTACGGGAACGCTTTAGGGGGAGCGTGCATGTGAGGGCGCGGGTTAGTGTTAGCGTACGGGTTAGGATTAGGGGACGGGTGAGGGTCAGGCTTCGGGGAAGGGTTAGGGTTAGGGTTCGGGCTAGGGTTAGGGTTAGGGGACGGGGACGGTTTAGAGTTCAGGTGAGGGTACGGCAACGCTTTAGGGGGAGCGTGCGTGTGAGGGCGCGGCTTAGTGTTAGCGTACGGGTTAGGATTAGGGGACGGGTGAGGGTCAGGCTTAGGGGAAGGGTTAGGGTTAGGGTTCGGGCTAGGGTTAGGGTTAGGGGATGGGGACGGTTTAGAGTCCAGGTGAGGGTACGGCAACGCTTTAGGGGGAGCGTGCGTGTGAGGGCGCGGGTTAGTGTTAGCGTACGGGTTAGGATTAGGGGACGGGTGAGGTTCAGGCTTCGGGGAAGGGTTAGGGTTAGGGTTCGGGCTAGGGTTAGGGTTAGGGGACGGGGACGGTTTAGGGTCCAGGTGAGGGTACGGCAACGCTTTAGGGGGAGCGTGCGTGTGAGGGCGCGGGTTAGTGTTAGCGTACGGGTTAGGATTAGGGGACGGGTGAGGGTCAGGCTTCAGGGAAAGGTTAGGGTTAGGGTTCAGGCTAGGGTTAGGGTTAGGGGACGGGGACGGTTTAGGGTCCAGGTGAGGGTACGGCAACGCTTTAGGGGGAGCGTGCGTGTGAGGGCGCGGGTTAGTGTTAGCGTACGGGTTAGGATTAGGGGACGGGTGAGGGTCAGGCTTCGGGGAAGGGTTAGGGTTAGGGTTCGGGCTAGGGTTAGGGTTAGGGGACGGGGACGGTTTAGGGTCCAGGTGAGGGTACGGCAACGCTTTAGGGGGAGCGTGCGTGTGAGGGCGCGGGTTAGTGTTAGCGTACGGGTTAGGATTAGGGGACGGGTGAGGGTCAGGCTTCGGGGAAGGGTTAGGGTTAGGGTTCGGGCTAGGGTTAGGGTTAGGGGACGGGGACGGTTTAGGGTCCAGGTGAGGGTACGGCAACGCTTTAGGGGGAGCGTGCGTGTGAGGGCGCGGGTTAGTGTTAGCGTACGGGTTAGGATTAGGGGACGGGTGAGGGTCAGGCTTCGGGGAAGGGTTAGGGTTAGGGTTCGGGCTAGGGTTAGGGTTAGGGGACGGGGACGGTTTAGGGTCCAGGTGAGGGTACGGCAACGCTTTAGGGGGAGCGTGTGTGTGAGGGCGCGGGTTAGTGTTAGCGTACGGGTTAGGATTAGGGGACGGGTGAGGTTCAGGCTTCGGGGAAGGGTTAGGGTTAGGGTTAGGGTTCGGGCTAGGGTTAGGGTTAGGGGACGGGGACGGTTTAGGGTCCAGGTGAGGGTACGGCAACGCTTTAGGGGGAGCGTGCGTGTGAGGGCACGGGTTAGTGTTAGCGTACGGGTTAGGATTAGGGGACGGGTGAGGGTCAGGCTTCGGGGAAGGGTTAGGGTTAGGGTTCGGGCTAGGGTTAGGGTTAGGGGACGGGGACGGTTTAGGGTCCAGGTGAGGGTACGGCAACGCTTTAGGGGGAGCGTGCGTGTGAGGGCGCGGGTTAGTGTTAGCGTACGGGTTAGGATTAGGGGATGGGTGAGGGTCAGGCTTCGGGGAAGGGTTAGGGTTAGGGTTCGGGCTAGGGTTAGGGTTAGGGGACGGGGAAGGTTTAGGGTCCAGGTGAGGGTACGGCAACGCTTTAGGGGGAGCGTGCGTGTGAGGGCGCGGGTTAGTGTTAGCGTACGGGTTAGGATTAGGGGACGGGTGAGGGTCAGGCTTCGGGGAAGGGTTAGGGTTAGGGTTCGGGCTAGGGTTAGGGTTAGGGGACGGGGACGGTTTAGGGTCCAGGTGAGGGTACGGCAACGCTTTAGGGGGAGCGTACGTGTGAGGGCGCGTGTTAGTGTTAGTGTACGGGTTAGGATTAGGGGACGGGTGAGGGTCAGGCTTCGGGGAAGTGTTAGGGTTAGGGTTCGGGCTAGGGTTAGGGTTAGGGGACGGGGACGGTTCAGGGTCCAGGTGAAGGTACGGCAACGCTTTAGGGGGAGCGAGCGTGTGAGGGCGCGGGTTAGTGTTAGCGTACGGGTTAGGATTAGGGGACGGGTGAGGGTCAGGCTTCGGGGAAGGGTTAGGGTTAGGGTTCGGGCTAGGGTTAGGGTTAGGGGACGGGGACGGTTTAGGGTCCAGGTGAGGGTACGGCAACGCTTTAGGGGGAGTGTGCGTGTGAGGGCGCGGGTTAGTGTTAGCGTACGGGTTAGGATTAGGGGACGTGTGAGGGTCAGGCTTTGGGGAAGGGTTAGGGTTAGGGTTCGGGCTAGGGTTAGGGTTAGGGGACGGGGACGGTTTAGGGTCCAGGTGAGGGTACGGCAACGCTTTAGGGGGAGCGTGCATGTGAGGGCGCGGGTTAGTGTTAGCGTACGGGTTAGGATTAGGGGACGGGTGAGGGTCAGGCTTCGGGGAAGGGTTAGGGTTAGGGTTCGGGCTAGGGTTAGGGTTAGGGGACGGGGACGGTTTCGGGTCCAGGTGAGGGTACAGCAACGCTTTAGGGGGAGCGTGCGTGTGAGGGCGCGGGTTAGTGTTAGCGTACGGGTTAGGATTAGGGGACGGGTGAGGGTCAGGCTTCGGGGAAGGGTTAGGGTTAGGGTTCGGGCTAGGGTTAGGGTTAGGGGACGGGGACGGTTTAGGGTCCAGGTGAGGGTACGGCAACGCTTTAGGGGGAGCGTGCGTGTGAGGGCGCGGGTTAGTGTTAGCGTACGGGTTAGGATTAGGGGACGGGTGAGGGTCAGGCTTCGGGGAAGGGTTAGGGTTAGAGTTCGGGCTAGGGTTAGGGTTAGGGGACGGGGACGGTTTAGGGTCCAGGTGAGGGTACGGCAACGCTTTAGGGGGAGCGTGCGTGTGAGGGCGCGGGTTAGTGTTAGCGTACGGGTTAGGATTAGGGGACGGGTGAGGTTCAGGCTTCGGGGAAGGGTTAGGGTTAGGGTTCAGGCTAGGGTTAGGGTTAGGGGACGGGGACGGTTTAGGGTCCAGGTGAGGGTACGGCAACGCTTTAGGGGGAGCGTGCGTGTGAGGGCGCGGGTTAGTGTTAGCGTACGGGTTAGGATTAGGGGACGGGTGATGGTCAGGCTTCGGGGAAGGGTTAGGGTTAGGGTTCGGGCTAGGGTTAGGGTTAGGGGACGGGGACGGTTTAGGGTCCAGGTGAGGGTACGGCAACGCTTTAGTGGGAGCGTGCGTGTGAGGGCGCGGGTTAGTGTTAGCGTACGGGTTAGGATTAGGGGACGGGTGAGGGTCAGGCTTCGGGGAGGGTTAGGGTTAGGTTTCGGGCTAGGGTTAGGGTTAGGGGACGGGGACGGTTTAGGGTCCAGGTGAGGGTACGGCAACGCTTTAGGGGGAGCGTGCGTGTGAGGGCGCGGGTTATTGTTAGCGTACGGGTTAGGATTAGGGGACGGGTGAGGGTCAGGCTTCGGGGAAGGGTTAGGGTTAGGGTTCGGGCTAGGGTTAGGGTTAGGGGACGGGGACGGTTTAGGGTCCAGGTGAGGGTACGGCAATGCTTTAGGGGGAGCGTGCGTGTGAGGGCGCGGGTTAGTGTTAGCGTACGGGTTAGGATTAGGAGACGGGTGAGGGTCAGGCTTCGGGGAAGGGTTAGGGTTAAGGTTCGGTCTAGGGTTAGGGTTAGGGGACGGGGACGGTTTAGGGTCCAGGTGAGGGTACGGCAACGCTTTAGGGGGAACGTGCGTGTGAGTGCGCGGGTTAGTGTTAGCGTATGGGTTAGGATTAGGGGACGGGTGAGGGTCAGGCTTCAGGGAAGGGTTAGGGTTAGGGTTCGGGCTAGGGTTAGGGTTAGGGGACGGGGACGGTTTAGGGTCCAGTTGAGGGTACGGCAACGCTTTAGGGGGAGCGTGCGTGTGAGGGCGCGCGTTAGTGTTAGCGTACGGGTTAGGATTAGGGGACGGGTGAGGGTCAGGCTTCGGGGAAGGGTTAGGGTTAGGGTTCGGGCTAGGGTTAGGGTTAGGGGACGGGGACGGTTTAGGGTCCAGGTGAGGGTACGGCAACGCTTTAGGGGGAGCGTGCGTGTGAGGGCGTGCGTTAGTGTTAGCGTACGGGTTAGGATTAGGGGACGGGTGAGGGTCAGGCTTCGGGGAAGGGTTAGGGTTAGGGTTCGGGCTAGGGTTAGGGTTAGGGGACGGGGACGGTTTAGGGTCCAGGTGAGGGTACGGCAACGCTTTAGGGGGAGCGTGCGTGTGAGGGCGCGGGTTAGTGTTAGCGTACGGCTTAGGATTAGGGGACGGGTGAGGGTCAGGCTTCGGGGAAGGGTTAGGGTTAGGGTTCGGGCTAGGGTTAGGGTTAGGGGACGGGGACGGTTTAGGGTCCAGGTGAGGGTACGGCAACGCTTTAGGAGGAGCGTGCCTGTGAGGGCGCGTGTTAGTGTTAGCGTACGGGTTAGGATTAGGGGACGGGTGAGGGTCAGGCTTCGGGGAAGGGTTAGGGTTAGGGTTCGGGCTAGGGTTAGGGTTAGGGGACGGGGACGGTTTAGGGTCCAGGTGAGGGTACGGCAACGCTTTAGGGGGAGCGTGCGTGTGAGGGCGCGTGTTAGTGTTAGCGTACGGGTTAGGATTAGGGGACGGGTGAGGATCAGGCTTCGAGGAAGGGTTAGGGTTAGGGTTCGGGCTAGGGTTAGGGTTAGGGGACGGGGACGGTTTAGGGTCCAGGTGAGGGTACGGCAACGCTTTAGGGGGAACGTGCGTGTGAGGGCGCGGGTTAGTGTTAGCGTACGGGTTAGGATTAGGGGACGGGTGAGGGTCAGGCTTCGGGGAAGGGTTAGGGTTAGGGTTCAGCCTAGGGTTAGGGTTAGGGGACGGGGACGGTTTAGGGTCCAGGTGAGGGTACGGCAACGCTTTAGGGGGAGCGTGCGTGTGAGGGCGCGGGTTAGTGTTAGCGTACGGGTTAGGATTAGGGGACGGGTGAGGGTCAGGCTTCGGGGAAGGGTTAGGGTTAGGGTTCGGGCTAGGGTTAGGGTTAGGGGACGGGGACGGTTTAGGGTCCAGTTGAGGGTACGGCAACGCTTTAGGGGGAGCGTGCGTGTGATGGCGCGCGTTAGTGTTAGCGTACGGGTTAGGATTAGGGGACGGGTGAGGGTCAGGCTTAGGGGAAGGGTTAGGGTTAGGGTTCTGGCTAGGGTTAGGGTTAGGGGACGGGGACGGTTTAGGGTCCAGGTGAGGGTACGGCAATGCTTTAGGGGGAGCGTGCGTGTGAGGGCGCGCGATAGCGTTAGCGTACGGGTTAGGATTAGGGGACGGGTGAGGGTCAGGCTTCGGGGAAGGGTTAGGGTTAGGGTTCGGGCTAGGGTTAGGGTTAGGGGACGGGGTCGGTTTAGGGTCCAGGTGAGGGTACGGCAACCCTTTAGGGGGAGCGTGTGTGTGAGGGCGCGGGTTAGTGTTAGCGTACGGGTTAGGATTAGGGGACGGGTAGGGTCAGGCTTCGGGGAAGGGTTAGGGTTAGGGTTTGGGCTAGGGTTAGGGTTAGGGGACGGGGACGGTTTCGGGTCCAGGTGAGGGTACCGCAATGCTTTAGGGGGAGCGTGCGTGTGAGGGCGCGGGTTAGTGTTAGCGTACGGGTTAGGATTAGGGGACGGGTAGGGTCAGGCTTCGGGGAAGGGTTAGGGTTAGGGTTTGGGCTAGGGTTAGGGTTAGGGGACGGGGACGATTTAGGGTCCAGGTGAGGGTACGGCAACGCTTTAGGGGGAGCGTGCGTGTGAGGGCGCGGGTTAGTGTTAGCGTACGGGTTAGGATTAGGGGACGGGTGAGGGTCAGGCTTCGGGGAAGGGTTAGGGTTAGGGTTCGGGCTAGGGTTAGGGTTAGGGGACGGGGACGGTTTAGGGTCCAGGTGAGGGTACGGCAACGCTTTAGGGGGAGCGTGCGTGTGAGGGCACGGGTTAGTGTTAGCGTACGGGTTAGGATTAGGGGACGGGTGAGGGTCAGGCTTCGGGGAAGGGTTAGGGTTAGGGTTCGGGCTAGGGTTAGGGTTAGGGGACGGGGACGGTTTAGGGTCCAGGTGAGGGTACGGCAACGCTTTAGGGGGAGCGTGCGTGTGAGGGCGCGGGTTAGTGTTAGCGTACGGGTTAGGATTAGGGGATGGGTGAGGGTCAGGCTTCGGGGAAGGGTTAGGGTTAGGGTTCGGTCTAGGGTTAGGGTTAGGGGACGGGGAAGGTTTAGGGTCCAGATGAGGGTACGGCAACGCTTTAGGGGGAGCGTGCGTGTGAGGGCGCGGGTTAGTGTTAGCGTACGGGTTAGGATTAGGGGACGGGTGAGGGTCAGGCTTCGGGGAAGGGTTAGGGTTAGGGTTCGGGCTAGGGTTAGGGTTAGGGGACGGGGACGGTTTAGGGTCCAGGTGAGGGTACGGCAACGCTTTAGGGGGAGCGTGCATGTGAGGGCGCGGGTTAGTGTTAGCGTACGGGTTAGGATTAGGGGACGGGTGAGGGTCAGGCTTCGGGGAAGGGTTAGGGTTAGGGTTCGGGCTAGGGTTAGGGTTAGGGGACGGGGACGGTTTCGGGTCCAGGTGAGGGTACGGCAACGCTTTAGGGGGAGCGTGCATGTGAGGGCGCGGGTTAGTGTTAGCGTACGGGTTAGGATTAGGGGACGGGTGAGGGTCAGGCTTCGGGGAAGGGTTAGGGTTAGGGTTCGGGCTAGGGTTAGGGTTAGGGGACGGGGACGGTTTAGGGTTCAGGTGAGGGTACGGCAACGCTTTAGGGGGAGCGTGCGTGTGAGGGCGCGGCTTAGTGTAAGCGTACGGGTTAGGATTAGGGGACGGGTGAGGGTCAGGCTTAGGGGAAGGGTTAGGGTTAGGGTTCGGGCTAGGGTTAGGGTTAGGGGATGGGGACGGTTTAGAGTCCAGGTGAGGGTACGGCAACGCTTTAGGGGGAGCGTGCGTGTGAGGGCGCGGGTTAGTGTTAGCGTACGGGTTAGGATTAGGGGACGGGTGAGGTTCAGGCTTCGGGGAAGGGTTAGAGTTAGGTTTCGGGCTAGGGTTAGGGTTAGGGGACGGGGACGGTTTAGGGTCCAGGTGAGGGTACGGCAACGCTTTAGGGGGAGCGTGCGTGTGAGGGCGCGGGTTAGTGTTAGCGTACGGGTTAGGATTAGGGGACGGGTGAGGGTCAGGCTTCGGGGAAGTGTTAGGGTTAGGGTTCAGGCTAGGGTTAGGGTTAGGGGACGGGGACGGTTTAGGGTCCAGGTGAGGGTACGGCAACGCTTTAGGGGGAGCGTGCGTGTGAGGGCGCGGGTTAGTGTTAGCGTACGGGTTAGGATTAGGGGACGGGTGAGGGTCAGGCTTCGGGGAAGGGTTAGGGTTAGGGTTCGGGCTAGGGTTAGGGTTAGGGGACGGGGACGGTTTCGGGTCAAGGTGAGGGTAGGTTAACGCTTCAGGGGGAGCGTGCGTGTAAGGGCGCGGGTTAGTGTTAGCGTACGGTTTAGGATTAGGGGACGGGTGAGGGTCAGGCTTCGGGGAAGTGTTAGGGTTAGGGTTCGGGCTAGGGTTAGGGTTAGGGGACGGGGACGGTTTAGGGTCCAGGTGAGGGTACGGCAACGCTTTAGGGGGAGCGTGCGTGTGAGGGCGCGGGTTAGTGTTAGCGTACGGGTTAGGATTAGGGGACGGGTGAGGGTCAGGCTTCGGGGAAGGGTTAGGGTTAGGGTTCGGGCTAGGGTTAGGGTTAGGGGACGGGGACGGTTTAGGGTCCAGGTGAGGGTACGGCAACGCTTTAGGGGGAGCGTGCGTGTGAGGGCGCGGGTTAGTGTTAGCGTACGGGTTAGGATTAGGGGATGGTTGAGGGTCAGGCTTCGGGGAAGGGTTAGGGTTAGGGTTCGGGCTAGGGTTAGGGTTAGGGGACGGGGACGGTTTCGGGTCCAGGTGAGGGTACGGCAACGCTTTAGGGGGAGCGTGCGTGTGAGGGCGCGGGTTAGTGTTAGCGTACGGGTTAGGATTAGGGGACGGGTGAGGGTCAGGCTTCGGGGAAGGGTTAGGGTTAGGGTTCGGGCTAGGGTTAGGGTTAGGGGACGGGGACGGTTTAGGGTCCAGGTGAGGGTACGGCAACGCTTTAGGGGGAGCGTGCGTGTGAGGGCGCGGGTTAGTGTTAGCGTACGGGTTAGGATTAGGGGACGGGTGAGGGTCAGGCTTCGGGGAAGGGTTAGGGTTAGGGTTCGGGCTAGGGTTCGGGTTAGGGGACGGGGACGGTTTAGGGTCCAGGTGAGGGTACGGCAACGCTTTAGTGGGAGCGTGCGTGTGAGGGCGCGGGTTAGTGTTAGCGTACGGGTTAGGATTAGGGGACGGGTGAGGGTCAGGCTTCGGGGAGGGTTAGGGTTAGGGTTCCGGCTAGGGTTAGGGTTAGGGGACGGGGACGGTTTAGGGTCCAGGTGAGGGTACGGCAACGCTTTAGGGGGAGCGTGCGTGTGAGGGCGCGGGTTAGGTTAGCGTACGGGTTAGGATTAGGGGATGGTTGAGGGTCAGGCTTCGGGGAAGGGTTAGGGTTAGGGTTCGGGGTAGGGTTAGGGTTAGGGGACGGGGACGGTTTCGGGTCCAGGTGAGGGTACAGCAACGCTTTAGGGGGAGCGTGCGTGTGAGGGCGCGGGTTAGTGTTAGCGTACGGGTTAGGATTAGGGGACGGGTGAGGGTCAGGCTTCGGGGAAGGGTTAGGGATAGGGTTCGGGCTAGGGTTAGGGTTAGGGGACGGGGACGGTTTAGGGTCCAGGTGAGGGTACGGCAACGCTTTAGTGGGAGCGTGCGTGTGAGGGCGCGGGTTAGTGTTAGCGTACGGGTTAGGATTAGGGGACGGGTGAGGGTCAGGCTTCGGGGAGGGTTAGGGTTAGGGTTCCGGCTAGGGTTAGGGTTAGGGGACGGGGACGGTTTCGGGTCCAGGTGAGGGTACGGCAACGCTTTAGGGGGAGCGTGCGTGTGAGGGCGCGGGTTATTGTTAGCGTACGGGTTAGGATTAGGGGACGGGTGAGGGTCAGGCTTCGGGGAAGGGTTAGGGTTAGGGTTCGGGCTAGGGTTAGGGTTAGGGGACGGGGACGGTTTAGGGTCCAGGTGAGGGTACGGCAATGCTTTAGGGGGAGCGTGCGTGTGAGGGCGCGGGTTAGTGTTAGCGTACGGGTTAGGATTAGGAGACGGGTGAGGGTCAGGCTTCGGGGAAGGGTTAGGGTTAAGGTTCGGTCTAGGGTTAGGGTTAGGGGACGGGGACGGTTTAGGGTCCAGGTGAGGGTACGGCAACGCTTTAGGGGGAACGTGCGTGTGAGGGCGCGGGTTAGTGTTAGCGTACGGGTTAGGATTAGGGGACGGGTGAGGGTCAGGCTTCGGGGAAGGGTTAGGGTTAGGGTTCGGGCTAGGGTTAGGGTTAGGGGACGGGGACGGTTTAGGGTCCAGTTGAGGGTACGGCAACGCTTTAGGGGGAGCGTGCGTGTGAGGGCCCGCGTTAGTGTTAGCGTACGGGTTAGGATTAGGGGACGGGTGAGGGTCAGGCTTCCGGGAAGGGTTAGGGTTAGGGTTCGGGCTAGGGTTAGGGTTAGGGGACGGGGACGGTTTAGGGTCCAGGTGAGGGTACGGCAACGCTTTAGGGGGAGCGTGCGTGTGAGGGCGCGCGTTAGTGTTAGCGTACGGGTTAGGATTAGGGGACGGGTGAGGGTCAGACTTCGGGGAAGGGTTAGGGTTAGGGTTCGGGCTAGGGTTAGGGTTAGGGGACGGGGACGGTTTAGGGTCCAGGTGAGGGTACGGCAACGCTTTAGGGGGAGCGTGCGTGTGAGGGCGCGGGTTAGTGTTAGCGTACGGCTTAGGATTAGGGGACGGGTGAGGGTCAGGCTTCGGGGAAGGGTTAGGGTTAGGGTTCGGGCTAGGGTTAGGGTTAGGGGACGGGGACGGTTTAGGGTCCAGGTGAGGGTACGGCAACGCTTTAGGAGGAGCGTGCGTGTGACGGCGCGTGTTAGTGTTAGCGTACGGGTTAGGATTAGGGGACGGGTGAGGGTCAGGCTTCGGGGAAGGGTTAGGGTTAGGGTTCGGGCTAGGGTTAGGGTTAGGGGACGGGGACGGTTTAGGGTCCAGGTGAGGGTACGGCAACGCTTTAGGGGGAGCGTTCGTGTGAGGGCGCGTGTTAGTGTTAGCGTACGGGTTAGGATTAGGGGACGGGTGAGGGTCAGGCTTCAGGGAAGGGTTAGGGTTAGGGTTCGGGCTAGGGTTAGGGTTAGGGGACGGGGACGGTTTAGGGTCCAGGTGAGGGTACGGCAACGCTTTAGGGGGAACGTGCGTGTGAGGGCGCGGGTTAGTGTTAGCGTACGGGTTAGGATTAGGGGACGGGTGAGGGTCAGGCTTCGGGGAAGGGTTAGGGTTAGGGTTCAGCCTAGGGTTAGGGTTAGGGGACGGGGACGGTTTAGGGTCCAGGTGAGGGTACGGCAACGCTTTAGGGGGAGCGTGCGTGTGAGGGCGCGGGTTAGTGTTAGCGTACGGGTTAGGATTAGGGGACGGGTGAGGGTCAGGCTTCGGGGAAGGGTTAGGGTTAGGGTTCGGGCTAGGGTTAGGGTTAGGGGACGGGGACTGTTTAGGGTCCAGTTGAGGGTACGGCAACGCTTTAGGGGGAGCGTGCGTGTGAGGGCGCGGGTTAGTGTTAGCGTACGGGTTAGGATTAGGGGACGGGTGAGGGTCAGGCTTCGGGGAAGGGTTAGGGTTAGGGTTCTGGCTAGGGTTAGGGTTAGGGGACGGGGACGGTTTAGGGTCCAGGTGAGGGTACGGCAATGCTTTAGGGGGAGCGTGCGTGTGAGGGCGCGCGATAGCGTTAGCGTACGGGTTAGGTTTAGGGGACGGGTGAGGGTCAGGCTTCGGGGAAGGGTTAGGGTTAGGGTTCGGGCTAGGGTTAGGGTTAGGGGACGGGGTCGGTTTAGGGTCCAGATGAGGGTACGGCAACCCTTTAGGGGGAGCGTGTGTGTGAGGGCGCGGGTTAGTGTTAGCGTACGGGTTAGGATTAGGGGACGGGTAGGGTCAGGCTTCGGGGAAGGGTTAGGGTTAGGGTTTGGGCTAGGGTTAGGGTTAGGGGACGGGGACGGTTTCGGGTCCAGGTGAGGGTACGGCAACGCTTTAGGGGGAGCGTGCGTGTGAGGGCGCGGGTTAGTGTTAGCGTACGGGTTAGGATTAGGGGACGGGTAGGGTCAGGCTTCGGGGAAGGGTTAGGTTTAGGGTTTGGGCTAGGGTTAGGGGACGGGGACGGTTTAGGGTCCAGGTGAGGGTACGGCAACGCTTTAGGGGGAGCGTGCGTGTGAGGGCGCGGGTTAGTGTTAGCGTACGGGTTAGGATTAGGGGACGGGTGAGGGTCAGGCTTCGGGGAAGGGTTAGGGTTAGGGTTCGGGCTAGGGTTAGGGTTAGGGGACGGGGACGGTTTAGGGTCCAGGTGAGGGTACGGCAACGCTTTAGGGGGAGCGTGTGTGTGAGGGCGCGGGTTAGTGTTAGCGTACGGGTTAGGATTAGGGGACGGGTGAGGTTCAGGCTTCGGGGAAGGGTTAGGGTTAGGGTTAGGGTTCGGGCTAGGGTTAGGGTTAGGGGACGGGGACGGTTTAGGGTCCAGGTGAGGGTACGGCAACGCTTTAGGGGGAGCGTGCGTGTGAGGGCACAGGTTAGTGTTAGCGTACGGGTTAGGATTAGGGGACGGGTGAGGGTCAGGCTTCGGGGAAGGGTTAGGGTTAGGGTTCGGGCTAGGGTTAGGGTTAGGGGACGGGGACGGTTTAGGGTCCAGGTGAGGGTACGGCAACGCTTTAGGGGGAGCGTGCGTGTGAGGGCGCGGGTTAGTGTTAGCGTACGGGTTAGGATTAGGGGACGGGTGAGGGTCAGGCTTCGGGGAAGGGTTAGGGTTAGGGTTCGGGCTAGGGTTAGGGTTAGGGGACGGGGACGGTTTAGGGTCCAGGTGAGGGTACGGCAACGCTTTAGGGGGAGCGTGCGTGTGAGGGCGCGGGTTAGTGTTAGCGTACGGGTTAGGATTAGGGGATGGTTGAGGGTCAGGCTTCGGGGAAGGGTTAGGGTTAGGGTTCGGGCTAGGGTTAGGGTTAGGGGACGGGGACGGTTTCGGGTCCAGGTGAGGGTACGGCAACGCTTTAGGGGGAGCGTGCGTGTGAGGGCGCGGGTTAGTGTTAGCGTACGGGTTAGGATTAGGGGACGGGTGAGGGTCAGGCTTCGGGGAAGGGTTAGGGTTAGGGTTCGGGCTAGGGTTAGGGTTAGGGGACGGGCACGGTTTAGGGTCCAGGTGAGGGTACGGCAACGCTTTAGGGGGAGCGTGCGTGTGAGGGCGCGGGTTAGTGTTAGCGTACGGGTTAGGATTAGGGGACGGGTGAGGGTCAGGCTTCGGGGAAGGGTTAGGGTTAGGGTTTGGGCTAGGGTTAGGGTTAGGGGACGGGGACGGTTTAGGGTCCAGGTGAGGGTACGGCAACGCTTTAGTGGGAGCGTGCGTGTGAGGGCGCGGGTTAGTGTTAGCGTACGGGTTAGGATTAGGGGACGGGTGAGGGTCAGGCTTCGGGGAGGGTTAGGGTTAGGGTTCCGGCTAGGGTGAGGGTTAGGGGACGGGGACGGTTTAGGGTCCAGGTGAGGGTACGGCAATGCTTTAGGGGGAGCGTGCGTGTGAGGGCGCGGGTTATTGTTAGCGTACGGTTTAGGATTAGGGGACGGGTGAGGGTCAGGCTTCGGGGAAGGGTTAGGGTTCGGGCTAGGGTTAGGGTTAGGGGACGGGGACGGTTTAGGGTCCAGGTGAGGGTACGGCAATGCTTTAGGGGGAGCGTGCGTGTGAGGGCGCGGGTTAGTGTTGGCGTACGGGTTAGGATTAGGAGACGGGTGAGGGTCAGGCTTCGGGGAAGGTTTAGGGTTAAGGTTCGGTCTAGGGTTAGGGTTAGGGGACGGGGACGGTTTAGGGTCCAGGTGAGGGTACGGCAACGCTTTAGGGGGAACGTGCGTGTGAGGGCGCGGGTTAGTGTTAGCGTATGGGTTAGGATTAGGGGACGGGTGAGGGTCAGGCTTCGGGGAAGGGTTAGGGTTAGGGTTCGGGCTAGGGTTAGGGTTAGGGGACGGGGACGGTTTAGGGTCCAGTTGAGGGTACGGCAACGCTTTAGGGGGAGCATGCGTGTGAGGGCGCGCATTAGTGTTAGCGTACGGGTTAGGATTAGGGGACGTGTGAGGGTCAGGCTTCGGGGAAGGGTTAGGGTTAGGGTTCGGGCTAGGGTTAGGGTTAGGGGACGGGGACGGTTTAGGGTCCAGGTGAGGGTACGGCAACGCTTTAGGGGGAGCGTGCGTGTGAGGGCGCACGTTAGTGTTAGCGTACGGGTTAGGATTAGGGGACGGGTGAGGGTCAGGCTTCGGGGAAGGGTTAGGGTTAGGGTTCGGGCTAGGGTTAGGGTTAGGGGACGGGGACGGTTTAGGGTCCAGGTGAGGGTACGGCAACGCTTTAGGGGGAGCGTGCGTGTGAGGGCGCGGGTTAGTGTTAGCGTACGGCTTAGGATTAGGGGACGGGTGAGGGTCAGGCTTCGGGGAAGGGTTAGGGTTAGGGTTCGGGCTAGGGTTAGGGTTAGGGGACGGGGACGGTTTAGGGTCCAGGTGAGGGTACGGCAACGCTTTAGGGGGAGCGTGCGTGTGAGGGCGCTGGGTAGTGTTAGAGTCCTGGTTAGGATTAGGGGACGGGTGAGGGTCAGGCTTCGGGGAAGGGTTAGGGTTAGGGTACGGGCTAGGGTTAGGGTAAGGGGACGGGGACGGTTTAGGGTCCAGGTGAGGGTAAGGCAACGCTTTAGGGGGAGCGTGCGTGTGAGGGCGCGTGTTAGTGTTAGCGTACGGGTTAGGATTAGGGGACGGGTGAGGATCAGGCTTCGGGGAAGGGTTAGGGTTAGGGTTCGGGCTAGGGTTAGGGTTAGGGGACGGGTACGGTTTAGGGTCCAGGTGAGGGTACAGCAACGCTTTAGGGGGAACGTGCGTGTGAGGGCGCGGGTTAGTGTTAGCGTACGGGTTAGGATTAGGGGACGGGTGAGGGTCAGGCTTCGGGGAAGGGTTAGGGTTAGGGTTCAGCCTAGGGTTAGGGTTAGGGGACGGGGACGGTTTAGGGTCCAGGTGAGGGTACGGCAACGCTTTAGGGGGAGCGTGCGTGTGAGGGCGCGGGTTAGTGTTAGCGTACGGGTTAGGATTAGGGGACGGGTGAGGGTCAGGCTTCGGGGAAGGGTTAGGGTTAGGGTTCGGGCTAGGGTTAGGGTTAGGGGACGGGGACGGTTTAGGGTCCAGTTGAGGGTACGGCAACGATTTAGGGGGAGCGTGCGTGTGAGGGCGCGGGTTAGTGTTAGCGTACGGGTCAGGATTAGGGGACGGGTGAGGGTCAGGCTTCGGGGAAGGGTTAGGGTTAGGGTTCTGGCTAGGGTTAGGTTTAGGGGACGGGGACGGTTTAGGGTCCAGGTGAGGGTACGGCAATGCTTTAGGGGGAGCGTGCGTGTGAGGGCGCGCGATAGCGTTAGCGTACGGGTTAGGATTAGGGGACGGGTGAGGGTCAGGCTTCGGGGAAGGGTTAGGGTTAGGGTTCGGGCTAGGGTTAGGGTTAGGGGACGGGGTTGGTTTAGGGTCCAGGTGGGTACGGCAACCCTTTAGGGGGAGCGTGTGTGTGAGGGCGCGGGTTAGTGTTAGCGTACGGCTTAGGATTAGGCGACGGGTAGGGTCAGGCTTCGGGGAAGGGTTAGGGTTAGGGTTTGGGCTAGGGTTAGGGTTAGGGGACGGGGACGGTTTAGGGTCCAGGTGAGGGTACGGCAACGCTTTAGGGGGAGCATGCGTGTGAGGGCGCGGGTTAGTGTTAGCGTACGTCTTAGGATTAGGGGACGGGTGAGGGTCAGGCTTCGTGGAAGGGTTAGGGTTAGGTTTCGGGCTAGGGTTAGGGTTAGGGGACGGGGACGGTTTAGGGTCCAGGTGAGGGTACGGCAACGCTTTATTAGGAGCGTGCGTGTGAGGGCGCGGGTTAGTGTTAGCGTACGGGTTAGGATTAGGGGACGGGTGAGGGTCAGGCTTCGGGGAAGGGTTAGGGTTAGGGTTCGGGCTAGGGTTAGGGTTAGGGGACGGGGACGGTTTAGGGTCCAGGTGAGGGTACGGCAACGCTTTATGGGGAGCGTGCGTGTGAGGGCGCGGGTTAGTGTTAGCGTACGGGTTAGGATTAGGGGACGGGTGAGGGTCAGGCTTCGGGGAAGGGTTAGGGTTAGGGTTCGGGCTAGGGTTAGGGTTAGGGGACGGGGACGGTTTAGGGTCCAGGTGAGGGTACGGCAACGCTTTAGGGGGAGCGTGCGTGTGAGGGTGCGGGTTAGTGTTAGCGTACGGGTTAGGATTAGGGGACGGGTGACGGTCAGGCTTCGGGTAAGGGTTAGGCTTAGGGTTCGGGCTAGGGTTAGGGTTAGGGGACGGGGACGGTTTAGGGTCCAAGTGAGGGTACGGCAACGCTTTAGGGGGAGCGTGCGTGTGAGGGCGCGGGTTAGTGTTAGCGTACGGGTTAGGATTAGGGGACGGGTGAGGGTCAGGCTTTGGGGAAGGGTTAGGGTTAGGGTTCGGGCTAGGGTTAGGGTTAGGGGACGGGCACGGTTTAGGGTCCAGGTGAGGGTACGGCAACGCTTTAGGGGGAGCGTGCGTGTGAGGGCGCGGGTTAGTGTTATCGTACGGGTTAGGATTAGGGGACGGGTGAGGGTCAGGCTTCGGGGAAGGGTTAGGGTTAGGGTTCGGGCTAGGGTTAGGGTTAGGGGATGGGGACGGTTTAGGGTCCAGGTGAGGGTAAGGCAACGCTTTAGGGGGAGCGTGCGTGTGAGGGCGCGGGTTATTGTTAGCGTACGGGTTAGGATTAGGGGACGGGTGAGGGTCAGGCTTCGGGGAAGGGTTAGGGTTAGGGTTCGGGCTAGGGTTAGGGTTAGGGGACGGGGACGGTTTAGGGTCCAGGTGAGCGTACGGCAACGCTTTAGGGGGAGCGTGCGTGTGAGGGCGTGGGTTAGTGTTAGCGTACGGGTTAGGATTAGGGGACGGGTGAGGGTCAGGCTTCGGGGAAGTGTTAGGGTTAGGGTTCGGGCTAGGGTTAGGGTTAGGGGATGGGGACGGTTTAGGGTCCAGGTGAGGGTACGGCAACGCTTTAGGGGGAGCGTGCGTGTGAGGGCGCGGGTTAGTGTTAGCGTACGGGTTAGGATTAGGGGACGGGTGAGGGTCAGGCTTCGGGGAAGGGTTAGGGTTAGGGTTCGGGCTAGGGTTAGGGTTAGGGGACGGGGACGGTTTAGGGTCCAGGTGAGGGTACGGCAACGCGTTAGGGGGAGCGTACGTGTGAGGGCGCGTGTTAGTGTTAGCGTACGGGTTAGGATTAGGGGACGGGTGAGGGTTATGCTTCGGGGAAGGGTTAGGGTTAGGGTTCGGGCTAGGGTTAGGGTTAGGGGACGGGGACGGTTCAGGGTCCAGGTGAAGGTACGGCAACGCTTTAGGGGGAGCGAGCCTGTGAGGGCGCGGGTTAGTGTTAGCGTACGGGTTAGGATTAGGGGACGGGTGAGGGTCAGGCTTCGGGGAAGGGTTAGGGTTATGGTTCGGGCTAGGGTTAGGGTTAGGGGACGGGGACGGTTTAGGGTCCAGGTGAGGGTACGGCAACGCTTTAGGGGGAGTGTGCGTGTGAGGGCGCGGGTTAGTGATAGCGTACGGGTTAGGATTAGGGGACGGGTGAGGGTCAGGCTTTGGGGAAGGGTTAGGGTTAGGGTTCGGGCTAGGGTTAGGGTTAGGGGACGGGGACGGTTTAGGGTCCAGGTGAGGGTACGGCAACGCTTTAGGGGGAGCGTGCGTGTGAGGGCGCGGGTTAGTGTTAGCGTATGGGTTAGGATTAGGGGACGGGTGAGGGTCAGGCTTCGGGGAAGGGTTAGGGTTAGGGTTAGGGCTAGGGTTAGGGTTAGGGGACGGGGACTGTTTCGGGTCCAGGTGAGGGTACGGCAACGCTTTAGGGGGAGCGTGCAAGTGAGGGCGCGGGTTAGTGTTAGCGTACGGGTTAGGATTAGGGGACGGGTGAGGGTCAGGCTTCGGGGAAGGGTTAGGGTTAGGGTTCGGGCTAGGGTTAGGGTTAGGGGACGGGGACGGTTTAGGGTTCAGGTGAGGGTACGGCAACGCTTTAGGGGGAGCGTGCGTGTGAGGGCGCGGCTTAGTGTTAGCGTACGGGTTAGGATTAGGGGACGGGTGAGGGTCAGGCTTCGGGGAAGGGTTAGGGTTAGGGTTCGGGCTAGGGTTAGGGTTAGGGGATGGGGACGGTTTAGGGTCCAGGTGAGGGTACGGCAACGCTTTAGGGGGAGCGTGCGTGTGAGGGCGCGGGTTAGTGTTAGCGTACGGGTTAGGATTAGGGGACGGGTGAGGTTCAGGCTTCGGGGAAGAGTTAGGGTTAGGGTTCGGGCTAGGGTTAGGGTTAGGGGACGGGGACGGTTTAGGGTCCAGGTGAGGGTACGGCAACGCTTTAGGGGGAGCGTGCGTGTGAGGGCGCGGGTTAGTGTTAGCGTACGGGTTAGGATTAGGGGACGGGTGATGGTCAGGCTTCGGGGAAGGATTAGGGTGAGGGTTCGGGCTAGGGTTAGGGTTAGGGGACGGGGACGGTTTAGGGTCCAGGTGAGGGTACGGCAACGCTTTAGGGGGAGCGTGCGTGTGAGGGCGCGGGTTAGTGTTAGCGTACGGGTTAGGATTAGGGGACGGGTGAGGGTCAGGCTTCGGGGAAGGGTTAGGGTTAGGGTTCGGGCTAGGGTTAGGGTTAGGGGACGGGGACGGTTTAGGGTCCAGGTGAGGGTACGGTAACGCTTTAGGGGGAGCGTGTGTGTGAGGGCGCGGGTTAGTGTTAAGGTACGGTTTAGGATTAGGGGACGGGTGAGGGTCAGGCTTCGGGAAAGTGTTAGGGTTAGGGTTCGGACTAGGGTTAGGGTTAGGGGACGGGGACGGTTTAGGGTCCAGGTGAGGGTACGGCAACGCTTTAGGTGGAGCGTGCGTGTGAGGGCGCGGGTTAGTGTTAGCGTACGGGTTAGGATTAGGGGACGGGTGAGGGTCAGGCTTCGGGGAAGGGTTAGGTTTAGGGTTCGGGCTAGGGTTAGGGTTAGGGGACGGGGACGGTTTAGGGTCCAGGTGAGGGTACGGTAACGCTTTAGGGGGAGCGTGCGTGTGAGGGCGCGGGTTAGTGTTAAGGTACGGTTTAGGATTAGGGGACGAGTGAGGGTCAGGCTTCGGGAAAGTGTTAGGGTTAGGGTTCGGGCTAGGGTTAGGGTTAGGGGACGGGGACGGTTTAGGGTCCAGGTGAGGGTACGGCAACGCTTTAGGGGGAGCGTGCGTGTGAGGGCGTGGGTTAGTGTTAGCGTACGGGTTAGGATTAGGGGACGGGTGAGGGTCAGGCTTCGGGGAAGGATTAGGGTTAGGGTTCGGGCTAGGGTTAGGGTTAGGGGACGGGGACAGTTTAGGGTCCAGGTGAGGGTACGGCAACGCTTTAGGGGGGGCGTGCGTGTGAGGGCGCGGGTTAGTGTTAGCGTACGGGTTAGGATTAGGGGACGGGTGAGGGTCAGGCTTCGGGGAAGGGTTAGGGTTAGGGTTCGGGCTAGGGTTAGGGCTAGGGGACGGGGACGGTTTAGGGTCCAGGTGAGGGTATGGTAACGCTTTAGGGGGAGCGTGCGTGTGAGGGCGCGGGTTAGTGTTAAGGTACGGTTTAGGATTAGGGGACGGGTGAGGGTCAGGCTTCGGGAAAGTGTTAGGGTTAGGGTTCGGGATAGGGTTAGGGTTAGGGGACGGGGACGGTTTAGGGTCCAGGTGAGGGTACGGCAACGCTTTAGGGGGAGCGTGCGTGTGAGGGCGCGGGTTAGTGTTAGCGTACGGGTTAGGATTAGGGGACGGGTGAGGGTCAGGCTTCGGGGAAGGGTTAGGGTTAGGGTTCGGGCTAGGGTTAGGGTTAGGGGACGGGGACGGTTTAGGGTCCAGGTGAGGGTACGGCAACGCTTTAGGGGGAGCATGCGTGTGAGGGCGCGTGTTAGTGTTAGCGTACGGGTTAGGATTAGGGGACGGGTGAGGGTCAGGCTTCGGGGAAGGGTTAGGGTTAGGATTCGGGCTAGGGTTAGGGTTAGGGGACGGGGACGGTTTAGGTTCCAGGTGAGGGTATGGCAACGCTTTAGGGGGAGCGTGCGTGTGAGGGCGCGGGTTAGTGTTAGCGTACGGGTTAGGATTAGGGGACGGGTGAGGTTCAGGCTTCGGGGAAGGGTTAGGGTTAGGGTTCGGGCTAGGGTTAGGGTTAGGGGACGGGGAAAGTTTAGGGTCCAGGTGAGGGTACGGCAACGCTTTAGGGGGAGCGTGCGTGTGAGGGCGCGGGTTAGTGTTAGCGTACGGGTTAGGATTAGGGGACGGGTGAGGGTCAGGCTTCGGGGAAGGGTTAGGGTTAGGGTTCGGGCTAGGGTTAGGGTTAGGGGACGGGGACGGTTTAGGGTCCAGGTGAGGGTACGGTAACGCTTTAGGGGGAGCGTGCGTGTGAGGGCGCGGGTTAGTGTTAAGGTACGGTTTAGGATTAGGGGACGGGTGAGGGTCAGGCTTCGGGAAAGTGTTAGGGTTAGGGTTCGGGCTAGGGTTAGGGTTAGGGGACGGGGACGGTTTACGGTCCAGGTGAGGGTACGGCAACGCTTTAGGGGGAGCGTGCGTGTGAGGGCGCGGGTTAGTGTTAGCGTACGGGTTAGGATTAGGGAACGGGTGAGGGTCAGGCTTCGGGGAAGGGTTAGGGTTAGGGTTTGGGCTAGGGTTAGGGTTAGGGGACGGGGACGGTTTCGGGTCCAGGTGAGGGTACGACAACGCTTTAGGCGGAGCGTGCGTGTGAGGGCGCGGGTTAGTGTTAGCGTACGGGTTAGGATTAGGGGACGGGTGAGGGTCAGGCTTCGGGGAAGGGTTAGGGTTAGGGTTCGGGCTAGGGTTAGGGTTAGGGGACGGGGACGGTTTCGGGTCCAGGTGAGGGTACGGCAACGCTTTAGGGGGAGCGTGCGTGTGAGGGCGCGGGTTAGTGTTAGCGTACGGGTTAGGATTAGGGGACGGGTGAGGGTCAGGCTTCGGGGAAGGGTTAGGGTTAGGGTTTGGGCTAGGGTTAGGGTTAGGGGACGGGGACGGTTTAGGGTCCAGGTGAGGGTACGGCAACGCTTTAGGGGGAGCGTGCGTGTGAGGGCGCGGGTTAGTGTTAGCGTACGGGTTAGGATTAGGGGACGGGTGAGTGTCAGGCTTCGGGGAAGGGTTAGGGTTAGGGTTCGGGCTAGGGTTAGGGTTAGGGGACGGGGACGGTTTAGGGTCCAGGTGAGGGTATGGCAACGCTGTAGGGGGAGCGTGCGTGTGAGGGCGCGGGTTAGTGTTAGCGTACGGGTTAGGATTAGGGGACGGGTGAGGGTCAGGCTTCGGGGAAGGGTTAGGGTTAGGGTTCGGGCTAGGGTTAGGGTTAGGGGACGGGGACGGTTTAGGGTCCAGGTGAGGGTACGGCAACGCTTTAGTGGGAGCGTGCGTGTGAGGGCGCGGGTTAGTGTTAGCGTACGGGTTAGGATTAGGGGACGGGTGAGGGTCAGGCTTCGGGGAGGGTTAGGGTGAGGGTTCGGGCTAGGGTTAGGGTTAGGGGACGGGGACGGTTTCGGGTCCAGGTGAGGGTACGGCAACGCTTTAGGGGGAGCGTGCGTGTGAGGGCGCGGGTTATTGTTAGCGTACGGGTTTGGATTAGGGGACGGGTGAGGGTCAGGCTTCGGGGAAGGGTTAGGGTTAGGGTTCGGGCTAGGGTTAGGGTTAGGGGACGGGGACGGTTTAGGGTCCAGGTGAGGGTACGGCAACGCTTTAGGGGGAGCGTGCGTGTGAGGGCGCGAGTTAGTGTTAGCGTACGGGTTAGGATTAGGGGACGGGTGAGGGTCAGGCTTCGGGGAAGGGTTAGGGTTAGGGTTCGGGCTAGGGTTAGGGTTAGGGGACGGGGACGGTTTCGGGTCCAGGTGAGGGTACGGCAACGCTTTAGGGGGAGAGTGCGTGTGAGGGCGCGGGTTAGTGTTAGCGTACGGGTTAGGATTAGGGGACGGGTGAGGGTCAGGCTTCGGGGAAGGGTTAGCGTTAGGGTTCGGGCTAGGGTTAGGGTTAGGGGACGGGGACGGTTTAGGGTCCAGGTGAGGGTACGGCAATGCTTTAGGGGGAGCGTGCGTGTGAGGGCGCGGGTTAGTGTTAGCGTACGGGTTAGGATTAGGAGACGGGTGAGGGTCAGGCTTCGGGGAAGGGTTAGGGTTAAGGTTCGGGCTAGGGTTAGGGTTAGGGGACGGGGACGGTTTAGGGTCCAGGTGAGGGTACGGCAACGCTTTAGGGGGAGCGTGCGTGTGAGGGCGCGGGTTAGTGTTAGCGTACGGGTTAGGATTAGGGGACGGGTGAGGGTCAGGCTTCGGGGAAGGGTTAGGGTTAGGGTTCGGGCTAGGGTTAGGGTTAGGGGACGGGGACGGTTTAGGGTCCAGTTGAGGGTACGGCAACGCTTTAGGGGGAGCGTGCGTGTGAGGGCGCGGGTTAGTGTTAGCGTGCGGGTTAGGATTAGGGGACGGGTGAGGGTCAGGCTTCGGGGAAGGGTTAGGGTTAGGGTTCTGTCTAAGGTTAGGGTTAGGGGACGGGGACGGTTTAGGGTCCAGGTGAGGGTACGGCAACGCTTTAGGGGGAGCGTGCGTGTGAGCGCGCGGGTTAGTGTTAGCGTACGGGTTAGGATTAGGGGACGGGTGAGGGTCAGGCTTCGGGGAAGGGTTAGGGTTAGGGTTCGGGCTAGGGTTAGGGTTAGGGGACGGGGACGGTTTAGGGTCCAGGTGAGGGTACGGCAACGCTTTAGGGGGAGCGTGCGTGTGAGGGCGCGGGTTAGTGTTAGCGTACGGTTAGGATTAGGGGACGGGTGAGGGTCAGGCTTCGGGGAAGGGTTAGGGTTAGGGTTCGGGCTAGGGTTAGGGTTAGGGGACGGGGACGGTTTAGGGTCCAGGTGAGGGTACGGCAACGCTTTAGGGGGAGCGTGCGTGTGAGGGCGCGGGTTAGTGTTAGCGTACGGGTTAGGATTAGGGGACGGGTGAGGGTCAGGCTTCGGGGAAGGGTTAGGGTTAGGGTTCGGGCTAGGGTTAGGGTTAGGGGACGGGGACGGTTTAGGGTCCAGGTGAGGGTACGGCAACGCTTTAGGGGGAGCGTGCGTGTGAGGGCGCGAGTTAGTGTTAGCGTACGGGTTAGGATTAGGGGACGGGTGAGGGTCAGGCTTCGGGGAAGGGTTAGGGTTAGGGTTCGGGCTAGGGTTAGGGTTAGGGGACGGGGACGGTTTCGGGTCCAGGTGAGGGTACGGCAACGTTTTAGGGGGAGCGTGCGTGTGAGGGCGCGGGTTAGTGATAGCGTACGGGTTAGGATTAGGGGACGGGTGAGGGTCAGGCTTCGGGGAAGGGTTAGGGTTAGGGTTCGGGCTAGGGTTAGGCTTAGGGGACGGGGACGGTTTAGGGTCCAGGTGAGGGTACGGCAACGCTTTAGGGGGAGCGTGCGTGTGAGGGCGCGGGTTAGTGTTAGCGTACGGCTTAGGATTAGGGGACGGGTGAGGGTCAGGCTTCGGGGAAGGGTTAGGGTTAGGGTTCGGGCTAGGGTTAGGGTTAGGGGACGGGGACGGTTTAGGGTCCAGGTGAGGGTACGGCAACGCTTTAGGGGGAGCGTGCGTGTGAGGGCGCGGGTTAGTGTTAGCGTACGGGTTAGGATTAGGGGACGGGTGAGGGTCAGGCTTCGGGTAAGGGTTAGGGTAAGGGTTCGGGCTAGGGTTAGGGTTAGGGGATGGGGAAGGTTTAGGGTCCAGGTGAGGGTACGGCAACGCTTTAGGGGGAGCGTGCGTGTGAGGGCGCGGGTTAGTGTTAGCGTACGGGTTAGGATTAGGGGACGGGTGAGGGTCAAGCTTCGGGGAAGGGTTAGGTTTAGGGTTCGTGCTAGGGTAAGGGTTAAGGGACGGGGACGGTTTCGGGTCCAGGTGAGGGTACGGCAACGCTTTAGGGGGAGCATGCGTGTGAGGACGCGGGTTAGTGTTAGCGTACTGGTTAGGATTAGGGGACGGGTGAGGGTCAGGCTTCGGGGAAGGGTTAGGTTTAGGGTTCGGGCTAGGGTTAGGGTTAGGGGACGGGGACGGTTTAGGGTCCAGGTGAGGGTACGGCAACGCTTTAGGGGGAGCGTACGTGTGAGGGCGCGGGTTAGTGTTAGCGTACGGATTAGGATTAGGGGACGGGTGAGGGTCAGGCTTCGGGGAAGGTTTAGGGTTAGGGTTCGGGCTAGGGTTAGGGTTAGGGGACGGGGACGGTTCAGGGTCCAGGTGAGGGTACGGCAACGCTTTAGGGGGAGCATGCGTGTGAGGGCGCGGGTTAGTGTTAGCGTACGGGTTAGGATTAGGGGATGGGTGAGGGTCAGGCTTCGGGGAAGGGTTAGGGTTAGGGTTTTGGCTAGGGTTAGGGTTAGGGGATGGGGACGGTTTAGGGTCCAGGTGAGGGTACGACAACGCTTTAGGGGGAGCGTGCGTGTGAGGGCGCGGGTTAGTGTTAGCGTACGGGTTAGGATTAGGGGATGGGTGAGGGTCAGGCTTCGGGGAAGGGTGAGGGTTAGGGTTCGGGCTAGGGTTAGGGTTAGGGGACGGGTACGGTTTCGGGTCCAGGTGAGGGTACGGCAACGCTTTAGGGGGAGCGTGCGTGTGAGGGCGCGGGTTAGTGTTAGCGTACGGGTTAGGATTAGGGAACGGGTGAGGGTCAGGCTTCGTGGAAGGGTTAGGGTTAGGGTTCGGGCTAGGGTTAGGGTTAGGGGACGGGGACGGTTTCGGGTCCAGGTGAGGGTACGGCAACGCTTTAGGGGGAGCGTGCGTGTGAGGGCGTGGGTTAGTGTTAGTGTACGGGTTAGGATTAGGGGACGGGTGAGCGTCAGGCTTCGGGGAAGGGTTAGGGTTAGGGTTCGGGCTAGGGTTAGGGTTAGGGGACGGGGACGGTTTAGGGTCCAGGTGAGGGTACGGCAACGCTTTAGGGGGAGCGTGCGTGTGAGGGCGCGGGTTAGTGTTAGCGTACGGTTAGGATTAGGGGACGGGTGAGGGTCAGGCTTCGGGGAAGGGTTAGGGTTAGGGTTCGGGCTAGGGTTAGGGTTAGGGGACGGGGACGGTTTCGGGTCCAGGTGAGGGTACGGCAACGTTTTAGGGGGAGCGTGCGTGTGAGGGCGCGGGTTAGTGATAGCGTACGGGTTAGGATTAGGGGACGGGTGAGGGTCAGGCTTCGGGGAAGGGTTAGGGTTAGGGTTCGGGCTAGGGTTAGGGTTAGGGGACGGGGACGGTTTAGGGTCCAGGTGAGGGTACGGCAACGCTTTAGGGGGAGAGTGCGTGTGAGGGCGCTGGTTAGTGTTAGCGTACGGGTTAGGATTAGGGGACGGGTGAGGGTCAGGCTTCTGGGAAGGGTTAGGGTTAGGGTTCGGGCTAGGGTTAGGGTTAGGGGACGGGGACGGTTTAGGGTCCAGGTGAGGGTACGGCAACGCTTTAGGGGGAGCGTGCGTGTGAGGGCGCGGGTTAGTGTTAGCGTACGGTTTAGGATTAGGGGACGGGTGAGGGTCAGGCTTCGGGTAAGGGTTAGGGTAAGGGTTCGGGCTAGGGTTAGGGTTAGGGGATGGGGAAGGTTTAGGGTCCAGGTGAGGGTACGGCAACGCTTTAGGGGGAGCGTGCGTGTGAGGGCGCGGGTTAGTGTTAGCGTACGGGTTAGGATTAGGGGACGGGTGAGGGTCAAGCTTCGGGGAAGGGTTAGGTTTAGGGTTCGTGCTAGGGTAAGGGTTAAGGGACGGGGACGGTTTCGGGTCCAGGTGAGGGTACGGCAACGCTTTAGGGGGAGCATGCGTGTGAGGACGCGGGTTAGTGTTAGCGTACTGGTTAGGATTAGGGGACGGGTGAGGGTCAAGCTTCGGGGAAGGGTTAGGGTTAGGGTTCGGGCTAGGGTTAGGGTTAGGGGACGGGGAAGGTTTAGGGTCCAGGTGAGGGTACGGCAACGCTTTAGGGGGAGCGTGCGTGTGAGGGCGCGGGTTAGTGTTAGCGTACGGGTTAGGATTAGGGGACGGGTGAGGGTCAGGCTTTGGGGAAGGGTTAGGGTTAGGGTTCGGGCTAGGGTTAGGGTTAGGGGACGGGGACGGTTCAGGGTCCAGGTGAGGGTACGGCAACGCTTTAGGGGGAGCGTGCGTGTGAGGGCGCGGGTTAGTGTTAGCGTACGGGTTAGGATTAGGGGACGGGTGAGGGTCAGGCTTCGGGGAAGGGTTAGGGTTAGGGTTCGGGCTAGGGTTAGGGTTAGGGGACGGGGACGGTTTCGGGTCCAGGTGAGGGTACGGCAACGCTTTAGGGGGAGCGTGCGTGTGAGGGCGCGGGTTAGTGTTAGCGTACGGGTTAGGATTAGGGGACGGGTGAGGGTCAGGCTTCGGGGAAGGGTTAGGGTTAGGGTTCGGGCTAGGGTTAGGGTTAGGGGACGGGGACGGTTTAGGGTCCAGGTGAGGGTACAGCAACGCTTTAGGGGGAGCGTGCGTGTGAGGGCGCGGGTTAGTGTTAGCGTACGGGTTAGGATTAGGGGACGGGTGAGGGTCAGGCTTCGGGGAAGTGTTAGGGTTAGGGTTCGGGCTAGGGTTAGGGTTAGGGGACGGGGACGGTTTAGGGTCCAGTTGAGGGTACGGCAACGCTTTAGGGGGAGCGTGCGTGTGAGGGCGCGCGTTAGTGTTAGCGTACGGGTTAGGATTAGGGGACGGGTGAGGGTCAGGCTTCGGGGAAGGGTTAGGGTTAGGGTTCGGGCTAGGGTTAGTGTTAGGGGACGGGGATGGTTTAGGGTCCAGGTGAGGGTACGGCAACGCTTTAGGGGAAGTGTGCGTGTGAGGGCGCGCGTTAGTGTTAGCGTACGGCTTAGGATTAGGGGACGGGTGAGGCTCAGGCTTCAGGGAAGGATTAGGGTCAGGGTTCGGGCTAGGGTTAGGGTTAGGGGACGGGGACGGTTTAGGGTCCAGGTGAGGGTATGGCAACGCTTTAGGGGGAGCGTGCGTGTGAGGGCGCGGGTTAGTGTTAGCGTACGGCTTCGGATTAGGGGACGTGTGAGGGTCAGGCTTCGGGGAAGGGTTAGGGTTAGGGTTCGGGCTAGGGTTAGGGTTAGGGGACGGGGACGGTTTCGGGTCCAGGTGAGGGTACGGCAACGCTTTAGGGGGAGCGTGCGTGTGAGGGCGCGGGTTAGTGTTAGCGTACGGGTTAGGATTAGGGAACGGGTGAGGGTCAGGCTTCGTGGAAGTGTTAGGGTTAGGGTTCGGGCTAGGGTTAGGGTTAGGGGACGGGGACGGTTTAGGGTCCAGGTGAGGGTACGGCAACGCTTTAGGGGGAGCGTGCGTGTGAGGGCGCGGATTAGTGTTAGCGTACGGGTTAGGATTAGGGGACGGGTGAGCGTCAGGCTTCGGGGAAGGGTTAGGGTTAGGGTTCGGGCTAGGGTTAGGGTTAGGGGACGGGGACGGTTTAGGGTCCAGGTGAGGGTACGGCAACGCTTTAGGGGGAGCGTGCGTGTGAGGGCGCGGGTTAGTGTTAGCGTACGGGTTAGGATTAGGGGACGGGTGAGGGTCAGGCTTCGGGGAAGGGTTAGGGTTAGGGTTCGGGCTAGGGTAAGGGTTAAGGGACGGGGACGGTTTCGGGTCCAGGTGAGGGTACGGCAACGCTTTAGGGGAAGCGTGCGTGTGAGGGCGCAGGTTAGTGTTAGCGTACGGTTTAGGATTAGGGGACGGGTGAGGGTCAGGCTTCGGGGAAGGGTTAGGGTTAGGGTTCGGGCTAGGGTTAGGGTTAGGGGACTGGGACGGTTTCGGGTCCAGTTGAGGGTACGGCAACGCTTTAGGGGGAGCGTGCGTGTGAGGGCGCGGGTTAGTGTTAGCGTACGGGTTAGGATTAGGGGACGGGTGAGGGTCAGGCTTCGGGGAAGGGTTAGGGTTAGGGTTCGGGCTAGGGTTAGGGTTAGGGGACGGGGACGGTTTAGGGTCCAGGTGAGGGTACGGCAACGCTTTAGGGGGAGCGAGCGTGTGAGGGCGCGGGTTAGTGTCAGCGTACGGGTTAGGATTAGGGGACGGGTGAGGGTCAGGCTTCGGGGAAGGGTTAGGGTTAGGGTTCGGGCTAGGGTTAGGGTTAGGGGACGGGGAAGGTTTAGGGTCCAGGTGAGGGTACGGCAACGCTTTAGGGGGAGCGTGCGTGTGAGGGCGCGGGTTAGTGTTAGCGTACGGGTTAGGATTAGGGGACGGGTGAGGGTCAGGCTTTGGGGAAGGGTTAGGGTTAGGGTTCGGGCTAGGGTTAGGGTTAGGGGACGGGGACGGTTCAGGGTCCAGGTGAGGGTACGACAACGCTTTAGGGGGAGCGTGCGTGTGAGGGCGCGGGTTAGTGTTAGCGTACGGGTTAGGATTAGGGGACGGGTGAGGGTCAGGCTTCGGGGAAGGGTTAGGGTTAGGGTTCGGGCTAGGGTTAGGGTTAGGGGACGGGGACGGTTTCGGGTCCAGGTGAGGGTACGGCAACGCTTTAGGGGGAGCGTGCGTGTGAGGGCGCGGGTTAGTGTTAGCGTACGGGTTAGGATTAGGGGACGGGTGAGGGTCAGGCTTCGGGGAAGGGTTAGGGTTAGGGTTCGGGCTAGGGTTAGGGTTAGGGGACGGGGACGGTTTAGGGTCCAGGTGAGGGTACGGCAACGCTTTAGGGGGAGCGTGCGTGTGAGGGCGCGGGTTAGTGTTAGCGTACGGGTTAGGATTAGGGGACGGGTGAGGGTCAGGCTTCGGGGAAGGGTTAGGGTTAGGGTTCGGGCTAGGGTTAGGGTTAGGGGACGGGGACGGTTTAGGGTCCAGTTGAGGGTACGGCAACGCTTTAGGGGGAGCGTGCGTGTGAGGGCGCGCGTTAGTGTTAGCGTACGGGTTAGGATTAGGGGACGGGTGAGGGTCAGGCTTCGGGGAAGGGTTAGGGTTAGGGTTCGGGCTAGGGTTAGTGTTAGGGGACGGGGATGGTTTAGGGTCCAGGTGAGGGTACGGCAACGCTTTAGGGGGAGTGTGCGTGTGAGGGCGCGCGTTAGTGTTAGCGTACGGCTTAGGATTAGGGGACGGGTGAGGGTCAGGCTTCAGGGAAGGATTAGGGTCAGGGTTCGGGCTAGGGTTAGGGTTAGGGGACGGGGACGGTTTAGGGTCCAGGTGAGGGTATGGCAACGCTTTAGGGGGAGCGTGCGTGTGAGGGCGCGGGTTAGTGTTAGCGTACGGCTTAGGATTAGGGGACGTGTGAGGGTCAGGCTTCGGGGAAGGGTTAGGGTTAGGGTTCGGGCTAGGGTTAGGGTTAGGGGACGGGGACGGTTTCGGGTCCAGGTGAGGGTACGGCAACGCTTTAGGGGGAGCGTGCGTGTGAGGGCGCGGGTTAGTGTTAGCGTACGGGTTAGGATTAGGGGACGGGTGAGGGTCAGGCTTCGGGGAAGGGTTAGGGTTAGGGTTCGGGCTAGGGTTAGGGTTAGGGGACGGGGACGGTTTAGGGTCCAGGTGAGGGTACGGCAACGCTTTAGGGGGAGCGTGCGTGTGAGGGCGCGGGTTAGTGTTAGCGTACGGGTTAGGATTAGGGGACGGGTGAGGGTCAGGCTTCGGGGAAGGGTTAGGGTTAGGGTTCGGGCTAGGGTTAGGCTTAGGGGACGGGGACGGTTTAGGGTCCAGGTGAGGGTACGGCAACGCTTTAGGGGGAGCGTGCGTGTGAGGGCGCGGGTTAGTGTTAGCGTATGGGTTAGGATTAGGGGACGAGTGAGGGTCAGGCTTCGGGGAAGGGTTAGGCTTAGGGTTCGGGCTAGGGTTAGGGTAGGTTTAGGGGACGGGGACGATTTAGGGTCCAGGTGAGGGTACGGCAACGCTTTAGGGGGAGCGTGCGTGTGAGGGCGCGGGTTAGTGTTAGCGTACGGGTTAGGATTAGGGGACGGGTGAGGGTCAGGCTTCGGGGTAGAGTTAGGGTTAGGGTTCGGGCTAGGGTTAGGGTTAGGGGACGGGGACGGTTTAGGGTCCAGGTGAGGGTACGGCAACGCTTTAGGGGGAGCGTGCTTGTGAGGGCGCTGGTTAGTGTTAGCGTATGGGTTAGGATTAGGGGACGGGTGAGGGTCAGGCTTCGGGGAAGGATTAGGGTTAGGGTTCGGGCTAGGGATAGGGTTAGGGGACGGGGACGGTTTAGGGTCCAGGTGAGGGTACGGCAACGCTTTAGGGGGAGCGTGCGTGTGAGAGCGCGGGTTAGTGTTAGCTTACGGGTTAGGATTAAGGGACGGGTGAGGGTCAGGCTTCGGGGAAGGGTTAGGGTTAGGGTTCGGGCTAGGGTTAGGGTTAGGGGACGGGGACGGTTTAGGGTCCAGGTGAGGGTACGGCAACGCTTTAGGGGGAGCGTGCGTGTGAGGGCGCGGGTTAGTGTTAGCGTACGGGTTAGGATTAGGTGACGGGTGAGGGTCAGGCTTCGGGGAAGGGTTAGGGTTAGGGTTCGGGCTAGGGTTAGGGTTAGGGGACGGGGACGGTTTAGGGTCCAGGTGAGGGTACGTCAATGCTTTAGGGGGAGCGAGCATGTGAGGGCGCGGGGTAGTGTTAGCGTACTGGTTAGGATTAGGGGACGTTTGAGGGTCAGGCTTCGGGGAAGGGTTAGGGTTAGGGTTCGGGCTAGGGTTAGGGTTAGGGGATGGGGACGGTTTAGGGTGCAGGTAAGAGTACAGCAACGCTTTAGGGGGAGCGTGCGTGTGAGGGCGAGGGTTAGTGTTAGCGTACGTGTTAGGATTAGGGGACGGGTGAGGGTCAGGCTTCGGGGAAGGGTTAGGGTTAGGGTTCTGGCTAGGGTTAGGGTTAAGGGACGGGGACGGTTTAGGGTCCAGGTGAGGGTACGGCAACGATTTAGGGGGAGCGTGCGTGTGAGGGCGCGGGTTAGTGTTAGCGTACGTGTTAGGATTAGGGGACGGGTGAGGGTCAGGCTTCGGGGAAGGGTTAGGGTTAGGGTTCGGGCTAGGGTTAGGCTTAGGGGACGGGGATGGTTTAGGGTCCAGGTGAGGGTACGGCAACGCTTTAGGAGGAGCGTGCGTGTGAGGGCGTGGGTTAGTGTTAGCGTACGGCTTAGGATTAGGGGACTGGTGAGAGTCAGGCTTCGGGGAAGGGTTAGGGTTAGGGTTCGGGCTAGGGTTAGGGTTAGGGGACGGGGACGGTTTAGGGTCCAGGTGAGGGTACGGCAACGCTTTAGGGGGAGCGTGCGTGTGAGGGCGCGGGTTAGTGTTAGCGTACGGGTTAGGATTAGGGGACGGGTGAGGGTCAGGCTTCGGGGAAGGGTTAGGGTTAGGGTTCGGGCTAGGGTTAGGGTTAGGGGACGGGGACGGTTTAGGGTCCAGGTGAGGGTACGGCAACGCTTTAGGGGGAGCGTGCGTGTGAGGGCGCGGGTTAGTGTTAGCGTACGGGTTAGGATTAGGGGACGGGTGAGAGTCAGGCTTCGGGGAAGGGTTAGGGTTAGGGTTCGGGCTAGGGTTAGGCTTAGGGGACGGGGACGGTTTAGGGTCCAGGTGAGGGTACGGCAACGCTTTAGGGGGAGCGTGCGTGTGAGGGCGCGGGTTAGTGTTAGCGTATGGGTTAGGATTAGGGGACGGGTGAGGGTCAGGCTTCGGGGAAGGGTTAGGCTTAGGGTTCGGGCTAGGGTTAGGGTTAGGGGACGGGGACGATTTAGGGTCCAGGTGAGGGTACGGCAACGCTTTAGGGGGAGCGTGCGTGTGAGGGCGCGGGTTAGTGTTAGCGTACGGGTTAGGATTAGGGGACGGGTGAGGGTCAGGCTTCGGGGAAGAGTTAGGGTTAGGGTTCGGGCTAGGGTTAGGGTTAGGGGACGGGGACGGTTTAGGGTCCAGGTGAGGGTACGGCAACGCTTTAGGGGGAGCGTGCATGTGAGGGCGCTGGTTAGTGTTAGCGTACGGGTTAGGATTAGGGGACGGGTGAGGGTCAGGCTTCGGGGAAGGATTAGGGTTAGGGTTCGGGCTAGGGATAGGGTTAGGGGACGGGGACGGTTTAGGGTCCAGGTGAGGGTACGGCAACGCTTTAGGGGGAGCGTGCGTGTGAGAGCGCGGGTTAGTGTTAGCTTACGGGTTAGGATTAAGGGACGGGTGAGGGTCAGGCTTCGGGGAAGGGTTAGGGTTAGGGTTCGGGCTAGGGTTAGGGTTAGGGGACGGGGACGGTTTAGGGTCCAGGTGAGGGTACGGCAACGCTTTAGGGGGAGCGTGCGTGTGAGGGCGTGGGTTAGTGTTAGCGTACGGGTTAGGATTAGGGGACGGTTGAGGGTCAGGCTTCGGGGAAGGGTTAGGGTTAGGGTTCGGGCTAGGGTTAGGGTTAGGTGACGGGGACGGTTTAGGGTCCAGGTGAGGGTACGGCAACGCTTTAGGGGGAGCGTGCATGTGAGGGCGCGGAGTAGTGTTAGCGTACTGGTTAGGATTAGGGGACGGGTGAGGGTCAGGCTTCGGGGAAGGGTTAGGGTTAGGGTTCGGGCTAGGGTTAGGGTTAGGGGACGGGGACGGTTTAGGGTCCAGGTGAGGGTACGGCAACGCTTTAGGGGGAGCGTGTGTGTGAGGGCGCGGGTTAGTGTTAGCGTATGGCTTAGGATTAGGGGATGGGTGAGGGTCATGCTTCGGGGAAGGGTTAGGGTTAGGGCTAGGGTTAGGGTTAGGTGACGGGGACGGTTTAGGGTCCAGGTGAGGGTACGGCAACGCTTTAGGGGGAGCGAGCATGTGAGGGCGCGGGGTAGTGTTAGCGTACTGGTTAGGATTAGGGGACGGTTGAGGGTCAGGCTTCGGGGAAGGGTTAGGGTTAGGGTTCGGTCTAGGGTTAGGGTTAGGGGATGGGGACGGTTTAGGGTGCAGGTAAGAGTACAGCAACGCTTTAGGGGGAGCGTGCGTGTTAGGGCGAGGGTTAGTGTTAGCGTACGTGTTAGGATTAGGGGACGGGTGAGGGTCAGGCTTCGGGGAAGGGTTAGGGTTAGGGTTCTGGCTAGGGTTAGGGTTAAGGGACGGGGACGGTTTAGGGTCCAGGTGAGGGTACGGCAACGCTTTAGGGGGAGCGTGCGTGTGAGGGCGCGGGTTAGTGTTAGCGTACGGGTTAGGATTAGGGGACGGGTGAGGGTCAGGCTTCGGGGAAGGGTTAGGGTTAGGGTTCGGGCTAGGGTTAGGGTTAGGGGACGGGGATGGTTTAGGGTCCAGGTGAGGGTACGGCAACGCTATAGGGGGAGCGTGCGTGTGAGGGCGCGGGTTAGTGTTAGCGTACATGTTAGGATTGGGGACGGGTGAGGGTCAGGCTTCGGGGAAGGGTTAGGGTTAGGGTTCGGGCTAGGGTTAGGGTTAGGGGACGGGGATGGTTTAGGGTCCAGGTGAGGGTATGGCAACGCTTTAGGGGGAGCGTGCGTGTGAGGGCACGTGTTAGTGTTAGCGTACGGGTTAGGTTTAGGGGACGGGTGAGGGTCAGGCTTCGGGGAAGTGTTAGGGTTAGGGTTCAGGCTAGGGTTAGGCTTAGGGGACGGGGACGGTTTAGGGTCCAGGTGAGGGTACGGCAACGCTTTAGGGGGAGCGTGCGTGTGAGGGCGCGGGTTATTGTTAGCGTACGGGTTAGGATTAGGGGACGGGTGAGGGTCAGGCTTCGGGGAAGGGTTAGGGTTAGGGTTTGGGCTAGGGTTAGGGTTAGGGGACGGGGACGATTTAGGGTCCAGGTGAGGGTACGGCAACGCTTTAGGGGGAGCGTGCGTGTGAGGGTGCGGGTTAGTGTTAGCGTACGGGTTAGGATTAGGGGACGGGTGAGGGTCAGGCTTCGGGGAAGAGTTAGGGTTAGGGTTCGGGCTAGGGTTAGGGTTAGGGGACGGGGATGGTTTAGGGTCCAGGTGAGGGTACGGCAACGCTTTAGGGGGAGCGTGCGTGTGAGGGCGCTGGTTAGTGTTAGCGTACGGGTTAGGATTAGGGGACGGGTGAGGGTCAGGCTTCGGGGAAGGATTAGGGTTAGGGTTCGGGCTAGGGTTAGGGTTAGGGGACGGGGACGGTTTAGGGTCCAGGTGAGGGTACGGCAACGCTTTAGGAGGAGCGTGCGTGTGAGAGCGCGGGTTAGTGTTAGCGTACGGGTTAGGATTAAGGAACGGGTGAGGGTCAGGCTTCGGGGAAGGATTAGGGTTAGGGTTCGGGCTAGGGTTAGGGTTAGGGGACGGGGACGGTTTAGGGTCCAGGTGAGGGTGCGGCAACGCTTTAGGGGGAGCGTGCGTGTGAGAGCGCGGGTTAGTGTTAGCGTACGGGTTAGGATTAAGGGACGGGTGAGGGTCAGGCTTCGGGGAAGGGTTAGGGTTAGGGTTCGGGCTAGGGTTAGGGTTAGGGGACGGGGACGATTTAGGGTCCAGGTGAGGGTACGGCAACGCTTTAGGGGGAGCGTGCGTGTGAGGGCGCGAGTTAGTGTTAGCGTACGGGTTAGGATTAAGTGACGGGTGAGGGTCAGGCTTCGGGGAAGGGTTAGGGTTAGGGTTCGGGCTAGGGTTAGGCTTAGGGGACGGGGACGGTTTAGGGTCCAGGTGAGGGTACGGCAACGCTTTAGGGGGAGCGTGCGTGTGAGGGCGCGGGTTAGTGTTAGCGTACGGGTTAGGATTAGGGGACGGGTGAGGGTCAGGCTTCGGGGAAGGGTTAGGGTTAGGGTTCGGGCTAGGGTTAGGGTTAGGGGACGGGGACGGTTTAGGGTCCAGGTGAGTGTACGGCAACGCTTTAGGGGGAGTGTGCATGTGAGGGCGCGGGGTAGTGTTAGCGTACTGGTTAGGATTAGGGGACGGGTGAGGGTCAGGCTTCGGGGAAGGGTTAGGGTTAGGGTTCGGGCTAGGGTTAGGGTTAGGTGACGGGGACGGTTTAGGGTCCAGGTGAGGGTACGGCAACGCTTTAGGGGGAGCGAGCATGTGAGGGCGCGGGGTAGTGTTAACGTACTGGTTAGGATTAGGGGACGGTTGAGGGTCAGGCTTCGGGGAAGGGTTAGGGTTAGGGTTCGGGCTAGGGTTAGGGTTAGGGGATGGGGACGGTTTAGGGTGCAGGTAGGAGTACAGCAACGCTTTAGGGGGAGCGTGCGTGTGAGGGCGAGTGTTAGTGTTAGCGTACGTGTTAGGATTAGGGGACGGGTGAGGGTCAGGTTTCAGGGAAGGGTTAGGGTTAGGGTTCTGGCTAGGGTTAGGGTTAAGGGACGGGGACGGTTTAGGGTCCAGGTGAGGATACGGCAACGCTTTAGGGGGAGCGTGCGTGTGAGGGCGCGAGTTAGTGTTAGCGTACGGGTTAGGATTAGGGGACGGGTGAGGGTCAGGCTTCGGGGAAGGGTTAGGTTTAGGGTTCGGGCTAAGGTTAGGGTTAGGGGACATGGGATGGTGTAGGGTCCAGGTGAGGGTACGGCAACGCTTTAGGGGGAGCGTGCGTGTGAGGGCGCGGGTTAGTGTTAGCGTACGTGTTAGGATTGGGGACGGGTGAGGGTCAGGCTTCGGGGAAGGGTTAGGGTTAGGGTTCGGGCTAGGGTTAGTGTTAGGGGACGGGGATGGTTTAGAGTCCAGGTGAGGGTACGGCAAAGCTTCAGGGGGAGCGTGCGTGTGAGGGCGCGGGTTAGTGTTAGCGTACGGCTTAGGATTAGGAGACGGGTGAGGGTCAGGCTTCGGGGAAGGGTTAGGGTTAGGGTTCGGGCTAGGGTTAGGGTTAGGGGACGGGGACGGTTTAGGGTCCAGGTGAGGGTACGGCAACGCTTTAGGGGGAGCGTGCGTGTGAGGGCGCGGGTTAGTTTTAGCGTACAGGTTAGGATTAGGGGACGGGTGAGGGTCAGGCTTTGGGGAAGGGTTAGGGTTAGGATTCGGGCTAGGGTTAGGGTTAGGGGACGGGGACGGTTTAGGGTCCAGGTGAGGGTACGGCAACGCTTTAGGGGGAGCGTGCGTGTGAGGGCGCGGGTTAGTGTTCGCGTACGGGTTAGGATTAGGGGACGGGTGAGGTTCAGGCTTCGGGGAAGGGTTAGGGTTAGGGTTCGGGCTAGGGTTAGGGTTAGGGGACGGGGACGGTTTAGGGTCCAGGTGAGGGTACGGCAACGCTTTAGGGGGAGCGTGCGTGTGAGGGCGCGGGTTAGTGTTAGCGTACGGGTTAGGATTAGGGGACGGGTGAGGGTCAGGCTTCGGCGAAGGGTTAGGGTTAGGGTTCGGGCTAGGGTTAGGGTTAGGGGCCGGGGACGGTTTAGGGTCCAGGTGAGGGTACGGCAACGCTTTAGGGGGAGCGTGCGTGTGAGGGCGCGGGTTAGTGTTAGCGTACGGGTTAGGATTAGGGGACGGGTGAGGTTCAGGCTTCGGGGAAGGGTTAGGGTTAGGGTTCGGGCTAGGGTTAGGGTTAGGGGACGGGGACGGTTTAGGGTCCAGGTGAGGGTACGGCAACGCTTTAGGGGGAGCGTGCATGTGAGGGAGCGGGTTAGTGTTAGCGTACGGCTTAGGATTAGGGGACGGGTGAGGGTCAGGCTTCGGGGAAGGGTTAGGGTTAGGGTTCGGGCTAGGGTTAGGGTTAGGGGACGGGGACGGTTTAGGGTCCAGGTGAGGGTACGGCAACGCTTTAGGGGGAGCGTGCGTGTGAGGGCGCGGGTTAGTTTTAGCGTACGGGTTAGGATTAGGGGACGGGTGAGGGTCAGGCTTTGGGGAAGGGTTAGGGTTAGGGTTCGGGCTAGGGTTAGGGTTAGGGGACGGGGACGGTTTAGGGTCCAGGTGAAGGTACGGCAACGCTTTAGGGGGAGCATGCGTGTGAGGGCGCGGGTTAGTGTTCGCGTACGGGTTAGGATTAGGGGACGGGTGAGGTTCAGGCTTCGGGGAAGGGTTAGGGTTAGGGTTCGGGCTAGGGTTAGGGTTAGGGGACGGGGACGGTTTAGGGTCCAGGTGAGGGTACGGCAACGCTTTAGGGGGAGCGTGCGTGTGAGGGCGCGGGTTAGTGTTAGCGTACGGGTTAGGATTAGGGGACGGGTGAGGGTCAGGCTTCGGGGAAGGGTTAGGGTTAGGGTTCGGGCTAGGGTTAGGGTTAGGGGCCGGGGACGGTTTAGGGTCCAGGTGAGGGTACGGCAACGCTTTAGGGGGAGCGTTCGTGTGAGGGCGCGGCTTAGTGTTAGCGTACGGGTTAGGATTAGGGGACGGCTGAGGTTCAGGCTTCGGGGAAGGGTTAGGGTTAGGGTTCGGGCTAGGGTTAGGGTTAGGGGACGGGGACGGTTTAGGGTCCAGGTGAGGGTACGGCAACGCTTTAGGGGGAGCGTGCGTGTGAGGGCGCGGGTTAGTGTTAGCGTACGGCTTAGGATTAGGGGACGGGTGAGGGTCAGGCTTCGGGGAAGGGTTAGGGTTAGGGTTCGGGCTAGGGTTAGGGTTAGGGGACGGGGACGGTTTAGGGTCCAGGTGATGGTACGGCAACGCTTTAGGGGGAGCGTGCGTGTGAGGGCGCGGATTAGTGTTAGCGTACGGGTTAGGATTAGGGGACGGGTGAGGGTCAGGCTTCGGGGAAGGGTGAGGGTTAGGGTTCGAGCTAGGGTTAGGGTTAGGGGACGGGGACGGTTTAGGGTCCAGGTGAGGGTACGGCAACGCTTTAGGGGGAGCGTGCATGTGAGGGCGCGGGTTAGTGTTAGCGTACGGCTTAGGATTAGGGGACGGGTGAGGGTCAGGCTTCGGGGAAGGGTTAGGGTTAGGGTTCGGGCTAGGGTTAGGGTTAGGGGACGGGGACGGTTTAGGGTCCAGGTGAGGGTATGGCAACGCTTTAGGGGGAGCGTGCGTGTGAGGGCGCGGGTTAGTTTTAGCGTACGGGTTAGGATTAGGGGACGGGTGAGGGTCAGGCTTTGGGGAAGGGTTAGGGTTAGGGTTCGGTCTAGGGTTAGGGTTAGGGGACGGGGACGGTTTAGGGTCCAGGTGAGGGTACGGCAACGCTTTAGGGGGAGCATGCGTGTGAGGGCGCGGGTTAGTGTTCGCGTACGGGTTAGGATTAGGGGACGGGTGAGGTTCAGGCTTCGGGGAAGGGTTAGGGTTAGGGTTCGGGCTAGGGTTAGGGTTAGGGGACGGGGACGGTTTAGGGTCCAGGTAAGGGTACGGCAACGCTTTAGGGGGAGCGTGCGTGTGAGGGCGCGGGTTAGTGTTAGCGTCCGGGTTAGGATTAGGGGACGGGTGAGGGTCAGGCTTCGGGGAAGGGTTAGGGTTAGGGTTCGGGCTAGGGTTAGGGTTAGGGGCCGGGGACGGTTTAGGGTCCAGGTGAGGGTACGGCAACGCTTTAGGGGGAGCGTTCGTGTGAGGGCGCGGCTTAGTGTTAGCGTACGGGTTAGGATTAGGGGACGGCTGAGGTTCAGGCTTCGGGGAAGGGTTAGGGTTAGGGTTCGGGCTAGGGTTAGGGTTAGGGGACGGGGACGGTTTAGGGTCCAGGTGAGGGTACGGCAACGCTTTAGGGGGAGCGTGCGTGTGAGGGCGCGGGTTAGTGTTAGCGTACGGCTTAGGATTAGGGGACGGGTGAGGGTCAGGCTTCGGGGAAGGGTTAGGGTTAGGGTTCGGGCTAGGGTTAGGGTTAGGGGACGGGGACGGTTTAGGGTCCAGGTGAGGGTACGGCAACGCTTTAGGGGGAGCGTGCGTGTGAGGGCGCGGGTTAGTGTTAGCGTACGGGTTAGGATTAGGGGACGGGTGAGGGTCAGGCTTCGGGGAAGGGTGAGGGTTAGGGTTCGAGCTAGGGTTAGGGTTAGGGGACGGGGACGGTTTAGGGTCCAGGTGAGGGTACGGCAACGCTTTAGGGGGAGCGTGCGTGTGAGGGCGCGGGTTAGTGTTAGCGTACGGGTTAGGATTAGGGGACGGGTGAGGGTCAGGCTTCGGGGAAGGGTTAGGCTTAGGGTTCGGGCTAGGGTTAGGGTTAGGGGACGGGGACGATTTAGGGTCCAGGTGAGGGTACGGCAACGCTTTAGGGGGAGCGTGCGTGTGAGGGCGCGGGTTAGTGTTAGCGTACGGGTTAGGATTAGGGGACGGGTGAGGGTCAGGCTTCGGGGAAGAGTTAGGGTTAGGGTTCGGGCTAGGGTTAGGGTTAGGGGACGGGGACGGTTTAGGGTCCAGGTGAGGGTACGGCAACGCTTTAGGGGGAGCGTGCGTGTGAGGGCGCTGGTTAGTGTTAGCGTACGGGTTAGGATTAGGGGACGGGTGAGGGTCAGGCTTCGGGGAAGGATTAGGGTTAGGGTTCGGGCTAGGGTTAGGGTTAGGGGACGGGGACGGTTTAGGGTCCAGGTGAGGGTACGGCAACGCTTTAGGGGGAGCGTGCGTGTGAGAGCGCGGGTTAGTGTTAGCGTACGGGTTAGGATTAAGGGACAGGTGAGGGTCAGGCTTAGGGGAAGGGTTAGGGTTAGGGTTCGGGCTAGGGTTAGGGTTAGGGGACGGGGACGGTTTAGGGTCCAGGTGAGGGTACGGCAACGCTTTATGGGGAGCGTGCGTGTGAGGGCGCGGGTTAGTGTTAGCGTACGGCTTAGGATTAGGGGACGGGTGAGGGTCAGGCTTCGGGGAAGGGTTAGGGTTAGGGTTCGGGCTAGGGTTAGGGTTAGGGGACGGGGACGGTTTAGGGTCCAGGTGAGGGTACGGCAACGCTTTAGGGGGAGCGTGCGTGTGAGGGCGCGGGTTAGTGTTAGCGTACGGGTTAGGATTAGGGCACGGGTGAGGGTCAGGCTTCCGGGAAGGGTTAGGGTTAGGGTTCGGGCTAGGGTTAGGCTTAGGGGACGGGGACGGTTTAGGGTCCAGGTGAGGGTACGGCAACGCTTTAGGGGGAGCGTGCGTGTGAGGGCGCGGGTTAGTGTTAGCGTACGGGTTAGGATTAGGGGACGGGTGAGGGTCAGGCTTCGGGGAAGAGTTAGGGTTAGGGTTCGGGCTAGGGTTAGGGTTAGGGGACGGGGACGGTTTAGAGTCCAGGTGAGGGTACGGCAACGCTTTAGGGGGAGCGTGCGTGTGAGGGCGCTGGTTAGTGTTAGCGTACGGGTTAGGATTAGGGGACGGTTGAGGGTCAGGCTTCGGGGAAGGATTAGGGTTAGGGTTCGGGCTAGGGTTAGGGTTAGGGGACGGGGACGGTTTAGGGTCCAGGTGAGGGTACGGCAACGCTTTAGGGGGAGCGTGCGTGTGAGAGCGCGGGTTAGTGTTAGCGTACGGGTTAGGATTAAGGGACAGGTGAGGGTCAGGCTTAGGGGAAGGGTTAGGGTTAGGGTTCGGGCTAGGGTTAGGGTTAGGGGACGGGGACGGTTTAGGGTCCAGGTGAGGGTACGGCAACGCTTTAGGGGGAGCGTGCGTGTGAGGGCGCGGGTTAGTGTTAGCGTACGGGTTAGGATTAGGGGACGGGTGAGGGTCAGGCTTCGGGGAAGAGTTAGGGTTAGGGTTCGGGCTAGGGTTAGGGTTAGGGGACGGGGACGGTTTAGGGTCCAGGTGAGGGTACGGCAACGCTTTAGGGGGAGCGTGCGTGTGAGGGCGCTGGTTAGTGTTAGCGTACGGGTTAGGATTAGGGGACGGGTGAGGGTCAGGCTTCGGGGAAGGATTAGGGTTAGGGTTCGGGCTAGGGTTAGGGTTAGGGGACGGGGACGGTTTAGGGTCCAGGTGAGGGTACGGCAACGCTTTAGGGGGAGCGTGCGTGTGAGAGCGCGGGTTAGTGTTAGCGTACGGGTTAGGATTAAGGGACAGGTGAGGGTCAGGCTTAGGGGAAGGGTTAGGGTTAGGGTTCGGGCTAGGGTTAGGGTTAGGGGACGGGGACGGTTTAGGGTCCAGGTGAGGGTACGGCAACGCTTTATGGGGAGCGTGCGTGTGAGGGCGCGGGTTAGTGTTAGCGTACGGCTTAGGATTAGGGGACGGGTGAGGGTCAGGCTTCGGGGAAGGGTTAGGGTTAGGGTTCGGGCTAGGGTTAGGGTTAGGGGACGGGGACGGTTTAGGGTCCAGGTGAGGGTACGGCAACGCTTTAGGGGGAGCGTGCGTGTGAGGGCGCGGGTTAGTGTTAGCGTACGGGTTAGGATTAGGGGACGGGTGAGGGTCAGGCTTCGGGGAAGGGTGAGGGTTAGGGTTCGAGCTAGGGTTAGGGTTAGGGGACGGGGACGGTTTAGGGTCCAGGTGAGGGTACGGCAACGCTTTAGGGGGAGCGTGCGTGTGAGGGCACGGGTTAGTGTTAGCGTACGGGTTAGGATTAGGGCACGGGTGAGGGTCAGGCTTCCGGGAAGGGTTAGGGTTAGGGTTCGGGCTAGGGTTAGGCTTAGGGGACGGGGACGGTTTAGGGTCCAGGTGAGGGTACGGCAACGCTTTAGGGGGAGCGTGCGTGTGAGGGCGCGGGTTAGTGTTAGCGTACGGGTTAGGATTAGGGGACAGGTGAGGGTCAGGCTTCGGGGAAGAGTTAGGGTTAGGGTTCGGGCTAGGGTTAGGGTTAGGGGACGGGGACGGTTTAGAGTCCAGGTGAGGGTACGGCAACGCTTTAGGGGGAGCGTGCGTGTGAGGGCGCTGGTTAGTGTTAGCGTACGGGTTAGGATTAGGGGACGGTTGAGGGTCAGGCTTCGGGGAAGGATTAGGGTTAGGGTTCGGGCTAGGGTTAGGGTTAGGGGACGGGGACGGTTTAGGGTCCAGGTGAGGGTACGGCAACGCTTTAGGGGGAGCGTGCGTGTGAGAGCGCGGGTTAGTGTTAGCGTACGGGTTAGGATTAAGGGACAGGTGAGGGTCAGGCTTAGGGGAAGGGTTAGGGTTAGGGTTCGGGCTAGGGTTAGGGTTAGGGGACGGGGACGGTTTAGGGTCCAGGTGAGGGTACGGCAACGCTTTAGGGGGAGCGTGCGTGTGAGGGCGCAGGTTAGTGTTAGCGTACGGGTTAGGATTAGGGGACGGGTGAGGGTCAGGCTTCGGGGAAGGGTTAGGGTTAGGGTTCGGGCTAGGGTTAGGGTTAGGGGACGGGGACGGTTTAGGGTCCAGGTGAGGGTACGGCAACGCTTTAGGGGGAGCGTGCGTATGAGAGCGCGGTTTAGTATTAACGTACGGGTTAGGATTAGGGGAAGGTTGAGGGTCAGGCTTCGGGGAAGGGTTAGGTTTAGGGTTCGGGCTAGGGTTAGGGTTAGGGGACGGGGACGGTTTAGGGTCCAGGTGAGGGTACGGCAACGCTTTAGGGGGAGCGTGCGTGTGAGGGCGTGGGTTAGTGTTAGCGTACGGGTTAGGATTAGGGGACGGTTGAGTGTCAGGCTTCGGGGAAGGGTTAGGGTTAGGGTTCGGGCTAGGGTTAGGGTTAGGTGACGGGGACGGTTTAGGGTCCAGGTGAGGGTACGGCAACGCTTTAGGGGGAGCGTGCATGTGAGGGCGCGGTGTAGTGTTAGCGTACGGGTTAGGATTAGGGGACGGGTGAGGGTCAGGCTTCGGGGAAGAGTTAGGGTTATGGTTCGGGCTAGGGTTAGGGTTAGGGGACGGGGACGGTTTAGGGTCCAGGTGAGGGTACGGCAACGCTTTAGGGGGAGCGTGCGTGTGAGGGCGCGGGTTAGTGTTAGCGTACGGGTTAGGATTAGGGGACGGGTGAGGGTCAGGCTTCGGGGAAGGGTTAGCGTTAGTGTTCGGGCTAGGGTTAGGGTTAGGGGACGGGGACGGTTTAGGGTCCAGGTGAGGGTACGGCAACGCTTTAGGGGGAGCGTGCGTGTGAGGGCGCGGGTTAGTATTAACGTACGGGTTAGGATTAGGGGACGGTTGAGGGTCAGGCTTCGGGGAAGGGTTAGGTTTAGGGTTCGGGCTAGGGTTAGGGTTAGGGGACGGGGACGGTTTAGGGTCCAGGTGAGGGTACAGCAACGCTTTAGGGGGAGCGTGCGTGTGAGGGCGTGGGTTAGTGTTAGCGTACGGGTTAGGATTAGGGGACGGTTGAGTGTCAGGCTTCGGGGAAGGGTTAGGGTTAGGGTTCGGGCTAGGGTTAGGGTTAGGTGACGGGGACGGTTTAGGGTCCAGGTGAGGGTACGGCAACGCTTTAGGGGGAGCGTGCATGTGAGGGCGCGGGGTAGTGTTAGCGTACTGGTTAGGATTAGGGGACGGGTGAGGGTCAGGCTTCGGGGAAGGGTTAGGGTTAGGGTTCGGGCTAGGGTTAGGGTTAGGGGACGGGGACGGTTTAGGGTCCAGGTGAGGGTACGGCAACGCTTTAGGGGGAGCGTGCGTGTGAGGGCGCGGGTTAGTGTTAGCGTACGGGTTAGGATTAGGGCACGGGTGAGGGTCAGGCTTCCGGGAAGGGTTAGGGTTAGGGTTCGGGCTAGGGTTAGGCTTAGGGGACGGGGACGGTTTAGGGTCCAGGTGAGGGTACGGCAACGCTTTAGGGGGAGCGTGCGTGTGAGGGCGCGGGTTAGTGTTAGCGTACGGGTTAGGATTAGGGGACGGGTGAGGGTCAGGCTTCGGGGAAGAGTTAGGGTTAGGGTTCGGGCTAGGGTTAGGGTTAGGGGACGGGGACGGTTTAGAGTCCAGGTGAGGGTACGGCAACGCTTTAGGGGGAGCGTGCGTGTGAGGGCGCTGGTTAGTGTTAGCGTACGGGTTAGGATTAGGGGACGGTTGAGGGTCAGGCTTCGGGGAAGGATTAGGGTTAGGGTTCGGGCTAGGGTTAGGGTTAGGGGACGGGGACGGTTTAGGGTCCAGGTGAGGGTACGGCAACGCTTTAGGGGGAGCGTGCGTGTGAGAGCGCGGGTTAGTGTTAGCGTACGGGTTAGGATTAAGGGACAGGTGAGGGTCAGGCTTAGGGGAAGGGTTAGGGTTAGGGTTCGGGCTAGGGTTAGGGTTAGGGGACGGGGACGGTTTAGGGTCCAGGTGAGGGTACGGCAACGCTTTAGGGGGAGCGTGCGTGTGAGGGCGCGGGTTAGTGTTAGCGTACGGGTTAGGATTAGGGGACGGGTGAGGGTCAGGCTTCGGGGAAGAGTTAGGGTTAGGGTTCGGGCTAGGGTTAGGGTTAGGGGACGGGGACGGTTTAGGGTCCAGGTGAGGGTACGGCAACGCTTTAGGGGGAGCGTGCGTGTGAGGGCGCTGGTTAGTGTTAGCGTACGGGTTAGGATTAGGGGACGGGTGAGGGTCAGGCTTCGGGGAAGGATTAGGGTTAGGGTTCGGGCTAGGGTTAGGGTTAGGGGACGGGGACGGTTTAGGGTCCAGGTGAGGGTACGGCAACGCTTTAGGGGGAGCGTGCGTGTGAGAGCGCGGGTTAGTGTTAGCGTACGGGTTAGGATTAAGGGACAGGTGAGGGTCAGGCTTAGGGGAAGGGTTAGGGTTAGGGTTCGGGCTAGGGTTAGGGTTAGGGGACGGGGACGGTTTAGGGTCCAGGTGAGGGTACGGCAACGCTTTATGGGGAGCGTGCGTGTGAGGGCGCGGGTTAGTGTTAGCGTACGGCTTAGGATTAGGGGACGGGTGAGGGTCAGGCTTAGGGGAAGGGTTAGGGTTAGGGTTCGGGCTAGGGTTAGGGTTAGGGGACGGGGACGGTTTAGGGTCCAGGTGAGGGTACGGCAACGCTTTAGGGGGAGCGTGCGTGTGAGGGCGCGGGTTAGTGTTAGCGTACGGGTTAGGATTAGGGGACGGGTGAGGGTCAGGCTTCGGGGAAGGGTGAGGGTTAGGGTTCGAGCTAGGGTTAGGGTTAGGGGACGGGGACGGTTTAGGGTCCAGGTGAGGGTACGGCAACGCTTTAGGGGGAGCGTGCGTGTGAGGGCACGGGTTAGTGTTAGCGTACGGGTTAGGATTAGGGCACGGGTGAGGGTCAGGCTTCCGGGAAGGGTTAGGGTTAGGGTTCGGGCTAGGGTTAGGCTTAGGGGACGGGGACGGTTTAGGGTCCAGGTGAGGGTACGGCAACGCTTTAGGGGGAGCGTGCGTGTGAGGGCGCGGGTTAGTGTTAGCGTACGGGTTAGGATTAGGGGACAGGTGAGGGTCAGGCTTCGGGGAAGAGTTAGGGTTAGGGTTCGGGCTAGGGTTAGGGTTAGGGGACGGGGACGGTTTAGAGTCCAGGTGAGGGTACGGCAACGCTTTAGGGGGAGCGTGCGTGTGAGGGCGCTGGTTAGTGTTAGCGTACGGGTTAGGATTAGGGGACGGTTGAGGGTCAGGCTTCGGGGAAGGATTAGGGTTAGGGTTCGGGCTAGGGTTAGGGTTAGGGGACGGGGACGGTTTAGGGTCCAGGTGAGGGTACGGCAACGCTTTAGGGGGAGCGTGCGTGTGAGAGCGCGGGTTAGTGTTAGCGTACGGGTTAGGATTAAGGGACAGGTGAGGGTCAGGCTTAGGGGAAGGGTTAGGGTTAGGGTTCGGGCTAGGGTTAGGGTTAGGGGACGGGGACGGTTTAGGGTCCAGGTGAGGGTACGGCAACGCTTTAGGGGGAGCGTGCGTGTGAGGGCGCAGGTTAGTGTTAGCGTACGGGTTAGGATTAGGGGACGGGTGAGGGTCAGGCTTCGGGGAAGGGTTAGGGTTAGGGTTCGGGCTAGGGTTAGGGTTAGGGGACGGGGACGGTTTAGGGTCCAGGTGAGGGTACGGCAACGCTTTAGGGGGAGCGTGCGTATGAGAGCGCGGTTTAGTATTAACGTACGGGTTAGGATTAGGGGAAGGTTGAGGGTCAGGCTTCGGGGAAGGGTTAGGTTTAGGGTTCGGGCTAGGGTTAGGGTTAGGGGACGGGGACGGTTTAGGGTCCAGGTGAGGGTACGGCAACGCTTTAGGGGGAGCGTGCGTGTGAGGGCGTGGGTTAGTGTTAGCGTACGGGTTAGGATTAGGGGACGGTTGAGTGTCAGGCTTCGGGGAAGGGTTAGGGTTAGGGTTCGGGCTAGGGTTAGGGTTAGGTGACGGGGACGGTTTAGGGTCCAGGTGAGGGTACGGCAACGCTTTAGGGGGAGCGTGCATGTGAGGGCGCGGTGTAGTGTTAGCGTACGGGTTAGGATTAGGGGACGGGTGAGGGTCAGGCTTCGGGGAAGAGTTAGGGTTATGGTTCGGGCTAGGGTTAGGGTTAGGGGACGGGGACGGTTTAGGGTCCAGGTGAGGGTACGGCAACGCTTTAGGGGGAGCGTGCGTGTGAGGGCGCGGGTTAGTGTTAGCGTACGGGTTAGGATTAGGGGACGGGTGAGGGTCAGGCTTCGGGGAAGGGTTAGCGTTAGTGTTCGGGCTAGGGTTAGGGTTAGGGGACGGGGACGGTTTAGGGTCCAGGTGAGGGTACGGCAACGCTTTAGGGGGAGCGTGCGTGTGAGGGCGCGGGTTAGTATTAACGTACGGGTTAGGATTAGGGGACGGTTGAGGGTCAGGCTTCGGGGAAGGGTTAGGTTTAGGGTTCGGGCTAGGGTTAGGGTTAGGGGACGGGGACGGTTTAGGGTCCAGGTGAGGGTACAGCAACGCTTTAGGGGGAGCGTGCGTGTGAGGGCGTGGGTTAGTGTTAGCGTACGGGTTAGGATTAGGGGACGGTTGAGTGTCAGGCTTCGGGGAAGGGTTAGGGTTAGGGTTCGGGCTAGGGTTAGGGTTAGGTGACGGGGACGGTTTAGGGTCCAGGTGAGGGTACGGCAACGCTTTAGGGGGAGCGTGCATGTGAGGGCGCGGGGTAGTGTTAGCGTACTGGTTAGGATTAGGGGACGGGTGAGGGTCAGGCTTCGGGGAAGGGTTAGGGTTAGGGTTCGGGCTAGGGTTAGGGTTAGGGGACGGGGACGGTTTAGGGTCCAGGTGAGGGTACGGCAACGCTTTAGGGGGAGCGTGTGTGTGAGGGCGCGGGTTAGTGTTAGCGTATGGCTTAGGATTAGGGGATGGGTGAGGGTCATGCTTCGGGGAAGGGTTAGGGTTAGGGTTCGGGCTAGGGTTAGGGTTAGGTGACGGGGACGGTTTAGGGTCCAGGTGAGGGTACGGCAACGCTTTAGGGGGAGCGAGCATGTGAGGGCGCGGGGTAGTGTTAACGTACTGGTTAGGATTAGGGGACGGTTGAGGGTCAGGCTTCGGGGAAGGGTTAGGGTTAGGGTTCGGGCTAGGGTTAGGGTTAGGGGACGGGGACGGTTTAGGGTCCAGGTGAGGGTACGGCAACGCTTTAGGGGGAGCATGCGTGTGAGGGCGCGGGTTAGTGTTCGCGTACGGGTTAGGATTAGGGGACGGGTGAGGTTCAGTCTTCGGGGAAGTGTTAGGGTTAGGGTTCGGGCTAGGGTTAGGGTTAGGGGACGGGGACGGTTTAGGGTCCAGGTGAGGGTACGGCAACGCTTTAGGGGGAGCGTGCGTGTGAGGGCGCGGGTTAGTGTTAGCGTACGGGTTAGGATTAGGGGACGGGTGAGGGTCAGGCTTCGGGGAAGGGTTAGGGTTAGGGTTCGGGCTAGGGTTAGGGTTAGGGGCCGGGGACGGTTTAGGGTCCAGGTGAGGGTACGGCAACGCTTTAGGGGGAGCGTGCGTGTGAGGGCGCGGGTTAGTGTTAGCGTACGGGTTAGGATTAGGGGACGGGTGAGGTTCAGGCTTCGGGGAAGGGTTAGGGTTAGGGTTCGGGCTAGGGTTAGGGTTAGGGGATGGGGACGGTTTAGGGTCCAGGTGAGGGTACGGCAACGCTTTAGGGGGAGCGTGCGTGTGAGGGCGCGGGTTAGTGTTAGCGTACGGCTTAGGATTAGGGGACGGGTGAGGGTCAGGCTTCGGGGAAGGGTTAGGGTTAGGGTTCGGGCTAGGGTTAGGGTTAGGGGACGGGGACGGTTTAGGGTGCAGGTGAGGGTACGGCAACGCTTTAGGGGGAGCGTGCGTGTGAGGGCGCGGGTTAGTTTTAGCGTACGGGTTAGGATTAGGGGACGGGTGAGGGTCAGGCTTTGGAGAATGGTTAGGGTTAGGGTTCGGGCTAGGGTTAGGGTTAGGGGATGGGGACGGTTTAGGGTCCAGGTGAGGGTACGGCAACGCTTTAGGGGGAGCATGCGTGTGAGGGCGCGGGTTAGTGTTCGCGTACGGGTTAGGATTAGGGGACGGGTGAGGTTCAGGCTTCGGGGAAGGGTTAGGGTTAGGGTTCGGGCTAGGGTTAGGGTTAGGGGACGGGGACGGTTTAGGGTCCAGGTGAGGGTACGGCAACGCTTTAGGGGGAGCGTGCGTGTGAGGGCGCGGGTTAGTGTTAGCGTACGGGTTAGGATTAGGGGACGGGTGAGGGTCAGGCTTCGGGGAAGGGTTAGGGTTAGGGTTCGGGCTACGGTTAGGGTTAGGGGCCGGGGACGGTTTAGGGTCCAGGTGAGGGTACGGCAACGCTTTAGGGGGAGTGTGCGTGTGAGGGCGCGGGTTAGTGTTAGCGTACGGGTTAGGATTAGGGGACGGCTGAGGTTCAGGCTTCGGGGAAGGGTTAGGGTTAGGGTTCGGGCTAGGGTTAGGGTTAGGGGACGGGGACGGTTTAGGGTCCAGGTGAGGGTACGGCAACGCTTTAGGGGGAGCGTGCGTGTGAGGGCGCGGGTTAGTGTTAGCGTACGGCTTAGGATTAGGGGACGGGTGAGGGTCAGGCTTCGGGGAAGGGTTAGGGTTAGGGTTCGGGCTAGGGTTAGGGTTAGGGGACGGGGACGGTTTAGGGTCCAGGTGAGGGTACGGCAACGCTTTAGGGGGAGCGTGCGTGTGAGGGCGCGGGTTAGTGTTAGCGTACGGGTTAGGATTAGGGGACGGGTGAGGGTCAGGCTTCGGGGAAGGGTTAGGGTTAGGGTTCGGGCTAGGGTTAGGGTTAGGGGACGGGGACGGTTTAAGGTCCAGGTGAGGGTACGGCAACGCTTTAGGGGGAGCGTGCGTGTGAGGGCGCGGGTTAGTGTTAGCGTACGGGTTAGGATTAGGGGACGGGAGAGGGTCAGGTTTCGGGGAAGGGTTAGGGTTAGGGTTCGGGCTAGGGTTAGGGTTAGGGGCCGGGGACGGTTTAGGGTCCAGGTGAGGGTACGGCAACGCTTTAGGGGGAGCGTGCGTGTGAGGGCGCGGGTTAGTGTTAGTGTACGGGTTAGGATTAGGGGACGGGTGAGGTTCAGGCTTCGGGGAAGGGTTAGGGTTAGGGTTCGGGCTAGGGTTAGGGTTAGGGGACGGGGAAGGTTTAGGGTCCAGGTGAGGGTACGGCAACGCTTTAGGGGGAGCGTGCGTGTGAGGGCGCGGGTTAGTGTTAGCGTACGGCTTAGGATTAGGGGACGGGTGAGGGTCAGGCTTCGGGGAAGGGTTAGGGTTAGGGTTCGGGCTAGGGTTAGGGTTAGGGGACGGGGACGGTTTAGGGTCCAGGTGAGGGTACGGCAACGCTTTAGGGGGAGCGTGCGTGTGAGGGCGCGGGTTAGTTTTAGCGTACGGGTTAGGATTAGCGGACGGGTGAGGGTCAGGCTTTGGGGAAGGGTTAGGGTTAGGGTTCGGGCTAGGGTTAGGGTAGGGGACGGGGACGGTTTAGGGTCCAGGTGAGGGTACGGCAACGCTTTAGGGGGAGCATGCGTGTGAGGGCGCGGGTTAGTGTTCGCGTACGGGTTAGGATTAGGGGACGGGTGAGGTTCAGGCTTCGGGGAAGGGTTAGGGTTAGGGTTCGGGCTAGGGTTAGGGTTAGGGGACGGGGACGGTTTAGGGTCCAGGTGAGGGTACGGCAACGCTTTAGGGGGAGCGTGCGTGTGAGGGCGCGGGTTAGTGTTAGCGTACGGGTTAGGATTAGGGGACGGGTGAGGGTCAGGCTTCGGGGAAGGGTTAGGGTTAGGGTTCGGGCTAGGGTTAGGGTTAGGGGCCGGGGACGGTTTAGGGTGCAGGTGAGGGTACGGCAACGCTTTAGGGGGAGCGTACGTGTGAGGGCGCGGGTTAGTGTTAGCGTACGGGTTAGGATTAGGGGACGGCTGAGGTTCAGGCTTCGGGGAAGGGTTAGGGTTAGGGTTCGGGCTAGGGTTAGGGTTAGGGGACGGGGACGGTTTAGGGTCCAGGTGAGGGTACGGCAACGCTTTAGGGGGAGCGTGCGTGTGAGGGCGCGGGTTAGTGTTAGCGTACGGGTTAGGATTAGGGGACGGGTGAGGGTCAGGCTTCGGGGAAGGGTTAGGGTTAGGGTTCGGGCTAGGGTTAGGCTTAGGGGACGGGGACGGTTTAGGGTCCAGGTGAGGGTACGACAACGCTTTAGGGGGAGCGTGCGTGTGAGGGCGCGGGTTAGTGTTAGTGTACGGGTTAGGATTAGGGGACGGGTGAGGGTCAGGCTTCGGGGAAGGGTTAGGCTTAGGGTTCGGGCTAGGGTTAGGGTTAGGGGACGGGGACGATTTAGGGTCCAGGTGAGGGTACGGCAACGCTTTAGGGGGAGCGTGCGTGTGAGGGCGCGGGTTAGTGTTAGCGTACGGGTTAGGATTAGGGGACGGGTGAGGGTCAGGCTTCGGGGAAGAGTTAGGGTTAGGGTTCGGGCTAGGGTTAGGGTTAGGGGACGGGGACGGTTTAGGGTCCAGGTGAGGGTACGGCAACGCTTTAGGGGGAGCGTGCGTGTGAGGGCGCTGATTAGTGTTAGCGTACGGGTTAGGATTAGGGGACGGGTGAGGGTCAGGCTTCGGGGAAGGATTAGGGTTAGGGTTCGGGCTAGGGTTAGGGTTAGGGGACGGGGACGGTTTAGGGTCCAGGTGAGGGTACAGCAACGCTTTAGGGGGAGCGTGTGTGTGAGAGCGCGGGTTAGTGTTAGCGTACGGGTTAGGATTAAGGGACAGGTGAGGGTCAGGCTTAGGGGAAGGGTTAGGGTTAGGGTTCGGGCTAGGGTTAGGGTTAGGGGACGGGGACGGTTTAGGGTCCAGGTGAGGGTACGGCAACGCTTTAGGGGGAGCGTGCCTGTGAGGGCGCGGGTTAATGTTAGCGTACGGGTTAGGATTAGGGGACGGGTGAGGGTCAGGCTTCGGGGAAGGGTTCGGGTTAGGGTTCGGGCTAGGGTTAGGGTTAGGGGACGGGGACGGTTTAGGGTCCAGGTGAGGGTACGGCAACGCTTTAGGGGGAGCGTGGGTATGAGGGCGCGGTTTAGTATTAACGTACGGGTTAGGATTATGGGAAGGTTGAGGGTCAGGCTTCGGGGAAGGGTTAGGTTTAGGGTTCGGGCTAGGGTTAGGGTTAGGGGACGGGGACGGTTTAGGGTCCAGGTGAGGGTACGGCAACGCTTTAGGGGGAGCGTGCGTGTGAGGGCGTGGGTTAGTGTTAGCGTACGGGTTAGGATTAGGGGACGGTTGAGGGTCAGGCTTCGGGGAAGTGTTAGGGTTAGGGTTCGGGCTAGGGTTAGGGTTAGTTGACGGGGACGGTTTAGGGTCCAGGTGAGGGTACGGCAACGCTTTAGAGGGAGCGTGCATGTGAGGGCGCGGGGTAGTGTTAGCGTACTGGTTAGGATTAGGGGACGGGTGAGGGTCAGGCTTCGGGGAAGGGTTAGGGTTAGGGTTCGGGCTAGGGTTAGGGTTAGGGGACGGGGACGGTTTAGGGTCCAGGTGAGGGTACGGCAACGCTTTAGGGGGAGCGTGTGTGTGAGGGCGCGGGTTAGTGTTAGCGTATGGCTTAGGATTAGGGGATGGGTGAGGGTCATGCTTCGGGGAAGGGTTAGGGTTAGGTTTCGGGCTAGGGTTAGGGTTAGGTGACGGGGACGGTTTAGGGTCCAGGTGAGGGTACGGCAACGCTTTAGGGGGAGCGAGCATGTGAGGGCGCGGGGTAGTGTTAGCGTACTGGTTAGGATTAGGGGACGGTTGAGGGTCAGGCTTCGGGGAAGGGTTAGGGTTAGGGTTCGGGCTAGGGTTAGGGTTAGGGGATGGGGACGGTTTAGGGTGCAGGTAAGAGTACAGCAACGCTTTAGGGGGAGCGTGCGTGTGAGGGCGAGGGTTAGTGTTAGCGTACGTGTTAGGATTAGGGGACGGGTGAGGGTCAGGCTTCGGGGAAGGGTTAGGGTTAGGGTTCTGGCTAGGGTTAGGGTTAAGGGACGGGAACGGTTTAGGGTCCAGGTGAGGGTACGGCAACGCTTTAGGGGGAGCGTGCGTGTGAGGGCGCGGTTTAGTGTTAGCATACGGGTTAGGATTAGGGGACGGGTGAGGGTCAGGCTTCGGGGAAGGGTTAGGGTTAGGGTTCGGGCTAGGGTTAGGGTTAGCGGCCGGGGACGGTTTAGGGTCCAGGTGAGGGTACGGCAACGCTTTAGGGGGAGCGTTCGTGTGAGGGCGCGGCTTAGTGTTAGCGTACGGGTTAGGATTAGGGGACGGGTGAGGTTCAAGCTTCGGGGAAGGGTTAGGGTTAGGGTTCGGGCTAGGGTTAGGGTTAGGGGACGGGGACGGTTTCGGGTCCAGGTGAGGGTACGGCAACGCTTTAGGGGGAGCGTGCGTGTGAGGGCGCGGGTTAGTGTTAGCGTACGGGTTAGGATTAGGGGATGGGTGAGGGTCAGGCTTCGGGGAAGGGTTAGGGTTAAGGTTCGGGCTAGGGTTAGGGTTAGGGGACGGGGACGGTTTCGGGTCCAGGTGAGGGTACGGCAACGCTTTAGGGGGAGCGTGCGTGTGAGGGCGCGGGTTAGTGTTAGCGTACGGGTTAGGATTAGGGGACGGGTGAGGGTCAGGCTTCGGGGAAGGGTTAGGGTTAGGGTTCGGGCTAGGGTTAGGGTTAGGGGACGGGGACGGTTTAGGGTCCAGGTGAGGGTACGGCAACGCTTTAGGGGGAGCGTGCGTGTGAGGGCGCGGGTTAGTGTTAGCGTACGGGTTAGGATTAGGGGACGGGTGAGGGTCAGGCTTCGGGGAAGGGTTAGGGTTAGGGTTCGGGCTAGGGTAAGGGTTAAGGGACGGGGACGGTTTCGGGTCCAGGTGAGGGTACGGCAACGCTTTAGGGGGAGCGTGCGTGTGAGGGCGCGGGTTAGTGTTAGCGTACGGGTTAGGATTAGGGGACGGGTGAGGGTCAGGCTTCGGGGAAGGGTTAGGGTTAGGGTTCGGGCTAGGGTTAGGGTTAGGGGATGGGGACGGTTTAGGGTCCAGGTGAGGGTACGGCAACGCTTTAGGGGGAGCGTGCGTGTGAGGGCGCGGGTTAGTGTTAGCGTACGGGTTAGGATTAGGGGACGGGTGAGGGTCAGGCTTCGGGGAAGGGTTAGGGTTAGGGTTCGGGCTAGGGTTAGGGTTAGGGGACGGGGACGGTTTAGGGTCCAGGTGAGGGTACGGCAACGCTTTAGGGGGAGCGTGCGTGTGAGGGCGCGGGTTAGTGTTAGCGTACGGGTTAGGATTAGGAGACGGGTGAGGGTCAGGCTTAGGGGAAGGGTTAGGGTTAGGGTTTGGGCTAGGGTTAGGGTTAGGGGACGGGGACGGTTTAGGGTCCAGGTGAGGGTACGGCAACGCTTTAGGGGGAGCGTGCGTGTGAAGGCGCGGGTTAGTGTTAGCGTACGGGTTAGGATTAGGGGACGGGTGAGGGTCAGGCTTCGGGGAAGGGTTAGGGTTAGGGTTCGGGCTAGGGTTAGGGTTAGGGGACGGAGACGGTTTCGGGTCCAGGTGAGGGTACGGCAACGCTTTAGGGGGAGCGTGCGTGTGAGGGCGCGGGTTAGTGTTAGCGTACGGCTTAGGATTAGGGGACGGGTGAGGGTCAGGTTTCGGGGAAGGGTTAGGGTTAGGGTTCGGGCTAGGGTTAGGGGACGGGGACGGGGACGGTTTAGGGTCCAGGTGAGGGTAAGGCAACGCTTTCGGGGGAGCGTGCGTTTGAGGGCGCGGGTTAGTGTTAGCCTACGGGTTAGGATTAGGGGACGGGTGAGGGTCAGGCTTCGGGGAAGGGTTAGGGTTAGGGTTCGGGCTAGGGTTAGGGTTAGGGGACGGGGACGGTTTTGGGTCCAGTTGAGGGTACGGCAACGCTTTAGGGGGAGCGTGCGTGTGAGGGCGCGCGTTAGTGTTAGCGTACGGGTTAGGATTAGGGGACGGGTGAGGGTCAGGCTTCGGGGAAGTGTTAGGGTTAGGGTTCGGGCTAGGGTTAGGGTTAGGGGACGGGGACGGTTTAGGGTCCAGGTGAGGGTACGGCAACGCTTTTGGGGGAGCGTGCGTGTGAGGGCGCGGGTTAGTGCTGGCGTACGGCTTACGATTATGGGACGGGTGAGGGTCAGGCTTCGGGGAAGGGTTAGGGTTAGGGTTCGGGCTAGGGTTAGGGTTAGGGGACGGGGACGGTTTAGGGTCCAGGTGAGGGTACGGCAACGCTTTAGTAGGAGCGTGAGTGTGAGGGCGCGGGTTAGTGTTAGCGTACGGCTTAGGATTAGGGGACGGGTGAGGGTCAGGCTTCGGCGAAGGGTTAGGTTTAGGGTTCGGGCTAGGGTTAGGATTAGGGAATGGGGACGGTTTAGGGTGCAGGTAAGAGTACAGCAACGCTTTAGGGGGAGCGTGCGTGTGAGGGCGCGGGTTAGTGTTAGCGTACGTGTTAGGATTAGGGGACGGGTGAGGGTCAGGCTTCGGGGAAGGGTTAGGGTTAGGGTTCGGGCTAGGGTTAGGGTTAGGGGACGGGGACGGTTTAGGGTCCAGGTGAGGGTACGGCAACGCTTTAGGGGGAGCGTGAGTGTGAGGGCGCGGGTTAGTGTTAGCGTACGGGTTAGGATTAGGGGACGGGTGAGGGTCAGGCTTCGGGGAAGGGTTAGGGTTAGGGTTCGGTCTAGGGTTAGGGTTAGGGGACGGGGACGGTTTAGGGTCCAGGTGAGGGTACGACAACGCTTTAGGGGGAGCGTGCGTGTGAGGGCGCGGGTTAGTGTTAGCGTACGGGTTAGGATTAGGGGACGGGTGAGGGTCAGGCTACGGGGAAGGGTTAGGGTTAGGGTTCGGGCTAGGGTTAGGGTTAGGGGACGGGGACGGTTTAGGGTCCAGGTGAGGGTACGGCAACGCTTTAGGGGGAGCGTGCATGTGAGGGTGCGGGTTAGTGTTAGCGTACGGGTTAGGATTAGGGGACGGGTGAGGGTCAGGCTTCGGGAAAGTGTTATGGATAGGGTTCGGGCTAGGGTTAGGGTTAGGGGACGGGGATGGTTTAGGGTCTAGGTGAGGGTACTACAACGCTTTAGGGGGAGCGTGCGTGTGAGGGCGCGGGTTAGTGTTAGCGTAGGGGTTAGGATTAGGGGACGGTTGAGGGTCAGGCTTCGGGGAAGGGTTAGGGTTAGGGTTCGGGCTAGGGTTAGGGTTACGGGACAGGGACGGTTTAGGGTCCAGGTGAGGGTATGGCAACGGTTTAGGGGGAGCGTGCATGTGAGGGCGCGGGTTAGTGTTAGCGTACGGGTTAGGATTAGGGGACGGGTGAGTGTCAGGCTTCGGGGAAGGGTTAGGGTTAGGGTTCGGGCTAGGGTTAGGGTTAGGGGACGGGGACGGTTTAGGGTCCAGGTGAGGGTACTGCAACGCTTTAGGGGGAGCGTGCGTGTGAGGGCGCGGGTTAGTGTTAGCGTATGGCTTAGGATTAGGGGATGGGTGAGGGTCATGCTTCGGAGAAGATTTAGGGTTAGTGTTCGGGCTAGGGTTAGGGTTAGGTGACGGGGACGGTTTAGGGTCCAGGTGAGGGTACGGCAACGCTTTAGGGGGAGCGTGCATGTGAGGGCGCGGGGTAGTGTTAGCGTACGGGTTAGGATTAGGGGACGGGTGAGGGTCAGGCTTCGGGGAAGGGTTAGGGTTAGGGTTCGGGCTAGGGTTAGGGTTAGGGGACGGGGACGGTTTAGGGTCCAGGTGAGGGTACGGCAACGCTTTAGGGGGAGCGTGCGTGTGAGGGCGCGGGTTAGTGTTAGCGTGCGGTTTAGGATTAGGGGACGGGTGAGGGTCAGGCTTCGGGGAAGGGTTAGGGTTAGGTTTCGGGCTAGGGTTAGGGTTACGGGGCAGGGACGGTTTAGGGTCCTGGTGAGGGTACAGCAACGCTTTAGGGGGAGCGTGCGTGTGAGGGCGCGGGTTAGTGTTAGCGTACGGGTTAGGATTAGGGGATGGTTGGGGGTCAGGCTTCGGGGAAGGGTTAGGGTTAGGGTTCGGGCTAGGGTTAGGGTTAGGGGATGGGGACGGTTTAGGGTCCAGGTAAGAGTACAGCAACGCTTTAGGGGGAGCGTGCGTGTGAGGGCGAGGGTTAGTGTTAGCGTACGTGTTAGGATTACGGGACGGGTGAGGGTCAGGCTTCGGGGAAGGGTTAGGGTTAGGGTTCGGGCTAGGGTTAGTGTTAGGGGACGGAGACGGTTCAGGGTCCAGGTGAGGGTACGGCAACGCTTTAGGGGGAGCGTGCGTGTGAAGGCTCGGGTTAGTGTTAGCGTACGGCTTAGGATTAGGGGACGTGTGAGGGTCAGGCTTCGGGGAAGGGTTAGGGTTAGGGTTCGGGCTAGGTTTAGGGTTAGGGGACGGGGACGGTTTAGGGTCCAGGGGAGGGTACGGCAACGCTTTAGGGGGAGCGTGCGTGTGAGGGCGCGGGTTAGTGTTAGCGTACGGGTTAGGATTAGGGGACGGGTGAGGATCAGGCTTCGGGGAAGGGTTAGGGTTAGGGTTCGGGTTAGGGTTAGGGTTAGGGTACGGGGACGGGGACGGTTTAGGGTCCAGGTGAGGGTACGGCAACGCTTTAGGGGGAGCGTGCGTGTGAGGGTGCGGGTTAGTGTTAGCGTACGGGTTAGGATTAGGGGACGGGTGAGGGTCATGCTTCGGGGAAGGGTTAGGGTTAGGGTTCGGGCTAGGGTTAGGGTTAGGTGACGGGGACCGTTTAGTTTCCAGGTGAGGGTACAGAAACGCTTTAGGTGGAGCGTGCGTGTGAGGGCGCGGGGTAGTGTTAGTGTACGGGTTAGGATTAGGTTACGGGTGAGGGTCAGGCTTCGGGGAAGGGTTAGGGTTAGGGTTCGGGCTAGGGTTAGGGTTAGGGGACGGGGACGGTTTAGGGTCCAGGTGAGTGTACGGCAACCCTTTAGGGGGAGCGTGCGTGTGAGGGCGCGGGTTAGTGTTAGCGTACGGGTTAGGATTAGGGGACGGGTGAGGGTCAGGCTTCGGGGAAGGGTTAGGGTTAGGGTTCGGGCTAGGGTTAGGGTTAGGGGCCGGGGACGGTTTAGGGTCCAGGTGAGGGTACGGCAACGCTTTAGGGGGTGAGTGCGTGTGAGGGCGCGGGTTAGTGTTAACGTACGGGTTAGGATTAGGGGACGGTTGAGGGTCAGGCTTCGGGGAAGGGTTAGGTTTAGGGTTCGGGCTAGGGTTAGGGTTAGGGGACGGGGACGGTTTAGGGTCCAGGTGAGGGTACGGCAACGCTTTAGGGGGAGCGTGCATGTGAGGGCGCGGGGTAGTGTTAGCGTACTGGTTAGGATTAGGGGACGGGTGAGGGTCAGGCTTCGGGGAAGGGTTAGGGTTAGGGTTCGGGCTAGGGTTAGGGTTAGGGGACGGGGACGGTTTAGGGTCCAGGTGAGGGTACGGCAACGCTTTAGGGGGAGCGTGCGTGTGAGGGCGCGGGTTAGTGTTAGCGTACGGGTTAGGATTAGGGGACGGGTGAGGGTCGGGCTTCGGGGAAGGGTTAGGTTTAGGGTTCGGGCTAAGGTTAGGGTTAGGGGACATGGGATGGTTTAGGGTCCAGGTGAGGGTACGGCAACGCTTTAGGGGGAGCGTGCGTGTGAGGGCGCGGGTTAGTGTTAGCGTACGTGTTAGGATTGGGGACGGGTGAGGGTCAGGCTTCGGGGAAGGGTTAGGTTTAGGGTTCGGGCTAGGGTTAGTGTTAGGGGACGGGGATGGTTTAGAGTCCAGGTGAGGGTACGGCAAAGCTTCAGGGGGAGCGTGCGTGTGAGGGCGCGGGTTAGTGTTAGCGTACGGCTTAGGATTAGGAGATGGGTGAGGGTCAGGCTTCGGGGAAGGGTTAGGGTTAGGGTTCGGGCTAGGGTTAGGGTTAGGGGACGGGGACGGTTTAGGGTCCAGGTGAGGGTACGGCAACGCTTTAGGGGGAGCGTGCGTGTGAGGGCGCGGGTTAGTTTTAGCGTACAGGTTAGGATTAGGGGACGGGTGAGGGTCAGGCTTTGGGGAAGGGTTAGGGTTAGGGTTCGGGCTAGGGTTAGGGTTAGGGGACGGGGACGGTTTAGGGTCCAGGTGAGGGTACGGCAACGCTTGAGGGGGAGCATGCGTGTGAGGGCGAGGGTTAGTGTTAGCGTACGTGTTAGGATTACGGGACGGGTGAGGGTCAGGCTTCGGGGAAGGGTTAGGGTTAGGGTTCGGGCTAGGGTTAGTGTTAGGGGACGGAGACGGTTCAGGGTCCAGGTGAGGGTACGGCAACGCTTTAGGGGGAGCGTGCGTGTGAAGGCTCGGGTTAGTGTTAGCGTACGGCTTAGGATTAGGGGACGTGTGAGGGTCAGGCTTCGGGGAAGGGTTAGGGTTAGGGTTCGGGCTAGGTTTAGGGTTAGGGGACGGGGACGGTTTAGGGTCCAGGGGAGGGTACGGCAACGCTTTAGGGGGAGCGTGCGTGTGAGGGCGCGGGTTAGTGTTAGCGTACGGGTTAGGATTAGGGGACGGGTGAGGATCGGGCTTCGGGGAAGGGTTAGGGTTAGGGTTCGGGTTAGGGTTAGGGTTATGGTACGGGGACGGGGACGGTTTAGGGTCCAGGTGAGGGTACGGCAACGCTTTAGGGGGAGCGTGCGTGTGAGGGTGCGGGTTAGTGTTAGCGTACGGGTTAGGATTAGGGGACGGTTGAGGGTCATGCTTCGGGGAAGGGTTAGGGTTAGGGTTCGGGCTAGGGTTAGGGTTAGGTGACGGGGACCGTTTAGTTTCCAGGTGAGGGTACAGAAACGCTTTAGGTGGAGCGTGCGTGTGAGGGCGCGGGGTAGTGTTAGTGTACGGGTTAGGATTAGGGGACGGGTGAGGGTCAGGCTTCGGGGAAGGGTTAGGGTTAGGGTTCGGGCTAGGGTTAGGGTTAGGGGACGGGGACGGTTTAGGGTCCAGGTGAGGGTACGGCAACGCTTTAGGGGGAGCGTGCGTGTGAGGGCGCTGGTTAGTGTTAGCGTACGGGTTACGATTAGGGCACGGGTGAGGGTCAGGCTTCGGGGAAGGATTAGGGTTAGGGTTCGGGCTAGGGTTAGGGTTAGGGGACGGGGACGGTTTAGGGTCCAGGTGAGTGTACGGCAACGCTTTAGGGGGAGCGTGCGTGTGAGGGCGCGGGTTAGTGTTAGCGTACGGGTTAGGATTAAGGGACGGGTGAGGGTCAGGATTCGGGGAAGGGTTAGGGTTAGGGTTCGGGCTAGGGTTAGGGATAGGGGACGGGGACGGTTTAGGGTCCAGGTGAGGGTACGGCAACGATTTAGAGGGAGCGTGCGTGTGAGGGCGCGGGTTAGTGTTAGCGTACGGGTTAGGATTAGGGGACGGGTGAGGGTCAGGCTTCGGGGAAGGGTTAGCGTTAGGGTTCGGGCTAGGGTTAGGGTTAGGTGACGGGGACGGTTTAGGGTCCAGGTGAGGGTACGGCAACGCTTTAGGGGGAGCGTGCATGTGAGGGCTCAGGGTAGTGTTAGCGTACTGGTTAGGATTAGGGGACGGTTGAGGGTCAGGCTTCGGGGAAGGGTTAGGGTTAGGGTTCGGGCTAGGGTTAGGATTAGGGAATGGGGACGGTTTAGGGTGCAGGTAAGAGTACAGCAACGCTTTAGGGGGAGCGTGCGTGTGAGGGCGAGGGTTAGTGTTAGCGTACGTGTTAGGATTAGGGGACGGGTGAGGGTCAGGCTTCGGGGAAGGGTTAGGGTTAGGGTTCGGGCTAGGGTTAGGGTTAGGGGACGGGGACGGTTTAGGGTCCAGGTGAGGGTACGGCAACGCTTTAGGGGGAGCGTGAGTGTGAGGGCGCGGGTTAGTGTTAGCGTACGGGTTAGGATTAGGGGACGGGTGAGGGTCAGGCTTCGGGGAAGGGTTAGGGTTAGGGTTCGGTCTAGGGTTAGGGTTAGGGGACGGGGACGGTTTAGGGTCCAGGTGAGGGTACGACAACGCTTTAGGGGGAGCGTGCGTGTGAGGGCGCGGGTTAGTGTTAGCGTACGGGTTAGGATTAGGGGACGGGTGAGGGTCAGGCTACGGGGAAGGGTTAGGGTTAGGGTTCGGGCTAGGGTTAGGGTTAGGGGACGGGGACGGTTTAGGGTCCAGGTGAGGGTACGGCAACGCTTTAGGGGGAGCGTGCATGTGAGGGTGCGGGTTAGTGTTAGCGTACGGGTTAGGATTAGGGGACGGGTGAGGGTCAGGCTTCGGGAAAGTGTTATGGATAGGGTTCGGGCTAGGGTTAGGGTTAGGGGACGGGGACGGTTTAGGGTCTAGGTGAGGGTACTACAACGCTTTAGGGGGAGCGTGCGTGTGAGGGCGCGGGTTAGTGTTAGCGTAGGGGTTAGGATTAGGGGACGGTTGAGGGTCAGGCTTCGGGGAAGGGTTACGGTTAGGGTTCGGGCTAGGGTTAGGGTTACGGGACAGGGACGGTTTAGGGTCCAGGTGAGGGTATGGCAACGGTTTAGGGGGAGCGTGCATGTGAGGGCGCGGGTTAGTGTTAGCGTACGGGTTAGGATTAGGGGACGGGTGAGGGTCAGGCTTCGGGGAAGGGTTAGGGTTAGGGTTCGGGCTAGGGTTAGGGTTAGGGGACGGGGACGGTTTAGGGTCCAGGTGAGGGTACTGCAACGCTTTAGGGGGAGCGTGCGTGTGAGGGCGCGGGTTAGTGTTAGCGTATGGCTTAGGATTAGGGGATGGGTGAGGGTCATGCTTCGGAGAAGATTTAGGGTTAGGGTTCGGGCTAGGGTTAGGGTTAGGTGACGGGGACGGTTTAGGGTCCAGGTGAGGGTACGGCAACGCTTTAGGGGGAGCGTGCATGTGAGGGCGCGGGGTAGTGTTAGCGTACAGGTTAGTATTAGGGGACGGGTGAGGGTCAGGCTTCGGGGAAGGGTTAGGGTTAGGGTTCGGGCTAGGGTTAGGGTTAGGGGACGGGGACGGTTTAGGGTCCAGGTGAGGGTACGGCAACGCTTTAGGGGGAGCGTGCGTGTGAGGGCGCGGGTTAGTGTTAGCGTGCGGTTTAGGATTAGGGGACGGGTGAGGGTCAGGCTTCGGGGAAGGGTTAGGGTTAGGTTTCGGGCTAGGGTTAGGGTTACGGGGCAGGGACGGTTTAGGGTCCTGGTGAGGGTACAGCAACGCTTTAGGGGGAGCGTGCGTGTGAGGGCGCGGGTTAGTGTTAGCGTACGGGTTAGGATTAGGGGATGGTTGGGGGTCAGGCTTCGGGGAAGGGTTAGGGTTAGGGTTCGGGCTAGGGTTAGGGTTAGGGGATGGGGACGGTTTAGGGTCCAGGTAAGAGTACAGCAACGCTTTAGGGGGAGCGTGCGTGTGAGGGCGAGGGTTAGTGTTAGCGTACGTGTTAGGATTACGGGACGGGTGAGGGTCAGGCTTCGGGGAAGGGTTAGGGTTAGGGTTCGGGCTAGGGTTAGTGTTAGGGGACGGAGACGGTTCAGGGTCCAGGTGAGGGTACGGCAACGCTTTAGGGGGAGCGTGCGTGTGAAGGCTCGGGTTAGTGTTAGCGTACGGCTTAGGATTAGGGGACGTGTGAGGGTCAGGCTTCGGGGAAGGGTTAGGGTTAGGGTTCGGGCTAGGTTTAGGGTTAGGGGACGGGGACGGTTTAGGGTCCAGGGGAGGGTACGGCAACGCTTTAGGGGGAGCGTGCGTGTGAGGGCGAGGGTTAGTGTTAGCGTACGGGTTAGGATTAGGGGACGGGTGAGGATCAGGCTTCGGGGAAGGGTTAGGGTTAGGGTTCGGGTTAGGGTTAGGGTTAGGGTACGGGGACGGGGACGGTTTAGGGTCCAGGTGAGGGTACGGCAACGCTTTAGGGGGAGCGTGCGTGTGAGGGTGCGGGTTAGTGTTAGCGTACGGGTTAGGATTAGGGGACGGTTGAGGGTCATGCTTCGGGGAAGGGTTAGGGTTAGGGTTCGGGCTAGGGTTAGGGTTAGGTGACGGGGACCGTTTAGTTTCCAGGTGAGGGTACAGAAACGCTTTAGGTGGAGCGTGCGTGTGAGGGCGCGGGGTAGTGTTAGTGTACGGGTTAGGATTAGGGGACGGGTGAGGGTCAGGCTTCGGGGAAGGGTTAGGGTTAGGGTTCGGGCTAGGGTTAGGGTTAGGGGACGGGGACGGTTTAGGGTCCAGGTGAGTGTACGGCAACCCTTTAGGGGGAGCGTGCGTGTGAGGGCGCGGGTTAGTGTTAGCGTACGGGTTAGGATTAGGGGACGGGTGAGGGTCAGGCTTCGGGGAAGGGTTAGGGTTAGGGTTCGGGCTAGGGTTAGGGTTAGGGGCCGGGGACGGTTTAGGGTCCAGGTGAGGGTACGGCAACGCTTTAGGGGGTGAGTGCGTGTGAGGGCGCGGGTTAGTGTTAACGTACGGGTTAGGATTAGGGGACGGTTGAGGGTCAGGCTTCGGGGAAGGGTTAGGTTTAGGGTTCGGGCTAGGGTTAGGGTTAGGGGACGGGGACGGTTTAGGGTCCAGGTGAGGGTACGGCAACGCTTTAGGGGGAGCGTGCATGTGAGGGCGCGGGGTAGTGTTAGCGTACTGGTTAGGATTAGGGGACGGGTGAGGGTCAGGCTTCGGGGAAGGGTTAGGGTTAGGGTTCGGGCTAGGGTTAGGGTTAGGGGACGGGGACGGTTTAGGGTCCAGGTGAGGGTACGGCAACGCTTTAGGGGGAGCGTGCGTGTGAGGGCGCGGGTTAGTGTTAGCGTACGGGTTAGGATTAGGGGACGGGTGAGGGTCGGGCTTCGGGGAAGGGTTAGGTTTAGGGTTCGGGCTAAGGTTAGGGTTAGGGGACATGGGATGGTTTAGGGTCCAGGTGAGGGTACGGCAACGCTTTAGGGGGAGCGTGCGTGTGAGGGCGCGGGTTAGTGTTAGCGTACGTGTTAGGATTGGGGACGGGTGAGGGTCAGGCTTCGGGGAAGGGTTAGGGTTAGGGTTCGGGCTAGGGTTAGTGTTAGGGGACGGGGATGGTTTAGAGTCCAGGTGAGGGTACGGCAAAGCTTCAGGGGGAGCGTGCGTGTGAGGGCGCGGGTTAGTGTTAGCGTACGGCTTAGGATTAGGAGATGGGTGAGGGTCAGGCTTCGGGGAAGGGTTAGGGTTAGGGTTCGGGCTAGGGTTAGGGTTAGGGGACGGGGACGGTTTAGGGTCCAGGTGAGGGTACGGCAACGCTTTAGGGGGAGCGTGCGTGTGAGGGCGCGGGTTAGTTTTAGCGTACAGGTTAGGATTAGGGGACGGGTGAGGGTCAGGCTTTGGGGAAGGGTTAGGGTTAGGGTTCGGGCTAGGGTTAGGGTTAGGGGACGGGGACGGTTTAGGGTCCAGGTGAGGGTACGGCAACGCTTGAGGGGGAGCATGCGTGTGAGGGCGAGGGTTAGTGTTAGCGTACGTGTTAGGATTACGGGACGGGTGAGGGTCAGGCTTCGGGGAAGGGTTAGGGTTAGGGTTCGGGCTAGGGTTAGTGTTAGGGGACGGAGACGGTTCAGGGTCCAGGTGAGGGTACGGCAACGCTTTAGGGGGAGCGTGCGTGTGAAGGCTCGGGTTAGTGTTAGCGTACGGCTTAGGATTAGGGGACGTGTGAGGGTCAGGCTTCGGGGAAGGGTTAGGGTTAGGGTTCGGGCTAGGTTTAGGGTTAGGGGACGGGGACGGTTTAGGGTCCAGGGGAGGGTACGGCAACGCTTTAGGGGGAGCGTGCGTGTGAGGGCGCGGGTTAGTGTTAGCGTACGGGTTAGGATTAGGGGACGGGTGAGGATCAGGCTTCGGGGAAGGGTTAGGGTTAGGGTTCGGGTTAGGGTTAGGGTTAGGGTACGGGGACGGGGACGGTTTAGGGTCCAGGTGAGGGTACGGCAACGCTTTAGGGGGAGCGTGCGTGTGAGGGTGCGGGTTAGTGTTAGCGTACGGGTTAGGATTAGGGGACGGTTGAGGGTCATGCTTCGGGGAAGGGTTAGGGTTAGGGTTCGGGCTAGGGTTAGGGTTAGGTGACGGGGACCGTTTAGTTTCCAGGTGAGGGTACAGAAACGCTTTAGGTGGAGCGTGCGTGTGAGGGCGCGGGGTAGTGTTAGTGTACGGGTTAGGATTAGGGGACGGGTGAGGGTCAGGTTTCGGGGAAGGGTTAGGGTTAGGGTTCGGGCTAGGGTTAGGGTTAGGGGACGGGGACGGTTTAGGGTCCAGGTGAGTGTACGGCAACCCTTTAGGGGGAGCGTGCGTGTGAGGGCGCGGGTTAGTGTTAGCGTACGGGTTAGGATTAGGGGACGGGTGAGGGTCAGGCTTCGGGGAAGGGTTAGGGTTAGGGTTCGGGCTAGGGTTAGGGTTAGGGGCCGGGGACGGTTTAGGGTCCAGGTGAGGGTACGGCAACGCTTTAGGGGGTGAGTGCGTGTGAGGGCGCGGGTTAGTGTTAACGTACGGGTTAGGATTAGGGGACGGTTGAGGGTCAGGCTTCGGGGAAGGGTTAGGTTTAGGGTTCGGGCTAGGGTTAGGGTTAGGGGACGGGGACGGTTTAGGGTCCAGGTGAGGGTACGGCAACGCTTTAGGGGGAGCGTGCATGTGAGGGCGCGGGGTAGTGTTAGCGTACTGGTTAGGATTAGGGGACGGGTGAGGGTCAGGCTTCGGGGAAGGGTTAGGGTTAGGGTTCGGGCTAGGGTTAGGGTTAGGGGACGGGGACGGTTTAGGGTCCAGGTGAGGGTACGGCAACGCTTTAGGGGGAGCGTGCGTGTGAGGGCGCGGGTTAGTGTTAGCGTACGGGTTAGGATTAGGGGACGGGTGAGGGTCGGGCTTCGGGGAAGGGTTAGGTTTAGGGTTCGGGCTAAGGTTAGGGTTAGGGGACATGGGATGGTTTAGGGTCCAGGTGAGGGTACGGCAACGCTTTAGGGGGAGCGTGCGTGTGAGGGCGCGGGTTAGTGTTAGCGTACGTGTTAGGATTGGGGACGGGTGAGGGTCAGGCTTCGGGGAAGGGTTAGGGTTAGGGTTCGGGCTAGGGTTAGTTTTAGGGGACGGGGATGGTTTAGAGTCCAGGTGAGGGTACGGCAAAGCTTCAGGGGGAGCGTGCGTGTGAGGGCGCGGGTTAGTGTTAGCGTACGGCTTAGGATTAGGAGATGGGTGAGGGTCAGGCTTCGGGGAAGGGTTAGGGTTAGGGTTCGGGCTAGGGTTAGGGTTAGGGGACGGGGACGGTTTAGGGTCCAGGTGAGGGTACGGCAACGCTTTAGGGGGAGCGTGCGTGTGAGGGCGCGGGTTAGTTTTAGCGTACAGGTTAGGATTAGGGGACGGGTGAGGGTCAGGCTTTGGGGAAGGGTTAGGGTTAGGGTTCGGGCTAGGGTTAGGGTTAGGGGACGGGGACGGTTTAGGGTCCAGGTGAGGGTACGGCAACGCTTGAGGGGGAGCATGCGTGTGAGGGCGCGGGTTAGTGTTCGCGTACGGGTTAGGATTAGGGGACGGGTGAGGTTCAGGCTTCGGGGAAGGGTTAGGGTTAGGGTTCGGGCTAGGGTTAGGGTTAGGGGACGGGGACGGTTTAGGGTCCAGGTGAGGGTACGGCAACGCTTTAGGGGGAGCGTGCGTGTGAGGGCGCGGGTTAGTGTTAGCGTACGGGTTAGGATTAGGGGACGGGTGAGGGTCAGGCTTCGGGGAAGGGTTAGGGTTAGGGTTCGGGCTAGGGTTAGGGTTAGGGGCCGGGGATGGTTTAGGGTCCAGGTGAGGGTACGGCAACGCTTTAGGGGGAGCGTGCGTGTGAGGGCGCGGGTTAGTGTTAGCGTACGGGTTAGGATTAGGGGACGGGTGAGGTTCAGGCTTCGGGGAAGGGTTAGGGTTAGGGTTCGGGCTAGGGTTAGGGTTAGGGGACGGGGACGGTTTAGGGTCCAGGTGAGGGTACGGCAACGCTTTAGGGGGAGCGTGCGTGTGAGGGCGCGGGTTAGTGTTAGCGTACGGCTTAGGATTAGGGGACGGGTGAGGGTCAGGCTTCGGGGAAGAGTTAGGGTTAGGGTTCGGGCTAGGGTTAGGGTTAGGGGACGGGGACGGTTTAGGGTCCAGGTGAGGGTACGGCAACGCTTTAGGGGGAGCGTGCGTGTGAGTGCGCGGGTTAGTTTTAGCGTACGGGTTAGGATTAGGGGACGGGTGAGGGTCAGGCTTTGGGGAAGGGTTAGGGTTAGGGTTCGGGCTAGGGTTAGGGTTAGGGGACGGGGACGGTTTAGGGTCCAGGTGAGGGTACGGCAACGCTTTAGGGGGAGCATGCGTGTGAGGGCGCGGGTTAGTGTTCGCGTACGGGATAGGATTAGGGGACGGGTGAGGTTCAGGCTTCGGGGAAGGGTTAGGGTTAGGGTTCGGGCTAGGGTTAGGGTTAGGGGACGGGGACGGTTTAGGGTCCAGGTGAGGGTACGGCAACGCTTTAGGGGGAGCGTGCGTGTGAGGGCGCGGGTTAGTGTTAGCGTACGGGTTAGGATTAGGGGACGGGTGAGGGTCAGGCTTCAGGGAAGGGTTAGGGTTAGGGTTCGGGCTAGGGTTAGGGTTAGGGGCCGGGGACGGTTTAGGGTCCAGGTGAGGGTACGGCAACGCTTTAGGGGGAGCGTGCATGTGAGGGCGCGGGTTAGTGTTAGCGTACGGGTTAGGATTAGGGGACGGCTGAGGTTCAGGCTTCGGGGAAGGGTTAGGGTTAGGGTTCGGGCTAGGGTTAGGGTTAGGGGACGGGGACGGTTTAGGGTCCAGGTGAGGGTACGGCAACGCTTTAGGGGGAGCGTGCGTGTGAGGGCGCGGGTTAGTGTTAGCGTACGGGTTAGGATTAGGGGACGGCTGAGGTTCAGGCTTCGGGGAAGGGTTAGGGTTAGGGTTCGGGCTAGGGTTAGGGTTAGGGGACGGGGACGGTTTAGGGTCCAGGTGAGGGTACGGCAACGCTTTAGGGGGAGCGTGCGTGTGAGGGCGCGGGTTAGTGTTAGCGTACGGCTTAGGATTAGGGGACGGGTGAGGGTCAGGCTTCGGGGAAGGGTTAGGGTTAGGGTTTGGGCTAGGGTTAGGGTTAGGGGACGGGGACGGTTTAGGGTCCAGGTGAGGGTACGGCAACGCTTTAGGGGGAGCGTGCGTGTGAGGGCGCGGGTTAGTGTTAGCGTACGGGTTAGGATTAGGGGACGGGTGAGGGTCAGGCTTCGGGGAAGGGTTAGGGTTAGGGTTCGGGCTAGGGTTAGGGTTAGGGGACGGGGACGGTTTAGGGTCCAGGTGAGGGTACGGCAACGCTTTAGGGGGAGCGTGCGTGTGAGGGCGCGGGTTAGTGTTAGCGTACGGGTTAGGATTAGGGGACGGGTGAGGGTCAGGCTTCGGGGAAGGGTTAGGGTTAGGGTTCGGGCTAGGGTTAGGCTTAGGAGACGGGGACGGTTTAGGGTCCAGGTGAGGGTACGGCAACGCTTTAGGGGGAGCGTGCGTGTGAGGGCGCGGGTTAGTGTGAGCGTACGGGTTAGGATTAGGGGACGGGTGAGGGTCAGGCTTCGGGGAAGGGTTAGGCTTAGGGTTCGGGCTAGGATTAGGGTTAGGGGACGGGGACGATTTAGGGTCCAGGTGAGGGTACGGCAACGCTTTAGGAGGAGCGTGCGTGTGAGGGCGCGGGTTAGTGTTAGCGTACGGGTTAGGATTAGGGGACGGGTGAGGGTCAGGCTTCGGGGAAGAGTTACGGTTAGGGTTCGGGCTAGGGTTAGGGTTAGGGGACAGGGACGGTTTAGGGTCCAGGTGAGGGTACGGCAACGCTTTAGGGGGAGCGTGCGTGTGAGGGCGCAGGTTAATGTTAGCGTACGGGTTAGGATTAGGGGACGGGTGAGGGTCAGGCTTCGGGGAAGGGTTAGGGTTAGGTTTCGGGCTAGGGTTAGGGTTAGGTGACGGGGACGGTTTAGGGTCCAGGTGAGGGTACGGCAACGCTTTAGGGGGAGCGAGCATGTGAGGGCGAGGGTTAGTGTTAGCGTACGTGTTAGGATTAGGGGACGGGTGAGGGTCAGGCTTCGGGGAAGGGTTAGGGTTAGGGTTCTGGCTAGGGTTAGGGTTAAGGGACGGGGACGGTTTAGGGTCCAGGTGAGGGTACGGCAACGCTTTAGGGGGAGCGTGCGTGTGAGGGCGCGGGTTAGTGTTAGCGTACGGGTTAGGATTAGGGGACGGGTGAGGGTCAGGCTTCGGGGAAGGGTTAGGGTTAGGGTTCGGGCTAGGGTTAGGGTTAGGGGCCGGGGACGGTTTAGGGTCCAGGTGAGGGTACGGCAACGCTTTAGGGGGAGCGTTCGTGTGAGGGCACGGCTTAGTGTTAGCGTACGGTTTAGGATTAGGGGACGGGTGAGGTTCAAGCTTCGGGGAAGGGTTAGGGTTAGGGTTCGGGCTAGGGTTAGGGTTAGGGGACGGGGACGGTTTAGGGTCCAGGTGAGGGTACGGCAACGCTTTAGGGGGAGCGTGCGTGTGAGGGCGCGGGTTAGTGTTAGCGTACGGGTTAGGATTAGGGGATGGGTGAGGGTCAGGCTTCGGGGAAGGGTTAGGGTTAGGGTTCGGGCTAGGGTTAGGGTTAGGGGACGGGGACGGTTTCGGGTCCAGGTGAGGGTACGGCAACGCTTTAGGGGGAGCGTGCGTGTGAGGGCGCGGGTTAGTGTTAGCGTACGGGTTAGGATTAGGGGACGGGTGAGGGTCAGGCTTCGGGGAAGGGTTAGGGTTAGGGTTCGGGCTAGGGTTAGGGTTAGGGGACGGGGACGGTTTAGGGTCCAGGTGAGGGTACGGCAACGCTTTAGGGGGAGCGTGCGTGTGAGGGCGCGGGTTAGTGTTAGCGTACGGGTTAGGATTAGGGGACGGGTGAGGGTCAGGCTTCGGGGAAGGGTTAGGGTTAGGGTTCGGGCTAGGGTAAGGGTTAAGGGACGGGGACGGTTTCGGGTCCAGGTGAGGGTACGGCAACGCTTTAGGGGGAGCGTACGTGTGAGGGCGCGGGTTAGTGTTAGCGTACGGGTTAGGATTAGGGGACGGGTGAGGGTCAGGCTTCGGGGAAGGGTTAGGGTTAGGGTTCGGGCTAGGGTTAGGGTTAGGGGACGGGGACGGTTTAGGGTCCAGGTGAGGGTACGGCAACGCTTTAGGGGGAGCGTGCGTGTGAGGGCGCGGGTTAGTGTTAGCGTACGGGTTAGGATTAGGGGACGGGTGAGGGTCAGGCTTCGGGGAAGGGTTAGGGTTAGGGTTCGGGCTAGGGTTAGGCTTAGGGGACGGGGACGGTTTAGGGTCCAGGTGAGGGTACGGCAATGCTTTAGGTGGAGCGTGCGTGTGAGGGCGCGGGTTAGTGTTAGCGTACGGGTTAGGATTAGGGGACGGGTGAGGGTCAGGCTTCGGGGAAGGGTTAGGCTTAGGGTTCGGGCTAGGGTTAGGGTTAGGGGACGGGGACGGTTTAGGGTCCAGGTGAGGGTACGGCAACGCTTTAGGGGGAGCGTGCGTGTGAGGGCGCGGGTTAGTGTTAGCGTACGTGTTAGGATTAGGGGACGTGTGAGGGTCAGGCTTCGGGGAAGAGTTAGGGTTAGGGTTCGGGCTACGGTTAGGGTTAGGGGACGGGGACGGTTTAGGGTCCAGGTGAGGGTACGGCAACGCTTTAGGGGGAGCGTGCGTGTGAGGGCGCTGGTTAGTGTTAGCGTACGGGTTACGATTAGGGCACGGGTGAGGGTCAGGCTTCGGGGAAGGATTAGGGTTAGTGTTCGGGCTAGGGTTAGGGTTAGGGGACGGGGACGGTTTAGGGTCCAGGTGAGTGTACGGCAACGCTTTAGGGGGAGCGTGCGTGTGAGGGCGCGGGTTAGTGTTAGCGTACGGGTTAGGATTAAGGGACGGGTGAGGGTCAGGCTTCGGGGAAGGGTTAGGGTTAGGGTTCGGGCTAGGGTTAGGGATAGGGGACGGGGACGGTTTAGGGTCCAGGTGAGGGTATGGCAACGATTTAGAGGGAGCGTGCGTGTGAGGGCGCGGGTTAGTGTTAGCGTACGGGTTAGGATTAGGGGACGGGTGAAGGTCAGGCTTCGGGGAAGGGTTAGCGTTAGGGTTCGGGCTAGGGTTAGGGTTAGGTGACGGGGACGGTTTAGGGTCCAGGTGAGGGTACGGCAACGCTTTAGGGGGAGCGTGCATGTGAGGGCGCGGGGTAGTGTTAGCGTACTGGTTAGGATTAGGGGACGGTTGAGGGTCAGGCTTCGGGGAAGGGTTAGGGTTAGGGTTCGGGCTAGGGTTAGGGTTAGGGAATGGGGACGGTTTAGGGTGCAGGTAAGAGTACAGCAACTCTTTAGGGGGAGCGTGCGTGTGAGGGCGAGGGTTAGTGTTAGCGTACGTGTTAGGATTAGGGGACGGGTGAGGGTCAGGCTTCGGGGAAGGGTTAGGGTTAGGGTTCGGGCTAGGGTTAGGGTTAGGGAACGGGGACGGTTTAGGGTCCAGGTGAGGGTACGGCAACGCTTTAGGGGGAGCGTGCGTGTGAGGGCGCGGGTTAGTGTTAGCGTACGGGTTAGGATTAGGGGACGGGTGAGGGTCAGGCTTCGGGGAAGGGTTAGGGTTAGGGTTCGGTCTAGGGTTAGGGTTAGGGGACGGGGACGGTTTAGGGTCCATGTGAGGGTACGACAACGCTTTAGGGGGAGCGTGCGTGTGAGGGCGCGGGTTAGTGTTAGCGTACGGGTTAGGATTAGGGGACGGGTGAGGGTCAGGCTACGGGGAAGGGTTACGGTTAGGGTTCGGGCTAGGGTTAGGGTTACGGGACAGGGACGGTTTAGGGTCCAGGTGAGGGTACTGCAACGCTTTAGGGGGAGCGAGCGTGTGAGGGCGCGGGTTAGTGTTAGCGTATGCCTTAGGATTAGGGGATGGGTGAGGGTCATGCTTCGGAGAAGATTTAGGGTTAGGGTTCGGGCTAGGGTTAGGGTTAGGTGACGGGGACGGTTTAGGGTCCAGGTGAGGGTACGGCAACGCTTTAGGGGGAGCGTGCATGTGAGGGCGCGGGGTAGTGTTAGCGTACGGGTTAGGATTAGGGGACGGGTGAGGGTCAGGCTTCGGGGAAGGGTTAGGGTTAGGGTTCGGGCTAGGGTTAGGGTTAGGGGACGGGGACGGTTTAGGGTCCAGTTGAGGGTACGGCAACGCTTTAGGGGGAGCGTGCGTGTGAGGGCGCGGGTTAGTGTTAGCGTGCGGTTTAGGATTAGGGGACGGGTGAGGGTCAAGCTTCGGGGAAGGGTTAGGGTTAGGGTTCGGGCTAGGGTTAGGATTAGGGGACGGGGACGGTTTAGGGTCCAGCTGAGGGTAGGGCAACGCTTTAGGGGGAGCGTGCGTGTGAGGGCGCGCATTAGTGTTAGCGTACGGCTTAGGATTAGGGGACGGGTGAGGGTCAGGCATCGGGGAAGGGTTAGGGTTAGGGTTCGGGCTAGGGTTAGTGATAGGGGACGGAGACGGTTCAGGGTCCAGGTGAGGGTACGGCAACGCTTTAGGGGGAGCGTGCGTGTGAAGGCTCGGGTTAGTGTTAGCGTACGGCTTAGGATTAGAAGACGTGTGAGGGTCAGGCTTCGGGGAAGGGTTAGGGTTAGGGTTCGGGCTAGGTTTAGGGTTAGGGGACGGGGACGGTTTAGGGTCCAGGGGAGGGTACGGCAACGCTTTAGGGGGAGCGTGCGTGTGAGGGCGCGGGTTAGTGTTAGCGTACGGGTTAGGATTAGGGGACGGGTGAGGATCAGGCTTCGGGGAAGGGTTAGGGTTAGGGTTCGGGTTAGGGTTAGGGTTAGGGTACGGGGACGGGGACGGTTTAGGGTCCAGGTGAGGGTACGGCAACGCTTTAGGGGAAGCGTGCGTGTGAGGGTGCGGGTTAGTGTTAGCGTACGGGTTAGGATTAGGGGACGGTTGAGGGTTATGCTTCGGGGAAGGGTTAGGGTTAGGGTTCGGGCTAGGGTTAGGGTTAGGTGACGGGGACCGTTTAGTTTCCAGGTGAGGGTACAGAAACGCTTTAGGTGGAGCGTGCGTGTGAGGGCGCGGGGTAGTGTTAGCGTACGGGTTAGAATTAGGGGACGTGTGAGGGTCAGGCTTCGGGGAAGGGTTAGGGTTAGGGTTCGGGCTAGGGTTAGGGTTAGGGGACAGGGACGGTTTAGGGTCCAGGTGAGGGTACGGCAACGCTTTAGGGGGAGCGTGCGTGTGAGGGCGCGGGTTAGTTTTAGCGTACGGGTTAGGATTAGGGGACGGGTGAGGGTCAGGCTTTGGGGAAGGGTTAGGGTTAGGGTTCGGGCTAGGGTTAGGGTTAGGGTTAGGGGACGGTTTAGGGTCCAGGTGAGGGTACGGCAACGCTTTAGGGGGAGCATGCGTGTGAGGGCGCGGGTTAGTGTTCGCGTACGGGTTAGGATTAGGGGACGGGTGAGGTTCAGGCTTCGGGGAAGGGTTAGGGTTAGGGTTCGGGCTAGGGTTAGGGTTAGGGGACGGGGACGGTTTAGGGTCCAGGTGAGGGTACGGCAACGCTTTAGGGGGAGCGTGCGTGTGAGGGCGCGGGTTAGTGTTAGCGTACGGGTTAGGATTAGGGGACGGGTGAGGGTCAGGCTTCGGGGAAGGGTTAGGGTTAGGGTTCGGGCTAGGGTTAGGGTTAGGGGCCGGGGACGGTTTAGGGTCCAGGTGAGGGTACGGCAACGCTTTAGGGGGAGCGTGCGTGTGAGGGCGCGGGTTAGTGTTAGCGTACGGTTTAGGATTAGGGGACGGGTGAGGTTCAGGCTTCGGGGAAGGGTTAGGGTTAGGGTTCGGGCTAGGGTTAGGGTTAGGGGACGGGGTCGGTTTAGGGTCCAGGTGAGGGTACGGCAACGCTTTAGGGGGAGCATGTGTGTGAGGGCGCGGGTTAGTGTTAGCGTACGGGTTAGGATTAGGGGACGGGTGAGGGTCAGGCTTCGGGGAAGGGTTAGGGTTAGGGTTCGGGCTAGGGTTAGGGTTAGGGGACAGGGACGGTTTAGGGTCCAGGTGAGGTTGCGGCAACGCTTTAGGGGGAGCGTGCGTGTGAGGGCGCGGGTTAGTGTTAGCGTACGGGTTAGGATTAGGGGACGGGTGAGGGTCAGGCTTCGGGGAAGGTTTAGGGTTAGGGTTCGGGCTAGGGTAAGGGTTAAGGGACGGGGACGGTTTCGGGTCCAGGTGAGGGTACGGCAACGCTTTAGGGGGAGCGTGCGTGTGAGGGCGCGGGTTAGTGTTAGCGTACGGGTTAGGATTAGGGGACGGGTGAGGGTCAGGCTTCGGGGAAGTGTTAGGGTTAGGGTTCGGGCTAGGGTTAGGGTTAGGGGACGGGGATGGTTTAGGGTCCAGGTGAGGGTACGGCAACGCTTTAGGGGGAGCGTGCGTGTGAGGGCGCGGGTTAGTGTTAGCGTACGGGTTAGGATTAGGGGACGGGTGAGGGTCAGGCTTCGGGGAAGGGTTAGGGTTAGGGTTCGGGCTAGGGTTAGGGTTAGGGGACGGGGACGGTTTAGGGTCCAGGTGAGGGTACGGCAACGCTTTAGGGGGAGCGTGCGTGTGAGGGCGCGGGTTAGTGTTAGCGTATGGCTTAGGATTAGGGGATGGGTGAGGGTCATGCTTCGGAGAAGATTTAGGGTTAGGGTTCGGGCTTGGGTTAGGGTTAGGTGACGGGGACGGTTTAGGGTCCAGGTGAGGGTACGGCAACGCTTTAGGGGGAGCGTGCATGTGAGGGCGCGGGGTAGTGTTAGCGTACGGGTTAGGATTAGGGGACGGGTGAGGGTCAGGCTTCGGGGAAGGGTTAGGGTTAGGGTTCGGGCTAGGGTTAGGGTTAGGGGACGGGGACGGTTTAGGGTCCAGGTGAGGGTACGGCAACGCTTTAGGGGGAGCGTGCGTGTGAGGGCGCGGGTTAGTGTTAGCGTGCGGTTTAGGATTAGGGGACGGGTGAGGGTCAGGCTTCGGGGAAGGGTTAGGTTTAGGGTTCGGGCTAGGGTTAGGGTAACGGGACAGGGACGGTTTAGGGTCCTGGTGAGGGTACAGCAACGCTTTAGGGGGAGCGTGCGTGTGAGGGCGCGGGTTAGTGTTAGCGTACGGGTTAGGATTAGGGGACGGTTGAGGGTCAGGCTTCGGGGAAGGGTTAGGGTTAGGGTTCGGGCTAGGGTTAGGGTTAGGGGATGGGGACGGTTTAGGGTCCAGGTAAGAGTACAGCAACGCTTTAGCGGGAGCGTGCGTGTGAGGGCGAGGGTTAGTGTTAGCGTACGTGTTAGGATTACGGGACGGGTGAGGGTCAGGCTTCGGGGAAGGGTTAGGGTTAGGGTTCGGGCTAGGGTTAGGATTAGGGGACGGGGACGGTTTAGGGTCCAGCTGAGGGTAGGGCAACGCTTTAGGGGGAGCGTGCGTGTGAGGGCGCGCGTTAGTGTTAGCGTACGGCTTAGGATTAGGGGACGGGTGAGGGTCAGGCTTCGGGGAAGGGTTAGGGTTAGGGTTCGGGCTAGGGTTAGTGTTAGGGGACGGAGACGGTTCAGGGTCCAGGTGAGTGTACGGCAACGCTTTAGGGGGAGCGTGCGTGTGAGGGCTCGGGTTAGTGTTAGCGTACGGCTTAGGATTAGCGGACGTGTGAGGGTCAGGCTTCGGGGAAGGGTTAGGGTTAGGGTTCGGGCTAGGTTTAGGGTTAGGAGACGGGGACGGTTTAGGGTCCAGGGGAGGGTACGGCAACGCTTTAGGGGGAGCGTGCGTGTGAGGGCGCGGGTTAGTGTTAGCGTACGGGTTAGGATTAGGGGACGGGTGAGGATCAGGCTTCGGGGAAGGGTTAGGGTTAGGGTTCGGGTTAGGGTTAGGGTTAGGGTACGGGGACGGGGACGGTTTAGGGTCCAGGTGAGGGTACGGCAACGCTTTAGGGGGAGCGTGCGTGTGAGGGTGCGGGTTAGTGTTAGCGAACGGGTTAGGATTAGGGGACGGGTGAGGGTCATGCTTCGGGGAAGGGTTAGGGTTAGGGTTCGGGCTAGGGTTAGGGTTAGGTGACGGGGACCGTTTAGTTTCCAGGTGAGGGTACGGAAACGCTTTAGGGGGAGCGTGCGTGTGAGGGCGCGGGGTAGTGTTAGCGTACGGGTTAGGATTAGGGGACGGGTGAGGGTCAGGCTTCGGGGAAGGGTTAGGGTTAGGGTTCGGGCTAGGGTTAGGTTTAGGGGACGGGGACGGTTTAGGGTCCAGGTGAGTGTACGGCAACCCTTTAGGGGGAGCGTGCGTGTGAGGGCGCGGGTTAGTGTTAGTGTACGGGTTAGGATTAAGGGACGGGTGAGGGTCAGGCTTCGGGGAAGGGTTAGGGTTAGGGTTCGGGCTAGGGTTAGGGTTAGGGGACGGGGACGGTTTAGGGTCCAGGTGAGGGTACGGCAACGCTTTAGTAGGAGCGTGAGTGTGAGGGCGCGGGTTAGTGTTAGCGTACGGCTTAGGATTAGGGGACGGGTGAGGGTCAGGCTTCGGGGAAGGGTTAGGTTTAGGGTTCGGGCTAGGGTTAGGGTTAGGGGATGGGGACGGTTTAGGGTCCAGGTGAGGGTACGGCAACGCTTTAGGGGGAGCGTGCGTGTGAGGGCGCGCGTTAGTGTTAGCGTACGGGTTAGGATTAGGGGACGGGTGAGGGTCAGGCTTCGGGGAAGGGTTAGGGTTAGGGTTCGGGCTAGGGTTAGGCTTAGGGGACGGGGACGGTTTAGGGTCCAGGTGAGGGTACGGCAATGCTTTAGGTGGAGCGTGCGTGTGAGGGCGCGGGTTAGTGTTAGCGTACGGGTTAGGATTAGGGGACGGGTGAGGGTCAGGCTTCGGGGAAGGGTTAGGCTTAGGGTTCGGCCTAGGGTTAGGGTTAGGGGACGGGGACGGTTTAGGGTCCAGGTGAGGGTACGGCAACGCTTTAGGGGGAGCGTGCGTGTGAGGGCGCGGGTTAGTGTTAGCGTACGTGTTAGGATTAGGGGACGTGTGAGGGTCAGGCTTCGGGGAAGAGTTAGGGTTAGGGTTCGGGCTAGGGTTAGGGTTAGGGGACGGGGACGGTTTAGGGTCCAGGTGATGGTACGGCAACGCTTTAGGGGGAGCGTGCGTGTGAGGGCGCTGGTTAGTGTTAGCGTACGGGTTACGATTAGGGCACGGGTGAGGGTCAGGCTTCGGGGAAGGATTAGGGTTAGGGTTCGGGCTAGGGTTAGGGTTAGGGGACGGGGACGGTTTAGGGTCCAGGTGAGTGTACGGCAACGCTTTAGGGGGAGCGTGCGTGTGAGGGCGCGGGTTAGTGTTAGCGTACGGGTTAGGATTAAGGGACGGGTGAGGGTCAGGCTTCGGGGAAGGGTTAGGGTTAGGGTTCGGGCTAGGGTTAGGGATAGGGGACGGGGACGGTTTAGGGTCCAGGTGCGGGTATGGCAACGATTTAGAGGGAGCGTGCGTGTGAGCGCGCGGGTTAGTGTTAGCGTACGGGTTAGGATTAGGGGACGGGTGAGGGTCAGGCTTCGGGGAAGGGTTAGCGTTAGGGTTCGGGCTAGGGTTAGGGTTAGGTGACGGGGACGGTTTAGGGTCCAGGTGAGGGTACGGCAACGCTTTAGGGGGAGCGTGCATGTGAGGGCGCGGGGTAGTGTTAGCGTACTGGTTAGGATTAGGGGACGGTTGAGGGTCAGGCTTCGGGGAAGGGTTAGGGTTAGGGTTCGGGCTAGGGTTAGGGTTAGGGAATGGGGACGGTTTAGGGTGCAGGTAAGAGTACAGCAACGCTTTAGGGGGAGCGTGCGTGTGAGGGCGAGGGTTAGTGTTAGCGTACGTGTTAGGATTAGGGGACGGGTGAGGGTCAGGCTTCGGGGAAGGGTTAGGGTTAGGGTTCGGGCTAGGGTTAGGGTTAGGGAACGGGGACGGTTTAGGGTCCAGGTGAGGGTACGGCAACGCTTTAGGGGGAGCGTGCGTGTGAGGGCGCGGGTTAGTGTTAGCGTACGGGTTAGGATTAGGGGACGGGTGAGGGTCAGGCTTCGGGGAAGGGTTAGGGTTAGGGTTCGGTCTAGGGTTAGGGTTAGGGGACGGGGACGGTTTAGGGTCCATGTGAGGGTACGACAACGCTTTAGGGGGAGCGTGCGTGTGAGGGCGCGGGTTAGTGTTAGCGTACGGGTTAGGATTAGGGGACGGGTGAGGGTCAGGCTACGGGGAAGGGTTACGGTTAGGGTTCGGGCTAGGGTTAGGGTTACGGGACAGGGACGGTTTAGGGTCCAGGTGAGGGTATGGCAACGCTTTAGGGGGAGCGTGCATGTGAGGGCGCGGGTTAGTGTTAGCGTACGGGTTAGGATTAGGGGACGGGTGAGGGTCAGGCTTCGGGGAAGGGTTAGGGTTAGGGTTCGGGCTAGGGTTAGGGTTAGGGGACGGGGACGGTTTAGGGTCCAGGTGAGGGTACTGCAACGCTTTAGGGGGAGCGAGCGTGTGAGGGCGCGGGTTAGTGTTAGCGTATGCCTTAGGATTAGGGGATGGGTGAGGGTCATGCTTCGGAGAAGATTTAGGGTTAGGGTTCGGGCTAGGGTTAGGGTTAGGTGACGGGGACGGTTTAGGGTCCAGGTGAGGGTACGGCAACGCTTTAGGGGGAGCGTGCGTGTGAGGGTGCGGGTTAGTGTTAGCGAACGGGTTAGGATTAGGGGACGGGTGAGGGTCATGCTTCGGGGAAGGGTTAGGGTTAGGGTTCGGGCTAGGGTTAGGGTTAGGTGACGGGGACCGTTTAGTTTCCAGGTGAGGGTACGGAAACGCTTTAGGGGGAGCGTGCGTGTGAGGGCGCGGGGTAGTGTTAGCGTACGGGTTAGGATTAGGGGACGGGTGAGGGTCAGGCTTCGGGGAAGGGTTAGGGTTAGGGTTCGGGCTAGGGTTAGGTTTAGGGGACGGGGACGGTTTAGGGTCCAGGTGAGTGTACGGCAACCCTTTAGGGGGAGCGTGCGTGTGAGGGCGCGGGTTAGTGTTAGTGTACGGGTTAGGATTAAGGGACGGGTGAGGGTCAGGCTTCGGGGAAGGGTTAGGGTTAGGGTTCGGGGTAGGGTTAGGGTTAGGGGACGGGGACGGTTTAGGGTCCAGGTGAGGGTACGGCAACGCTTTAGTAGGAGCGTGAGTGTGAGGGCGCGGGTTAGTGTTAGCGTACGGCTTAGGATTAGGGGACGGGTGAGGGTCAGGCTTCGGGGAAGGGTTAGGTTTAGGGTTCGGGCTAGGGTTAGGGTTAGGGGATGGGGACGGTTTAGGGTCCAGGTGAGGGTACGGCAACGCTTTAGGGGGAGCGTGCGTGTGAGGGCGCGCGTTAGTGTTAGCGTACGGGTTAGGATTAGGGGACGGGTGAGGGTCAGGCTTCGGGGAAGGGTTAGGGTTAGGGTTCGGGCTAGGTTTAGGCTTAGGGGACGGGGACGGTTTAGGGTCCAGGTGAGGGAACAGCAATGCTTTAGGTGGAGCGTGCGTGTGAGGGCGCTGGTTAGTGTTAGCGTACGGGTTAGGATTAGGGGACGGGTGAGGGTCAGGCTTCGGGGAAGGGTTAGGCTTAGGGTTCGGGCTAGGGTTAGGGTTAGGGGACGGGGACGGTTTAGGGTCCAGGTGAGGGTACGGCAACGCTTTAGGGGGAGCGTGCGTGTGAGGGCGCGGGTTAGTGTTAGCGTACGTGTTAGGATTAGGTGACGTGTGAGGGTCAGGCTTCGGGGAAGGGTTAGGGTTAGGGTTCGGGCTAGGGTTAGGGTTAGGGGACGGGGACGGTTTAGGGTCCACGTGAGGGTACGGCAACGCTTTAGGGGGAGCGTGCGTGTGAGGGCGCTGGTTAGTGTTAGCGTACGGGTTACGATTAGGGCACGGGTGAGGGTCAGGCTTCGGGGAAGGATTAGGGTTAGGGTTCGGGCTAGGGTTAGGGTTAGGGGACGGGGACGGTTTAGGGTCCAGGTGAGTGTACGGCAACGCTTTAGGGGGAGCGTGCGTGTGAGGGCGCGGGTTAGTGTTAGCGTACGGGTTAGGATTAAGGGACGGGTGAGGGTCAGGCTTCGGGGAAGGGTTAGGGTTAGGGTTCGGGCTAGGGTTAGGGATAGGGGACGGGGACGGTTTAGGGTCCAGGTGAGGGTATGGCAACGATTTAGAGGGAGCGTGCGTGTGAGCGCGCGGGTTAGTGTTAGCGTACGGGTTAGGATTAGGGGACGGGTGAGGGTCAGGCTTCGGGGAAGGGTTAGCGTTAGGGTTCGGGCTAGGGTTAGGGTTAGGTGACGGGGACGGTTTAGGGTCCAGGTGAGGGTACGGCAACGCTTTAGGGGGAGCGTGCATGTGAGGGCGCGGGGTAGTGTTAGCGTACTGGTTAGGATTAGGGGACGGTTGAGGGTCAGGCTTCGGGGAAGGGTTAGGGTTAGGGTTCGGGCTAGGGTTAGGGTTAGGGAATGGGGACGGTTTAGGGTGCAGGTAAGAGTACAGCAACGCTTTAGGGGGAGCGTGCGTGTGAGGGCGAGGGTTAGTGTTAGCGTACGTGTTAGGATTAGGGGACGGGTGAGGGTCAGGCTTCGGGGAAGGGTTAGGGTTAGGGTTCGGGCTAGGGTTAGGGTTAGGGAACGGGGACGGTTTAGGGTCCAGGTGAGGGTACGGCAACGCTTTAGGGGGAGCGTGCGTGTGACGGCGCGGGTTAGTGTTAGCGTACGGGTTAGGATTAGGGGACGGGTGAGGGTCAGGCTTCGGGGAAGGGTTAGGGTTAGGGTTCGGTCTAGGGTTAGGGTTAGGGGACGGGGACGGTTTAGGGTCCATGTGAGGGTACGACAACGCTTTAGGGGGAGCGTGCGTGTGAGGGCACGGGTTAGTGTTAGCGTACGGGTTAGGATTAGGGGACGGGTGAGGGTCAGGCTACGGGGAAGGGTTACGGTTAGGGTTCGGGCTAGGGTTAGGGTTACGGGACAGGGACGGTTTAGGGTCCAGGTGAGGGTATGGCAACGCTTTAGGGGGAGCGTGCATGTGAGGGCGCGGGTTAGTGTTAGCGTACGGGTTAGGATTAGGGGACGGGTGAGGGTCAGGCTTCGGGGAAGGGTTAGGGTTAGGGTTCGGGCTAGGGTTAGGGTTAGGGGACGGGGACGGTTTAGGGTCCAGGTGAGGGTACTGCAACGCTTTAGGGGGAGCGAGCGTGTGAGGGCGCGGGTTAGTGTTAGCGTATGCCTTAGGATTAGGGGATGGGTGAGGGTCATGCTTCGGAGAAGATTTAGGGTTAGGGTTCGGGCTAGGGTTAGGGTTAGGTGACGGGGACGGTTTAGGGTCCAGGTGAGGGTACGGCAACGCTTTAGGGGGAGCGTGCATGTGAGGGCGCGGGGTAGTGTTAGCGTACGGCTTAGGATTAGAAGACGTGTGAAGGTCAGGCTTCGGGGAAGGGTTAGGGTTAGGGTTCGGGCTAGGTTTAGGGTTAGGGGACGGGGACGGTTTAGGGTCCAGGTGAGGGTACGGCAACGCTTTAGGGGGAGCGTGCGTGTGAGGGCGCGGGTTAGTGTTAGCGTACGGGTTAGGATTATGGGACGGGTGAGGATCAGGATTCGGGGAAGGGTTAGGGTTAGGGTTCGGGTTAGGGTTAGGGTTAGGGTACGGGGACGGGGACGGTTTAGGGTCCAGGTGAGGGTACGGCAACGCTTTAGGGGAAGCGTGCGTGTGAGGGTGCGGGTTAGTGTTAGCGTACGGGTTAGGATTAGGGGACGGTTGAGGGTCATGCTTCGGGGAAGGGTTAGGGTTAGGGTTCGGGCTAGGGTTAGGGTTAGGTGACGGGGACCGTTTAGTTTCCAGGTGAGGGTACAGAAACGCTTTAGGTGGAGCGTGCGTGTGAGGGCGCGGGGTAGTGTTAGCGTACGGGTTAGGATTAGGGGACGTGTGAGGGTCAGGCTTCGGGGAAGGGTTAGGGTTAGGGTTCGGGCTAGGGTTAGGGTTAGGGGACAGGGACGGTTTAGGGTCCAGGTGAGGGTACGGCAACGCTTTAGGGGGAGCGTGCGTGTGAGGGCGCGGGTTAGTTTTAGCGTACGGGTTAGGATGAGGGGACGGGTGAGGGTCAGGCTTTGGGGAAGGGTTAGGGTTAGGGTTCGGGCTAGGGTTAGGGTTAGGGTTAGGGGACGGTTTAGGGTCCAGGTGAGGGTACGGCAACGCTTTAGGGGGAGCATGCGTGTGAGGGCGCGGGTTAGTGTTCGCGTACGGGTTAGGATTAGGGGACGGGTGAGGTTCAGGCTTCGGGGAAGGGTTAGGGTTAGGGTTCGGGCTAGGGTTAGGGTTAGGGGACGGGGACGGTTTAGGGTCCAGGTGAGGGTACGGCAACGCTTTAGGGGGAGCGTGCGTGTGAGGGCGCTGGTTAGTGTTAGCGTACGGGTTAGGATTAGGGGACGGGTGAGGGTCAGGCTTCGGGGAAGGGTTAGGGTTAGGGTTCGGGCTAGGGTTAGGGTTAGGGGCCGGGGACGGTTTAGGGTCCAGGTGAGGGTACGGCAACGCTTTAGGGGGAGCGTGCGTGTGAGGGCGCGGGTTAGTGTTAGCGTACGGGTTAGGATTAGGGGACGGGTGAGGTTCAGGCTTCGGGGAAGGGTTAGGGTTAGGGTTCGGGCTAGGGTTAGGGTTAGGGGACGGGGACGGTTTAGGGTCCAGGTGAGAGTACGGCAACGCTTTAGGGGGAGCGTGCGTGTGAGGGCGCGGGTTAGTGTTAGCGTACGGGTTAGGATTAGGGGACGGGTGAGGGTCAGGCTTCGGGGAAGGGTTAGGGTTAGGGTTCGGGCTAGGGTTAGGGTTAGGGGACGGGGTCGGTTTAGGGTCCAGGTGAGGGTACGGCAACGCTTTAGGGGGAGCGTGTGTGTGAGGGCGCGGGTTAGTGTTAGCGTACGGGTTAGGATTAGGGGACGGGTGAGGGTCAGGCTTCGGGGAAGGGTTAGGGTTAGGGTTCGGGCTAGGGTTAGGGTTAGGGGACAGGGACGGTTTAGGGTCCAGGTGAGGTTACGGCAACGCTTTAGGGGGAGCGTGCGTGTGAGGGCGCGGGTTAGTGTTAGCGTACGGGTTAGGATTAGGGGACGGGTGAGGGTCAGGCTTCGGGGAAGGTTTAGGGTTAGGGTTCGGGCTAGGGTAAGGGTTAAGGGACGGGGACGGTTTCGGGTCCAGGTGAGGGTACGGCAACGCTTTAGGGGGAGCGTGCGTGTGAGGGCGCGGGTTAGTGTTAGCGTACGGGTTAGGATTAGGGGACGGGTGAGGGTCAGGCTTCGGGGAAGGGTTAGGGTTAGGGTTCGGGCTAGGGTTAGGGTTAGGGGACGGGGATGGTTTAGGGTCCAGGTGAGGGTACGGCAACGCTTTAGGGGGAGCGTGCGTGTGAGGGCGCGGGTTAGTGTTAGCGTACGGGTTAGGATTAGGGGACGGGTGAGGGTCAGGCTTCGGGGAAGGGTTAGGGTTAGGGTTCGGGCTAGGGTTAGGGTTAGGGGACGGGGACGGTTTAGGGTCCAGGTGAGGGTACGGCAACGCTTTAGGGGGAGCGTGCGTGTGAGGGCGCGGGTTAGTGTTAGCGTATGGCTTAGGATTAGGGGATGGGTGAGGGTCATGCTTCGGAGAAGATTTAGGGTTAGGGTTCGGGCTTGGGTTAGGGTTAGGTGACGGGGACGGTTTAGGGTCCAGGTGAGGGTACGGCAACGCTTTAGGGGGAGCGTGCATGTGAGGGCGCGGGGTAGTGTTAGCGTACGGGTTAGGATTAGGGGACGGGTGAGGGTCAGGCTTCGGGGAAGGGTTAGGGTTAGGGTTCGGGCTAGGGTTAGGGTTAGGGGACGGGGACGGTTTAGGGTCCAGGTGAGGGTACGGCAACGCTTTAGGGGGAGCGTGCGTGTGAGGGCGCGGGTTAGTGTTAGCGTGCGGTTTAGGATTAGGGGACGGGTGAGGGTCAGGCTTCGGGGAAGGGTTAGGTTTAGGGTTCGGGCTAGGGTTAGGGTTACGGGACAGGGACGGTTTAGGGTCCTGGTGAGGGTACAGCAACGCTTTAGGGGGAGCGTGCCTGTGAGGGCGCGGGTTAGTGTTAGCGTACGGGTTAGGATTAGGGGACGGTTGAGGGTCAGGCTTCGGGGAAGGGTTAGGGTTAGGGTTCGGGCTAGGGTTAGGGTTAGGGGATGGGGACGGTTTAGGGTCCAGGTAAGAGTACAGCAACGCTTTAGGGGGAGCGTGCGTGTGAGGGCGAGGGTTAGTGTTAGCGTACGTGTTAGGATTACGGGACGGGTGAGGGTCAGGCTTCGGGGAAGGGTTAGGGTTAGGGTTCGGGCTAGGGTTAGGATTAGGGGACGGGGACGGTTTAGGGTCCAGCTGAGGGTAGGGCAACGCTTTAGGGGGAGCGTGCGTGTGAGGGCGCGCGTTAGTGTTAGCGTACGGCTTAGGATTAGGGGACGGGTGAGGGTCAGGCTTCGGGGAAGGGTTAGGGTTAGGGTTCGGGCTAGGGTTAGTGTTAGGGGACGGAGACGGTTCAGGGTCCAGGTGAGGGTACGGCAACGCTTTAGGGGGAGCGTGCGTGTGAGGGCTCGGGTTAGTGTTAGCGTACGGCTTAGGATTAGCGGACGTGTGAGGGTCAGGCTTCGGGGAAGGGTTAGGGTTAGGGTTCGGGCTAGGTTTAGGGTTAGGGGACGGGGACGGTTTAGGGTCCAGGGGAGGGTACGGCAACGCTTTAGGGGGAGCGTGCGTGTGAGGGCGCGGGTTAGTGTTAGCGTACGGGTTAGGATTAGGGGACGGGTGAGGATCAGGCTTCGGGAAAGGGTTAGGGTTAGGGTTCGGGTTAGGGTTAGGGTTAGGGTACGGGGACGGGGACGGTTTAGGATCCAGGTGAGGGTACGGCAACGCTTTAGGGGGAGCGTGCGTGTGAGGGTGCGGGTTAGTGTTAGCGTACGGGTTAGGATTAGGGGACGGGTGAGGGTCATGCTTCGGGGAAGGGTTAGGGTTAGGGTTCGGGCTAGGGTTAGGGTTAGGTGACGGGGACCATTTAGTTTCCAGGTGAGGGTAAGGAAACGCTTTAGGGGGAGCGTGCGTGTGAGGGCGCGGGGTAGTGTTAGCGTACGGGTTAGGATTAGGGGACGGGTGAGGGTCAGGCTTCGGGGAAGGGTTAGGGTTAGGGTTCGGGCTAGGGTTAGGTTTAGGGGACGGGGACGGTTTAGGGTCCAGGTGAGTGTACGGCAACTCTTTAGGGGGAGCGTGCGTGTGAGGGCGCGGGTTAGTGTTAGTGTACGGGTTAGGATTAAGGGACGGGTGAGGGTCAGGCTTCGGGGAAGGGTTAGGGTTAGGGTTCGGGCTAGGGTTAGGGTTAGGGGACGGGGACGGTTTAGGGTCCAGGTGAGGGTACGGCAACGCTTTAGGGGGAGCGTGCGTGTGAGGGCGCGGGTTAGTGTTAGCGTACGGGTTAGGATTAGGGGACGGGTGAGGGTCAGGCTTCGGGGAAGGGTTAGGGTTAGGGTTCGGGCTAGGGTTAGGGTTAGGGGACGGGTACGATTTCTGGTCCAGGTGAGGGTACGGCAACGCTTTAGGGGGAGCGTGCGTGTGAGGGCGTGGGTTAGTATTAGCCTACGGGTTAGGATTAGGGGACGGGTGAGAGTCAGGCTTCGGGGAAGGGTTAGGGTTACTGTTCGGGCTAGGGTTAGGGTTAGGGGACGGGGACGGTTTAGGGTCCAAGTGAGGGTACGGCAACGCTTTAGGGGGAGCGTGCGTGTGAGGGCGCGGGTTAGTGTTAGCGTACGGGTTAGGATTAGGGTACGGGTAGGGTCAGGCTTCGGGGAAGGGTTAGGGTTAGGGTTTGGGCTAGGGTTAGGGTTAGGGGACGGGGACGGTTTAGGGTCCAGGTGAGGGTACGGCAACGCTTTAGGGGGAGCGTGCGTGTGAGGGCGCGGGTTAGTGTTAGCGTACGGCTTAGGATTAGGGGACGGGTGAGGGTCAGGCTTCGGGGAAGGGTTAGGGTTAGGGTTCGGGCTAGGGTTAGGGTTAGGGGACGGGGACGGTTTAGGGTCCAGGTGAGGGTACGGCAACGCTTTAGTAGGAGCGTGCGTGTGAGGGCGCGGGTTAGTGTTAGCGTACGGGTTAGGATTAGGGGACGGGTGAGGGTCAGGCTTCGGGGAAGGGTTAGGGTTAGGGTTCGGGCTAGGGTTAGGGTTAGGGGACGGGGACGGTTTAGGGTCCAAGTGAGGGTACGGCAACGCTTTAGGGGGAGCGTGCGTGTGAGGGCGCGGGTTAGTGTTAGCGTACGGGTTAGGATTAGGGGACGGGTGAGGGTCAGGCTTTGGGGAAGGGTTAGGGTTAGGGTTCGGGCTAGGGTTAGGGTTAGGGGACGGGCACGGTTTAGGGTCCAGGTGAGGGTACGGCAACGTATTAGGGGGAGCGTGCGTGTGAGGGCGCGGGTTAGTGATAGCGTACGGGTTAGGATTAGGGGACGGGTGAGGGTCAGGCTTCGGGGAAGGTTTAGGGTTAGGGTTCGGGCTAGGGTTAGGCTTAGGGGACGGGGACGGTTTAGGGTCCAGGTGAGGGTACGGCAACGCTTTAGGGGGAGCGTGCGTGTGAGGGCGCGGGTTAGTGTTAGCGTACGGGTTAGGATTAGGGGACGGGTGAGGGTCAGGCTTCGGGGAAGGGTTAGGCTTAGGGTTCGGGCTAGGGTTAGTGTTAGGGGACGGGGACGATTTAGGGTCCAGGTGAGGGTATGGCAACGCTTTAGGGGGAGCGTGCGTGTGAGGGCGCTGGTTAGTGTTAGCGTACGGGTTAGGATTAGGGGACGGGTGAGGGTCAGGCTTCGGGGAAGGATTAAGGTTAGGGTTCGGGCTAGGGTTAGGGTTAGGGGACGGGGACGGTTTAGGGTCCAGGTGAGGGTACGGCAACGCTTTAGGGGGAGCGTGCGTGTGAGGGCGCTGGTTAGTGTTAGCGTACGGGTTAGGATTAGGGGACGGGTGAGGGTCAGGCTTCGGGGAAGGATTAGGGTTAGGGTTCGGGCTAGGGTTAGGGTTAGGGGACGGGGACCGTTTAGGGTCCAGGTGAGGGTACGGCAACGCTTTAGGGGGAGCGTGCGTGTGAGGGCGCGGATTAGTGTTAGCGTACGGGTTAGGATTAGGTGACGGGTGAGGGTCAGGCTTCGGGGAAGGGTTAGGGTTAGGGTTCGGGCTAGGGTTAGGGTTAGGGGACGGGGACGGTTTAGGGTCCAGGTGAGGGTACGGCAACGCTTTAGGGGGAGCGTGCGTGTGAGGGCGCAGGTTAGTGTTAGCGTACGGGTTAGGATTAGGTGACGGGTGAGGGTCAGGCTTCGGGGAAGGGTTAGGGTTAGGGTTCGGGCTAGGGTTAGGGTTAGGGGACGGGGACGGTTTAGGGTCCAGGTGAGGGTACGGCAACGCTTTAGGGGGAGCGTGCGTGTGAGGGCGTGGGTTAGTGTTAGCGTACGGGTTAGGATTAGGGGACGGTTGAGGGTCAGGCTTCGGGGAAGGGTTAGGGTTAGGGTTCGGGCTAGGGTTAGGGTTAGGTGACGGGGACGGTTTAGGGTCCAGGTGAGGGTACGGCAACGCTTTAGGGGGAGCGTGCATGTGAGGGCGCGGGGTAGTGTTAGCGTACTGGTTAGGATTAGGGGACGGGTGAGGGTCAGGCTTCGGGGAAGGGTTAGGGTTAGGGTTCGGGCTAGGGTTAGGGTTAGGGGACGGGGACGGTTTAGGGTCCAGGTGAGGGTACGGCAACGCTTTAGGGGGAGCGTGTGTGTGAGGGGGCGGGTTAGTGTTAGCGTATGGCTTAGGATTAGGGGACGGGTGAGGGTCATGCTTCGGGGAAGGGTTAGGGTTAGGGTTCGGGCTAGGGTTAGGGTTAGGTGACGGGGACGGTTTAGGGTCCAGGTGAGGGTACGGCAACGCTTTAGGGGGAGCGAGCATGTGAGGGCGCGGGGTAGTGTTAGCGTACTGGTTAGGATTAGGGGACGGTTGAGGGTCAGGCTTCGGGGAAGGGTTAGGTTTAGGGTTCGGGCTAGGGTTAGGGTTAGGGGATGGGGACGGTTTAGGGTGCAGGTAAGAGTACAGCAACGCTTTAGGGGGAGCGTGCGTGTGAGGGCGCGGGTTAGTGTTAGCGTACGTGTTAGGATTAGGTGACGTGTGAGGGTCAGGCTTCGGGGAAGGGTTAGGGTTAGGGTTGTGGCTAGGGTTAGGGTTAAGGGACGGGGACGGTTTAGGGTCCAGGTGAGGGTACGGCAACGCTTTAGGGGGAGCGTGCGTGTGAGGGCGCGGGTTAGTGTTAGCGTACGTGTTAGGATTAGGGACGGGTGAGGGTCAGGCTTCGGGGAAGGGTTAGGCTTAGGGTTCGGGCTAGGGTTAGTGTTAGGGGACGGGGACGGTTTAGAGTCAAGGTGAGTGTATGGCAAAGCTTCAGGGGGAGCGTGCGTGTGAGGGCGCGGGTTAGTGTTAGCGTACGGCTTAGGATTAGGGGACGGGTGAGGGTCAGGCTTCGGGGAAGGGTTAGGGTTAGGGTTCGGGCTAGGGTTAGGGTTAGGGGACGGGGACGGTTTAGGGTCCAGGTGAGGGTACGGCAAAGCTTTAGAGGGAGCGTGCGTGTGAGGGCGCGGGTTAGTGTTAGCGTACGGCTTAGGATTAGGGGACGGGTGAGGGTCAGGCTTCGGGGAAGGGTTAGGGTTAGGGTTCGGGCTAGGGTTAGGGTTAGGGGACGGGGACGGTTTAGGGTCCAGGTGAGGGTACGGCAACGCTTTAGGGGGAGCGTGCATGTGAGGGCGCGGGGTAGTGTTAGCGTACTGGTTAGGATTAGGCGACGGGTGAGGGTCAGGTTTCGGGGAAGGGTTAGGGTTAGGGTTCGGGCTAGGGTTAGGGTTAGGGGACGGGGACGGTTTAGGGTCCAGGTGAGGGTACGGCAACGCTTTAAGGGGAGCGTGTGTGTGAGGGGGCGGGTTAGTGTTAGCGTATGGCTTAGGATTAGGGGATGGGTGAGGGTCATGGTTCGGGGAAGGGTTAGGGTTAGGGTTCGGGCTAGGGTTAGGGTTAGGTGACGGGGACGGTTTAGGGTCCAGGTGAGGGTACGGCAACGCTTTAGGGGGAGCGAGCATGTGAGGCGTGGGTTAGTGTTAGCGTACGGCTTAGGATTAGGGGACGGGTGAGGGTCAGGCTTCGGGGAAGGGTTAGGGTTAGGGTTCGGGCTAGGGTTAGGTTTAGGGGACGGGGACGGTTTCGGGTCCAGGTGAGGGTACGGCAACGCTTTAGGGGGAGCGTGCGTGTGAGGGCACGGGTTAGTGTTAGCGTACGGGTTAGGATTAGGGGACGGGTGAGGGTCAGGCTTCGGGGAAGGGTTAGGGTTAGGGTTCGGGCTAGGGTTAGGGTTAGGGGACGGGGACGGTTTCGGGTCCAGGTGAGGGTACGGCAACGCTTTAGGGGGAGCGTGCGTGTGAGGGCGCGGGTTAGTGTTAGCGTACGGGTTAGGATTAGGGGACGGGTGAGGGTCAGGCTTCGGGGAAGGGTTAGGGTTAGGGTTCGGGCTAGGGTTAGGGTTAGGGTACGGGGACGGTTTAGGGTCCAGGTGAGGGTACGGGAACGCTTTAGGGGGAGCGTGCGTGTGAGGGCGCGGGTTAGTGTTAGCGTACGGGTTAGGATTAGGGGACGGGTGAGGGTCAGGCTTCGGGGAAGGGTTAGGGTTAGGGTTTGGGCTAGGGTTAGGGTTAGGGGACGGGGACGGTTTAGGGTCCAGGTGAGGGTACGGCAACGCTTTAGGGGGAGCGTGCGTGTGAGGGCGCGGGTTAGTGTTAGCGTACGGGTTAGGATTAGGGGACGGGTGAGGGTCAGGCTTCGGGGAAGGGTTAGGGTTAGGGTTCGGGCTAGGGTTAGGCTTAGGGGACGGGGACGGTTTAGGGTCCAGGTGAGGGTACGGCAACGCTTTAGGGGGAGCGTGCGTGTGAGGGCGCGGGTTAGTGTTAACGTACGGGTTAGGATTAGGGGACGGGTGAGGGTCAGGCTTCGGGGAAGTGTTAGGCTTAGGGTTCGGGCTAGGGTTAGGGTTAGGGGACGGGGACGATTTAGGGTCCAGGTGAGGGTCCGGCAACGCTTTAGGGGGAGCGTGCGTGTGAGGGCGCTGGTTAGTGTTAGCGTACGGGTTAGGATTAGGGGACGGGTGAGGGTCAGGCTTCGGGGAAGGATTAGGGTTAGGGTTCGGGCTAGGGTTAGGGTTAGGGGACGGGGACGGTTTAGGGTCCAGGTGAGGGTACGGCAACGCTTTAGGGGGAGCGTGCGTGTGAGGGCGCTGGTTAGTGTTAGCGTACGGGTTAGGATTAGGGGACGGGTGAGGGTCAGGCTTCGGGTAAGGATTAGGGTTAGGGTTCGGGCTAGGGTTAGGGTTAGGGGACGGGGACGGTTTAGGGTCCAGGTGAGGGTACGGCAACGCTTTAGGGGGAGCGTGCGTGTGAGGGCGCGGATTAGTGTTAGCGTACGGGTTAGGATTAGGTGACGGGTGAGGGTCAGGCTTCGGGGAAGGGTTAGGGTTAGGGTTCGGGCTAGGGTTAGGGTTAGGGGACGGGGACGGTTTAGGGTCCAGGTGAGGGTACGGCAACGCTTTAGGGGGAGCGTGCGTGTGAGGGCGCGGGTTAGTGTTAGCGTACGGGTTAGGATTAGGTGACGGGTGAGGGTCAGGCTTCGGGGAAGGGTTAGGGTTAGGGTTCGGGCTAGGGTTAGGGTTAGGGGTCGGGGACGGTTTAGGGTCCAGGTGAGGGTACGGCAACGCTTTAGGGGGAGCGTGCGTGTGAGGGCGCGGGTTAGTATTAACGTACGGGTTAGGATTAGGGGACGGTTGAGGGTCAGGCTTCAGGGAAGGGTTAGGTTTAGGGTTCGGGCTAGGGTTAGGGTTAGGGGACGGGGACGGTTTAGGGTCCAGGTGAGGGTACGGCAACGCTTTAGGGGGAGCGTGCGTGTGAGGGCGTGGGTTAGTGTTAGCCTACGGGTTAGGATTAGGGGACGGTTGAGGGTCAGGCTTCGGGGAAGGGTTAGGGTTAGGGTTCGGGCTAGGGTTAGGGTTAGGTGACGGGGACGGTTTAGGGTCCAGGTGAGGGTACGGAAACGCTTTAGGGGGAGCGTGCGTGTGAGGGCGCGGGGTAGTGTTAGCGTACTGGTTAGGATTAGGGGACGGGTGAGGGTCAGGCTTCGGGGAAGGGTTAGGGTTAGGGTTCGGGCTAGGGTTAGGGTTAGGGGACGGGGACGGTTTAGGGTCCAGGTGAGGGTACGGCAACGCTTTAGGGGGAGCGTGTGTGTGAGGGGGCGGGTTAGTGTTAGCGTATGGCTTAGGATTAGGGGATGGGTGAGGGTCATGCTTCGGGGAAGGGTTAGGGTTAGGGTTCGGGCTAGGGTTAGGGTTAGGTGACGGGGACGGTTTAGGGTCCAGGTGAGGGTACGGCAACGCTTTAGGGGGAGCGAGCATGTGAGGGCGCGGGGTAGTGTTAGCGTACTGGTTAGGATTAGGGGACGGTTGAGGGTCAGGCTTCGGGGAAGGGTTAGGGTTAGGGTTCGGGCTAGGGTTAGGGTTAGGGGATGGGGACGGTTTAGGGTGCACGTAAGAGTACAGCAACGCTTTAGGGGGAGCGTGCGTGTGAGGGCGCAGGTTAGTGTTAGCGTACGTGTTAGGATTAGGGGACGGGTGAGAGTCAGGCTTCGGGGAAGGGTTAGGGTTAGGGTTGTGGCTAGGGTTAGGGTTAAGGGACGGGGACGGTTTAGGGTCCAGGTGAGGGTACGGCAACGCTTTAGGGGGAGCGTGCGTGTGAGGGCGCGGGTTAGTGTTAGCGTACGGGTTAGGATTAGGGGACGGGTGAGGGTCAGGCTTCGGGGAAGGGTTAGGGTTAGGGTTCGGGCTAGGGTTAGGGTTAGGGGACGGGGATGGTTTAGGGTCCAGGTGAGGGTACAGCAACGCTTTAGGGGGAGCGTGCGTGTGAGGGCGCGGGTTAGTGTTAGCGTACGTGTTAGGATTGGGGACGGGTGAGGGTCAGGCTTCGGGGAAGGGTTAGGGTTAGGGTTCGGGCTAGGGTTAGTGTTAGGGGACGGGGACGGTTTAGAGTCCAGCTGAGGGTATGGCAAAGCTTCTGGGGGAGCGTGCGTGTGAGGGCGCGGGTTAGTGTTAGCGTACGGCTTAGGATTAGGGGACGGGTGAGGGTCAGGCTTCGGGGAAGGGTTAGGGTTAGGGTTCGGGCTAGGGTTAGGGTTAGGGGACGGGGACGGTTTAGGGTCCAGGTGAGGGTACGGCAAAGCTTTAGAGGGAGCGTGCGTGTGAGGGCGCGGGTTAGTGTTAGCGTACGGCTTAGGATTAGGGGACGGGTGAGGGTCAGGCTTCGGGGAAGGGTTAGGGTTAGGGTTCGGGCTAGGGTTAGGGTTAGGGGACGGGGACGGTTTAGGGTCCAGGTGAGGGTACGGCAACACTTTAGGGGGAGAATGTGTGTGAGGGCGCGGGTTAGTGTTAGCGTACGGGTTAGGATTAGGGGACGGGTGAGGGTCAGGCTTCGGGGAAGGGTTAGGGTTAGGGTTCGGGCTAGGGTTAGGGTTAGGGGACGGGGACGGTTTAGGGTCCAGGTGAGGGTACGGCAACGCTTTAGGGGGAGCGTGCGTGTGAGGGCGTGGGTTAGTGTTAGCGTACGGCTTAGGATTAGGGGACGGGTGAGGGTCAGGCTTCGGGGAAGGGTTAGGGTTAGGGTTCGGGCTAGGGTTAGGGTTAGGGGACGGGGACGGTTTCGGGTCCAGGTGAGGGTACGGCAACGCTTTAGGGGGAGCGTGCGTGTGAGGGCACGGGTTAGTGTTAGCGTACGGGTTAGGATTAGGGGACGGGTGAGTGTCAGGCTTCGGGGAAGGGTTAGGGTTAGGGTTCGGGCTAGGGTTAGGGTTAGGGGACGGGGACGGTTTCGGGTCCAGGTGAGGGTACGGCAACGCTTTAGGGGGAGCGTGCGTGTGAGGGCGCGGGTTAGTGTTAGCGTACGGGTTAGGATTAGGGGACGGGTGAGGGTCAGGCTTCGGGGAAGGGTTAGGGTTAGGGTTCGGGCTAGGGTTAGGGTTAGGGTACGGGGACGGTTTAGGGTCCAGGTGAGGGTACGGGAACGCTTTAGGGGGAGCGTGCGTGTGAGGTCGCGGGTTAGTGTTAGCGTACGGGTTAGGATTAGGGGACGGGTGAGGGTCAGGCTTCGGGGAAGGGTTAGGGTTAGGGTTTGGGCTAGGGTTAGGGTTAGGGGACGGGGACGGTTTAGGGTCCAGGTGAGGGTACGGCAACGCTTTAGGGGGAGCGTGCGTGTGAGGGCGCGGGTTAGTGTTAGCGTACGGGTTAGGATTAGGGGACGGGTGAGGGTCAGGCTTCGGGGAAGGGTTAGGGTTAGGGTTTGGGCTAGGGTTAGGGTTAGGGGACGGGGACGGTTTAGGGTCCAGGTGAGGGTACGGCAACACTTTAGGGGGAGCGTGCCTGTGAGGGCGCGGGTTAGTGTTAGCGTACGGGTTAGGATTAGGGGACGGGTGAGGGTCAGGCTTCGGGGAAGGGTTAGGGTTAGGGTTCGGGCTAGGGTTAGGGTTAGGGTTAGGGGACGGTTTAGGGTCCAGGTGAGGGTACGGCAACGCTTTAGGGGGAGCGTGCGTGTGAGGGCCCGGGTTAGTGTTAGCGTACGGCTTAGGATTAGGGGACGGGTGAGGGTCAGGCTTCGGGGAAGGGTTAGGGTTAGGGTTCGGGCTAGGGTTAGGGTTAGGGGACGGGGACGGTTTAGGGTCCAGGTGAGGGTACGGCAACGCTTTAGGGGGAGCGTGCGTGTGAGGGCGCGCGTTAGTGTTAGCGTACGGCTTAGGATTAGGGGACGGGTGAGGGTCAGGCTTCGGGGAAAGGTGAGGGTTAGGGTTCGGGCTAGGGTTAGGGTTAGGGGACGGGGACGGTTTCGGGTCCAGGTGAGGGTACGGCAACGCTTTAGGGGGAGCGTGCGTGTGAGGGCGCGGGTTAGTGTTAGCGTACGGGTTAGGATTAGGGGACGGGTGAGGGTCAGGCTTCGGGGAAGGGTTAGGGTTAGGGTTCGGGCTAGGGTTAGGGTTAGGGGACGGGGACGGTTTAGGGTCCAGGTGAGGGGACGGCAACGCTTTAGGGGGAGCGTGCGTGTGAGGGCGCGGGTTAGTGTTAGCGTACGGGTTAGGATTAGGGGACGGGTGAGGGTCAGGCTTCGGGGAAGGGTTAGTGTTAGGGTTCGGGCTAGGGTTAGTGTTAGGGGACGGGGACGGTTTAGGGTCCAGGTGAGGGTACGGCAACGCTTTAGGGGGAGCGTGCGTGTGAGGGCGCGGGTTAGTGTTAGCGTACGGGTTAAGATTAGGTGACGGGTGAGGGTCAGGCTTCGGGGAAGGGTTAGGGTTAGGGTTCGGGCTAGGGTTAGGGTTAGGGGACGGGGACGGTTTAGGGTCCAGGTGAGGGTACGGCAACGCTTTAGGGGGAGCGTGCGTGTGAGGGCGCGGGTTAGTGTTAGCGTCCGGGTTAGGATTAGGGGACGGGTGAGGGTCAGGCTTCGGGGAAGGGTTAGGGTTAGGGTTCGGGCTAGGGTTAGGGTTAGGGGACGGGGACGGTTTCGGGTCCAGGTGAGGGTACGGCAACGCTTTAGGGGGAGCGTGCGTGTGAGGGCGCGCGTTAGTGTTAGCGTACGGCTTAGGATTAAGGGACGGGTGAGGGTCAGGCTTCGGGGAAGGGTTAGGGTTAGGGTTCGGTCTAGGGTTAGGGTTAGGGGACGGGGACGGTTTCGGGTCCAGGTGAGGGTACGGCAACGCTTTAGGGGGAGCGTGCGTGTGAGGGCGCGGGTTAGTGTTAGCGTACGGCTTAGGATTAGGGGATGGGTGAGGGTCAGGCTTCGGGTAAGGGTTAGGGTTAGGGTTCTGTCTAGGGTTAGGGTTAGGGGACGGGGACGGTTTAGGGTCCAGGTGAGGGTACGGCAACGCTTTAGGGGGAGCGTGCGTGTGAGGGCGCGGGTTAGTGTTAGCGTACGGGTTAAGATTAGGGGACGGGTGAGGGTCAGGCTTCGGGGAAGGGTTAGGGTTAGGGTTCGGGCTAGGGTTAGGGTTAGGGGACGGGGACGGTTTAGGGTCCAGGTGAGGGTACGGCAACGCTTTAGGGGGAGCGTGCGTGTGAGGGCGCGGGTTAGTGTTAGCGTCCGGGTTAGGATTAGGGACGGGTGAGGGTCAGGCTTCGGGGAAGGGTTAGGGTTAGGGTTCGGGCTAGGGTTAGGGTTAGGGGACGGGGACGGTTTAGGGTCCAGGTGAGGGTACGGCAACGCTTTAGGGGGAGCGTGCGTGTGAGGGCCCGGGTTAGTGTTAGCGTACGGCTTAGGATTAGGGGACGGGTGAGGGTCAGGCTTCGGGGAAGGTTTAGGGTTAGGGTTCGGGCTAGGGTTAGGGTTAGGGGACGGGGACGGTTTAGGGTCCAGGTGAGGGTACGGCAACGTTTTAGGGGGAGCGTGCGTGTGAGGGCGCGGGTTAGTGTTAGCGTACGGCTTAGGATTAGGGGACGGGTGAGGGTCAGGCTTCGGGGAAGGGTTAGGGTTAGGGTTCGGGCTAGGGTTAGGGTTAGGGGACGGGGACGGTTTAGGGTTCAGGTGAGGGTACGGCAACGCTTTAGGGGGAGCGTGCGTGTGAGGGCGCGCGTTAGTGTTAGCGTACGGCTTAGGATTAGGGGACGGGTGAGGGTCAGGCTTCGGGGAAATGTTAGGGTTAGGGTTCGGGCTAGGGTTAGGGTTAGGGGACGGGGACGGTTTCGGGTCCAGGTGAGGGTACGGCAACGCTTTAGGGGGAGCGTGCATGTGAGGGCGCGGGTTAGTGTTAGCGTACGGGTTAGGATTAGGGGACGGGTGAGGGTCATGCTTCGGGGAAGGGTTAGGGTTAGGGTTCGGGCTAGGGTTAGGGTTAGGGGACGGGAACGGTTTAGGGTCCAGGTGAGGGTACGGCAACGCTTTAGGGGGAGCGTGCGTGTGAGGGCGCGGGTTAGTGTTAGCGTACGGGTTAGGATTAGGGGACGGGTGAGGGTCAGGCTTCGGGGAAGGGTTAGGGTTAGGGTTCGGGCTAGGGTTAGGGTTAGGGGACGGGGACGGTTTAGGGTCCAGGTGAGGGTACGGCAACGCTTTAGGGGGAGCGTGCGTGTGAGGGTGCGGGTTAGTGTTAGCGTACGGGTTAAGATTAGGTGACGGGTGAGGGTCAGGCTTCGGGGAAGGGTTAGGGTTAGGGTTCGGGCTAGGGTTAGGGTTAGGGGACGGGGACGGTTTAGGGTCCAGGTGAGGGTACGGCAACGCTTTAGGGGGAGCGTGCGTGTGAGGGCGCGGGTTAGTGTTAGCGTCCGGGTTAGGATTAGGGGACGGGTGAGGGTCAGGCTTCGGGGAAGGGTTAGGGTTAGGGTTCGGGCTAGGGTTAGGGTTAGGGGACGGGGACGGTTTAGGGTCCAGGTGAGGGTACGGCAACGCTTTAGGGGGAGCGTGCGTGTGAGGGCGCGCGTTAGTGTTAGCGTACGGCTTAGGATTAGGTGACGCATGAGGGTCAGGCTTCGGGGAAGGGTTAGGATTAGGGTTCGGGCTAGGGTTAGCGTTAGGGGACGGGGACGGTTTAGGGTCCAGGTGAGGGTACGGCAACGCTTTAGGGGGAGCGTGCGTGTGAGGGCGCGGGTTAGTGTTAGCGTACGACTTATGATTAGGGGAAGGGTGAGGGTCAGGCTTCGGGGAAGGGTTAGGGTTAGGGTTCGGGCTAGGGTTAGGGTTAGGGGACGGGGACGGTTTAGGGTCCAGGTGAGGGTACGGCAACGTTTTAGGGGGAGCGTGCGTGTGAGGGCGCGGGTTAGTGTTAGCGTACGGGTTAGGATTAGGGGACGGGTGAGGGTCAGGCTTCGGGGAAGGGTTAGGGTTAGGGTTCGGGCTAGGGTTAGGGTTAGGGGACGGGGACGGTTTCGGGTCCAGGTGAGGGTACGGCAACGCTTTAGGGGGAGCGTGCGTGTTAGGGCGCGGGTTAGTGTTAGCGTACGGCTTAGGATTAGGGGACGGGTGAGGGTCAAGCTTCGGGGAAGGGTTAGGGTTAGGGTTCGGTCTAGGGTTAGGGTTAGGGGACGGGGACGGTTTCGGGTCCAGGTGAGGGTACAGCAACGCTTTAGGGGGAGCGTGCATGTGAGGGCGCGGGTTAGTGTTAGCGTACGGCTTAGGATTAGGGGATGGGTGAGGGTCAGGCTTCGGGTAAGGGTTAGGGTTAGGGTTCTGTTTAGGGTTAGGGTTAGGGGACGGGGACGGTTTCGGGTCCAGGTGAGGGTACGGCAACGCTTTAGGGGGAGCGTGCGTGTGAGGGCGCGGGTTAGTGTTAGCGTACGGGTTAGGATTAGGGGACGGGTGAGGGTCAGGCTTCGGGGAAGGGTTAGGGTTAGGGTTCGGGCTAGGGTTAGGGTTAGGGGACGGGGACGGTTTCGGGTCCAGGTGAGGGTACGGCAACGCTTTAGGGGGAGCGTGCGTGTTAGGGCGCGGGTTAGTGTTAGCGTACGGCTTAGGATTAGGGGACGGGTGAGGGTCAGGCTTCGGGGAAGGGTTAGGGTTAGGGTTCGGTCTAGGGTTAGGGTTAGGGGACGGGGACGGTTTCGGGTCCAGGTGAGGGTACAGCAACGCTTTAGGGGGAGCGTGCATGTGAGGGCGCGGGTTAGTGTTAGCGTACGGCTTAGGATTAGGGGATGGGTGAGGGTCAGGCTTCGGGTAAGGGTTAGGGTTAGGGTTCTGTCTAGGGTTAGGGTTAGGGGACGGGGACGGTTTCGGGTCCAGGTGAGGGTACGGCAACGCTTTAGGGGGAGCGTGCGTGTGAGGGCGCGGGTTAGTGTTAGCGTACGGGTTAGGATTAGGGGACGGGTGAGGGTCAGGCTTCGGGGAAGGGTTAGGGTTAGGGTTCGGGCTAGGGTTAGGGTTAGGGTACGGGGACGGTTTAGGGTCCAGGTGAGGGTACGGGAACGCTTTAGGGGGAGCGTGCGTGTGAGGGCGCGGGTTAGTGTTAGCGTACGGGTTAGGATTAGGGGACGGGTGAGGGTCAGGCTTCGGGGAAGGGTTAGGGTTAGGGTTTGGGCTAGGGTTAGGGTTAGGGGACGGGGACGGTTTAGGGTCCAGGTGAGGGTACGGCAACGCTTTAGGGGGAGCGTGCGTGTGAGGGCGCGGGTTAGTGTTAGCGTACGGGTTAGGATTAGGGGACGGGTGAGGGTCAGGCTTCGGGGAAGGGTTAGGGTTAGGGTTCGGGCTAGGGTTAGGGTTAGGGGACGGGGACGGTTTAGGGTCCAGGTGAGGGTACGGCCACACTTTAGGGGGAGCGTGCCTGTGAGGGCGCGGGTTAGTGTTAGCGTACGGGTTAGGATTAGGGGACGGGTGAGGGTCAGGCTTCGGGGAAGGGTTAGGGTTAGGGTTCGGGCTAGGGTTAGGGTTAGGGGACGGGGACGGTTAGGGTCCAGGTGAGGGTACGGCAACGCTTTAGGGGGAGCGTGCGTGTGAGGGCCCGGGTTAGTGTTAGCGTACGGCTTAGGATTAGGGGACGGGTGAGGGTCAGGCTTCGGGGAAGGGTTAGGGTTAGGGTTCGGGCTAGGGTTAGGGTTAGGGGACGGGGACGGTTTAGGGTCCAGGTGAGGGTACGGCAACGCTTTAGGGGGAGCGTGCGTGTGAGGGCGCGCGTTAGTGTTAGCGTACGGCTTAGGATTAGGGGACGGGTGAGGGTCAGGCTTCGGGGAAAGGTGAGGGTTAGGGTTCGGGCTAGGGTTAGGGTTAGGGGACGGGGACGGTTTCGGGTCCAGGTGAGGGTACGGCAACGCTTTAGGGGAAGCGTGCGTGTTAGGGCGCGGGTTAGTGTTAGCGTACGGGTTAGGATTAGGGGACGGGTGAGGGTCAGGCTTCGGGGAAGGGTTAGGGTTAGGGTTCGGGCTAGGGTTAGGGTTAGGGGACGGGGACGGTTTAGGGTCCAGGTGAGGGTACGGCAACGCTTTAGGGGGAGCGTGCGTGTGAGGGCGCGGGTTAGTGTTAGCGTACGGGTTAGGATTAGGGGACGGGTGAGGGTCAGGCTTCGGGGAAGGGTTAGTGTTAGGGTTCGGGCTAGGGTTAGTGTTAGGGGACGGGGACGGTTTAGGGTCCAGGTGAGGGTACGGCAACGCTTTAGGGGGAGCGTGCGTGTGAGGGCGCGGGTTAGTGTTAGCGTACGGGTTAAGATTAGGTGACGGGTGAGGGTCAGGCTTCGGGGAAGGGTTAGGGTTAGGGTTCGGGCTAGGGTTAGGGTTAGGGGACGGGGACGGTTTAGGGTCCAGGTGAGGGTACGGCAACGCTTTAGGGGGAGCGTGCGTGTGAGGGCGCGCGTTAGTGTTAGCGTCCGGGTTAGGATTAGGGGACGGGTGAGGGTCAGGCTTCGGGGAAGGGTTAGGGTTAGTGTTCGGGCTAGGGTTAGGGTTAGGGGACGGGGACGGTTTAGGGTCCAGGTGAGGGTACGGCAACGCTTTAGGGGGAGCGTGCGTGTGAGGGCGCGGGTTAGTGTTAGCGTACGGCTTAGGATTAGGGGACGGGTGAGGGTCAGGCTTCGGGGAAGGGTTAGGGTTAGGGTTCGGGCTAGGGTTAGGGTTAGGGGACGGGGACGGTTTCGGGTCCAGGTGAGGGTACGGCAACGCTTTAGGGGGAGCGTGCGTGTGAGGGCGCGCGTTAGTGTTAGCGTACGGCTTAGGATTAGGGGACGGGTGAGGGTCAGGCTTCGGAGAAGGGTTAGGGTTAGGGTTCGGTCTAGGGTTAGGGTTAGGGGACGGGGACGGTTTCGGGTCCAGGTGAGGGTACGGCAACGCTTTAGGGGGAGCGTGCGTGTGAGGGCGCGGGTTAGTGTTAGCGTACGGCTTAGGATTAGGGGATGGGTCAGTGTCAGGCTTCGGGTAAGGGTTAGGGTTAGGGTTCTGTCTAGGGTTAGGGTTAGGGGACGGGGACGGTTTAGGGTCCAGGTGAGGGTACGGCAACGCTTTAGGGGGAGCGTGCGTGTGAGGGCGCGGGTTAGTGTTAGCGTACGGGTTAAGATTAGGGGACGGGTGAGGGTCAGGCTTCGGGGAAGGGTTAGGGTTAGGGTTCGGGCTAGGGTTAGGGTTAGGGGACGGGGACGGTTTAGGGTCCAGGTGAGGGTACGGCAACGCTTTAGGGGGAGCGTGCGTGTGAGGGCGCGGGTTAGTGTTAGCGTCCGGGTTAGGATTAGGGGACGGGTGAGGGTCAGGCTTCGGGGAAGGGTTAGGGTTAGGGTTCGGGCTAGGGTTAGGGTTAGGGGACGGGGACGGTTTAGGGTCCAGGTGAGGGTACGGCAACGCTTTAGGGGGAGCGTGCGTGTGAGGGCGCGGGTTAGTGTTAGCGTACGGCTTAGGATTAGGGGACGGGTGAGGGTCAGGCTTCGGGGAAGGGTTAGGGTTAGGGTTCGGGCTAGGGTTAGGGTTAGGGGACGGGGACGGTTTAGGGTTCAGGTGAGGGTACGGCAACGCTTTAGGGGGAGCGTGCGTGTGAGGGCGCGCGTTAGTGTTAGCGTACGGCTTAGGATTAGGGGACGGGTGAGGGTCAGGCTTCGGGGAAATGTTAGGGTTAGGGTTCGGGCTAGGGTTAGGGTTAGGGGACGGGGACGGTTTCGGGTCCAGGTGAGGGTACGGCAACGCTTTAGGGGGAGCGTGCGTGTGAGGGCGCGGGTTAGTGTTAGCGTACGGGTTAGGATTAGGGGACGGGTGAGGGTCATGCTTCGGGGAAGGGTTAGGGTTAGGGTTCGGGCTAGGGTTAGGGTTAGGGGACGGGGACGGTTTAGGGTCCAGGTGAGGGTACGGCAACGCTTTAGGGGGAGCGTGCGTGTGAGGGCGCGGGTTAGTGTTAGCGTACGGGTTAGGATTAGGGGACGGGTGAGGGTCAGGCTTCGGGGAAGGGTTAGGGTTAGGGTTCGGGCTAGGGTTAGTGTTAGGGGACGGGGACGGTTTAGGGTCCAGGTGAGGGTACGGCAACGCTTTAGGGGGAGCGTGCGTGTGAGGGCGCGGGTTAGTGTTAGCGTACGGGTTAAGATTAGGTGACGGGTGAGGGTCAGGCTTCGGGGAAGGGTTAGGGTTAGGGTTCGGGCTAGGGTTAGGGTTAGGGGACGGGGACGGTTTAGGGTCCAGGTGAGGGTACGGCAACGCTTTAGGGGGAGCGTGCGTGTGAGGGCGCGGGTTAGTGTTAGCGTCCGGGTTAGGATTAGGGGACGGGTGAGGGTCAGGCTTCGGGGAAGGGTTAGGGTTAGGGTTCGGGCTAGGGTTAGGGTTAGGGGACGGGGACGGTTTAGGGTCCAGGTGAGGGTACGGCAACGCTTTAGGGGGAGCGTGCGTGTGAGGGCGCGCGTTAGTGTTAGCGTACGGCTTAGGATTAGGTGACGCGTGAGGGTCAGGCTTCGGGGAAGGGTTAGGATTAGGGTTCGGGCTAGGGTTAGCGTTAGGGGACGGGGACGGTTTAGGGTCCAGGTGAGGGTACGGCAACGCTTTAGGGGGAGCGTGCGTGTGAGGGCGCGGGTTAGTGTTAGCGTACGGCTTATGATTAGGGGAAGGGTGAGGGTCAGGCTTCGGGGAAGGGTTAGGGTTAGGGTTCGGGCTAGGGTTAGGGTTAGGGGACGGGGACGGTTTAGGGTCCAGGTGAGGGTACGGCAACGTTTTAGGGGGAGCGTGCGTGTGAGGGCGCGGGTTAGTGTTAGCGTACGGCTTAGGATTAGGGGACGGGTGAGGGTCAGGCTTCGGGGAAGGGTTAGGGTTAGGGTTCGGGCTAGGGTTAGGGTTAGGGGACGGGGACGGTTTCGGGTCCAGGTGAGGGTACGGCAACGCTTTAGGGGGAGCGTGCGTGTTAGGGCGCGGGTTAGTGTTAGCGTACGGCTTAGGATTAGGGGACGGGTGAGGGTCAGGCTTCGGGGAAGGGTTAGGGTTAGGGTTCGGTCTAGGGTTAGGGTTAGGGGATGGGGACGGTTTCGGGTCCAGGTGAGGGTACAGCAACGCTTTAGGGGGAGCGTGCGTGTGAGGGCGCGGGTTAGTGTTAGCGTACGGCTTAGGATTAGGGGATTGGTGAGGGTCAGGCTTCGGGTAAGGGTTAGGGTTAGGGTTCTGTCTAGGGTTAGGGTTAGGGGACGGGGACGGTTTAGGGTCCAGGTGAGGGTACGGCAACGCTTTAGGGGGAGCGTGCGTGTGAGGGCGCGGGTTAGTGTTAGCGTACGGGTTAAGATTAGGGGACGGGTGAGGGTCAGGCTTCGGGGAAGGGTTAGGGTTAGGGTTCGGGCTAGGGTTAGGGTTAGGGGACGGGGACGGTTTAGGGTCCAGGTGAGGGTACGGCAACGCTTTAGGGGGAGCGTGCGTGTGAGGGCGCGGGTTAGTGTTAGCGTCCGGGTTAGGATTAGGGGCCGGGTGAGGGTCAGGCTTCGGGGAAGGGTTAGGGTTAGGGTTCGGGCTAGGGTTAGGGTTAGGGGACGGGGACGGTTTAGGGTCCAGGTGAGGGTACGGCAACGCTTTAGGGGGAGCGTGCGTGTGAGGGCGCGGGTTAGTGTTAGCGTACGGCTTAGGATTAGGGGACGGGTGAGGGTCAGGCTTCGGGGAAGGGTTAGGGTTAGGGTTCGGGCTAGGGTTAGGGTTAGGGGACGGGGACGGTTTAGGGTCCAGGTGAGGGTACGGCAACGTTTTAGGGGGAGCGTGCGTGTGAGGGCGCGGGTTAGTGTTAGCGTACGGGTTAGGATTAGGGGACGGGTGAGGGTCAGGCTTCGGGGAAGGGTTAGGGTTAGGGTTCGGGCTAGGGTTAGGTTTATGGGACGGGGACGGTTTAGGGTCCAGGTGAGGGTACGGCAACGCTTTAGGGGGAGCGTGCGTGTGAGGGCGTGGGTTAGTGTTAGCGTACGGCTTAGGATTAGGGGACGGGTGAGGGTCAGGCTTCGGGGAAGGGTTAGGGTTAGGGTTCGGTCTAGGGTTAGGGTTAGGGGACGGGGACGGTTTAGGGTCCAGGTGAGTGTACGGCAACGCTTTAGGGGGAGCGTGCGTGTGAGGGCGCGGGTTAGTGTTAGCATACGGGTTAGGATTAGGGGACGGGTGAGGGTCAGGCTTCGGGGAAGGGTTAGGGTTAGGGTTCGGGCTAGGGTTAGGGTTAGGGGACGGGGACGGTTTAGGGTCCAGGTGAGGGTACGGCAATGCTTTAGGGGGAGCGTGCGTGTGAGGGCGCGGGTTAGTGTTAGCGTACGGGTTAAGATTAGGGGACGGGTGAGGGTCAGGCTTCGGGGAAGGGTTAGGGTTAGGGTTCGGGCTAGGGTTAGGGTTACGGACGGGGACGGTTTAGTGTCCAGGTGAGGGTACGGCAACGCTTTAGGGGGAGCGTGCGTGTGAGGGCGCGGGTTAGTGTTAGCGTCCGGGTTAGGATTAGGGGACGGGTGAGGGTCAGGCTTCGGGGAAGGGTTAGGGTTAGGGTTCGGGCTAGGGTTAGGGTTAGGGGACGGGGACGGTTTAGGGTCCAGGTGAGGGTACGGCAACGCTTTAGGGGGAGCGTGCGTGTGAGGGCGCGGGTTAGTGTTAGCGTACGGCTTAGGATTAGGGGACGGGTGAGGGTCAGGCTTCGGGGAAGGGTTAGGGTTAGGGTTCGGGCTAGGGTTAGGGTTAGGGGACGGGGACGGTTTAGGGTCCAGGTGAGGGTACGGCAACGCTTTAGGGGGAGCGTGCGTGTGAGGGCGCGGGTTAGTGTTAGCGTACGGCTTAGGATTAGGGGACGGGTGAGGGTCAGGCTTCGGGGAAGGGTTAGGGTTAGGGTTCGTGCTAGGGTTAGGGTTAGGGGACGGGGACGGTTTAGGGTCCAGGTGAGGGTACGGCAACGCTTTAGGGGGAGCGTGCGTGTGAGGGCGCGCGTTAGTGTTAGCGTGCGGCTTAGGATTAGGGGACGGGTGAGGGTCAGGCTTCGGGGAAGGGTTAGGGTTAGGGTTCGGGCTAGGGTTAGGGTTAGGGGACGGGGACGGTTTAGGGTCCAGGTGAGGGTACGGCAACGTTTTAGGGGGAGCGTGCGTGTGAGGGCGCGGGTTAGTGTTAGCGTACGGCTTAGGATTAGGGGACGGGTGAGGGTCAGGCTTCGGGGAAGGGTTAGGGTTAGGGTTCGGGCTAGGGTTAGGGTTAGGGGACGGGGACGGTTTCGGGTCCAGGTGAGGGTACGGCAACGCTTTAGGGGGAGCGTGCGTGTGAGGGCGCGGGTTAGTGTTAGCGTACGGCTTAGGATTAGGGGACGGGTGAGGGTCAGGCTTCGGGGAAGGGTTAGGGTTAGGGTTCGGTCTAGGGTTAGGGTTAGGGGACGGGGACGGTTTCGGGTCCAGGTGAGGGTACGGCAACGCTTTAGGGGGAGCGTGCGTGTGAGGGCGCGGGTTAGTGTTAGCGTATGGCTTAGGATTAGGGGATGGGTGAGGGTCAGGCTTCGGGTAAGGGTTAGGGTTAGGGTTCTGTCTAGGGTTAGGGTTAGGGGACGGGGACGGTTTAGGGTCCAGGTGAGGGTACGGCAACGCTTTAGGGGGAGCGTGCGTGTGAGGGCGCGGGTTAGTGTTAGCGTACGGCTTATGATTAGGGGAAGGGTGAGGGTCAGGCTTCGGGGAAGGGTTAGGGTTAGGGTTCGGGCTAGGGTTAGGGTTAGGGGACGGGGACGGTTTAGGGTCCAGGTGAGGGTACGGCAACGTTTTAGGGGGAGCGTGCGTGTGAGGGCGTGGGTTAGTGTTAGCGTACGGCTTAGGATTAGGGGACGGGTGAGGGTCAGGCTTCGGGGAAGGGTTAGGGTTAGGGTTCGGGCTAGGGTTAGGGTTAGGGGACGGGGACGGTTTAGGGTCCAGGTGAGGGTACGGCAACGCTTTAGGGGGAGCGTGCGTGTGAGGGCGCGGGTTAGTGTTAGCGTACGGCTTAGGATTAGGGGACGGGTGAGGGTCAGGCTTCGGGGAAGGGTTAGGGTTAGGGTTCGGTCTAGGGTTAGGGTTAGGGGACGGGGACGGTTTCGGGTCCAGGTGAGGGTACGGCAACGCTTTAGGGGGAGCGTGCGTGTGAGGGCGCGGGTTAGTGTTAGCGTACGGCTTAGGATTAGGGGATGGGTGAGGGTCAGGCTTCGGGGAAGGGTTAGGGTTAGGGTTCGGGCTAGGGTTAGGGTTAGGGGACGGGGACGGTTTAGGGTCCAGGTGAGGGTACGGCAACGCTTTAGGGGGAGCGTGCGTGTGAGGGCGCGGGTTAGTGTTAGCGTACGGGTTAAGATTAGGGGACGGGTGAGGGTCAGGCTTCGGGGAAGGGTTAGGGTTAGGGTTCGGGCTAGGGTTAGGGTTAGGGGACGGGGACGGTTTAGGGTCCAGGTGAGGGTACGGCAACGCTTTAGGGGGAGCGTGCGTGTGAGGGCGCGGGTTAGTGTTAGCGTACGGCTTAGGATTAGGGGACGGGTGAGGGTCAGGCTTCGGGGAAGGGTTAGGGTTAGGGTTCGGGCTAGGGTTAGGGTTAGGGGACGGGGACGGTTTAGGGTCCAGGTGAGGGTACGGCAACGCTTTAGGGGGAGCGTGCGTGTGAGGGCGCGGGTTAGTGTTAGCGTACGGCTTAGGATTAGGGGACGGGTGAGGGTCAGGCTTCGGGGAAGGGTTAGGGTTAGGGTTCGGGCTAGGGTTAGGGTTAGGGGACGGGGACGGTTTAGGGTCCAGGTGAGGGTACGGCAACGTTTTAGGGGGAGCGTGCGTGTGAGGGCGCGGGTTAGTGTTAGCGTACGGCTTAGGATTAGGGGACGGGTGAGGGTCAGGCTTCGGGGAAGGGTTAGGGTTAGGGTTCGGGCTAGGGTTAGGGTTAGCGGACGGGGACGGTTTAGGGTCCAGGTGAGGGTACGGCCACGCTTTAGGGGGAGCGTGCGTGTGAGGGCGCGCGTTAGTGTTAGCGTACGTGTTAGGATTACGGGACGGGTGAGGGTCAGGCTTCGGGGAAGGGTTAGGGTTAGGGTTCGGGTTAGGGTTAGGTTTCGGGCTAGGGTTAGGGTTAGGGGACGGGGACGGTTTCGGGTCCAGGTGAGGGTACGGCAACGCTTTAGGGGGAGCGTTCGTGTGAGGGCGCGCGTTAGTGTTAGCGTACGGCTTAGGATTAGGGGACGGGTGAGGGTCAGACTTCGGGGAATGGTTAGGGTTAGGGTTCGGGCTAGGGTTAGGGTTAGGGGACGGGGACGGTTTCGGGTCCAGGTGAGGGAACGGCAACGCTTTAGGGGGAGCGTGCGTGTGAGGGCGCGGGTTAGTGTTAGCGTACGGGTTAGGATTAGGGGACGGGTGAGGGTCAGGCTTCGGGGAAGGGTTAGGGTTAGGGTTCGGACTAGGGTTAGGGTTAGGGGACGGGGACGGTTTAGGGTCCAGGTGAGGGTACGGCAACGCTTTAGGGGGAGCGTGCGTGTGAGGGCACGGGTTAGTGTTAGCGTACGGGTTAGGATTAGGGCACGGGTGAGGGTCAGGCTTCGGGGAAGGGTTAGGGTTAGGGTTCGGGCTACGGTTAGGGTTAGGGGACGGGGACGGTTTAGGGTCCAGGTGAGGGTACGGCAACGCTTGAGGGGGAGCGTGCGTGTGGGGGCGCGGGTTAGTGTAAGCGTACGGGTTAGGATTAGGGGACGGGTGAGGGTCAGGCTTCGGGGAAGGGTTAGGGTTAGGGTTCGGGCTAGGGTAAGGGTTAAGGGACGGGGACGGTTTCGGGTCCAGGTGAGGGTACGGCAACGCTTTAGGTTGAGCGTGCGTGTGAGGGCACGGGTTAGTGTTAGCGTACGGGTTAGGATTAGGGCACGGGTGAGGGTCAGGCTTCGGGGAAGGGTTAGGGTTAGGGTTCGGGCTAGGGTTAGGGTTAGGGGACGGGGACGGTTTAGGGTCCAGGTGAGGGTACGGCAACGCTTTAAGGGGAGTGTGCGTGTGAGGGCGCGGGTTAGTGTTAGCGTACGGGTTAGGATTAGGGCACGGGTGAGGGTCAGGCTTCGGGGAAGTGTCAGGGTTAGGGTTCGGGCTAGGGTTAGGGTTAGGGGATGGGGACGGTTTAGGGTCCAGGTGAGGGTACGTCAATGCTTTAGGGGGAGCGTGCATGTGAGGGCGCGGGTTAGTGTAAGCGTACGGGTTAGGTATAGGGGACGGGTGAGGGTCAGGCTTCGGGGAAGGGTTAGGGTTAGGGTTCGGGCTAGGGTTAGGTTTAGGGGATGGGGACGGTTTAGGGTCCAGGTGAGTGTACGGCAACGCTTTAGGGGGAGCGTGCGTGTGAGGGCGCGGGTTAGTGTTAGCGTACGGGTTAGGATTAGGGGACGGGCGAGGGTCAGGCTTCGGGGAAGTGTTAGGGTTAGGGTTCGGGCTAGGGTTAGGGTTAGGGGACGGGGACGGTTTAGGGTCCAGGTGAGGGTACGGCAACGCTTTAGGGGGAGCGTGCGTGTTGGGGCGCGGGTTAGTGTAAGCGTACGGCTTAGGATTAGGGGACGGGTGAGGGTCAGGCTTCGGGGAAGGGTTAGGGTTAGGGTTCGGACTACGGTTAGGGTTAGGGGACGGGGACGGTTTAGGGTCCAGGTGAGGGTACGGCAACGCTTTAGGGGGAGCGTGCGTGTGAGGGCACGGGTTAGTGTTAGCGTACGGGTTAGGATTAGGGGACGGGTGAGGGTCAGGCTTCGGGGAAGGGTTAGTGTTAGAGTTCGGGCTACGGTTAGGGTTAGGGGACGGGAACGGATTAGGGTCCAGCTGAGGGTTCGGCAACGCTTTAGGGGGAGCGTGCGTCTGAGGGCGTGGGTTAGTGTTAGCGTACGGGTTAGGATTAGGGGACGGGTGAGGGTCAGGCTTCGGGGAAGGATTAGGGTTAGGGTTCGGGCTAGGGTTAGGGTTAGGGGACGGGGACGGTTTAGGGTCCAGGTGAGGGTACGGCAACGCTTTAGGGGGAGCGTGCGTGTGAGGGCGCGGGTTAGTGTTAGCGTACGGGTTAGGATTAGGGGACGGGTGAGGGTCAGGCTTCGGGGAAGGGTTAGGGTTAGGGTTCGGGCTAGGGTTAGGGTTAGGGGACGGGGACGGTTTAGGGCCCAGGTGAGGGTACGGCAACGCTTTAGGGGAAGCGTGCGTGTGAGGGCGTGGGTTAGTGTTAGCGTACGGGTTAGGATTAGGGGACGGGTGAGGGTCAGGCTTCGGGGAAGGGTTAGGGTTAGGGTTCGGTCTAGGGTTAGGGTTAGGGGACGGGGACGGTTTAGGGTCCAGGTGAGGGTACGGCAACGCTTTAGGGGGAGCGTGCGTGTGAGGGCGCGGGTTAGTGTGAGCGTACGGGTTAGGATTAGGGGACGGGTGAGGGTCAGCCTTCGGGGAAGGGTTAGGGTTAGGGTTCGGGCTAGGGTTAGGGTTAGGGGACGGGGACGGTTTAGGGTCCAGGTGAGGGTACGGCAACGCTTTAGGGGGAGCGTGCGTTGAGGGCGCAGGTTAGTGTGAGTGTACAGGTTAGGATTAGGGGACGGTTGAGGGTCAGGTTTCGGGGAAGGGTTAGGGTTAGGGTTCGGGCTAGGGTTAGGGTTAGGGGACAGGGACGGTTTAGGGTCCAGGTGAGGGTACGGCAACGCTTTAGGGTGAGCGTGCGTGTGAGGGCGCGGCTTAGTGTTAGCGTACGGGTTACGATTAGGGGACGGGTGAGGGTCAGGCTTCGGGGAAGGGTTAGGGTTAGGGTTCGGGCTAGGGTTAGGGTTAGGGGATGGGGACGGTTTAGGGTCCAGGTGAGGGTACGGCAACGCTTTAGGGGGAGCGTGCGTGTGAGGGCGCGGGTTAGTGTTAGCGTACGGGTTACGATTAGGGGACGGGTGAGGGTCAGGCTTCGGGGAAGGGTTAGGGTTAGGGTTCGGGCTAGGGTTAGGGTTAGGGGACGGGGACTGTTTAGGGTCCAGCTGAGGGTACGGCAACGCTTTAGGGGGAGCGTGCGTGTGAGGGCGCGGGTTAGTGTTAGCGTACGGCTTAGGATTAGGGGACGGGTGAGGGTCAGGCTTCGGGAAAGGGTTAGGGTTAGGGTTCGGGCTAGGGTTAGGGTTAGGGGATGGGGACGGTTTAGGGTCCAGGTGAGGCTACGGCAACGCTTTAGGGGGAGCGTGCGTGTGAGGGGGCGGGTAAGTGTTAGCGTACGGGTTAGGATTAGGGGACGTGTGAGGGTCAGGCTTCGGGGAAGGGTTAGGGTTAGGGTTCGGGCTAGGGTTAGGGTTAGGGGACGGGGACGGTTTCGGGTCCAGGTGAGGGTACGGCAACGCTTTAGGGGGAGCGTGCGTGTGAGGGCGCGCGTTAGTGTTAGCGTACGGCTTAGGATTAGGGGACGGGTGAGGGTCAGGCTTCGGGGAAGGGTTAGGGTTAGGGTTCGGGTTAGGGTTAGGGTTAGGGGACGGGGACGGTTTAGGGTCCAGGTGAGGGTACGGCAACGCTTTAGGGGGAGCGTGCGTGTGAGGGCGCGCGTTAGTGTTAGAGTACGGGTTACGATTAGGGGACGGGTGAGGGTCAGGCTTCGGGGAAGGGTTAGGGTTAGGGTTCGGGCTAGGGTTAGGGTTAGGGGACGGGGACGGTTTAGGGTCCAGGTGAGTGTACGGCAACGCTTTAGGGGAAGCGTGCGTGTGAGGGGGCGGGTTAGTGTTAGCGTACGGCTTAGGATTAGGGGACGGGTGAGGGTCAGGCTTCGGGGAAGGGTTAGGGTTAGGGTTCGGTCTAGGGTTAGGGTTAGGGGACGGGGACGGTTTAGGGTCCAGGTGAGGGTACGGCAATGCTTTAGGGGGAGCGTGCGTGTGAGGGCGCGGGTTAGTGTTAGCATACGGGTTAGGATTAGGGGACGGGTGAGGGTCAGGCTTCGGGGAAGGGTTAGGGTTAGGGTTCGGGCTAGGGTTAGGGTTAGGGGACGGGGACTGTTTAGGGTCCAGGTGAGGGTACGGCAACGCTTTAGTGGGAGCGTGCGTGTGAGGGCGCGGGTTAGTGTTAGCGTACGGCTTAGGATTAGGGGACGGGTGAGGGTCAGGCTTCGGGGAAGGGTTAGGGTTAGGGTTCGGGCTAGGGTTAGGGTTAGCGGACGGGGACGGTTTAGGGTCCAGGTGAGGGTACGGCCACGCTTTAGGGGGAGCGTGCGTGTGAGGGCGCGCTTTAGTGTTAGCGTACGTGTTAGGATTACGGGACGGGTGAGGGTCAGGCTTCGGGGAAGGGTTAGGGTTAGGGTTCGGGCTAGGGTTAGGGTTAGGGGACGGGGACGGTTTCGGGTCCAGGTGAGGGTACGGCAAGGCTTTAGGGGGAGCATTCGTGTGAGGGCGCGCGTTAGTGTTAGCGTACGGCTTAGGATTAGGGGACGGGTGAGGGTCAGGCTTCGGGGAATGGTTAGGGTTAGGGTTCGGGCTAGGGTTAGGGTTAGGGGACGGGGACGGTTTCGGGTCCAGGTGAGGGTACGGCAACGCTTTAGGGGGAGCGTGCGTGTGAGGGCGCGGGTTAGTGTTAGCGTACGGGTTAGGATTAGCGGACGGGTGAGGGTCAGGCTTCGGGGAAGGGTTAGGGTTAGTGTTCGGGCTAGGGTTAGGGTTAGGGGACGGGGACGGTTTAGGGTCCAGGTGAGGGTACGGCAACGCTTTAGGGGGAGCGTGCGTGTGAGGGCACGGGTTAGTGTTAGCGTACGGGTTAGGATTAGGGCACGGGTGAGGGTCAGGCTTCGGGGAAGGGTTAGGGTTAGGGTTCGGGCTACGGTTAGGGTTAGGGGACGGGGACGGTTTAGGGTCCAGGTGAGGGTACGGCAACGCTTTAGGGGGAGCGTGCGTGTGAGGGCACGGGTTAGTGTTAGCGTACGGGTTAGGATTAGGGCACGGGTGAGGGTCAGGCTTCGGGGAAGGGTTAGGGTTAGGGTTCGGGCTACTGTTAGGGTTAGGGGACGGGGACGGTTTAGGGTCCAGGTGAGGGTACGGCAACGCTTTAGGGGGAGCGTGCGTGTTAGGGCGCGGGTTAGTGTTAGCGTACGGGTTAGGATTAGGGGAAGGGCGAGGGTCAGGCTTCGGGGAAGTGTTAGGGTTAGGGTTCGGGCTAGGGTTAGGGTTAGGGGACGGGGACGGTTTAGGGTCCAGGTGAGGGTACGGCAACGCTTTAGGGGGAGCGTGCGTGTGGGGGCGCGGGTTAGTGTAAGCGTACGGGTTAGGATTACGGGACGGGTGAGGGTCAGGCTTCGGGGAAGGGTTAGGGTTAGGGTTCGGGCTAGGGTAAGGGTTAAGGGACGGGGACGGTTTCGGGTCCAGGTGAGGGTACGGCAACGCTTTAGGTTGAGCGTGCGTGTGAGGGCACGGGTTAGTGTTAGCGTACGGGTTAGGATTAGGGCACGGGTGAGGTTCAGGCTTCGGGGAAGAGTTAGGGTTAGGGTTCGGGCTAGGGTTAGGGTTAGGGGACGGGGACGGTTTAGGGTCCAGGTGAGGGTACGGCAACGCTTTAAGGGGAGTGTGCGTGTGAGGGCGCGGGTTAGTGTTAGCGTACGGGTTAGGATTAGGGCACGGGTGAGGGTCAGGCTTCGGGGAAGGGTCAGGGTTAGGGTTCGGGCTAGGGTTAGGGTTAGGGGATGGGGACGGTTTAGGGTCCAGGTGAGGGTACGTCAATGCTTTAGGGGGAGCGTACATGTGAGGGCGCGGGTTAGTGTAAGCGTACGGGTTAGGTATAGGGGACAGGTGAGGGTCAGGCTTCGGGGAAGGGTTAGGGTTAGGGTTCGGGCTAGGGTTAGGTTTAGGGGATGGGGACGGTTTAGGGTCCAGGTGAGTGTACGGCAACGCTTTAGGGGGAGCGTGCGTGTGAGGGCGCGGGTTAGTGTTAGCGTACGGGTTAGGATTAGGGGACGCGCGAGGGTCAGGCTTCGGGGAAGTGTTAGGGTTAGGGTTCGGGCTAGGGTTAGGGTTAGGGGACGGGGACGGTTTAGGGTCCAGGTGAGGGTACGGCAACGCTTTAGGGGGAGCGTGCGTGTTGGGGCGCGGGTTAGTGTAAGCGTACGGGTTAGGATTAGGGGACGGGTGAGGGTCAGGCTTCGGGGAAGGGTTAGGGTTAGGGTTCGGACTACGGTTAGGGTTAGGGGACGGGGACGGTTTAGGGTCCAGGTGAGGGTACGGCAACGCTTTAGGGGGAGCGTGCGTGTGAGGGCACGGGTTAGTGTTAGCGTACGGGTTAGGATTAGGGGACGGGTGAGGGTCAGGCTTCGGGGAAGGGTTAGTGTTAGAGTTCGGGCTACGGTTAGGGTTAGGGGACGGGAACGGATTAGGGTCCAGCTGAGGGTTCGGCAACGCTTTAGGGGGAGCGTGCGTGTGAGGGCGTGGGTTAGTGTTAGCGTACGGGTTAGGATTAGGGGACGGGTGAGGGTCAGGCTTCGGGGAAGGATTAGGGTTAGGGTTCGGGCTAGGGTTAGGGTTAGGGGACGGGGACGGTTTAGGGTCCAGGTGAGGGTACGGCAACGCTTTAGGGGGAGCGTGCGTGTGAGGGCGCGGGTTAGTGTTAGCGTACGGGTTAGGATTAGGGGACGGGTGAGGGTCAGGCTTCGGGGAAGGGTTAGGGTTAGGGTTCGGGCTAGGGTTAGGGTTAGGGGACGGGGACGGTTTAGGGCCCAGGTGAGGGTACGGCAACGCTTTAGGGGAAGCGTGCGTGTGAGGGCGTGGGTTAGTGTTAGCGTACGGGTTAGGATTAGGGGACGGGTGAGGGTCAGGCTTCGGGGAAGGGTTAGGGTTAGGGTTCGGTCTAGGGTTAGGGTTAGGGGACGGGGACGGTTTAGGGTCCAGGTGAGGGTACGGCAACGCTTTAGGGGGAGCGTGCGTGTGAGGGCGCGGGTTAGTGTTAGCGTATGGGTTAGGATTAGGGGACGGGTGAGGGTCAGCCTTCGGGGAAGGGTTAGGGTTAGGGTTCGGGCTAGGGTTAGGGTTAGTGGACGGGGACGGTTTAGAGTCCAGGTGAGGGTACGGCAACGCTTTAGGGGGAGCGTGCGTTGAGGGCGCAGGTTAGTGTGAGTGTACAGGTTAGGATTAGGGGACGGTTGAGGGTCAGGTTTCGGGGAAGGGTTAGGGTTAGGGTTCGGGCTAGGGTTAGGGTTAGGGGACAGGGACGGTTTAGGGTCCAGGTGAGGGTACGGCAACGCTTTAGGGTGAGCGTGCGTGTGAGGGTGCGGCTTAGTGTTAGCGTACGGGTTACGACTAGGGGACGGGTGAGGGTCAGGCTTCGGGGAAGGGTTAGGGTTAGGGTTCGGGCTAGGGTTAGGGTTAGGGGATGGGGACGGTTTAGGGTCCAGGTGAGGGTACGGCAACGCTTTAGGGGGAGCGTGCGTGTGAGGGCGCGGGTTAGTGTTAGCGTACGGGTTACGATTAGGGGACGGGTGAGGGTCAGGCTTCGGGGAAGGGTTAGGGTTAGGGTTCGGGCTAGGGTTAGGGTTAGGGGACGGGGACTGTTTAGGGTCCAGCTGAGGGTACGGCAACGCTTTAGGGGGAGCGTGCGTGTGAGGGCGCGGGTTAGTGTTAGCGTACGGCTTAGGATTAGGGGACGGGTGAGGGTCAGGCTTCGGGAAAGGGTTAGGGTTAGGGTTCGGGCTAGGGTTAGGGTTAGGGGATGGGGACGGTTTAGGGTCCAGGTGAGGCTACGGCAACGCTTTAGGGGGAGCGTGCGTGTGAGGGGGCGGGTAAGTGTTAGCGTACGGGTTAGGATTAGGGGACGTGTGAGGGTCAGGCTTCGGGGAAGGGTTAGGGTTAGGGTTCGGGCTAGGGTTAGGGTTAGGGGATGGGGACGGTTTCGGGTCCAGGTGAGGGTACGGCAACGCTTTAGGGGGAGCGTGCGTGTGAGGGCGCGCGTTAGTGTTAGCGTACGGCTTAGGATTAGGGGACGGGTGAGGGTCAGGCTTCGGGGAAGGGTTAGGGTTAGGGTTCGGGCTAGGGTTAGGGTTAGGGGACGGGGACGGTTTAGGGTCCAGGTGAGGGTACGGCAACGCTTTAGGGGGAGCGTGCGTGTGAGGCCGCGCGTTAGTGTTAGAGTACGGGTTACGATTAGGGGACGGGTGAGGGTCAGGCTTCGGGGAAGGGTTAGGGTTAGGGTTCGGGCTAGGGTTAGGGTTAGGGGACGGGGACGGTTTAGGGTCCAGGTGAGGGTACGGCAACGCTTTAGGGGAAGCGTGCGTGTGAGGGGGCGGGTTAGTGTTAGCGTACGGCTTAGGATTAGGGGACGGGTGAGGGTCAGGCTTCGGGGAAGGGTTAGGGTTAGGGTTCGGTCTAGGGTTAGGGTTAGGGGACGGGGACGGTTTAGGGTCCAGGTGAGGGTACGGCAATGCTTTAGGGGGAGCGTGCGTGTGAGGGCGCGGGTTAGTGTTAGCATACGGGTTAGGATTAGGGGACGGGTGAGGGTCAGGCTTCGGGGAAGGGTTAGGGTTAGGGTTCGGGCTAGGGTTAGGGTTAGGGGACGGGGACTGTTTAGGGTCCAGGTGAGGGTACGGCAACGCTTTAGTGGGAGCGTGCGTGTGAGGGCGCGGGTTAGTGTTAGCGTACGGCTTAGGATTAGGGGACGGGTGAGGGTCAGGCTTCGGGGAAGGGTTAGGGTTAGGGTTCGGGCTAGGGTTAGGGTTAGCGGACGGGGACGGTTTAGGGTCCAGGTGAGGGTACGGCCACGCTTTAGGGGGAGCGTGCGTGTGAGGGCGCGCGTTAGTGTTAGCGTACGTGTTAGGATTACGGGACGGGTGAGGGTCAGGCTTCGGGGAAGGGTTAGGGTTAGGGTTCGGGCTAGGGTTAGGGTTAGGGGACGGGGACGGTTTAGGGTCCAGGTGAGGGTACGGCAACGCTTTAGGGGGAGCGTGCGTGTGAGGGCACGGGTTAGTGTTAGCGTACGGGTTAGGATTAGGGCACGGGTGAGGGTCAGGCTTCGGGGAAGGGTTAGGGTTAGGGTTCGGGCTACGGTTAGGGTTAGGGGACGGGGACGGTTTAGGGTCCAGGTGAGGGTACGGCAACGCTTTAGGGGGAGCGTGCGTGTGAGGGCACGGGTTAGTGTTAGCGTACGGGTTAGGATTAGGGCACGGGTGAGGGTCAGGCTTCGGGGAAGGGTTAGGGTTAGGGTTCGGGCTACTGTTAGGGTTAGGGGACGGGGACGGTTTAGGGTCCAGGTGAGGGTACGGCAACGCTTTAGGGGGAGCGTGCGTGTTAGGGCGCGGGTTAGTGTTAGCGTACGGGTTAGGATTAGGGGAAGGGCGAGAGTCAGGCTTCGGGGAAGTGTTAGGGTTAGGGTTCGGGCTAGGGTTAGGGTTAGGGGACGGGGACGGTTTAGGGTCCAGGTGAGGGTACGGCAACGCTTTAGGGGGAGCGTGCGTGTGGGGGCGCGGGTTAGTGTAAGCGTACGGGTTAGGATTAGGGGACGGGTGAGGGTCAGGCTTCGGGGAAGGGTTAGGGTTAGGGTTCGGGCTAGGGTAAGGGTTAAGGGACGGGGACGGTTTCGGGTCCAGGTGAGGGTACGGCAACGCTTTAGGTTGAGCGTGCGTGTGAGGGCACGGGTTAGTGTTAGCGTACGGGTTAGGATTAGGGCACGGGTGAGGGTCAGGCTTCGGGGAAGAGTTAGGGTTAGGGTTCGGGCTAGGGTTAGGGTTAGGGGACGGGGACGGTTTAGGGTCCAGGTGAGGGTACGGCAACGCTTTAAGGGGAGTGTGCGTGTGAGGGCGCGGGTTAGTGTTAGCGTACGGGTTAGGATTAGGGCACGGGTGAGGGTCAGGCTTCGGGGAAGGGTCAGGGTTAGGGTTCGGGCTACGGTTAGGGTTAGGGGATGGGGACGGTTTAGGGTCCAGGTGAGGGTACGTCAATGCTTTAGGGGGAGCGTTCATGTGAGGGCGCGGGTTAGTGTAAGCGTACGGGTTAGGTATAGGGGACAGGTGAGGGTCAGGCTTCGGGGAAGGGTTAGGGTTAGGGTTCGGGCTAGGGTTAGGTTTAGGGGATGGGGACGGTTTAGGGTCCAGGTGAGGGTACGGCAACGCTTTAGGGGGAGCGTGCGTGTGAGGGCGCGGGTTAGTGTTAGCGTACGGGTTAGGATTAGGGGACGGGCGAGGGTCAGGCTTCGGGGAAGTGTTAGGGTTAGGGTTCGGGCTAGGGTTAGGGTTAGGGGACGGGGACGGTTTAGGGTCCAGGTGAGGGTACGGCAACGCTTTAGGGGGAGCGTGCGTGTTGGGGCGCGGGTTAGTGTAAGCGTACGGGTTAGGATTAGGGGACGGGTGAGGGTCAGGCTTCGGGGAAGGGTTAGGGTTAGGGTTCGGACTACGGTTAGGGTTAGGGGACGGGGACGGTTTAGGGTCCAGGTGAGGGTACGGCAACGCTTTAGGGGGAGCGTGCGTGTGAGGGCACGGGTTAGTGTTAGCGTACGGGTTAGGATTAGGGGACGGGTGAGGGTCAGGCTTCGGGGAAGGGTTAGTGTTAGAGTTCGGGCTACGGTTAGGGTTAGGGGACGGGAACGGATTAGGGTCCAGCTGAGGGTTCGGCAACGCTTTAGGGGGAGCGTGCGTGTGAGGGCGTGGGTTAGTGTTAGCGTACGGGTTAGGATTAGGGGACGGGTGAGGGTCAGGCTTCGGGGAAGGATTAGGGTTAGGGTTCGGGCTAGGGTTAGGGTTAGGGGACGGGGACGGTTTAGGGTCCAGGTGAGGGTACGGCAACGCTTTAGGGGGAGCGTGCGTGTGAGGGCGCGGGTTAGTGTTAGCGTACGGGTTAGGATTAGGGGACGGGTGAGGGTCAGGCTTCGGGGAAGGGTTAGGGTTAGGGTTCGGGCTAGGGTTAGGGTTAGGGGACGGGGACGGTTTAGGGCCCAGGTGAGGGTACGGCAACGCTTTAGGGGAAGCGTGCGTGTGAGGGCGTGGGTTAGTGTTAGCGTACGGGTTAGGATTAGGGGACGGGTGAGGGTCAGGCTTCGGGGAAGGGTTAGGGTTAGGGTTCGGTCTAGGGTTAGGGTTAGGGGACGGGGACGGTTTAGGGTCCAGGTGAGGGTACGGCAACGCTTTAGGGGGAGCGTGCGTGTGAGGGCGCGGGTTAGTGTGAGCGTACGGGTTAGGATTAGGGGACGGGTGAGGGTCAGCCTTCGGGGAAGGGTTAGGGTTAGGGTTCGGGCTAGGGTTAGGGTTAGGGGACGGGGACGGTTTAGGGTCCAGGTGAGGGTACGGCAACGCTTTAGGGGGAGCGTGCGTTGAGGGCACAGGTTAGTGTGAGTGTACAGGTTAGGATTAGGGGACGGTTGAGGGTCAGGTTTCGGGGAAGGGTTAGGGTTAGGGTTCGGGCTAGGGTTAGGGTTAGGGGACAGGGACGGTTTAGGGTCCAGGTGAGGGTACGGCAACGCTTTAGGGTGAGCGTGCGTGTGAGGGCGCGGCTTAGTGTTAGCGTACGGGTTACGATTAGGGGACGGGTGAGGGTCAGGCTTCGGGGAAGGGTTAGGGTTAGGGTTCGGGCTAGGGTTAGGGTTAGGGGATGGGGACGGTTTAGGGTCCAGGTGAGGGTACGGCAACGCTTTAGGGGGAGCGTGCGTGTGAGGGCGCGGGTTAGTGTTAGCGTACGGGTTACGATTAGGGGACGGGTGAGGGTCAGGCTTCGGGGAAGGGTTAGGGTTAGGGTTCGGGCTAGGGTTAGGGTTAGGGGACGGGGACTGTTTAGGGTCCAGCTGAGGGTACGGCAACGCTTTAGGGGGAGCGTGCGTGTGAGGGCGCGGGTTAGTGTTAGCGTACGGCTTAGGATTAGGGGACGGGTGAGGGTCAGGCTTCGGGAAAGGGTTAGGGTTAGGGTTCGGGCTAGGGTTAGGGTTAGGGGATGGGGACGGTTTAGGGTCCAGGTGAGGCTACGGCAACGCTTTAGGGGGAGCGTGCGTGTGAGGGGGCGGGTAAGTGTTAGCGTACGGGTTAGGATTAGGGGACGTGTGAGGGTCAGGCTTCGGGGAAGGGTTAGGGTTAGGGTTCGGGCTAGGGTTAGGGTTAGGGGATGGGGACGGTTTCGGGTCCAGGTGAGGGTACGGCAACGCTTTAGGGGGAGCGTGCGTGTGAGGGCGCGCGTTAGTGTTAGCGTACGGCTTAGGATTAGGGGACGGGTGAGGGTCAGGCTTCGGGGAAGGGTTAGGGTTAGGGTTCGGGCTAGGGTTAGGGTTAGGGGACGGGGACGGTTTAGGGTCCAGGTGAGGGTACGGCAACGCTTTAGGGGGAGCGTGCGTGTGAGGCCGCGCGTTAGTGTTAGAGTACGGGTTACGATTAGGGGACGGGTGAGGGTCAGGCTTCGGGGAAGGGTTAGGGTTAGGGTTCGGGCTAGGGTTAGGGTTAGGGGACGGGGACGGTTTAGGGTCCAGGTGAGGGTACGGCAACGCTTTAGGGGAAGCGTGCGTGTGAGGGGGCGGGTTAGTGTTAGCGTACGGCTTAGGATTAGGGGACGGGTGAGGGTCAGGCTTCGGGGAAGGGTCAGGGTTAGGGTTCGGGCTACGGTTAGGGTTATGGGATGGGGACGGTTTAGGGTCCAGGTGAGGGTACGTCAATGCTTTAGGGGGAGCGTTCATGTGAGGGCGCGGGTTAGTGTAAGCGTACGGGTTAGGTATAGGGGACAGGTGAGGGTCAGGCTTCGGGGAAGGGTTAGGGTTAGGGTTCGGGCTAGGGTTAGGTTTAGGGGATGGGGACGGTTTAGGGTCCAGGTGAGTGTACGGCAACGCTTTAGGGGGAGCGTGCGTGTGAGGGCGCGGGTTAGTGTTAGCGTACGGGTTAGGATTAGGGGACGGGCGAGGGTCAGGCTTCGGGGAAGTGTTAGGGTTAGGGTTCGGGCTAGGGTTAGGGTTAGGGGACGGGGACGGTTTAGGGTCCAGGTGAGGGTACGGCAACGCTTTAGGGGGAGCGTGCGTGTTGGGGCGCGGGTTAGTGTAAGCGTACGGGTTAGGATTAGGGGACGGGTGAGGGTCAGGCTTCGGGGAAGGGTTAGGGTTAGGGTTCGGACTACGGTTAGGGTTAGGGGACGGGGACGGTTTAGGGTCCAGGTGAGGGTACGGCAACGCTTTAGGGGGAGCGTGCGTGTGAGGGCACGGGTTAGTGTTAGCGTACGGGTTAGGATTAGGGGACGGGTGAGGGTCAGGCTTCGGGGAAGGGTTAGTGTTAGAGTTCGGGCTACGGTTAGGGTTAGGGGACGGGAACGGATTAGGGTCCAGCTGAGGGTTCGGCAACGCTTTAGGGGGAGCGTGCGTGTGAGGGCCTGGGTTAGTGTTAGCGTACGGGTTAGGATTAGGGGACGGGTGAGGGTCAGGCTTCGGGGAAGGATTAGGGTTAGGGTTCGGGCTAGGGTTAGGGTTAGGGGACGGGGACGGTTTAGGGTCCAGGTGAGGGTACGGCAACGCTTTAGGGGGAGCGTGCGTGTGAGGGCGCGGGTTAGTGTTAGCGTACGGGTTAGGATTAGGGGACGGGTGAGGGTCAGGCTTCGGGGAAGGGTTAGGGTTAGGGTTCGGGCTAGGGTTAGGGTTAGGGGACGGGGACGGTTTAGGGCCCAGGTGAGGGTACGGCAACGCTTTAGGGGAAGCGTGCGTGTGAGGGCGTGGGTTAGTGTTAGCGTACGGGTTAGGATTAGGGGACGGGTGAGGGTCAGGCTTCGGGGAAGGGTTAGGGTTAGGGTTCGGTCTAGGGTTAGGGTTAGGGGACGGGGACGGTTTAGGGTCCAGGTGAGGGTACGGCAACGCTTTAGGGGGAGCGTGCGTGTGAGGGCGCGGGTTAGTGTGAGCGTACGGGTTAGGATTAGGGGACGGGTGAGGGTCAGCCTTCGGGGAAGGGTTAGGGTTAGGGTTCGGGCTAGGGTTAGGGTTAGGGGACGGGGACGGTTTAGGGTCCAGGTGAGGGTACGGCAACGCTTTAGGGGGAGCGTGCGTTGAGGGCACAGGTTAGTGTTAGCGTACGGGTTACGATTAGGGGACGGGTGAGGGTCAGGCTTCGGGGAAGGGTTAGGGTTAGGGTTCGGGCTAGGGTTAGGGTTAGGGGACGGGGACTGTTTAGGGTCCAGCTGAGGGTACGGCAACGCTTTAGGGGGAGCGTGCGTGTGAGGGCGCGGGTTAGTGTTAGCGTACGGCTTAGGATTAGGGGACGGGTGAGGGTCAGGCTTCGGGAAAGGGTTAGGGTTAGGGTTCGGGCTAGGGTTAGGGTTAGGGGATGGGGACGGTTTAGGGTCCAGGTGAGGCTACGGCAACGCTTTAGGGGGAGCGTGCGTGTGAGGGGGCGGGTAAGTGTTAGCGTACGGGTTAGGATTAGGGGACGTGTGAGGGTCAGGCTTCGGGGAAGGGTTAGGGTTAGGGTTCGGGCTAGGGTTAGGGTTAGGGGATGGGGACGGTTTCGGGTCCAGGTGAGGGTACGGCAACGCTTTAGGGGGAGCGTGCGTGTGAGGGCGCGCGTTAGTGTTAGCGTACGGCTTAGGATTAGGGGACGGGTGAGGGTCAGGCTTCGGGGAAGGGTTAGGGTTAGGGTTCGGGCTAGGGTTAGGGTTAGGGGACGGGGACGGTTTAGGGTCCAGGTGAGGGTACGGCAACGCTTTAGGGGGAGCGTGCGTGTGAGGCCGCGCGTTAGTGTTAGAGTACGGGTTACGATTAGGGGACGGGTGAGGGTCAGGCTTCGGGGAAGGGTTAGGGTTAGGGTTCGGGCTAGGGTTAGGGTTAGGGGACGGGGACGGTTTAGGGTCCAGGTGAGGGTACGGCAACGCTTTAGGGGAAGCGTGCGTGTGAGGGGGCGGGTTAGTGTTAGCGTACGGCTTAGGATTAGGGGACGGGTGAGGGTCAGGCTTCGGGGAAGGGTTAGGGTTAGGGTTCGGTCTAGGGTTAGGGTTAGGGGACGGGGACGGTTTAGGGTCCAGGTGAGGGTACGGCAATGCTTTAGGGGGAGCGTGCGTGTGAGGGCGCGGGTTAGTGTTAGCATACGGGTTAGGATTAGGGGACGGGTGAGGGTCAGGCTTCGGGGAAGGGTTAGGGTTAGGGTTCGGGCTAGGGTTAGGGTTAGGGGACGGGGACTGTTTAGGGTCCAGGTGAGGGTACGGCAACGCTTTAGTGGGAGCGTGCGTGTGAGGGCGCGGGTTAGTGTTAGCGTACGGCTTAGGATTAGGGGACGGGTGAGGGTCAGGCTTCGGGGAAGGGTTAGGGTTAGGGTTCGGGCTAGGGTTAGGGTTAGCGGACGGGGACGGTTTAGGGTCCAGGTGAGGGTACGGCCACGCTTTAGGGGGAGCGTGCGTGTGAGGGCGCGCGTTAGTGTTAGCGTACGTGTTAGGATTACGGGACGGGTGAGGGTCAGGCTTCGGGGAAGGGTTAGGGTTAGGGTTCGGGCTAGGGTTAGGGTTAGGGGACGGGGACGGTTTCGGGTCCAGGTGAGGGTACGGCAACGCTTTAGGGGGAGCGTTCGTGTGAGGGCGCGCGTTAGTGTCAGCGTACGGCTTAGGATTAGGGGACGGGTGAGGGTCAGGCTTCGGGGAATGGTTAGGGTTAGGGTTCGGGCTAGGGTTAGGGTTAGGGGACGGGGACGGTTTCGGGTCCAGGTGAGGGTACGGCAACGCTTTAGGGGGAGCGTGCGTGTGAGGGCGCGGGTTAGTGTTAGCGTACGGGTTAGGATTAGGGGACGGGTGAGGGTCAGGCTTCGGGGAAAGGTTAGGGTTAGGGTTCGGGCTAGGGTTAGGGTTAGGGGACGGTGACGGTTTCGGGTCCAGGTGAGGGTACGGCAACGCTTTAGGGGGAGCGTGCGTGTGAGGGCACGGGTTAGTGTTAGCGTACGGGTTAGGATTAGGGCACGGGTGAGGGTCAGGCTTCGGGGAAGGGTTAGGGTTAGGGTTCGGGCTACGGTTAGGGTTAGGGGACGGGGACGGTTTAGGGTCCAGGTGTGGGTACGGCAACGCTTTAGGGGGAGCGTGCGTGTGAGGGCACGGGTTAGTGTTAGCGTACGGGTTAGGATTAGGGCACGGGTGAGGGTCAGGCTTCGGGGAAGGGTTAGGGTTAGGGTTCGGGCTACTGTTAGGGTTAGGGGACGGGGACGGTTTAGGGTCCAGGTGAGGGTACGGCAACGCTTTAGGGGGAGCGTGCGTGTGAGGGCGCGGGTTAGTGTTAGCGTACGGGTTAGGATTAGGGGAAGGGCGAGGGTCAGGCTTCGGGGAAGTGTTAGGGTTAGGGTTCGGGCTAGGGTTAGGGTTAGGGGACGGGGACGGTTTAGGGTCCAGGTGAGGGTACGGCAACGCTTTAGGGGGAGCGTGCGTGTGGGGGCGCGGGTTAGTGTAAGCGTACGGGTTAGGATTAGGGGACGGGTGAGGGTCAGGCTTCGGGGAAGGGTTAGGGTTAGGGTTCGGGCTAGGGTAAGGGTTAAGGGACGGGGACGGTTTCGGGTCCAGGTGAGGGTACGGCAACGCTTTAGGTTGAGCGTGCGTGTGAGGTCACGGGTTAGTGTTAGCGTACGGGTTAGGATTAGGGCACGGGTGAGGGTCAGGCTTCGGGGAAGGGTTAGGGTTAGGGTTCGGGCTAGGGTTAGGGTTAGGGGACGGGGACGGTTTAGGGTCCAGGTAAGGGTACGGCAACGCTTTAAGGGGAGTGTGCGTGTGAGGGCGCGGGTTAGTGTTAGCGTACGGGTTAGGATTAGGGCACGGGTGAGGGTCAGGCTTCGGGGAAGGGTCAGGGTTAGGGTTCGGGCTAGGGTTAGGGTTAGGGGATGGGGACGGTTTAGGGTCCAGGTGAGGGTACGTCAACGCTTTAGGGGGAGCGTTCATGTGAGGGCGCGGGTTAGTGTAAGCGTACGGGTTAGGTATAGGGGACAGGCGAGGGTCAGGCTTCGGGGAAGGGTTAGGGTTAGGGTTCGGGCTAGGGTTAGGTTTAGGGGACGGGGACGGTTTAGGGTCCAGGTGAGGGTACGGCAACGCTTTAGGGGGAGCGTGCGTGTGAGGGCGCGGGTTAGTGTTAGCGTACGGGTTAGGATTAGGGGACGGGCGAGGGTCAGGCTTCGGGGAAGTGTTAGGGTTAGGGTTCGGGCTAGGGTTAGGGTTAGGGGACGGGGACGGTTTAGGGTCCAGGTGAGGGTACGGCAACGCTTTAGGGGGAGCGTGCGTGTTGGGGCGCGGGTTAGTGTAAGCGTACGGGTTAGGATTAGGGGACGGGTGAGGGTCAGGCTTCGGGGAAGGGTTAGGGTTAGGGTTCGGACTACGGTTAGGGTTAGGGGACGGGGACGGTTTAGGGTCCAGGTGAGGGTACGGCAACGCTTTAGGGGGAGCGTGCGTGTGAGGGCACGGGTTAGTGTTAGCGTACGGGTTAGGATTAGGGGACGGGTGAGGGTCAGGCTTCGGGGAAGGGTTAGTGTTAGAGTTCGGGCTACGGTTAGGGTTAGGGGACGGGAACGGATTAGGGTCCAGCTGAGGGTTTGGCAACGCTTTAGGGGGAGCGTGCGTGTGAGGGCGCGGGTTAGTGTTAGCGTACGGGTTAGGATTAGGGGACGGGTGAGGGTCAGGCTTCGGGGAAGGGTTAGGGTTAGGGTTCGGGCTAGGGTTAGGGTTAGGGGACGGGGACGGTTTAGGGTCCAGGTGAGGGTACGGCAACGCTTTAGGGGGAGCGTGCGTGTGAGGGCGTGGGTTAGTGTTAGCGTACGGGTTAGGATTAGGGGACGGGTGAGGGTCAGGCTTCGGGGAAGGGTTAGGGTTAGGGTTCGGGCTAGGGTTAGGGTTAGGGGACGGGGACGGTTTAGGGTCCAGGTGAGGGTACGGCAACGCTTTAGGGGGAGCGTGCGTGTGAGGGCGCGGGTTAGTGTTAGCGTACGGGTTAGGATTAGGGGACGGGTGAGGGTCAGCCTTCGGGGAAGGGTTAGGGTTAGGGTTCGGGCTAGGGTTAGGGTTAGGGGACGGGGACGGTTTAGGGTCCAGGTGAGGGTACGGCAACGCTTTAGTGGGAGCGTGCGTTGAGGGCGCGGGTTAGTGTGAGTGTACGGGTTAGGATTAGGGGACGGTTGAGGGTCAGGTTTCGGGGAAGGGTTAGGGTTAGGGTTCGGGCTAGGGTTAGGGTTAGGGGACAGGGACGGTTTAGGGTCCAGGTGAGGGTACGGCAACGCTTTAGGGTGAGCGTGCGTGTGAGGGCGCGGCTTAGTGTTAGCGTACGGGTTACGATTAGGGGACGGGTGAGGGTCAGGCTTCGGGGAAGGGTTAGGGTTAGGGTTCGGGCTAGGGTTAGGGTTAGGGGACAGGGACGGTTTAGGGTCCAGGTGAGGGTACGGCAACGCTTTAGGGTGAGCGTGCGTGTGAGGGCGCGGCTTAGTGTTAGCGTACGGGTTACGATTAGGGGACGGGTGAGGGTCAGGCTTCGGGGAAGGGTTAGGGTTAGGGTTCGGGCTAGGGTTAGGGTTAGGGGACGGGGACGGTTTAGGGTCCAGGTGAGGGTACGGCAACGCTTTAGGGGGAGCGTGCGTGTGAGGGCGCGGGTTAGTGTTAGCGTACGGGTTACGATTAGGGGACGGGTGAGGGTCAGGCTTCGGGAAAGGGTTAGGGTTAGGGTTCGGGCTAGGGTTAGGGTTAGGGGACGGGGACGGTTTAGGGTCCAGCTGAGGGTACGGCAACGCTTTAGGGGGAGCGTGCGTGTGAGGGCGCGGGTTAGTGTTAGCGTACGGCTTAGGATTAGGGGACGGGTGAGGGTCAGGCATCGGGAAAGGGTCAGGGTTAGGGTTCGGGCTAGGGTTAGGGTTAGGGGACGGGGACGGTTTAGGGTCCAGGTGAGGCTACGGCAACGCTTTAGGGGGAGCGTGCGTGTGAGGGCGCGGGTTAGTGTTAGCGTACGGGTTAGGATTAGGTGACGGGTGAGGGTCAGGCTTCGGGGAAGGGTTAGGGTTAGGGTTCGGGCTAGGGTTAGGGTTAGGGGAGGGGGACGGTTTAGGGTCCAGGTGAGGGTACGGCAACGCTTTAGGGGGAGCGTGCGTGTGAGGGCGCGGGTTAGTGTTAGCGTACGGGTTAGGATTAGGGGACGGGTGAGGGTCAGGCTTCGGGGAAGGGTTAGGGCTAGGGTTCGGGCTAGGGTTAGGGTTAGGGGACGGGGACGGTTTAGGGTCCAGGTGAGGGTACGGCAACGCTTTAGGGGGAGCGTGCGTGTGAGGGCGCCGTTTAGTGTTAGCGTAAGTGTTAGGATTAGGGGACGGGTGAGGGTCAGGCTTCGGGGAAGGGTTAGGGTTAGGGTTTGGGCTAGCGTTAGGGTTAGGGGACGGGGACGGTTTAGGGTCCAGGTGAGGGTACGGGAACGCTTTAGGGGGAGCGTGCGTGTGAGGGCGCGGGTTAGTGTTAGCGTACGGGTTAGGATTAGGGGACGGGTGAGGGTCAGGCTTCGGGGAAGGGTCAGGGTTAGGGTTCGGGCTAGCGTTAGGGTTAGGGGACGGGGACGGTTTAGGGTCCAGGTGAGGGTACGGGAACGCTTTAGGGGGAGCGTGCGTGTGAGGGCGCGGGTTAGTGTTAGCGTACGGGTTAGGATTAGGGGACGGGTGAGGGTCAGGCTTCGGGGAAGGGTCAGGGTTAGGGTTCGGGCTAGGGTTAGGGTTAGGGGACGGGGACGGTTTAGGGTCCAGCTGAGGGTACGGCAACGATTTAGGGGGAGCGTGCGTGTGAGGTCGCGGGTTAGTGTTAGCGTACGGGTTAGGATTAGGGCACGGGTGAGGGTCAGGCTTCGGGGAAGGGTTAGGGTTAGGGTTCGGTCTAGGGTTAGGGTTAGGGGACGGGGACGGTTTAGGGTCCAGGTGAGGGTACGGCAACGCTTTAGGGGGAGCGTGCGTGTGAGGGCGCGGGTTAGTGTGAGCGTACGGGTTAGGATTAGGGGACGGGTGAGGGTCAGCCTTCGGGGAAGGGTTAGGGTTAGGGTTCGGGCTAGGGTTAGGGTTAGGGGACGGGGACGGTTTAGGGTCCAGGTGAGGGTACGGCAACGCTTTAGGGGGAGCGTGCGTTGAGGGCGCGGGTTAGTGTGAGTGTACAGGTTAGGATTAGGGGACGGTTGAGGGTCAGGTTTCGGGGAAGGGTTAGGGTTAGGGTTCGGGCTAGGGTTAGGGTTAGGGGACAGGGACGGTTTAGGGTCCAGGTGAGGGTACGGCAACGCTTTAGGGTGAGCGTGCGTGTGAGGGCGCGGCTTAGTGTTAGCGTACGGGTTACGATTAGGGGACGGGTGAGGGTCAGGCTTCGGGGAAGGGTTAGGGTTAGGGTTCGGGCTAGGGTTAGGGTTAGGGGACGGGGACGGTTTAGGGTCCAGATGAGGGTACGGCAACGCTTTAGGGGGAGCGTGCGTGTGAGGGCGCGGGTTAGTGTTAGCGTACGGGTTACGATTAGGGGACGGGTGAGGGTCAGGCTTCGGGGAAGGGTTAGGGTTAGGGTTCGGGCTAGGGTTAGGGTTAGGGGACGGGGACTGTTTAGGGTCCAGCTGAGGGTACGGCAACGATTTAGGGGGAGCGTGCGTGTGAGGGCGCGGGTTAGTGTTAGCGTACGGCTTAGGATTAGGGGACGGGTGAGGGTCAGGCTTCGGGAAAGGGTTAGGGTTAGGGTTCGGGCTAGGGTTAGGGTTAGGGGATGGGGACGGTTTAGGGTCCAGGTGAGGCTACGGCAACGCTTTAGGGGGAGCGTGCGTGTGAGGGGGCGGGTTAGTGTTAGCGTACGGGTTAGGATTAGGGGACGTGTGAGGGTCAGGCTTCTGGGAAGGGTCAGGGTTAGGGTTCAGGCTAGGGTTAGGGATAGGGGACGGGGACGGTTTAGGGTCCAGGTGAGGGTACAGCAACGCTTTAGGGGGAGCGTGCGTGTCAGGGCGCAGGTTAGTGTTAGCGTACGGGTTAGGATTAGGGGACGGGTGAGGGTCAGGCTTCGGGGAAGGGTTAGGGTTAGGGTTCGGGCTAGGGTTAGGGTTAGGGGAGAGGGACGGTTTAGGGTCCAGGTGAGGGTACGGCAACGCTTTAGGGGGAGCGTGCGTGTGAGGGCGCGGGTTAGTGTTAGCGTACGGGTTAGGATTAGGGGACGGGTGAGGGTCAGGCTTCGGGGAAGGGTTAGGGTTAGGGTTCGGGCTAGGGTTAGGGTTAAGGGACGGGGACGGTTTAGGGTCCAGCTGAGGATTCGGCAACGCTTTAGGGGGAGCGTGCGTGTGAGGGCGCGGGTTAGTGTTAGAGTACGGGTTAGGATTAGGGGACAGGTGAGGGTCAGGCTTCGGGAAAGGGTCAGGGTTAGGGTTCGGGCTAGGGTTAGGGTTAGGGGACGGGGACGGTTTAGGGTCCAGTTGAGGGTACGGCAACACTTTAGGGGGAGCATGCATGTGAGGGCGCGGGTTAGTGTTAGCGTACGGGTTAGGATTAGGGGACGGGTTAGGGTCAGGCTTCGGGGAAGGGTTAGGGTTAGGGTTCGGGCTAGGGTTAGGGTTAGGAGACGGGGACGGTTTAGGGTCCAGGTGAGGGTACGGCAACGCTTTAGGGGGAGTGTGCGTGTGAGGGCGCGGGTTAGTGTTAGCGTACGGGTTAGGATTAGGGGACGGGTGAGGGTCAGGCTTCGGGGAAGGGTTAGGTTTAGGGTTCGGGCTAGGGTTAGGGTTGGGGGACGGGGACGGTTTAGGGTCCAGCTGAGGGTACGGCAATACTTTAGGGGGAGCATGCATGTGAGGGCGCGGGTTAGTGTTAGCGTACGGGTTAGGATTAGGGGACGGGTGAGGTTCAGGCTTCGGGGAAGGGTTAGGGTTAGGGTTCGGGCTAGGGTTAGGGTTAGGAGACGGGGAGGGTTTAGGGTCCAGGTGAGGGTACAGCAAAGCTTTAGGGGGAGCGTGCGTGTGAGGGCGTGGGTTAGTGTGAGCGTACGGGTTAGGATTAGGGGACGGGTGAGGGTCAGGCTTCGGGGAAGGTTTAGGGTTAGGGTTCGGGCTAGGGTTAGGGTTAGGGGACGGGGACGGTTTAGGGTCCAGGTGAGGGTACGGCAACGCTTTAGGGGGAGCGTGCATGTGAGGGCGTGGGTTAGTGTTAGCGTACGGGTTAGGATTAGCGGACGGGTGAGGGTCAGGCTTCGGGGAAGGGTTAGGGTTAGGGTTCGGGCTAGGGTTAGGGTTAGGGGACGGGGACGGCTTAGGGTCCAGGTGAGGGTACGGTAACGCTTTAGGGGGAGCGTGCGTGTGAGGGCGCGGGTTAGTGTTAGCGTACGGTTTAGGATTAGGGGACGGGTGAGGGTCAGGCTTCGGGGAAGTGTTAGGGTTAGGGTTCGGTCTAGGGTTAGGGTTAGGGGATGGGGCGGTTTAGGGTCCAGGTGAGGGTACGACAACGCTTTAGGGGGAGCGTGTGTGTGAGGGCGCGGGTTAGTTTGAGCGTACGGGTTAGGATTAGGGGACGGGTGAGGGTCTGGCTTCGGGGAAGGGTTAGGGTTAGGGTTCGGGCTAGGGTTAGGGTTAGGGGACGGGGACGGTTTAGGGTCCAGGTGAGGGTACGGCAAAGCTTTAGGGGGAGCGTGCGTGTGAGGGCGTGGGTTAGTGTGAGCGTACGGGTTAGGATTAGGGGACGGATGAGGGTCAGGCTTCGGGGAAGTGTTAGGGCTAGGGTTTGGGCTAGGGTTAGGGTTAGGGCACGGGGACGGTTTAGGGTCCAGGTGAGGGTACGGCAACGCTTTAGGGGGAGCGTGCGTGTGAGGGCGCGGGTTAGTGTGAGCGTACGGGTTAGGTTTAGGGGACGGTTGAGGGTCAGGCTTTGGCGAAGGGTTAGGGTTAGGGTTCGGCCTACGGTTAGGGTTAGGGGACTGGGACGGTTTAGGGTCCAGGTGAGGGTACGGCAACGCTTTAGGGGGAGCGTGCGTGTGAGGGCGCGGGTTAGTGTTAGCGTACGGCTTAGGATTAGGGGACGGGTGAGGGTCAGGCTTCGGGGAAGGGTTAGGGTTAGGGTTCGGGCTAGGGTTAGGGCTAGGGGACGGGGACGGTTGAGGGTCCAGGTGAAGGTACGGCAACGCTTTAGGGGGAGCGTGCGTGTGAGGGCGCGGGTTAGTGTTAGCGTACGGGTTAGGATTAGGGGACGGGTGAGGGTCAGGCTTCGGGGAAGGGTTAGGGTTAAGGTTCGGGCTAGGGTTAGGGTTAGGGGACGGGGACGGTTTAGGGTCCAGGTGAGGGTACGGCAACGCTTTAGGGGGAGCGTGCTTATGAGGGCGCGGGTTAGTGTTAGCGTACGGGTTAGGATTAGGGGACGGGTGAGTGTCAGGCTTCGGGGAAGGGTTAGGTCTGGGTTCGGGCTAGGGTTAGTGTTAGGGGATGGGGACGGTTTAGGGTCCAGGTGAGGGTACGGCAACGCTTTAGGGGGAGCGTGCGTGTGAGGGCGTGGGATAGTGTGAGCGTACGGGTTAGGATTAGGGGACGGGTGAGGGTCAGGCTTCAGGGAAGGGTTAGGGTTAGGGTTCGAGCTAGGGTTAGGGTTAGGGGACGGGGACGGTTTCGGGTCCAGGTGAGGGTACGGCAACGCTTTAGGGGGAGCGTGCGTGTGAGGGTGTGGGTTAGTGTTAGCGTACGGGTTAGGATTAGGGGACGGGTGAGGGTCTGGCTTCGGGGAAGGGTTAGGGTTAGGGTTCGGGCTAGGGTTATTGTTAGGGGACGGGGACGGTTTAGGGTCCAGGTGAGGGTACGGCAACGCTTTAGGGGGAGCGTGTGTGTGAGGGCGCGGGTTAGTGTTAGCGTACGGTTTAGGATTAGGGGACGGGTGAGGGTCAGGCTTCGGGCAAGTGTTAGGGTTAGGGTTCGGTCTAGGGTTAGGGTTAGGGGATGGGGCGGTTTAGGGTCCAGGTGAGGGTACGGCAACGCTTTAGGGGGAGCGTGTGTGTGAGGGCGCGGGTTAGTCTGAGCGTACGGGTTAGGATTAGGGGACGGGTGAGGGTCTGGCTTCGGGGAAGGGTTAGGGTTAGGGTTCGGGCTAGGGTTAGGGTTAGGGGACGGGGACGGTTTAGGGTCCAGGTGAGGGTACGGCAACGCTTTAGGGGGAGCGTGCGTGTGAGGGCGCGGGTTAGTGTGAGCGTACGGGTTAGGATTAGGGGACGGGTGAGGGTCAGGCTTCGGGGATGGGTTAGGGCTAGTGTTTGGGCTAGGGTTAGGGTTAGGGCACGGGGACGGTTTAGGGTCCAGGTGAGGGTACGGCAACGCTTTAGGGGGAGCGTGCGTGTGAGGGCGCGGGTTAGTGTGAGCGTACGGGTTAGGTTTAGGGGACGGTTGAGGGTCAGGCTTTGGCGAAGAGTTAGGGTTAGGGTTCGGCCTACGGTTAGGGTTAGGGGACTGGGACGGTTTAGGGTCCAGGTGAGGGTACGGCAACGCTTTAGGGGGAGCGTGCGTGTGAGGGCGCGGGTTAGTGTTAGCGTACGGCTTAGGATTAGGGGACGGGTGAGGGTCAGGATTCGGGGAAGGGTTAGGGTTAGGGTTCGGGCTAGGGTTAGGGCTAGGGGACGGGGACGGTTGAGGGTCCAGGTGAAGTTACGGCAACGCTTTAGGGGGAGCGTACGTGTGAGGGCGCGGGTTAGTGTTAGCGTACGGGTTAGGATTAGGGGACGGGTGAGGGTCAGGCTTTGGGGAAGGGTTAGGGTTAGGGTTCGGGCTAGGGTTAGGGTTAGGGGACGGGGACGGTTTAGGGTCCAGGTGAGGGTACGGCAACGCTTTAGGGGGAGCGTGCGTATGAGGGCGCGGGTTAGTGTTAGCGTACGGGTTAGGATTAGGGCACGGGTGAGTGTCAGGCTTCGGGGAAGGGTTAGGGCTGGGTTCGGTCTAGGGTTAGGGTTAGGGGATGGGGACGGTTTAGGGTCCAGGTGAGGGTACGGCAACGCTTTAGGGGGAGCGTGCGTGTCAGGGCGCGGGTTAGTGTGAGCGTACGGGTTAGGATTAGGGGACGGGTGAGGATCAGGCTTCAGGGAAGGGTTAGGGTTAAGGTTCGAGCTAGGGTTAGGGTTAGGGGACGGGGACGGTTTCGGGTCCAGGTGAGGGTACGGCAACGCTTTAGGGGGAGCGTGCGTGTGAGGGTGTGGGTTAGTGTTAGCGTACGGGTTAGGATTAGGGGACGGGTGAGGGTCAGGCTTCGGGGAAGGGTTAGGGTTAGGGTTCGGGCTAGGGTTAGGGTTAGGGGACGGGGACGGTTTAGGGTCCAGGTGAGGGTACGGCAACGCTTTAGGGGGAGCGTGCGTGTGACGGCGCGGGTTAGTGTGAGCGTACGGGTTAGGATTAGGGGACTGGTGAGGGTCAGGCTTCGGGGAAGGGTTAGGGTTAGGGTTCGGGCTAGGGTTAGGGTTAGGGGACGGGGATGGTTTAGGGTCCAGGTGAGGGTACGGCAACGCTTTAGGGGGAGCGTGCATGTGAGGGCGCGGGTTAATGTGAGCGTACGGGTTAGGATTAGGGGACGGGTGAGGGTCAGGCTTCGGGGAAGGGTTAGGGTTAGGGTTCGGGCTAGGGTTAGGGTTAGGGGACGCGGACAGTTTAGGGTACAGGTGAGGGTATGGCAACACTTTAGGGGGAGCGTGCGTGTGAGGGCGCGGGTTAGTGTTAGTGTACGGGTTAGGATTAGGGGACGGGTGAGGGTCAGGCTACGGGGAAGGGTTAGGGTTAGGGTTCGGGCTAGGGTTAGGGTTAGGGGTGGGGACGGTTTAGGGTCCAGGTGAGGGTACGGCAACGCTTTAGGGGGAGCGTGTGTGTGAGGGTGCGGGTTAGTGTGAGCGTACGGGTTAGGATTAGGGGACGGGTGAGGGTCAGGCTTCGGGGAAGGGTTAGGGTTAGGGTTCGGGCTAGGGTTATTGTTAGGGGACGGGGACGGTTTAGGGTCCAGGTGAGGGTACGGCAACGCTTTAGGGGGAGCGTGTGTGTGAGGGCGCGGGTTAGTGTGAGCGTACGGGTTAGGATTAGGGGACGGGTGAGGGTCAGGCTTCGGGGAAGGTTTAGGGTTAGGGTTCGGGCTAGGGTTAGGGTTAGGGGACGGGGACGGTTTAGGGTCCAGGTGAGGGTACGGTAACGCTTTAGGGGGAGCGTGCGTGTGAGGGCGCAGGTTAGTGTTAGCGTACGGGTTAGGATTAGGGGACGGGTGAGGGTCAGGCTACGGGGAAGTGTTAGGGTTAGGGTTCGGGCTAGGGTTAGGGGACGGGGAAGGTTTAGGGTCCAGGTGAGGGTACGGCAATGCTTTAGGGGGAGCGTGCGTGTGAGGGCGCGGGTTAGTGTTAGCGTACGGGTTAGGATTAGGGGACGGGTGAGGGTCAGGCTTCGGGGAAGGGTTAGGGTTAGGGTTCGGGCTAGGGTTAGGGTTAGGGGACGGGGACGGTTTAGGGTCCAGGTGAGGGTACGACAACGGTTCAGGGGGAGCGTAGGTGTGAGGGCACAGGTTAGTGTTAGCGTACGGCTTACAAATAGGGGACGGGTGAGGGGAAGTCTTCGGGGAAGTGTTAGGGTTAGGGTTTGGGCTAGGGTTAGGTTTAGGGAACGGGGAAAGTTTAGGGTCCAGGTGAGGGTACGACAATGGTTTAGGGGGAGCGTACATGTGAGGGCACGGGTTAGTGTTAGAGTACGGGTTAGGATGGGGACGGGTGAGGGGAAGGCTTCAGGGAAGTGTTAGGGTTAGGGTTCGTGCTCGGGTTAGGGTTAGGAGACTGGGACGGTTTAGGGTCTAGGTGAGGGTACGACAACGGTTTAGGTGGAGCGTACATGTGAGGGCAAGTTTTAGTGTTAGGGTACGGGTTAGGATTAGGGGACGGGTGAGGAGAAGTCTTCGGGGAAGTGTTAGGTTTAGGGTTCGGGCTAGGGTTACGGTTAGGGGACAGGGACGGTTTAGGGTCCAGGTGAGGTTACGACAACGGTTTAGGTGAGCGTACGTATGAGGGCACGGGTTAGTGTTAGCATACGGGTTAGGATTAGGGAACGGGTGAGGGTCAGGCTTCGGGGAAGGGTTAGGGCTGGGGTTCGGGCTAGGGTTAGGGTTAGGGGACGGGGACGGTTTCGGGTCCAGGGGAGGGTACGAAAACGCTTTAGGGGGAGCGTACGTGTGAGGGCGCGGGTTAGTGTTAGCGTACGGGTTAGGATTAGGGGACGGGTGAGGGTCAGGCTTCGGGGAAGGGTTTGGGTTAGGATTCGGGCTAGGTTTAGGGTTAGGGGACGGGGACGGTTTATGGTCCAGATGAGGGTACGACAGCGCTTTAGGGGGAGCGTACGTGTGAGGGCGCCGGTTAGTGTTATCGTACGGGTTAGGATTAGGGGACGGGTGAGGGTCAGGCTTCGGGGAAGGGGTAGGGTTAGGGTTCGAGCTAGGGTTAGGGGACGGGGACGGTTTAGGGTCCAGGTGAGGGTACGACAATGCTTTAGTGGGAGCGTTCATGTGAGGGAGCGGGTTAGTGTTAGCGTACGGGTTAGGATTAGGGGACGGGTGAGGGTCAGGCTTCGGGGAAGGGTTAGGGTAGGGTTCGGGCTAAGGTTAGGGTTAGGGGACGGGGACGGTTTAGGGTCCAGGTGAGGGTACGACAACGCTTTAGGGGGAGCGTACGTGTGAGGGCGCCGGTTAGTGTCAGCGTACGGGTTAGGATTATGGGACGGGTGAGGGTCAGGCTTCGGAGAAGGGTTAGGGTTAGGGTTCGGGCTAGGGTTAGAGTTAGGGGACGGGGACGGTGTAGGTTCCAGGGGAGGGTACGACAATGCTTTAGGGGGACCGTACGTGTGAGGGCGCGTGTTCGGGTTAGCGTACGGGTTAGGATTAGGGGACGTGTGAGGGTCAGGCTTCGGGGAAGGGTTAAGGTTAGGGTTCGGGCTAGAGTTAGGGTTAGGGGACGGGGACGGTTTAGGGTCCAGGTGAGGGTACGACAACGCTTTAGGGGGAGCGTACGTGTGAGGGTGCGGGTTAGTGTTAGCGTACGGGTTAGGATTAGGGGACGGGTGAGGGTTAGGCTTCGGGGAAGGGTTAGGGTTAGTGTTCGGGCTAGGGTTAGGGTTAGGGGACGGGGACGGTTTAGATTCCGGGTGAGGGTACGACAACGCTTTAGGGGGAGCGAACCTGTGAGGGCGCGGGTTAGTGTTAGCGTACGGGTTAGGATTAGGGGACGGGTGAGGGTCAGGCTTCGGGGAAGGGTTAGGGTTAGGGTTCGAGCTAGGGTTAGGGTTAGGGTTAGGGGACGGTTTAGGATCCAAGGGAGGGTACGACAACGCTTTAGGGGGAGCGTGCGTGTGAGGGCGTCGGTTAGTGTTAGCGTACCGGTTAGGATTAGGGGACGGGTGAGGGTCAGGCTTCGGGGAAGGTTTAGGGTTAGGGTTCGTGCTAGGGTTAGGGTTAAGGTCGGGGACGGTTTAGGGTCCAGGTGAGGGTACGACAATGCTTTAGGGGGAGCGTACGTGTGAGGGCGGGGGATAGTGTTAGCGTACGGGTTAGGATTAGGGGACGGGTGAGGGTCAGGCTTCGGGGAAGGGTTAGGGTTAGGGTTCGGACTAGGGTTAGGGTTAGGGCTAGGGGACAGTTTAGGGTCCAGGGGAGGGTACGACAACGCTTTAGGGGGAGCGTACGTGTGAGGGCGTGGGTTAGTGTTAGCGTACCGGTTAGGATTAGGGGACGGGTGAAGGTTAGGCTTCGGGGAAGGGTTAGGGTTAGGGTTCGGGCTAGGGTTAGGGTTAAGGTCGGGGACGGTTTAGGTCCAGGTGAGGGTACGACAACGCTTTAGGGGGAGTGTTCGTGTGAGGGCGCGGGTTAGTGTTAGCGTACGGGTTAGGATTAGGGGACGGGTGAGGGTCAGGCTTCGGGGAAGGGTTAGGGTTAGGGTTCGGGCTAGGGTTAGGGGACGGGGACGGTTTAGGGTCCAGGTGAGGGTACGACAACGCTTTAGGGGGAGTGTATGTGTGAGGGCGTGGGTTAGCGTTAGCGTACGGGTTAGGATTAGGGGACGGGTGAGGGTCAGGCTTCGGGGAAGGGTTAGGGTTAGGGTTCGTGCTAGGGTTAGGGTTAGGGTTAGGGGACGGTTTAGGGTCCAGGTGAGGGTACGACAACGGTTTAGGGGGAGCGTACGTGTGAGGGCGCGGGTTAGTGTTAGCGTACGGGTTAGGATTAGGGGACAGGTGAGGGTCAGGCTTCGGGGAAGTGTTTGGGTTAGGTTTCCAGCTAGGGCTCGGGTTAGGGGACGGGGACGGTTTAGGTTCCAGGTGAGGGTACGACAACCGTTTAGGGGGAGCGTACTTGTGAGGGAACGGGTTAGTGTTAGCATACGGCTTAGGATTACGGGACGGGTGAGGGGAAGGGTTCGGGGAAGAGTTAGGGTTACGGTTCGGGCTAGGGTTAGGGTTAGGGGACGGGGACAGTTTAGGGTCCAAGTGAGTGTACGACAACATTTTAGGGGGAGCGTACCTGTGAGGGCACGGGTTAGTGTTAGCGTACGGTTTAGGAATAGGGGACGGATGAGGGGAAGACTTCGGGAAGGGTTATGTTTAGGGTTCGGGCTAGGGTTAGGGTTAGGGTACGGGGACGGTTTAGGGTCCAGGTGAGGGTACGACAATGGTTCACGGGGAGCGTACGTGTAGGGCATGGGTTAGTGTTAGCGTACGGGTTCGGATTAGGGGACGGGTGAGGGGAAGGCTCCTGGGAAGGGTTAGGGTTAGGGTTCCGGCTAGGGTTAGGGTTTGGGGATAGGGACGGTTTAGGGTCCAAGTGAGGGTATGACAACGGTTTAGGGGGAGCGTATGTGTGAGGGCACGGGTTAGTGTGAGCGTACGGGTTAGGATTAGGGGACGGATGAGGGGTAGGCTTCGGGGAAGTCTTAGGGTTAGTGTTCGGGCTAGGGTTAGGGTTAGGGAAAGGGGACGGTTTAGCGTCCAGTTGAGGGTACGACAACGGTTTAGGGGGAGCGTACGTGTGAGAGCACGGGTTAGTGTTAGCGTACGGGTTAGGATTAGGGCACGGGTGAGGGTGAGCATTAGGGGAAGGGTTAGGGTTAGGGTTCGGGCTAGGGTTAGGGTTAGGGGACGGGGACGGTTTAGGGTCCAGGTGAGGGTACGACGACGGGTTAGGGGGAGCGTGCATGTGAGGGCGCGGGTTAGTGTTAGCGTACGGGTTAGGATTAGGGGACGGGTGAGGGTCAGGCTTCGGGGAAGGGTTAGGGTTAGGGTTCGGGCTAGGGTTAGGGTTAGGGGACGGGGACGGTTTAGGGTCCAGGTGAGGGTACGGCAACGCTTTAGGGGGAGCGTGCGTGTGACGGCGCGGGTTATTGTGAGAGTACGGGTTAGGATTAGGGGACTGGTGAGGGTCAGGCTTCGGGGAAGGGTTAGGGTTAGGGTTCGGGCTAGGGTTAGGGTTAGGGGACGGGGACGGTTTAGGGTCCAGGTGAGGGTACGGCAACGCTTTAGGGGGAGCGTGCGTGTGAGGGCGCGGGTTAATGTGAGCGTACGGGTTAGGATTAGGGGACGGGTGAGGGTCAGGCTTCGGGGAAGGGTTAGGGTTAGGGTTCGGGCTAGGGTTATTGTTAGGGGACGGGGACGGTTTAGGGTCCAGGTGAGGGTACGGCAACGCTTTAGGGGGAGCGTGTGTGTGAGGGCGCGGGTTAGTGTTAGCGTACGGTTTAGGATTAGGGGACGGGTGAGGGTCAGGCTTCGGGGAAGTGTTAGGGTTAGGGTTCGGTCTAGGGTTAGGGTAAGGGGATGGGGCGGTTTAGGGTCCAGGTGAGGGTACGGCAACGCTTTAGAGGGAGCGTGTGTGTGAGGGCGCGGGTTAGTCTGAGCGTACGGGTTAGGATTAGGGGACGGGTGAGGGTCTGGCTTCGGGGAAGGGTTAGGGTTAGGGTTCGGGCTAGGGTTAGGGTTAGGGGACGGGGACGGTTTAGGGTCCAGGTGAGGGTACGGCAACGCTTTAGGGGGAGCGTGCGTGTGAGGGCGCGGGTTAGTGTGAGCGTACGGGTTAGGATTAGGGGACGGGTGAGGGTCAGGCTTCGGGGATGGGTTAGGGCTAGGGTTTGGGCTAGGGTTAGGGTTAGGGCACGGGGACGGTTTAGGGTCCAGGTGAGGGTACGGCAACGCTTTAGGGGGAGCGTGCGTGTGAGGGCGCGGGTTAGTGTGAGCGTACGGGTTAGGATTAGGGGACGGTTGAGGGTCAGGCTTTGGCGAAGGGTTAGGGTTAGGGTTCGGCCTACGGTTAGGGTTAGGGGACTGGGACGGTTTAGGTTCCAGGTGAGGGTACGGCAACGCTTTAGGGGGAGCGTGCGTGTGAGGGCGCGGGTTAGTGTTAGCGTACGGCTTAGGATTAGGGGACGGGTGAGGGTCAGGATTCGGGGAAGGGTTAGGGTTAGGGTTCGGGCTAGGGTTAGGGCTAGGGGACGGGGACGGTTGAGGGTCCAGGTGAAGTTACGGCAACGCTTTAGGGGGAGCGTGCGTGTGAGGGCGCGGGTTAGTGTTAGCGTACGGGTTAGGATTAGGGGACGGGTGAGGGTCAGGCTTTGGGGAAGGGTTAGGGTTAGGGTTCGGGCTAGGGTTAGGGTTAGGGGACGGGGACGGTTTAGGGTCCAGGTGAGGGTACGGCAACGCTTTAGGGGGAGCGTGCGTATGAGGGCGCGGGTTAGTGTTAGCGTACGGGTTAGGATTAGGGGACGGGTGAGTGTCAGGCTTCGGGGAAGGGTTAGGGCTGGGTTCGGGCTAGGGTTAGGGTTAGGGGATGGGGACGGTTTAGGGTCCAGGTGAGGGTACGGCAACGCTTTAGGGGGAGCGTGCGTGTCAGGGCGCGGGTTAGTGTGAGCGTACGGGTTAGGATTAGGGGACGGGTGAGGGTTAGGCTTCGGGGAAGGGTTAGGGTTAGGGTTCGGGCTAGGGTTAGGGTTAGGGGACGGGGACGGTTTAGATTCCGGGTGAGGGTACGACAACGCTTTAGGGGGAGCGAACCTGTGAGGGCGTGGGTTAGTGTTAGCGTACGGGTTAGGATTAGGGGACGGGTGAGGGTCAGGCTTCGGGGAAGGGTTAGGGTTAGGGTTCGGGCTAGGGTTAGGGTTAGGGTTAGGGGACGGTTTAGGATCCAGGGGAGGGTACGACAACGCTTTAGGGGGAGCGTGCGTGTGAGGGCGTCGGTTAGTGTTAGCGTACCGGTTAGGATTAGGGGACGGGTGAGGGTCAGGCTTCGGGGAAGGTTTAGGGTTAGGGTTCGTGCTAGGGTTAGGGTTAAGGTCGGGGACGGTTTAGGGTCCAGGTGAGGGTACGACAATGCTTTAGGGGGAGCGTACGTGTGAGGGCGGGGGATAGTGTTAGCGTACGGGTTAGGATTAGGGGACGGGTGAGGGTCAGGCTTCGGGGAAGGGTTAGGGTTAGGGTTCGGACTAGGGTTAGGGTTAGGGCTAGGGGACAGTTTAGGGTCCAGGGGAGGGTACGACAACGCTTTAGGGGGAGCGTACGTGTGAGGGCGTGGGTTAGTGTTAGCGTACCGGTTAGGATTAGGGGACGGGTGAAGGTTAGGCTTCGGGGAAGTGTTAGGGTTAGGGTTCGGGCTAGGGTTAGGGTTAAGGTCGGGGACGGTTTAGGTCCAGGTGAGTGTACGACAACGCTTTAGGGGGAGTGTTCGTGTGAGGGCGCGGGTTAGTGTTAGCGTACGGGTTAGGATTAGGGGACGGGTGAGGGTCAGGCTTCGGGGAAGGGTTAGGGTTAGGGTTCGGGCTAGGGTTAGGGTTAGGGGACGGGGACGGTTTAGGGTCCAGGTGAGGGTACGGCAACGCTTTAGGGGGAGCGTGCGTGTGACGGCGCGGGTTAGTGTGAGCGTACGGGTTAGGATTAGGGGACTGGTGAGGGTCAGGCTTCGGGGAAGGGTTAGGGTTAGGGTTCGGGCTAGGGTTAGGGTTAGGGGACGGGGACGGTTTAGGGTCCAGGTGAGGGTACGGCAACGCTTTAGGGGGAGCGTGCGTGTGAGGGCGCGGGTTAATGTGAGCGTACGGGTTAGGATTAGGGGACGGGTGAGGGTCAGGCTTCGGGGAAGGGTTAGGGTTAGGGTTCGGGCTAGGGTTAGGGTTAGGGGACGGGGACAGTTTAGGGTACAGGTGAGGGTATGGCAACGCTTTAGGGGGAGCGTGCGTGTGAGGGCGCGGGTTAGTGTTAGTGTACGGGTTAGGATTAGGGGACGGGTGAGGGTCAGGCTACGGGGAAGGGTTAGGGTTAGGGTTCGGGCTAGGGTTAGGGTTAGGGGTGGGGACGGTTTAGGGTCCAGGTGAGGGTACGGCAACGCTTTAGGGGGAGCGTGTGTGTGAGGGTGCGGGTTAGTGTGAGCGTACGGGTTAGGATTAGGGGACGGGTGAGGGTCAGGCTTCGGGGAAGGGTTAGGGTTAGGGTTCGGGCTAGGGTTATTGTTAGGGGACGGGGACGGTTTAGGGTCCAGGTGAGGGTACGGCAACGCTTTAGGGGGAGCGTGTGTGTGAGGGCGCGGGTTAGTGTGAGCGTACGGGTTAGGATTAGGGGACGGGTGAGGGTCAGGCTTCGGGGAAGGGTTAGGGTTAGGATTCGGGCTAGGTTTAGGGTTAGGGGACGGGGACGGTTTATGGTCCAGATGAGGGTACGACAGCGCTTTAGGGGGAGCGTACGTGTGAGGGCGCCGGTTAGTGTTATCGTACGGGTTAGGATTAGGGGACGGGTGAGGGTCAGGCTTCGGGGAAGGGGTAGGGTTAGGGTTCGAGCTAGGGTTAGGGGACGGGGACGGTTTAGGGTCCAGGTGAGGGTACGACAATGCTTTAGTGGGAGCGTTCATGTGAGGGAGCGGGTTAGTGTTAGCGTACGGGTTAGGATTAGGGGACGGGTGAGGGTCAGGCTTCGGGGAAGGGTTAGGGTAGGGTTCGGGCTAAGGTTAGGGTTAGGGGACGGGGACGGTTTATGGTCCAGGTGAGGGTACGACAACGCTTTAGTGGGAGCGTTCATGTGAGGGAGCGGGTTAGTGTTAGCGTACGGGTTAGGATTAGGGGACGGGTGAGGGTCAGGCTTCGGGGAAGGGTTAGGGTTAGGGTTCGGGCTAGGGTTAGAGTTAGGGGACGGGGACGGTGTAGGTTCCAGGGGAGGGTACGACAATGCTTTAGGGGGACCGTACGTGTGAGGGCGCGTGTTCGGGTTAGCGTACGGGTTAGGATTAGGGGACGTGTGAGGGTCAGCCTTCGGGGAAGGGTTAAGGTTAGGGTTCGGGCTAGAGTTAGGGTTAGGGGACGGGGACGGTTTAGGGTCCAGGTGAGGGTACGACAACGCTTTAGGGGGAGCGTACGTGTGAGGGTGCGGGTTAGTGTTAGCGTACGGGTTAGGATTAGGGGACGGGTGAGGGTTAGGCTTCGGGGAAGGGTTAGGGTTAGGGTTCGGGCTAGGGTTAGGGTTAGGGGACGGGGACGGTTTAGATTCCGGGTGACGGTACGACAACGCTTTAGGGGGAGCGAACCTGTGAGGGCGCGGGTTAGTGTTAGCGTACGGGTTAGGATTAGGGGACGGGTGAGGGTCAGGCTTCGGGGAAGGGTTAGGGTTAGTGTTCGAGCTAGGGTTAGGGTTAGGGTTAGGGGACGGTTTAGGATCCAGGGGAGGGTACGACAACGCTTTAGGGGGAGCGTGCGTGTGAGGGCGTCGGTTAGTGTTAGCGTACCGGTTAGGATTAGGGGACGGGTGAGGGTCAGGCTTCGGGGAAGGTTTAGGGTTAGGGTTCGTGCTAGGGTTAGGGTTAAGGTCGGGGACGGTTTAGGGTCCAGGTGAGGGTACGACAATGCTTTAGGGGGAGCGTACGTGTGAGGGCGGGGGATAGTGTTAGCGTACGGGTTAGGATTAGGGGACGGGTGAGGGTCAGGCTTCGGGGAAGGGTTAGGGTTAGGGTTCGGACTAGGGTTAGGGTTAGGGCTAGGGGACAGTTTAGGGTCCAGGGGAGGGTACGACAACGCTTTAGGGGGAGCGTACGTGTGAGGGCGTGGGTTAGTGTTAGCGTACCGGTTAGGATTAGGGGACGGGTGAAGGTTAGGCTTCGGGGAAGGGTTAGGGTTAGGGTTCGGGCTAGGGTTAGGGTTAAGGTCGGGGACGGTTTAGGTCCAGGTGAGTGTACGACAACGCTTTAGGGGGAGTGTTCGTGTGAGGGCGCGGGTTAGTGTTAGCGTACGGGTTAGGATTAGGGGACGGGTGAGGGTCAGGCTTCGGGGAAGGGTTAGGGTTAGGGTTCGGGCTAGGGTTAAGGGACGGGGACGGTTTAGGGTCCAGGTGAGGGTACGACAACGCTTTAGGGGGAGTGTATGTGTGAGGGCGCGGGTTAGCGTTAGCGTACGGGTTAGGATTAGGGGACGGGTGAGGGTCAGGCTTCGGGGAAGGGTTAGGGTTAGGGTTCGTGCTAGGGTTAGGGTTAGGGTTAGGGGACGGTTTAGGGTCCAGGTGAGGATACGACAACGGTTTAGGGGGAGCGTACGTGTGAGGGCGCGGGTTAGTGTTAGCGTACGGGTTAGGATTAGGGGACAGGTGAGGGTCAGGCTTCGGGGAAGTGTTTGGGTTAGGTTTCCAGCTAGGGCTCGGGTTAGGGGACGGGGACGGTTTAGGTTCCAGGTGAGGGTACGACAACCGTTTAGGGGGAGCGTACTTGTGAGGGAACGGGTTAGTGTTAGCATACGGCTTAGGATTAGGGGACGGGTGAGGGGAAGGGTTCGGGGAAGAGTTAGGGTTACGGTTCGGGCTAGGGTTAGGGTTAGGGGACGGGGACAGTTTAGGGTCCAAGTGAGTGTACGACAACATTTTAGGGGGAGCGTACCTGTGAGGGCACGGGTTAGTGTTAGCGTACGGCTTAGGAATAGGGGACGGATGAGGGGAAGGCTTCGGGAAGGGTTATGTTTAGGGTTCGGGCTAGGGTTAGGGTTAGGGTACGGGGACGGTTTAGGGTCCAGGTGAGGGTACGACAATGGTTCACGGGGAGCGTACGTGTAGGGCACGGGTTAGTGTTAGCGTACGGGTTCGGATTAGGGGACGGGTGAGGGGAAGGCTCCTGGGAAGGGTTAGGGTTAGGGTTCCGGCTAGGGTTAGGGTTTGGGGATAGGGACGGTTTAGGGTCCAAGTGAGGGTATGACAACGGTTTAGGGGGAGCATATGTGTGAGGGCACGGGTTAGTGTGAGCGTACGGGTTAGGATTAGGGGACGGATGAGGGGTAGGCTTCGGGGAAGTCTTAGGGTTAGTGTTCGGGCTAGGGTTAGGGTTAGGGAAAGGGGACGGTTTAGCGTCCAGTTGAGGGTACGACAACGGTTTAGGGGGAGCGTACGTGTGAGAGCACGGGTTAGTGTTAGCGTACGGGTTAGGATTAGGGCACGGGTGAGGGTGAGCATTAGGGGAAGGGTTAGGGTTAGGGTTCGGGCTAGGGTTAGGGTTAGGGGACGGGGACGGTTTAGGGTCCAGGTGAGGGTACGACGACGGGTTAGGGGGAGAGTGCGTGTGAGGGCGCGGGTTAGTGTTAGCGTACGGGTTAGGATTAGGGGTCGGGTGAGGGTCAGGCTTCGGGGAAGGGTTAGGGTTAGGGTTCGGAGAAGGGTTAGGGTTAGGGGACGGGGACGGTTTAGGGTCCAGGTGAGGGTACGGCAACGCTTTAGGGGGAGCGTGCGTGTGAGGGCGCGGGTTAATGTTAGCGTACGGGTTAGGATTAGGGGACGGGTGAGGGTCAGGCTTCTGGGAAGGGTTAGGGTTAGGGTTCGGGCTAGGGTTAGGGTTAGGGTTAGGGGACGGTTTAGGGTCCAGGTGAGGGTACGGCAACGCTTTAGGGGGAGCGTGCGTGTGAGCGCGCGGGTTAGTGTGAGCGTACGGGTTAGGATTAGGGGACGGGTGAGGGTCAGCCTTCGGGGAAGGGTTAGGGTTAGGGTTCGGGCTAGGGTTAGGGTTAGGGGACGGGGACGGTTTAGGGTCCAGGTGAGGGTACGGCAACGCTTTAGGGGGAGCGTGTGTTGAGGGCGCGGGTTAGTGTGAGTGTACAGGTTAGGATTAGGGGACGGTTGAGGGTCAGGTTTCGGGGAAGGGTTAGAGTTAGGGTTCGGGCTAGGGTTAGGGTTAGGGGACAGGGACGGTTTAGGGTCGAGGTGAGGGTACGGCAACGCTTTAGGGTGAGCGTGCGTGTGAGGGCGCGGCTTAGTGTTAGCGTACGGGTTACGATTAGGGGACGGGTGAGGGTCAGGCTTCGGGGAAGGGTTAGGGTTAGGGTTCGGGCTAGGGTTAGGGTTAGGGGACGGGGACGGTTTAGGGTCCAGGTGAGGGTATGGCAACGCTTTAGGGGGAGCGTGCATGTGAGGGCACGGGTTAGTGTTAGCGTACGGGTCACGATTAGGGGACGGGTGAGGGTCAGGCTTCGGGGAAGGGTTAGGGTTAGGGTTCGGGCTAGGGTTAGGGTTAGGGGATGGGGACGGTTTAGGGTCCAGGTGAGGCTACGGCAACACTTTAGGGGGAGCGTGCGTGTGAGGGGGCGGGTTAGTGTTAGCGTACGGGTTAGGATTAGGGGACGTGTGAGGGTCAGGCTTCAGGGAAGGGTCAGGGTTAGGGTTCAGGCTAGGGTTAGGGATAGGGGACGGGGACGGTTTAGGGTCCAGGTGAGGGTACAGCAACGCTTTAGGGGGAGCGTGCGTGTGAGGGCGCAGGTTAGTGTTAGCGTACGGGTTAGGATTAGGGGACGGGTGAGGGTCAGGCTTCGGGGAAGTGTTAGGGTTAGGGTTCGGGCTAGGGTTAGGGTTAGGGGAGGGGGACGGTTTAGGGTCCAGGTGAGGGTACGGCAACGCTTTAGGGGGAGCGTGCGTGTGAGGGCGCGGGTTAGTGTTAGCGTACGGGTTAGGATTAGGGGACGGGTGAGGGTCAGGCTTCGGGGAAGGGTTAGGGTTAGGGTTCGGGCTAGGGTTAGGGTTAAGGGACGGGGACGGTTTAGGGTCCAGCTGAGGATTCGGCAACGCTTTAGGGGGAGCGTGCGTGTGAGGGCGCGGGTTAGTGTTAGCGTACGGGTTAGGATTAGGGGACAGGTGAGGGTCAGGCTTCGGGAAAGGGTCAGGGTTAGGGTTCGGGCTAGGGTTAGGGTTAGGGGACGGGGACGGTTTAGGGTCCAGGTGAGGGTACGGCAACGATTTAGGAGGAGCGTGCGTGTGAGGGCGCTGGTAAGTGTTAGCGTACGGGTTAGGATTAGGGGACGTGTGAGGTCAGGCTTTGGGGAAGGGTCAGGTTTAGGGTTCGGGCTAGGGTTAGGGTTAGGGGACCGGGACGGTTTAGGGTCCAGGTGAGGGTACGGCAACGCTTTAGGGGGAGCGTGCGTGTGAGGGCGCTGGTTAGTGTTAGCGTACGGGATAGGATTAGGGGACGGGTGAGGGTCCGGCTTCGGGGAAGTGTCAGGGTTAGGGTTCGGGCTAGAGTTAGGGTTAGGGGACGGGGACGGTTTAGGGTCCAGTTAAGGGTACGGCAACACTTTAGGGGGAGCATGCATGTGAGGGCGCGGGTTAGTGTTAGCGTACGGGTTAGGATTAGGGGATGGGTGAGGGTCAGGCTTCGGGGAAGGGTTAGGGTTAGGGTTCGGGCTAGGGTTAGGGTTAGGAGACGGGGACGGTTTAGGGTCCAGGTGAGGGTACGGCAACGCTTTAGGGGGAGTGTGCGTGTGAGGGCGCGGTTTAGTGTTAGCGTACGGGTTAGGATTAGGGGACGGGTGAGGGTCAGGCTTCGGGGAAGGGTTAGGGTTAGGGTTCAGGCTAGGGTTAGGGTTGGGGGACGGGGACGGTTTAGGGTCCAGCTGAGGGTACGGCAATACTTTAGGGGGAGCATGCATGTGAGGGCGCAGGTTAGTGTTAGCGTACGGGTTAGGATTAGGGGACGGGTGAGGTTCAGGCTTCGGGGAAGGGTTAGGGTTAGGGTTCGGGCTAGGGTTAGGGTTAGGAGACGGGGAGGGTTTAGGGTCCAGGTGAGGGTACGGCAAAGCTTTAGGGGGAGCGTGCGTGTGAGGGCGTGGGTTAGTGTGAGCGTACGGGTTAGGATTAGGGGACGGGTGAGGGTCAGGCTTCGGGGAAGGTTTAGGGTTAGGGTTCGGGCTAGGGTTAGGGTTAGGGGACGGGGACGGTTTAGGGTCCAGGAGAGGGTACGGCAACGCTTTAGGGGGAGCGTGCATGTGAGGGCGTGGGTTAGTGTTAGCGTACGGGTTAGGATTAGGGGACGGGTGAGGGTCAGGCTTCGGGGAAGGGTTAGGGTTAGGGTTCGGGCTAGGGTTAGGGTTAGGGGACAGGGACGGCTTAGGGTCCAGGTGAGGGTACGGCAACGCTTTAGGGGGAGCGTGCGTGTGAGGGCGCGGGTTAGTGTTAGCGTATGGTTTAGGATTAGGGGACGGGTGAGGGTCAGGCTTCGGGGAAGTGTTAGGGTTAGGGTTCGGTCTAGGGTTAGGGTTAGGGGACGGGGACGGTTTAGGGTACAAGTGAGGGTACGGCAACGCTTTAGGGGGAGCGTGCGTGTGAGGGCGCGGGTTAGTCTGAGCGTACGGGTTAGGATTAGGGGACGGGTGAGGGTCAGGCTTCGGGGAAGGGTTAGGGTTAGGGTTCGGGCTAGGGTTAGGGTTAGGGGACGGGGATGGTTTAGGGTCCAGGTGAGGGTACGGCAACGCTTTAGGGGGAGCGTGCGTGTGAGGGCGCGGGTTAGTGTGAGCGTACGGGTTAGGATTAGGGGACGGGTGAGGGTCAGGCTTCGGGGAAGGGTTAGGGCTAGGGTTTGGGCTAGGGTTAGGGTTAGGGGACGGGGACGGTTTAGGGTCCAGGTGAGGGTACGGCAACGCTTTAGGGGGAACGTGCGTGTGAGGGCGCGGGTTAGTGTGAGCGTACGGGTTAGGATTAGGGGACGGTTGAGGGTCAGGCTTTGGCGAAGGGTTAGGGTTAGGGTTCGGCCTACGGTTAGGGTTAGGGGACTGGGACGGTTTAGGGTCCAGGTGAGGGTACGGCAACACTTTAGGGGGAGCGTGCGTGTGAGGGCGCAGGTTAGTGTTAGCGTACGGCTTAGGATTAGGGGACGGGTGAGGGTCAGGCTTCGGGGAAGGGTTAGTGTTAGGGTTCGGGCTAGGGTTAGGGCTAGGGGACGGGGACGGTTCAGGGTCCAGGTGAAGGTATGGCAACGCTTTAGGGGGAGCGTGCGTGTGAGGGCGCGGGTTAGTGTTAGCGTACGGGTTAGGATTAGGGGACGGGTGAGGGTCAGGCTTCGGGGAAGGGTTAGGGTTAGGGTTCGGGCTAGGGTTAGGGTTAGGGGACGGGGACGGTTTAGGGTCCAGGTGAGGGTACGGCAACGCTTTAGGGGGAGCGTGCGTGTGAGGGCGCGGGTTAGTGTTAGCGTACGGGTTAGGATTAGGGGACGGGTGAGGGTCAGGCTTCGGGGAAGGGTTAGGGCTGGGTTCGGGCTAGGGTTAGGGTTAGGGGATGGGGACGGTTTAGGGTCCAGGTGAGGGTACGGCAACGCTTTAGGGGGAGCGTGCGTGTGAGGGCGCGGGTTAGTGTGAGCGTACGGGTTAGGATTAGGGGACGGGTGAGGGTCAGGCTTCAGGGAAGGGTTAGGGTTAGGGTTCGAGCTAGGGTTAGGGTTAGGGGACGGGGACGGTTTCGGGTCCAGGTGAGGGTACGGCAACGCTTTAGGGGGAGCGTGCGTGTGAGGGTGTGGGTTAGTGTTAGCGTACGGGTTAGGATTAGGGGACGGGTGAGGGTCAGGCTTCGGGGAAGGGTTAGGGTTAGGGTTCGGGCTAGGGTTAGGGTTAGGGGACGGGGACGGTTTAGGGTCCAGGTGAGGGTACGGCAACGCTTTAGGGGGAGCGTGCGTGTGAGGGCGCGGGTTAGTGTTAGCGTACGGGTTAGGATTAGGGGACGGTTGAGGGTCAGGCTTCGGGGAAGGGTTAGGGTTAGGGTTCGGGCTAGGGTTAGGGTTAGGGGACGGGGACGGTTTAGGGTCCAGGTGAGGGTACGGCAACGCTTTAGGGGGAGCGTGCGTGTGAGGGCGCGGGTTAATGTGAGCGTACGGGTTAGGATTAGGGGACGGGTGAGGGTCAGGCTTCGGGGAAGGGTTAGGGTTAGGGTTCGGGCTAGGGTTAGGGTTAGGGGACGGGGACGGTTTAGGGTACAGGTGAGGGTATGGCAACGCTTTAGGGGGAGCGTGCGTGTGAGGGCGCGGGTTAATGTGAGCGTACGGGTTAGGATTAGGGGACGGGTGAGGGTCAGGCTTCGGGGAAGGGTTAGGGTTAGGGTTCGGGCTAGGGTTAGGGTTAGGGGACGGGGACGGTTTAGGGTACAGGTGAGGGTATGGCAACGCTTTAGGGGGAGCGTGCGTGTGAGGGCGCGGGTTAGTGTTAGTGTACGGGTTAGGATTAGGGGACGGGTGAGGGTCAGGCTACGGGGAAGGGTTAGGGTTAGGGTTCGGGCTAGGGTTAGGGTTAGGGGACGGGGACGGTTTAGGGTCCAGGTGAGGGTATGGCAACGCTTTAGGGGGAGCGTGTGTGTGAGGGTGCGGGTTAGTGTGAGCGTACGGGTTAGGATTAGGGGACGGGTGAGGGTCAGGCTTCGGGGAAGGGTTAGGGTTAGGGTTCGGGCTAGGGTTATTGTTAGGGGACGGGGACGGTTTAGGGTCCAGGTGAGGGTACGGCAACGCTTTAGGGGGAGCGTGTGTGTGAGGGCGCGGGTTAGTGTGAGCGTACGGGTTAGGATTAGGGGACGGGTGAGGGTCAGGCTTCGGGGAAGGTTTAGGGTTAGGGTTCGGGCTAGGGTTAGGGTTAGGGGACGGGGACGGTTTAGGGTCCAGGTGAGGGTACGGTAACGCTTTAGGGGGAGCGTGCGTGTGAGGGCGCAGGTTAGTGTTAGCGTACGGGTTAGGATTAGGGGACGGGTGAGGGTCAGGCTACGGGGAAGTGTTAGGGTTAGGGTTCGGGCTAGGGTTAGGGTTAGGGGACGGGGACGGTTTAGGGTCCAGGTGGGGGTACGGCAACGCTTTAGGGGGAGCGTGCGTGTGAGGGCGCGGGTTAGTGTTAGCGTACGGGTTAGGATTAGGGGACGGGTGAGGGTCAGGCTCCGGGGAAGGGTTAGGGTTAGGGTTCGGGCTACGGTTAGGGTTAGGGGACGGGGAAGGTTTAGGGTCCAGGTGAGGGTACGGCAATGCTTTAGGGGGAGCGTGCGTGTGAGGGCGCGGGTTAGTGTTAGCGTACGGGTTAGGATTAGGGGACGGGTGAGGGTCAGGCTTCGGGGAAGGGTTAGGGTTAGGGTTCGGGCTAGGGTTAGGGTTAGGGGACGGGGACGGTTTAGGGTCCAGGTGAGGGTACGACAACGGTTCAGGGGGAGCGTAGGTGTGAGGGCACAGGTTAGTGTTAGCGTACGGCTTACAAATAGGGGACGGGTGAGGGGAAGTCTTCGGGGAAGTGTTAGGGTTAGGGTTTGGGCTAGGGTTAGGTTTAGGGAACGGGGAAAGTTTAGGGTCCAGGTGAGGGTACGACAATGGCTTAGGGGGAGCGTACATGTGAGGGCACGGGTTAGTGTTAGAGTACGGGTTAGGATGGGGACGGGTGAGGGGAAGGCTTCAGGGAAGGGTTAGGGTTAGGGTTCGGGCTCGGGTTAGGGTTAGGAGACTGGGACGGTTTAGGGTCTAGGTGAGGGTACGACAACGGTTTAGGTGGAGCGTACATGTGAGGGCAAGTTTTAGTGTTAGGGTACGGGTTAGGATTAGGGGACGGGTGAGGAGAAGTCTTCGGGGAAGTGTTAGGGTTAGGGTTCGTTCTAGGGTTTGGGGTAGGGGACGGGGACGGTTTCGGGTCCAGGGGAGGGTACGGCAACGGTTTAGGGGGAGCGTACGTGTGAGGGCACGGTTTAGTGTTCGCGTACGCGTTAGGATTAGGTGACGGGTGAGGGTAAGGCTCCGGGGAAGTGTTAGGGTTAGGGTTCGGGCGAGGGTTAGGGTTAGGGTTTCAGTACGGTTTAGGGTCCAGGTGCGGTTACGAAAACGGTTTAGGGTGAGCGTACGTGTGAGGGCATGGGTTAGTGTTAGCGTACGGGTTAGGACTAGGGAACGGGTGAGGGTAAGGCTTCGGGGAAGGTTTAGGGTGGATCATATTCTGGGTTCCACATGCATGTTTTAGCTGAAGGAAGAATCCCTTAAACCTGGAGAGTTGAGACCCGTGGAATGGGTACCATGCAATATGACTTCAAAGGGTCTTCATTTGCTCACCGAAGCTCTCCAATCCTATCATTGCTGCGTTTATGCCCCTGTACACACGCTTGATTCTCTTTCAGAGACATAGCAATCCATAGGTTTTAAGATACTTACTAGTCAGGTACATTCTTAGGCGTTTAATATGGGGTGTTGAGTCCATTTCGTGTAGCAAGGAGTAGCTCTTGTCTATTACATATTTGGCTTAAGGAACTTTATCTGTGCTCGTTTCAATCTCTGGTTTTATGCAGCACCCCAACTCACCTTTCCCCTTAAGCAATCATAAGTTCGTTTTCTAAATTTGAAACCCTGTTCTCTTTTGTAATCCAGTTCCTGTGTAGCCAAGTTTACATTCCGTGTATTAGTGATATCTTATGATGTTTCTTTTTCTCTGTGACTTATTTCAGTTAGAATCATCATACCTGAATCCACTCATTATGCTGCTTCGGGCCTGATGACATAGATTTCATTGCTGAGTGATATTGCATTGTACGTAAGTACCACAAATTCTTTATCCATTTTTCACTTTCTGCGATATTGAACTTGTACCGTAAACGAGGTTCTTGTAAACAGAGCCGTCCCAAACTTTGGGGTGGCTGTGTCTTTTTGATTTTAATTTCCCTAAGCTATAGGACCATAAGTGGAAGTGCCCTAGGCTCTGTTGCTTTGTTTTTTAGATGTTTCAGGAAACACCATACACTTCTCCAGAGTGTCTGTTGGCAATTTACATCCCGCCCATCAGCATAACAAGGCTCCCAGTTCTCCATGGCCTGTCCTGCCTTTCTGGATTTTACACTTTTTTCAGATGGCCCTTTTGACGGGGGGAAGTGAGACTTCATTGTAGTGCAGATTTCCTTTGCAAGCTTGCTTGGTTGGCCAAAAAGGGCGTATGCGTTTTTCCCTGAATATATTCAGGGAAAAACGCATACGCCCTTTTTGGCCAAGTGCATCATTGTCGAGGTTCTGACTTTCTTCATATGTTTTCAGTGCATTTCCAGTCTACCTCCTGAAATTGGTTTTTCTGCAATTCTGCCTTCATTTCATTGCCACTTCATAGCCTTACCTCAATATATTTTTTGAAAATAGTTGGCCTTTATAACTCTGCAGGTTTTTGACTTGCAGTGGCCCTTAGCTCCATTTTTCAGCTCTTATTTTTGTGATCTTGCCTCATAACCACAGGATTCCTTCAGGCCCTATTCTTCTTCTGGGGCACCTTGCTGTGCCTTTGGTTAATTCTTCTTACTGATGTGAAATTAGAGTGACATGTGCCCATTGAAACCGCTACAGCTAGTTTCTCACTGGTTCCCCCTATTCCCATTCATCCTCCGCACTAACTGCAGACTGTGCGATACCAGAACTTAAAGGCATTGACTCTCCATGAGGGGATGTTTTTAGTAAAGTGGCTGGAATGTCGATCTGGAGTCCCAGGAGAGGAAAAATGAGGTTCGTTTTAGAAACCTTTCCCGATCATATGGTATACCAGTCGCTGGGTTTCCCAAGCATGGTTTAGCTGTAGGAAGATTCCCTTCAACCTGGAGTGTTGGGACCCTTGGAATGAGTAGCATGAAGTATTGCATTAAACTTTTGGCAGTTGCTCACCAAAGCTCACCAATCCTCTCACCCCCAAGTGTCCAGCCTTATGTCTTATCCAGCTGTGGGTTTATATGTGGTCAATCCAGGTTGCATCACAGCCCCTGAGCAAATTTTGTAAGAATTTTTCTCTCTTTCATTGTTTCTGCATTTTGTTTTTAAAATTTATTTCTATAATGGGGTTTAGCTCATTTTTACTGCTGTGTTTGTGCCGCTCTGCACACACTTGATTCCCTTATGGAGATATATCAATACATGGGTTTTAAGATTCTTATTCCTCAGATATATTTCTCTGCGGTGTATAGGGTGTGTTGAGGCCAGTTCATTGAGCAAGGTGTAGATCTTGTCTAATATCTATTTGGTTTATTGAACGGTATCTGTGCTAATTTCAAACTCTGGTTTTATGCATCACCCCACCTCTCCTTTCCCCTTAAGCTGACATAAGTGTGTTTTCTAAATGTGAGACACTGTTCTGTTCTGTAATTCATTTCTTGTGCAGCCATATTTACCCTCCCTCTATAGGTGATATCTTATGATATGTTTCTTTTTCTGTTTGACTTATTTCAAGTAGTATTATCGGACCTAAATCCACTCTTTATCCTTCTACTAGCCTTATTACATTGATTTCATGGTGAAGAGATATTCCATTGTACATAAGTACCACATCTTCTTTATCCATTGTTCTCTTTCCTGGGATATTTAAGGTGTACTGAAGTTGAGGTTCTTGTAAACAGAGTAGCCCTAAACTGTGGTGTGCTTGTGTCTTGTTGATTTTTAGACTTCCCTAGATATACTCCCATGATTGGAAGTGTCCTATGCTCTGTAGCTCTGTTTTTTAGATGATTTAGGAACCACCATACACTTCTCCAGAGTGGCTCTCGGCAGTTCACACACTGCCCATCAGCGTATAAAGGCTCCCTGTTCTCCATGGCCTGTCCTGCATTTCTGGTTTTTACAATTTTTTAGGATGGCCCTTTTGACCGGTGGGAAGTGAGACTTCTTTGTTGTGCACATTTGCATTGCTTGCTTGCTTCGTTGTCCATAAAGTGCGTATGCGTTTTTTCCTGGATATAATCAGGAAAAAACGCATACGCCCTTTTGGGCCAACTGCATCATTGTCGAAATTCTGCCGCTTTTCATGTGCTTTAAAGACGAGTCCAATCTATCTCTTGAAATCTGTTTCTTGCAATTCTGTCTTGCATTCAGATCCTCTTCTTTGCCTTACCTCAACATATTTTTGGACGTTAGTTTTCATTTATAACTCTGCAGGTTTGTGAATTGCAGTGACCCTGAGCTCCATTTTTTAAGTTGCTCTTTTGTGAGCTGGCCTCAAACCCGCAGGATTGCTTCAGGCCCTATTTTGGCTCCGGCGAGGCGGGCTGAGCCTTTTTTCAATTCTTATTCTTAATGGGAAATTAGAGTGATATGTGCCCGTCCAAACCCCTACAACTATTCTCTCATTGGTTCCCCCTCTTCCCGTTCATCCTCCTCACAATTTGCAAAATGTGTGAAACAGAAGTTGAAATGTGCTGATTCTCCAAGTGGGGAGATTCTAAGTAACGTGGCTGGAATGGTGAACAGGAGCACCAGGAGAGGATAAATGAGCTGCATTTTAGACACATCTCCCGATCACATGGTGTACAGTCCTCTGGGTTTTCCATGCATGTTTTAGCTGTAGGAAGATCCCTTGAACCTGCAGATTTGGGACCCATTGAATGGGCACCAGGTAGTATTACTTTAAAGGGTGTGCATTTCCTCACCCAACCTCACATTTCTCTTAGCGCAAACAGTTTCCAGCCTTATGTCTCATCCTGCTGTGGGTCTAGATGTGTTCAATCCATGTTGCATCACCGTCCCTGAGGAAAAGTTGTAAGAGGTTTTCTCTGTCTCTCTGTCGTTTATTTTTTTCAATTTATTACTATATTGGTTACAGCTGATTTTCAAAGCTCTGTTTCTTGCTGCTGTACATCCACTTGATTCACGTACAGAGAGACATCAGTAAATTCTTTTTCAGATTCTTACCAGTCATATATATTCTTTTCCGGTGCCTTGAGTGTGCTGAGTGCAGTTCTTTTAGCTACCGTGTAGGCCTTGTTGATTATCAGTTTGGTATTTGGAATGGTATCTTTGCTAATTTCAACCTCCTGGATGATGTCTCACCCCTCCCCACCTTTCCCGTTTAGCAGCCTTATGCGTGTTTTCTACATATTTGACTATGTTTTTGTTTTGTAATTTATTTCATGTGTAGCCATTTTGGATTCCACCTTTAAGTGATATCTTATGATATGTGTCTTTTTCTTTTTGAATTATGTCACTTAGAAAGATCATATGTAACTCCTCCGGAGTTGTTACAACTGGCCATATTTCATTGATTTCCAGGCTGAATAATATTCCACTCTACATAAATACCACATCTCTATCCATTTTTTCCCTCCAGAGACATTTAAGTTATATCCTAGTCGAGGATCTTTTAAACAGAGAGTGGGTAAACATTGGGGTGCCTGTGTCCTCTCGATTTTTGTTTTTCCCAAGATATACGCCCATGAGTGCAAGTGCCCTATGCTCTGTAGCTCATTTTTTAGATGCTTTAGTAAACACAATACACTTCTCCAGAATGGCCGTTGGCAATATACATTTCCACTATAAGTCTCACAGGGCTCCCTCTTCTCGTTGCCCTGTCCTGCATTTCTGTTGTTTACGCTTTATGAGGATGGCTCTTCTGACTGATGCGAAGTGATATCTTTTGTAGTATTGACTTCCAGTGCCCACCTGTTTGGTTGGCTAAAAAAGTGTATGCCCTTTTCTTGAATATATACAGAAAAAAACGCATACACCCTTTTTGGCCAACTGCAATGTTGGCAATGTTCAGCTCCTTTTCTTGTGCTTAATGGCGAGTCCTTTCTACCTCCTCAAATCCCTTTCCTGCCATTCTCCCTTGCTTACAAGTCCTTTTCTCTGACTTTCCTCAAGACATTTTTCAGTGATGGATATTTTCAACTCTGCAGTTTCGTGAATTTTACTGCCCCTGAGTTCCATTGTTCAACTTGTGTTTATGGGAACTGGCCACAAAGCAGCGGGATTTCCTCAAGCCCTATACTGTTTCCATGGGCAACCCTAGCCTTTGGTCAATTCGTCTTCCTGATTGGAAATTAGAGTGACATGTGCCTGTCTGAACACCTAGGACTTGTCTCTCATTGTTCCTCATCCTTCCGCTTCATCCTCTGGACAAATTCCAAACTGTACGCAACAGGATGTTGACAGTGCTGACATCTCCAAGTGGGGAGACTGTTAGTAAAGACGCTGGAGGGGTGAACCCGAGCACCAGGAGATGAGGAGATGAGATGCCTTTTCCAAACTCTTCCCGATCAGACGGTATACCATCCTCTGGGTGTGACAGACATGTTTTAGCAGTAGGAAGAGTCCCATTCATGTAAGGAGAACACCAGGGCTTTTTCAAAATCAGTGTCTCCCCGAAACCCAAACTGGGGAAGTTTTTAAGCTACGGCTACACATATGTTCATTAAGGGCCTTGGGAAGTAGGCAGAGTCCAAACTTTAGATGATTGAAGTCTTCAGGGTCAGAAGCACTCACCACCAGCTTCCCTTAGGTTACACTTTAACTGTCATTGATAGATGATGTCAATAAAAATATCTATTCTTTTTCAGATTATTTCCCCTTATAGGTTATTGCAAAATGTTGAGTGTAGTTCCCTGTGCTATACAGTAGTTCCTTGTTGATGATCTATTTTATACATAGCAGTGTGTATGTGTTAATCCCAAACTGTTAATTTATCCCTCCTCCCACCTTTCCCCTTTGGTAATAATAAATTATAAGATTTTATACTTCTCAGAAATGGGGGAGCTGAAAGAGAGGTATCATTTTCAATGGAAAAGCATTTAAAACAAGATTGAAGCTTTAACCAAGATTATTAGCTGTACATCCTTGGAAAGAAATCACTTCGTTTCTCTAATATTGACCTGACAAATAAGACAAACCCTTTCACTGAACTTGCTTATAATAAAGTGATGGAAATATCAAATGGAAGTGTTAGAAACATCTTATTTTACCTGAGCCTTATACACTGTTCTATGTTAACTACAGTTTGGCTCACACATCTGTTCATTGAGGTTACAATAGTCTCAATTTCTGTTACTGATCCTCCAGAGTGGACCCCAACAAGTGTCCCCCTGCCCAGTGTCATTGGGGCCAACAGATCGAGACTGAGTTTGGTTCACAAGCAAAGGAAACTTTATATTTTGATCAGAGAATGGAGAGGTGAGAGCATGCACTACCCCGTGGGCTGTGGGCTGGGCTGCTGTGTAGAGATACTGTCAGAGTCAGTGGGAGGGAGGGGGCGGAGCTCTCGAGGGCCAGGTTGGCTGCAGCTCAGGCTCTATATCGCGGAGTCTGCACTGGGTCCCAGGATCTGAGGTGTCGTCCCAGCCATTCTGCACTAGGAAATCTGGTCTGAAGTGCCAGGTGTGGAACCTCTGCATGCGGGACCCTAGGAGCACGTGAAATTAGACAAAGCACAAAGGATAAAAAAGGTTAGACTTGACTTTATTGCCCAGATTCTATTTTTATCTCCCAGGGATTTTTAATGGGCTTTGCTGGGGACAAACCCCTCCTCTGCCTTTTGTCCCGTTCCTCATTCTTGGAGTGCTGAGGGTGCAGACCCTTCTTCTGTAACTGCTGAGTGCTGAGTTGGGAGCCCTCATACCTGGTGGCGAGGGTCAGAGCTTCTCCCCAGCAGCCTCCAGGTGACATTGATTGTCCCCAGGCCCCCTGCCTCCCTGCTCGTCCACCTGAGCACCAGCATTGGAAGTGTTATAGATTCTAATGACCTTTAAGGGTCCAGGAAAGAGATGTGCAGAGACGCTGTGGGGGCCGGTTTCACCCCGCCCCACATTTGTTCGGCCACCTTAGGCTGACCGTTTCTGCCAGCCTAGATGCTCTGACCAGTAGTCTGCGCTTTCTTCAATTAGGCCCCTGAATTAACGTACAAACAGCACCAGGTGTCAGAGCCCTGGCCACTCAACTCCCAGACAGTCCAGGGTCAGTGGTGATCAAGGACCATGATGGCCACTGAGTCAACAGCCTTTTGAAGTAAACAGGAGTCCAGCCGGTCTTATTGGCCACCATCATCATGGTGTCTGTATGCTTTTCTATGGTGACAGTGTGATATACGGTTCCCCCGCCAAGATTATTAGCTCCCCTCTGGGTGCAGTAAGTCCTGCAAGCAGTAGTCTACTCTTTTGGGACACACTCTTGTTGTTTTATGAGAGAAACTCCAGGTCAAGTGATGTTCACACGAGTCGTCATGGTGCCCTGTTGCCCCCGGTTATCTCTCTGGATGTTGGAGTTGGAGGGCCTCCTCACTCGAGGTTGGTGTGCCCACGGAGCGAACCCTGCAACTTCAGGGCATGGTTGGTGGTTAGGATCACCACGTGAGGTCCTTTTCCCTTAGGAGGGAGGTGGCCTTTTGGGCTGCTGATTTCCAGGTTTTTAGATACCGCCAGTATCTTGGCCAGATGTGGCAGTGGGCCAAGCCCCTTGGTGACCGTAGTTTATCCTACCTGGATGGCATTCTTGCATTGTTCCATTTCAAGTGGTCCCAGTTTTTGCACTAATTCTCCAATGGCGATTCACCTTTCACCGGGAATGTAAAGGTCAAAGGGTTTAGCTAAATTAGGGAGTTCCAGGGCAAGGGTCTGAATTGACTGCTCTTTCCATTCTTGAAAGGCCACTTCTGGATTCTATTCAAAAGGATCATCATCTTTTCCTTTCAGTGTTTCATATAGAGGCCCAGCTAGTAGACTGTAGTTAGGGATCCAGAAGCAGCAAACCCTGGCCTCCCCAGGAACCCCTAAGCTGTCTTCTAGTTTTAGAAAGGGGTAAGGCTGAAAATGGTTTCTTCCCTTTCCTGGGATGGGCTTCTCTGACCTTCTGTGAGAATGAAGCCCAGGCAGATCACCGCAGTCTGTGATATTTGAGCTTTTTCTTGGACAACTTCTATCCTTTATTGGCTTGGTAGTTCAGAGGCCTCCTTAGTAGGGCTGGCGATCAGAATGTCGTCTGCGTACTGAAGGAGGGTTTCCTTTTCCAGAGGTAGAACTTTTAGGTCTTTAGCTAAGCTTTCCCCAAAGATGGTGTGGGAATTTTTGCACCCTTGGGGCAAGACGGCCCGGAAGTATTGTTTTAGTTGTATGTTGAGTCCTGCCACTCACAAGCCAAAATTTCTTGTGACTCTGGGACTAATGGAATACAAAAGAAGGCATCATTGAAGACTAATACAGAATACCATGTCCTGGTGGTTGGTAGAATGACCAGCAGGGTGTAGGAATTAGGAGCAGCTGGAGGTATATCCTCGGTGGCTTCACTGACTGTCCTGACATCCTTTACCAGGTCCCCAGCAGCCCATGGGGCTCTCGTGGTCAGACCAATCCCAGAATATGGAGCTCACCTGGGCAGGTACCCCACCCCCACCCCAGCCCATGGGGCTCTCGTGGTCAGGCCCCTCCCAGGATACAGAGCTACCCTTGTAGGTACCGTGGCAGGGCTGGGCACACAGGAACCGTGCACACAGCCCTCATTGCAGAGCACCCCCAGCTCACCTGTCGCTCAGAGCTGACACAGAGCACCTCAGAGCAGGACTTGAACTAACAAACAGCAGCTGTGACAGGTCTGTGACCCTGGGCATCACTCTGTACGGCCTCCCTCCACCTGGTCTTCCAGAGACTTCCACTGCACCCGGGGCACCAGGCCTCTGTCTCCAACCACCACCCACCCCTCCTCTCCCTGACTCCTGGGTTCCTCTCATTAGGAGAGGGTTTTCTTGAAGTTGTCTCCCACTCATGGGCCAGATAAAATGATTAGAAAACAAGCCAAAGCTGCAGCCCCTTGTCTATCCTGACTCTCAGGAGCCCACACCTGTTCCTTGGACCTGGCCGGTTCAGCAAGTTCCATTGTCTGCAACTGTGAGCCCCTGAGGGGTGATGATTGGCTGACCTGGGCAGCCTTACCGTGCCGGCCAGCCCTCCCCAGGTGTGCCTGGGTTGAGATCAATATAAATACCACTCCAGGCAGCAAGAGCCCCTGCAGCCGTGCCTGACGCCATTTTCTCTGCCCTGTCAGCAGTCTCGGGGCTGGGCTGGTGGGAGGGAGTGAGAGGCCACGGCTTTGTGGGTGGCCCAGTATGAGTGGGGCTCTGCTGGACTTTCTGCAGCAGTTGCCAGGCTGCCACCTGCTAAAGAAGAGGATGTGTCACCCATACCAGCTGCTGGAATTTCTCCCTGGGCAGAGGTGAGGAAGGAAAAAAGCAGTGGGGGCAGGGACAGGACGGGTATCTCAGGCAGGGAAATGGAAATCTTCCAGAAGAGCACCCAGGGCCAGGACCATCCTGGCTGGCCTGCAGGCACCAAGTCGGCCGGCATGCTGTCACTCGTGTGGCTCTATGGCCCTTCCTCTAGGCTTTCAAGTCCTTGTATATATTCAGGTGTTTTACCTGGGACGGGTGGGAATAGTTCAGCAGCAACTGGCCTGGGGCTCAGCTCACGTTTACTCACAGATGCCTCGGCATGGTGCCCCAGCTTTGCAATGAGGACGCTTGTTGCGTGGGGGCTGCTGGCTGAATGGGAGACGATTCCCCACCACTGACCAACTTCAGAATTGTTTACAACTGGAGCAAGTGCCCTGATACGGTTTTCCTCTGTGTAACTGGTGGGTTCTGTGTTTTTTTTCTCTTTTTCGTTTTTGGTTCAAGGTAGATTTTATTCCTCTTTTTTGTATTTACAGATATAAGCATGGAAATAATTTATTCATATAAATACATGTATGTGCAGGGAATAATTGTTTTTTCTGTTTTATTTTTTAAATTTTATTTCTTTTTAATTTTGAATTTTATTTTATATTTTTATACAGCAGGTTCTTATTGGTTATCTATTTTATACATATAAATGTATACATGCCAATCCCAGTCTCTCAACTCCTCCCACCACCACCCCCCCAAGAGCTTTCCCCCCTTGTTGTCCATACGTTTGTTGTCTACATCTGTTGCTCTATTTATGCCTTGCAAAATGGTTAATCTGTACAGTTTTTCTAGGTTCCACATATATGCATGAATATACAAGATTTGTTTTCCTCTTTCTGACTTACTTCACTCTGTATGACAGTCTCTAGATCCATCGACGTCTCTACAAATGACCCAATTTCATTCCTTTTCATGGCTTAGTAATATTCCATTTTATATATGTACCACAGCTTTATGCATTCGTCTGTCTGTGGGCATTTAGGTTGCTTTCATTACCTCGATATTGTAAAGAGTGAGGCAATGAACATTGCGGTGAATGTCTCTTTCTGATTTATGGTTTTGTCTGGGTATATGTCCAGAACTGGGATTGCTGTATCATATGGTAATTCTACTGTTAGTTTCTTAAGAAACTCCATATTGTTCTCCATAGTGACTGTATCAATTTATATTCCCAACAATAGTGGAAGAGGGTTCCTTTTCTCCACACCCTTTCCAGCATTTTTTGTTTGTAGATTTTCTGATGATGTGCATTCAATCAGATGTGAGGTGATACCTCATTGTTGAGGCCATTTTGTTGAGCAAGGGGTAGGTCTTGGCTATTACATATGTGGCTTATGGAACGGTATCTGTGCTAATTTCAAACTCTGGTTTTATGCAGCACCCCAACTCACCTTCCCCCTTAAGCAAGCATAAGTTGGTTTTCTAAACATGAGACCCTGTTCTATTTGGTAATTCAGTTCATGTGTAGCCAAGTTCTCATTCCATGTATTAGTGATACCTTATGATGTTTCTTTTTCTGTGTGACTTTTTTCATTTAGAATCACCGTGCCTCAATCCACTCATTATGCTGGTACAGGCCTGGTGACATAGTTTTCATTGCTGAGAGGTATTCTGTTGTACGTAAGTACCGCAACTTCTTTATGCATTATTTGCTCTCTGGCATATTTAACTTGTGCTGCAGAAGAGGTTCCTGTAAACAGAGCCGTCCCAAATTTTGGGGTGGCTGTGTCTTTTTGATTTTAATTTCCCTAAGCTATAGGACCATAAGTGGAAGTGCCCTAGGCTCTGTTGCTTTGTTTTTTAGATGTTTCAGGAAACACCATACACATCTCCCCAGTGTCTGTTGGCAATTTACATCCCGCCCATCAGCATAACAAGGCTCCCAGTTCTCCATGGCCTGTCCTGCCTTTCTGGATTTTACACTTTTTTCAGATGGCCCTTTTGACCGGGGGGAAGTGAGACTTCATTGTAGTGCAGATTTCCTTTTCAAGCTTGCTTGGTTGGCCAAAAAGGGCGTATGCGTTTTTTCCTGAATATATTCAGGAAAAAACGCATACGCCCTTTTTGGCCAAGTGCATCATTGTGGACGTTCTGCCTCTTTTCCCATGCTTTCAATGCAATTCCAGTCTACCTCTGAAATCGGTTTCCTGCAATTCTGCCCCGCTTTCAAGTCCTCTTGGCAGCCTTACTTCAGTATATTTTTGGACGATAGCTGTCATTTATAACTCTGCAGGTTTATGAATTACAGTGCCCCTGAGCTCCTTTCTTAAACTCGCTTTCTTGTGAGCTGGCCGCAACACCGCAGGATTGCTTCAGGCCCTTATATGGTTCTGGCACGGCACGCTGAGCCTTTGGTTAATTCCTCTTCCTGGTGGGAAATGAGGGTTAAATTTGCCCGTCCAGACACCTCCAGCTACTCTCATTGGTTCTCCCTATTCCTGTTCATCTTCCGCAGAAATTGCAAACTGGGCCAAACAGGAGGTTAAAGGCACTGACTCTCCAAGTCGGGAGAGTGTTAGTAAAGCGTCTGGAATGTTGCACCCGAGTACCAGGGGACGAGAAATGAGACATATTGGAACACGTCTCCCGATCACACGGTTGATCATACTCTGGGTTCCACATGCATGTTTTAGCTGAAGGAAGAATCCCTTAAACCTGGAGAGTTGAGACCCGTGGAATGGGTACCATGCAATATGACTTCAAAGGGTCTTCATTTGCTCACCGAACATCTCCAATCCTATCACTGCTGCGTTTATGCCCCTGTACACATGCTTGATTCTCTTTCCGAGACATAGCAATCCATAGGTTTTAAGATACTTACTAGTCAGGTACATTCTTAGGCGTTTAATATGCGGTGTTGAGTCCATTTCGTTGAGCAAGGAGTAGCTCTTGTCTATTCCATATTTGGCTTAAGGAACTTTATCTGTGCTCATTTCAATCTCTGGTTTTATGCAGCACCCCAACTTACCTTTACCCTTAAGCAAGCATAAGTTGGTTTTCTAAGTTTGAGACCCTGTTCTGTTCTGTAATTCAGTTCCTGTGTAGCCAAGTTTCCATTCCGTGTATTAGTGATATCTTATGATGTTTCTTTTTCTGTGTGACTTATTTCAGTTAGAATCATCATACCTGAATCCACTCATTGTGCTGCTAAGCGCCTGATGACATAGATTTCATTGCTGAGTGTTATTGCTTTGTAAGTAAATACCACAGCTTCTTTATCCATTTTTCATTTTCTGCGATGTTGAACTTGTACTGTAAACGAGGTTCTTGTAAATAGAGTCGTCCCAAACTTTGGGGTGGCTGTGTCTTTTTGATTTTAATTTCCCTAAGCTATAGGACCATAAGTGGAAGTGCCCTAGGCTCTGTTGTTTTGTTTTTTAGATGTTTCAGGAAACACCATACACTTCTCCCAAGTGTCTGTTGGCAATTTACATCCCACCCATCAGCATAACAAGGCTCCCAGTTCTCCATGGCCTGTCCTGCCTTTCTGGATTTTACACTTTTTTCAGATGGCCCTTTTGACCGAGGGGAAGTGAGACTTCATTGTAGTGCAGATTTCCTTTGCAAGCTTGCTTGGTTGGCCAAAAAGGGCGTATGCGTTTTTTCCTGAATATATTCAGGAAAAAACGCATACGCCCTTTTTGGCCAAGTGCATCATTGTGGACGTTCTGCCTCTTTTCCTATTTTTTCAATGCAATTCCAGTCTACCTCCTGAAATCGGTTTCCTGCAATTCTGCCCCGCTTTCAAGTCCTCTTGGCAGCCTTACTTCAGTCTATTTTTGGACGAAAACTGTCATTTATAACTCTGCAGGTTTGTGAATTACAGTGCCCCTGAGCTCCTTTCTTCAACTCGCTTTCTTGTGAGCTGGCCGCAACACCGCAGGATGGCTTCAGGCCCTAATCTGGTTCCGGCACGGCACGCTGAGCCTTTGGTTAATTCCTCTTCCTGGTGGGAAATGAGAGTTAAATTTGCCCGTCCAGACACCTCCAGCTACTCTCATTGGTTCTCCCTATTCCTGTTCATCTTCCGCAGAAATTGCAAACTGGGCCAAACAGGAGGTTAAAGGCACTGACTCTCCAAGTCGGGAGAGTGTTAGTAAAGCGTCTGGAATGTTGCACCCGAGTACCAGGGTACGAAAACTGAGACATATTTGAACACGTCTCCCGATCACATGGTTGATCATACTCTGGGTTCCACATGCATGTTTTAGCTGAAGGAAGAATACCTAAAACCTGGGTAGTTGAAACCCGTGGAATGGGTACCATGCAATATGACTTCAAAGGGTCTTCATTTGCTCACCGAACCTCTCCAATCCTATCACAGCTGCGTTTATGCCCCTGTACACATGCTTGATTCTCTTTCGGAGACATAGCAATCCATAGGTTTTAAGATACTTACTAGTCAGGTACATTCTTAGGCGTTTAATATGCGGTGTTGAGTCCATTTCATTGAGCAAGGAGTAGCTCTTGTCTATTCCATATTTGGCTTAAGGAACTTTATCTGTGCTCATTTCAATCTCTGGTTTTATGCAGCACCCCAACTCACCTTTCCCCTTAAGCAAGCATAAGTTGGTTTTCTAAATTTGAGACCCTGTTCTGTTTTGGAATGCAGTTCCTGTGTAGCCAAATTTACATTCCGTGTATTACTGATATCTTATGATGTTTCTTTTTCTGTGTGACTTATTTCAGTTAGAATCATCGTACCTGAATCCACTCATTATGCTGCTACGGGCCTGATGACATAGATTTCATTGCTGAGTGATACTGCATTGTACGTAAGTACCACAAGTTCTTTATCCATTTTTCACTTTCTGTGATATTGAACTTGTACGGTAAACGAGGTTCTTGTAAACAGAGCCGTTCCAAACTTTGGGGTGGCTGTGTCTTTTTGATTTTAATTTCCCTAAGCTATAGGACCATAAGTGGAAGTGCCCTAGGCTCTGTTGCTTTGTTTTTTAGATGTTTCAGGAAACACCATACACTTCTCCCGAGTGTCTGTTGGCAATTTACATCCCGCCCATCAGCATAACAAGGCTCCCAGTTATCCATGGCCTGTCCTGCCTTTCTGGATTTTACACTTTTTTCAGATGGCCCTTTTGACCGAGGGGAAGTGAGACTTCATTGTAGTGCAGATTTCCTTTGCAAGCTTGCTTGGTTGGCCAAAAAGGGCGTATGCGTTTTTTCCTGAATATATTCAGGAAAAAACGCATACGCCCTTTTTGGCCAAGTGCATCATTGTGGACGTTCTGCCTCTTTTCCTATGCTTTCAATGCAATTCCAGTCTACCTCCTGAAATCGGTTTCCTGCAATTCTGCCCGGCTTTCAAGTCCTCTTGGCAGCCTTACTTCAGTCTATTTTTGGACGATAGCTGTCATTTATAACTCTGCAGGTTTGTGAATTACAGTGCCCCTGAGCTCCTTTCTTCAACTCGCTTTCTTTTGAGCTGGCCGCAACACCGCAGGATGGCTTCAGGCCCTATCTGGTTCCGGTACGGCACGCTGAGCCTTTGGTTATTTCCTCTTCCTGGTGGGAAATGAGAGTTAAATTTGCCCGTCCAGACACCTCCAGCTAGCCTCTCATTGTTTCTCGCTATTCCTGTTCATCTTCCGCAGAAATTGCAAACCGGGCCAAACAGGAGGTTAAAGGCGCTGACTCTCCAAGTGGGGAGAGTGTTAGTAAAGCGTCTGGAATGTTGCACCCGAGTACCAGGGTACGAAAACTGAGACATATTTGAACACGTCTCCCATTCACATGGTTGATCATACTTGGGTTCCACATGCATGTTTTAGCTGAAGGAAGAATACCTTAAACCTGGAGACTTGAGACCCGTGTAATGGGTACCATGCAATATGACTTCAAAGGGTCTTCATTTGCTCACCGAACCTCTCCAATCCTATCACTGCTGCGTTTATGCCCCTGTACACATGCTTGATTCTCTTTCGGAGACATAGCAATCTATAGGTTTTACGATACTTACTACTCAGGTACATTCTTAGGCGTTTAATATGCGGTGTTGAGTCCCTTTCATTGAGCAAGGAGTAGCTCTTGTCTATTCCATATTTGACTTAAGGAACTTTATCTGTGCTCATTTCAATTTCTGGTTTTATGCAGCACCCCAACTCACCTTTACCCTTAAGCAAGCATAAGTTGGTTTTCTAAATTTGAGACCCTGTTCTGTTGTGTAATTCAGTTCCTGTGTAGCCAAGTTTACATTCCGTGTATTACTGATATCTTATGATGTTTCTTTTTCTGTGTGACTTATTTCAGTTAGAATCATCATACCTGAATCCACTCATTGTGATGCTAAGGGCCTGATGACATAGATTTCATTGCTGAGTGATATTGCTTTGTAAGTAAATACCACAACTTCTTTATCCATTTTTCACTTTCTGCGATGTTGAACTTGTACTGTAAACGAGGTTCTTGTAAACAGAGCCATTCCAAACTTTGGGGTGGCTGTGTCTTTTTGATTTTAATTTCCCTAAGCTATAGGACCATAAGTGGCAGTGCCCTAGGCTCTGTTGCTTTGTTTTTTAGATGTTTCAGGAAACACCATACACTTCTCCCGAGTGTCTGTTGGCAATTTACATCCCGCCCATCAGCATAACAAGGCTCCCAGTTCTCCATGGCCTGTCCTGCCTTTCTGGATTTTACACTTTTTTCAGATGGCCCTTTTGACCGGGAGGAAGTGAGACTTCATTGCAGTGCAGATTTCCTTTGCAAGCTTGCTTGGTTGGCCAAAAAGGGCGTATGCGTTTTTTCCTGAATATATTCAGGAAAAAATGCATACGCCCTTTTTGGCCAAGTGCATCATTGTGGACGTTCTGCCTCTTTTCCTATGCTTTCAATGCAATTTCAGTCTACCTCCTGAAATCGGTTTCCTGCAATTCTGCCCCGCTTTCAAGTCCTCTTGGCAGCCTTACTTCAGTCTATTTTTGGACGATAGCTGTCATTTATAACTCTGCAGGTTTGTGAATTACAGGGCCCCTGAGCTCCTTTCTTCAACTTGCTTTCTTGTGACCTGGCCGCAACACCGCAGGATGGCTTCAGGCCCTAATCTGGTTCTGGCACGGCACACTGAGCCTTTGGTTATTTCCTCCTCCTGGTGGGAAATGAGAGTTAAATTTGCCCGTCCAGACACCTCCAGCTAGCCTCTCATTGGTTCTCGCTATTCCTGTTCATCTTCCGCAGAAATTGCAAACTGTGCCAAACAGGAGGTTAAAGGCGCTGACTCTCCAAGTGGGGAGAGTGTTAGTAAAGCGTCTGGAATGTTGCACCCGAGTACCAGGGGAGGAAAACTGAGACATATTTGAACACGTCTCCCGATCACATGGTTGATCATACTCTGGGTTCCACATGCATGTTTTAGGTGAAGGAAGAATACCTAAAACCTGGGTAGTTGAAACCCGTGTAATGGGTACCATGCAATATGACTTCAAAGGGTCTTCATTTGCTCACCGAACCTCTCCAATCCTATCACTGCTGCGTTTATGCCCCTGTACACATGCTTGATTCTCTTTCGGAGACATAGCAATCCATAGGTTTTAAGATACTTACTAGTCAGGTACATTCTTAGGCGTTTAATATGCGGTGTTGAGTCCATTTCGTTGAGCAAGGAGTAGCTCTTGTCTATTCCATATTTGGCTTAAGGAACTTTATCTGTGCTCATTTCAATCTCTGGTTTTATGCAGCACCCCAACTCACCTTTACCCTTAAGCAAGCATAAGTTGGTTTTCTAAATTTGAGACCCTGTTCTGTTCTGTAATTCAGTTCCTGTGTAGCCAAGTTTACATTCCGTGTATTAGTGATATCTTATGATGTTTCTTTTTCTGTGTGACTTATTTCAGTTAGAATCATCATACCTGAATCCACTCATTGTGCTGCTAAGGGCCTGATGACACAGATTTCATTGCTGAGTGATATTGCTTTGTAAGTAAATACCACAACTTCTTTATCCATTTTTCACTTTCTGCGATGTTGAACTTGTACTGTAAACGAGGTTCTTGTAAGCAGAGCCGTTCCAAACTTTGGGGTGGCTGTGTCTTTTTGATTTTAATTTCCCTAAGCTATAGGACCATAAGTGGAAGTGCCCTAGGTTCTGTTGCTTTGTTTTTTAGATGTTTCAGGAAACACCATACACTTCTCCCGAGTGGTTGTTGGCAATTTACATCCCACCCCTCAGCATAACAAGGCTCCCAGTTCTCAATGGCCTGTTGCCTTTCTGGATTTTACACTTTTTTCAGATGGCCCTTTTGACCGGGGGGAAGTGAGACTTCATTGTAGTGCAGATTTCCTTTGCAAGCTTGCTTGGTTGGCCAAAAAGGGCGTATGCGTTTTTTCCTGAATATATTCAGGAAAAAACGCATACGCCCTTTTTGGCCAAGTGCATCATTGTGGACGTTCTGCCTCTTTTCCTATGCTTTCAATGCAATTCCAGTCTACCTCCTGAAATCGGTTTCCTGCAATTCTGCCCCGCTTTCAAGTCCTCTTGGCAGCCTTACTTCAGTCTATTTTTGGACGATAGCTGTCATTTATAACTCTGCAGGTTTGTGAATTACAGTGCCCCTGAGCTCCTTTCTTCAACTTGCTTTCTTGTGACCTGGCCGCAACACCGCAGGATGGCTTCAGGCCCTAATCTGGTTCCGGCCCGGCATGCTGAGCCTTTGGTTAATTCCTCTTCCTGGCGGGAAATGAGAGTTAAATTTGCCCGTCCAGACACCTCCAGCTAGCCTCTCATTGGTTCTCGCTATTCCTGTTCATCTTCCGCAGAAATTGCAAACTGGGCCAAACAGGAGGTTAAAGGGACTGACTCTCCAAGTCGGGAGAGTGTTAGTAAAGCGTCTGGAATGTTGCACCCGAGTACCAGGGGAGGAAAACTGAGACATATTTGAACACGTCTCCCGTTCACATGGTTGATCATACTCTGGGTTCCACATGCATGTTTTAGCTGAAGGAAGAATACCTTAAACCTGGAGAGTTGAGACCCGTGTAATGGGTACCATGCAATATGACTTCAAAGGGTCTTCATTTGATCACCGAACCTCTCCAATCCTATCACTGCTGCGTTTATGCCCCTGTACACATGCTTGATTCTCTTTCGGAGACATAGCAATCCATAGGTTTTAAGATACTTACTAGTCAGGTACATTCTTAGGCGTTTAATATGCGGTGTTGAGTCCATTTCATTGAGCAAGGAGTAGCTCTTGTCTATTCCATATTTGGCTTAAGGAACTTTATCTGTGCTCATTTCAATCTCTGGTTTTATGCAGCACCCCAACTCACCTTTCCCCTTAAGCAAGCATAAGTTGGTTTTCTAAATTTGAGACCCTGTTCTGTTCTGTAATTCTGTTCCTGTGTAGCCAAGTTTACATCCCGTGTATTACTGATATCTTATGATGTTTCTTTTTCTGTGTGACTTACTTCAGTTAGAATCATCATACCTGAATCCACTCATTGTGCTGCTAAGGGCCTGATGACACAGATTTCATTGCTGAGTGATATTGCTTTGTAAGTAAATACCACAACTTCTTTATCCATTTTTCACTTTCTGCGATGTTGAACTTGTACTGTAAACGAGGTTCTTGTAAACAGAGCCGTTCCAAACTTTGGGGTGGCTGTGTCTTTTTGATTTTAATTTCCCTAAGCTATAGGATCATAAGTGGAAGTGCCCTAGGTTCTGTTGCTTTGTTTTTTAGATGTTTCAGGAAACACCATACACTTCTCCCGAGTGGTTGTTGGCAATTTACATCCCGCCCATCAGCATAACAAGGCTCCCAGTTCTCCATGGCCTGTCCTGCCTTTCTGGATTTTACACTTTTTTCACATGACCCTTTTGACCAGAGGGAAGTGAGACTTCATTGTAGTGCAGATTTCCTTTGCAAGCTTGCTTGGTTGGCCAAAAAGGGCGTATGCGTTTTTTCCTGAATATATTCAGGAAAAAACGCATACGCCCTTTTTGGCCAAGTGCATCATTGTGGACGTTCTGCCTCTTTTCCTATGCTTTCAATGCAATTCCAGTCTACCTCCTGAAATCGGTTTCCTGCAATTCTGCCCCGCTTTCAAGTCCTCTTGGCAGCCTTACTTCAGTCTATTTTTGGACGATAGCTGTCATTTATAACTCTGCAGGTTTGTGAATTGCAGTGCCCCTGAGCTCCTTTCTTCAACTCGCTTTCTTTTGAGCTGGCAACAACACCGCAGGATGGCTTCAGGCCCTAATCTGGTTCCGGTACAGCACGCTGAGCCTTTGGTTATTTCCTCCTCCTGGTGGGAAATGAGAGTTAAATTTGCCCGTCCAGACACCTCCAGCTAGCCTCTCATTGGTTCTCACTATTCCTGTTCATCTTCCGCAGAAATTGCAAACTGGGCCAAACAGGAGTTTAAAGGCGGTGACTCTCCAAGTGGGGAGAGTGTTAGTAAAGCGTCTGGAATGTTGCACCCGAGTACCAGGGGAGGAAAACTGAGACATATTTGAACACGTCTCCCGTTCACATGGTTGATCATACTTGGGTTCCACATTCATGTTTTAGCTGAAGGAAGAATACCTTAAACCTGGAGAGTTGAGACCCGTGTAATGGGTACCATGCAATATGACTTCAAAGGGTCTTCATTTGCTCACCGAACCTCTCCAATCCTATCACTGCTGCGTTTATGCCCCTGTACACATGCTTGATTCTCTTTTGGAGACATAGCAATCCATAGGTTTTACGATACTTACTAGTCAGGTACATTCTTAGGCGTTTAATATGCGGTGTTGAGTCCATTTTGTTGAGCAAGGAGTAGCTCTTGTCTATTCCATATTTGGCTTAAGGAACTTTATCTGTGCTCATTTCAATCTCTGGTTTTATGCAGCACCCCAACTCACCTTTACCCTTAAGCAAGCATAATTTGGTTTTCTAAATTTGAGACCCTGTTCTGTTCTGTAATTCAGTTCCTGTGTAGCCAAGTTTACATTCCGTGTATTACTGATATCTTATGATGTTTCTTTTTCTGTGTGACTTATTTCAGTTAGAATCATCATACCTGAATCCACTCATTGTGCTGCTAAGGGCCTGATGACATAGATTTCATTGCTGAGTGATATTGCTTTGTAAGTGAATACCACAACTTCTTTATCCATTTTTCACTTTCTGCGATGTTGAACTTGTACGGTAAATGAGGTTCTTGTAAACAGAGCCGTTCCAAACTTTGGGGTGGCTGTGTCTTTTTGATTTTAATTTCCCTAAGCTATAGGATCATAAGTGGAAGTGCCCTAGGCTCTGTTGCTTTGTTTTTTAGATGTTTCAGGAAACACCATACACTTCTCCCAAGTGTCTGTTGGCAATTTACATCCCGCCCATCAGCATAACAAGGCTCCCAGTTCTCAATGGCCTGTTGCCTTTCTGGATTTTACACTTTTTTCAGATGGCCCTTTTGACCAGAGGGAAGTGAGACTTCATTGTAGTGCAGATTTCCTTTGCAAGCTTGCTTGGTTGGCCAAAAAGGGCGTATGCGTTTTTTCCTGAATATATTCAGGAAAAAACGCATACGCCCTTTTTGGCCAAGTGCATCATTGTGGACGTTCTGCCTCTTTTCCTATGCTTTCAATGCAATTCCAGTCTACCTCCTGAAATCGGTTTCCTGCAATTCTGCCCCGCTTTCAAGTCCTCTTGGCAGCCTTACTTCAGTCTATTTTTGGACGATAGCTGTCATTTATAACTCTGCAGGTTTGTGAATTACAGTGCCCCTGAGCTCCTGTCTTCAACTCGTTTTCTTGTGACCTGGCCGCAACACCGCAGGATGGCTTCAGGCCCTAATCTGGTTCCGGCCCGGCATGCTGAGCCTTTGGTTAATTCCTCTTCCTGGTGGGAAATGAGAGTTAAATTTGCCCGTCCAGACACCTCCAGCTAGTCTCTCATTGGTTCTCGCTATTCCTGTTCATCTTCCGCAGAAATTGCAAACTGGGCCAAACAGGAGGTTAAAGGGACTGACTCTCCAAGTGGGGAGAGTGTTAGTAAAGCGTCTGGAATGTTGCACCCGAGTACCAGGGGAGGAAAACTGAGACATATTTGAACACGTCTCCCGATCACATGGTTGATCATACTCTGGGTTCCACATGCATGTTTTAGCTGAAGGAAGAATACCTTAAACCTGGGTAGTTGAAACCCGTGGAATGTGTACCATGCAATATGACTTCAAAGGGTCTTCATTTGCTCACCGAACCTCTCCAATCCTATCACTGCTGCTTTTATGCCCCTGTACACATGCTTGATTCTCTTTCGGAGACATAGCAATCCATAGGTTTTAAGATACTTACTAGTCAGGTACATTCTTAGGCGTTTAATATGCGGTGTTGAGTCCATTTCGTTGAGCAAGGAGTAGCTCTTGTCTATTCCATATTTGGCTTAAGGAACTTTATCTGTGCTCATTTCAATCTCTGGTTTTATGCAGCAACCCAACTCACCTTTCCCCTTAAGCAAGCATAAGTTGGTTTTCTAAATTTGAGAACCTGTTCTGTTTTGGAATGCAGTTCCTGTGTAGCCAAGTTTACATTCCGTGTATTAGTGATATCTTATGATGTTTCTTTTTCTGTGTGACTTATTTCAGTTAGAATCATCGTACCTGAATCTACTCATTATGCTGCTACGGGCCTGATGACATAGATTTCATTGCTGAGTGATACTGCATTGTACGTAAGTACCACAAGTTCTTTATCCATTTTTCACTTTCTGCGATGTTGAACTTGTACTGTAAACGAGGTTCTTGTAAACAGAGCCATTCCAAACTTTGGGGTGGCTGTGTCTTTTTGATTTTAATTTCCCTAAGCTATAGGACCATAAGTGGAAGTGCCCTAGGCTCTGTTGCTTTGTTTTTTAGATGTTTCAGGAAACACCATACACTTCTCCCAAGTGTCTGTTGGCAATTTACATCCCGCCCCTCAGCATAACAAGGCTCCCAGTTCTCAATGGCCTGTTGCCTTTCTGGATTTTACACTTTTTTCAGATGGCCCTTTTGACCGAGGGGAAGTGAGACTTCATTGTAGTGCAGATTTCCTTTGCAAGCTTGCTTGGTTGGCCAAAAAGGGCGTATGCGTTTTTTCCTGAATATATTCAGGAAAAAACGCATACGCCCTTTTTGGCCAAGTGCATCATTGTGGACGTTCTGCCTCTTTTCCTATGCTTTCAATGCAATTCCAGTCTACCTCCTGAAATCGGTTTCCTGCAATTCTGCCCCGCTTTCAAGTCCTCTTGGCAGCCTTACTTCAGTCTATTTTTGGACGATAGCTGTCATTTATAACTCTGCAGGTTTGTGAATTACAGTGCCCCTGAGCTCCTTTCTTCAACTCGCTTTCTTGTGACCTGGCCTCAACACCGCAGGATGGCTTCAGGCCCTAATCTGGTTCCGGGATGGCATGCTGAGCCTTTGGTTAATTCCTCTTCCTGGTGGGAAATGAGAGTTAAATTTGCCCGTCCAGACACCTCCAGCTAGCCTCTCATTGGTTCTCGCTATTCCTGTTCATCTTCCGCAGAAATTGCAAACTGGGCCAAACAGGAGGTTAAAGGCGCTGACTCTCCAAGTGGGGAGAGTGTTAGTAAAGCGTCTGGAATGTTGCACCCGAGTACCAGGGGAGGAAAACTGAGACATATTTGAACACGTCTCCCGTTCACATGGTTGATCATACTTGGGTTCCACATGCATGTTTTAGCTGAAGGAAGAATACCTTAAACCTGGAGAGTTGAGACCCGTGTAATGGGTACCATGCAATATGACTTCAAAGGGTCTTCATTTGCTCACCGAACCTCTCCAATCCTATCACTGCTGCGTTTATGCCCCTGTACACATGCTTGATTCTCTTTCGGAGACATAGCAATCCATAGGTTTTAAGATACTTACTAGTCAGGTACATTCTTAGGCGTTTAATATGCGGTGTTGAGTCCATTTCGTTGAGCAAGGAGTAGCTCTTGTCTATTCCATATTTGGCCTAAGGAACTTTATCTGTGCTCATTTCAATCTCTGGTTTTATGCAGCACCCCAACTCACCTTTACCCTTAAGCAAGCATAAGTTGGTTTTCTAAATTTGAGACCCTGTTCTGTTCTGTAATTCAGTTCCTGTGTAGCCAAGTTTACATTCCGTGTATTACTGATATCTTATGATGTTTCTTTTTCTGTGTGACTTATTTCAGTTAGAATCATCATACCTGAATCCACTCATTGTGCTGCTAAGGGCCTGATGACATAGATTTCATTGCTGAGTGATATTGCTTTGTAAGTGAATACCACAACTTCTTTATCCATTTTTCACTTTCTGCGATGTTGAACTTGTACTGTAAACGAGGTTCTTGTAAACAGAGCCGTTCCAAACTTTGGGGTGGCTGTGTCTTTTTGATTTTAATTTCCCTAAGCTATAGGACCATAAGTGGAAGTGCCCTAGGCTCTGTTGCTTTGTTTTTTAGATGTTTCAGGAAACACCATACACTTCTCCCAAGTGTCTGTTTGCAATTTACATCCCGCCCATCAGCATAACAAGGCTCCCAGTTCTCAATGGCCTGTTGCCTTTCTGGATTTTACACTTTTTTCAGATGGCCCTTTTGACCGGGGGGAAGTGAGACTTCATTGTAGTGCAGATTTCCTTTGCAAGCTTGCTTGGTTGGCCAAAAAGGGCGTATGCGTTTTTTCCTGAATATATTCAGGAAAAAACGCATACGCCCTTTTTGGCCAAGTGCATCATTGTGGACGTTCTGCCTCTTTTCCTATGCTTTCAATGCAATTCCAGTCTACCTCCTGAAATCGGTTTCCTGCAATTCTGCCCCGCTTTCAAGTCCTCTTGGCAGCCTTACTTCAGTCTATTTTTGGACGATAGCTGTCATTTATAACTCTGCAGGTTTGTGAATTACAGTGCCCCTGAGCTCCTGTCTTCAACTCGTTTTCTTGTGACCTGGCCGCAACACCGCAGGATGGCTTCAGGCCCTAATCTGGTTCCGGCCCGGCATGCTGAGCCTTTGGTTAATTCCTCTTCCTGGTGGGAAATGAGAGTTAAATTTGCCCGTCCAGACACCTCCAGCTAGCCTCTCATTGGTTCTCGCTATTCCTGTTCATCTTCCGCAGAAATTGCAAACTGGGCCAAACAGGAGGTTAAAGGGACTGACTCTCCAAGTGGGGAGAGTGTTAGTAAAGCGTCTGGAATGTTGCACCCGAGTACCAGGGGAGGAAAACTGAGACATATTTGAACACGTCTCCCGTTCACATGGTTGATCATACTCTAGGTTCCACATGCATGTTTTAGCTGAAGGAAGAATACCTTAAACCTGGGTAGTTGAAACCCATGGAATGGGTACCATGCAATATGACTTCAAAGGGTCTTCATTTGCTCACCGAACCTCTCCAATCCTATCACTGCTGCTTTTATGCCCCTGTACACACGCTTGATTCTCTTTTGGAGACATAGCAATCCATAGGTTTTAAGATACTTACTAGTCAGGTACATTCTTAGGGGTTTAATATGGGGTTTTGAGTCCATTTCGTTGAGCAAGGAGTAGCTCTTGTCTATTCCATATTTGGCTTAAGGAACTTTATCTGTGCTCATTTCAATCTCTGGTTTTATGCAGCACCCCAACTCACCTTTCCCCTTAAGCAAGCATAAGTTGGTTTTCTAAATTTGAGAACCTGTTCTGTTTTGGAATTCAGTTCCTGTGTAGCCAAGTTTACATTCCGTGTATTAGTGATATCTTATGATGTTTCTTTTTCTGTGTGACTTATTTCAGTTACAATCATCGTACCTGAATCTACTCATTATGCTGCTATGGGCCTGATGACATAGATTTCATTGCTGACTGATACTGCATTGTACGTAAGTACCACAAGTTCTTTATCCATTTTTCACTTTCTGCGATGTTGAACTTGTACTGTAAACGAGGTTCTTGTAAACAGAGCCATTCCAAACTTTGGGGTGGCTGTGTCTTTTTGATTTTAATTTCCCTAAGCTATAGGACCATAAGTGGAAGTGCCCTAGACTCTGTTGCTTTGTTTTTTAGATGTTTCAGGAAACACCATACACTTCTCCGGAGTGTCTGTTGGCAATTTACATCCCGCCCCTCAGCATAACAAGGCTCCCAGTTCTCAATGGCCTGTTGCCTTTCTGGATTTTACACTTTTTTCAGATGGCCCTTTTGACCGAGGGGAAGTGAGACTTCATTGTAGTGCAGATTTCCTTTGCAAGCTTGCTTGGTTGGCCAAAAAGGGCGTATGCGTTTTTCCTGAATATATTCAGGAAAAAACGCATACGCCCTTTTTGGCCAAGTGCATCATTGTGGACGTTCTGCCTCTTTTCCTATGCTTTCAATGCAATTCCAGTCTACCTCCTGAAATCGGTTTCCTGCAATTCTGCCCCGCTTTCAAGTCCTCTTGGCAGCCTTACTTCAGTCTATTTTTGGACGATAGCTGTCATTTATAACTCTGCAGGTTTGTGAATTGCAGTGCCCCTGAGCTCCTTTCTTCAACTCGCTTTCTTGTGACCTGGCCGCAACACCGCAGGATGGCTTCAGGCCCTAATCTGGTTCCGGTACAGCACGCTGAGCTTTTGGTTATTTCCTCTTCCTGGTGGGAAATGAGAGTTAAATTTGCCCGTCCAGACACCTCCAGCTAGCCTCTCATTGGTTCTCGCTATTCCTGTTCATCTTCCGCAGAAATTGCAAACTGGGCCAAACAGGAGGTTAAAGGCGCTGACTCTCCAAGTGGGGAGAGTGTTAGTAAAGCGTCTGGAATGTTGCACCCGAGTACCAGGGGAGGAAAACTGAGACATATTTGAACACGTCTCCCGTTCACATGGTTGATCATACTTGGGTTCCACATGCATGTTTTAGCTGAAGGAAGAATACCTTAAACCTGGAGAGTTGAGACCCGTGTAATGGGTACCATGCAATATGACTTCAAAGGGTCTTCATTTGCTCACCGAACCTCTCCAATCCTATCACTGCTGCATTTATGCCCCTGTACACATGCTTGATTCTCTTTCGGAGACATAGCAATCCATAGGTTTTACGATACTTACTAGTCAGGTACATTCTTAGGCGTTTAATATGCGGTGTTGAGTCCATTTCGTTGAGCAAGGAGTAGCTCTTGTCTATTCCATATTTGGCTTAAGGAACTTTATCTGTGCTCATTTCAATCTCTGGTTTTATGCAGCACCCCAACTCACCTTTACCCTTAAGCAAGCATAAGTTGGTTTTCTAAATTTGAGACCCTGTTCTGTTCTGTAATTCAGTTCCTGTGTAGCCAAGTTTACATTCCGTGTATTACTGATATCTTATGATGTTTCTTTTTCTGTGTGACTTATTTCAGTTAGAATCATCATACCTGAATCCACTCATTGTGCTGCTAAGGGCCTGATGACATAGATTTCATTGCTGAGTGATATTGCTTTGTAAGTGAATACCACAACTTCTTTATCCATTTTTCACTTTCTGCGATGTTGAACTTGTACTGTAAACGAGGTTCTTGTAAACAGAGCCGTTCCAAACTTTGGGGTGGCTGTGTCTTTTTGATTTTAATTTCCCTAAGCTATAGGACCATAAGTGGAAGTGCCCTAGGCTCTGTTGCTTTGTTTTTTAGATGTTTCAGGAAACACCATACACTTCTCCCAAGTGTCTGTTGGCAATTTACATCCCGCCCATCAGCATAACAAGGCTCCCAGTTCTCAATGGCCTGTTGCCTTTCTGGATTTTACACTTTTTTCAGATGGCCCTTTTGACCAGAGGGAAGTGAGACTTCATTGTAGTGCAGATTTCCTTTGCAAGCTTGCTTGGTTGGCCAAAAAGGGTGTATGCGTTTTTTCCTGAATATATTCAGGAAAAAACGCATACGCCCTTTTTGGCCAAGTGCATCATTGTGGACGTTCTGCCTCTTTTCCTATGCTTTCAATGCAATTCCAGTCTACCTCCTGAAATCGGTTTCCAGCAATTCTGCCCCGCTTTCAAGTCCTCTTGGCAGCCTTACTTCAGTCTATTTTTGGACGATAGCTGTCATTTATAACTCTGCAGGTTTGTGAATTACAGTGCCCCTGAGCTCCTGTCCTCAACTCGTTTTCTTGTGACCTGGCCGCAACACCGCAGGATGGCTTCAGGCCCTAATCTGGTTCCGGCCCGGCATGCTGAGCCTTTGGTTAATTCCTCTTCCTGGTGGGAAATGAGAGTTAAATTTGCCCGTCCAGACACCTCCAGCTAGCCTCTCATTGGTTCTCGCTATTCCTGTTCATCTTCCGCAGAAATTGCAAACTGGGCCAAACAGGAGGTTAAAGGGACTGACTCTCCAAGTGGGGAGAGTGTTAGTAAAGCATCTGGAATGTTGCACCCGAGTACCAGGGGAGGAAAACTGAGACATATTTGAACACGTCTCCCGATCACATGGTTGATCATACTCTAGGTTCCACATGCATGTTTTAGCTGAAGGAAGAATACCTTAAACCTGGGTTGTTGAAACCCATGGAATGGGTACCATGCAATATGACTTCAAAGGGTCTTCATTTGCTCACCGAACCTCTCCAATCCTATCACTGCTGCGTTTATGCCCCTGTACACACGCTTGATTCTCTTTCGTAGACATAGCAATCCATAGGTTTTAAGATACTTACTAGTCAGGTACATTCTTAGGCGTTTAATATGTGGTGTTGAGTCCATTTCGTTGAGCAAGGAGTAGCTCTTGTCTATTCCATATTAGACTTAAGGAACTTTATCTGTGCTCATTTCAATCTCTGCTTTTATGCAGCACCCCAACTCACCTTTCCCCTTAAGCAAGCATAAGTTGGTTTTCTAAATTTGAGACCCTGTTCTGTTCTGTAATTCAGTTCCTGTGTAGCCAAGTTTACATTCCGTGTATTACTGATATCTTATGATGTTTCTTTTTCTGTGTGACTTACTTCAGTTAGAATCATCATACCTGAATCCACTCATTGTGCTGCTAAGGGCCTGATGACACAGATTTCATTGCTGAGTGATATTGCTTTGTAAGTAAATACCACAACTTCTTTATCCATTTTTAACTTTCTGCGATGTTGAACTTGTACTGTAAACGAGGTTCTTGTAAACAGAGGCGTCCCAAACTTTGGGGTGGCTGTGTCTTTTTGATTTTAATTTCCCTAAGCTATAGGACTATAAGTGGCAGTGCCCTAGGCTCTGTTGCTTTGTTTTTTAGATGTTTCAGGAAACACCATACACTTCTCCCGAGTGTCTGTTGGCAATTTACATCCCGCCCATCAGCATAACAAGGCTCCCAGTTCTCCATGGCCTGTCCTGCCTTTCTGGATTTTACACTTTTTTCAGATGGCCCTTTTGACCGGGGGGAAGTGAGACTTCATTGTAGTGCAGATTTCCTTTGCAAGCTTGCTTGGTTGTCCAAAAAGGGCGTATGCGTTTTTTCCTGAATATATTCAGGAAAAAACGCATACGCCCTTTTTGGCCAAGTGCATCATTGTGGACGTTCTGCCTCTTTTCCTATGCTTTCAATGCAATTCCAGTCTACCTCCTGAAATCGGTTTCCTGCAATTCTGCCCCCCTTTCAAGTCCTCTTGGCAGCCTTACTTCAGTCTATTTTTGGACGATAGCTGTCATTTATAACTCTGCAGGTTTGTGAATTACAGTGTCCCTGAGCTCCTTTCTTCAACTCGCTTTCTTGTGACCTGGCCGCAACACTGCAGGATGGCTTCAGGCCCTAATCTGGTTCCGGTACGGCACGCTGAGCCTTTGGTTATATCCTCTTCCTGTTGGGAAATGAGAGTTAAATTTGCCCGTCCAGACACCTCCAGCTAGCCTCTCATTGGTTCTCGCTATTCCTGTTCATCTTCCGCAGAAATTGCAAACTGGGCCAAACAGGAGGTTAAATGGACTGACTCTCCAAGTGGGGAGAGTGTTAGTAAAGCGTCTGGAATGTTGCACCCGAGTACCAGGGGAGGAAAACTGAGATATATTTGAACACGTCTCCCGATCACATGGTTGATCATACTCTGGGTTCCACATGCATGTTTTAGCTGAAGGAAGAATACCTAAAACCTGGGTAGTTGAAACCCGTGGAATGGGTACCATGCAATATGACTTCAAAGGGTCTTCATTTGCTCACCGAACCTCTCCAATCCTATCACTGCTGCGTTTATGCCCCTGTACACATGCTTGATTCTCTTTCGGAGACATAGCAATCCATAGGTTTTAAGATACTTACTAGTCAGGTACATTCTTAGGCGTTTGATATGCGGTGTTGAGTCCATTTCATTGAGCAAGGAGTAGCTCTTGTCTATTCCATATTTGGCTTAAGGAACTTTATCTGTGCTCATTTCAATCTCTGGTTTTATGCAGCAACCCAACTCACCTTTCCCCTTAAGCAAGCATAAGTTGGTTTTCTAAATTTGAGAACCTGTTCTGTTTTGGAATTCAGTTCCTGTGTAGCCAAGTTTACATTCCGTGTATTAGTGATATCTTATGATGTTTCTTTTTCTGTGTGACTTACTTCAGTTAGAATCATCGTACCTGAATCTACTCATTATGCTGCTACGGGCCTGATGACATAGATTTCATTGCTGAGTGATATTGCTTTGTACGTAAGTACCACAAGTTCTTTATCCATTTTTCACTTTCTGCGATGTTGAACTTGTACTGTAAACGGGGTTCTTGTAAACAGAGCCGTTCCAAACTTTGGGGTGGCTGTGTCTTTTTGATTTTAATTTCCCTAAGCTATAGGACCATAAGTGGAAGTGCCCTAGGCTCTGTTGCTTTGTTTTTTAGATGTTTCAGGAAACACCATACACTTCTCCGGAGTGTCTGTTGGCAATTTACATCCCGCCCATCAGCATAACAAGGCTCCCAGTTCTCCATGGCCTGTCCTGCCTTTCTGGATTTTACACTTTTTTCAGATGGCCCTTTTGACCGGGGGGAAGTGAGACTTCATTGTAGTGCAGATTTCCTTTGCAAGCTTGCTTGGTTGGCCAAAAAGGGCGTATGCGTTTTTTCCTGAATATATTCAGGAAAAAACGCATACGCCCTTTTTGGCCAAGTGCATCATTGTGGACGTTCTGCCTCTTTTCCTATGCTTTCAATGCAATTCCAGTCTACCTCCTGAAATCGGTTTCCTGCAATTCTGCCCCGCTTTCAAGTCCTCTTGGCAGCCTTACTTCAGTCTATTTTTGGACGATAGCTGTCATTTATAACTCTGCAGGTTTGTGAATTACAGTGCCCCTGAGCTCCTTTCTTCAACTCGCTTTCTTGTGACCTGGCCGCAACACCGCAGGATGGCTTCAGGCCCTAATCTGGTTCCGGCCCGGCATGCTGAGCCTTTGGTTAATTCCTCTTCCTGGTGGGAAATGAGAGTTAAATTTGCCCGTCCAGACACCTCCAGCTAGCCTCTCATTGGTTCTCACTATTCCTGTTCATCTTCCGCAGAAATTGCAAACTGGGCCAAACAGGAGGTTAAAGGGACTGACTCTCCAAGTGGGGAGAGTGTTAGTAAAGCGTCTGGAATGTTGCACCCGAGTACCAGGGGAGGAAAACTGAGACATATTTGAACACGTCTCCCGATCACATGGTTGATCATACTTGGGTTCCACATGTATGTTTTAGCTGAAGGAAGAATACCTTAAACCTGGAGAGTTGAGACCCGTGTAATGGGTACCATGCAATATGACCTCAAAGGGTCTTCATTTGCTCACCGAACCTCTCCAATCCTATCACTGCTGCGTTTATGCCCCTGTACACATGCTTGATTCTCTTTCGGAGACATAGCAATCCATAGGTTTTAAGATACTTACTAGTCAGGTACATTCTTAGGCGTTTAATATGCGGTGTTGAGTCCATTTCGTTGAGCAAGGAGTAGCTCTTGTCTATTCCACATTTGACTTAAGGAACTTTATCTGTGCTCATTTCAATCTCTGGTTTTATGCAGCACCCCAACTCACCTTTACCCTTAAGCAAGCATAAGTTGGTTTTCTAAATTTGAGACCCTGTTCTGTTCTGTAATTCAGTTCCTGTGTAGCCAAGTTTACATTCCGTGTATTAATGATATCTTATGATGTTTCTTTTTCTGTGTGACTTATTTCAGTTAGAATCATCATACCTGAATCCACTCATTGTGATGCTAAGGGCCTGATGACATAGATTTCATTGCTGAGTGATATTGCTTTGTAAGTAAATACCACAACTTCTTTATCCATTTTTCACTTTCTGCGATGTTGAACTTGTACTGTAAACGAGGTTCTTGTAAACAGAGGCGTCCCAAACTTTGGGGTGGCTGTGTCTTTTTGATTTTAATTTCCCTAAGCTATAGGACCATAAGTGGCAGTGCCCTAGGCTCTGTTGCTTTGTTTTTTAGATGTTTCAGGAAACACCATACACTTCTCCCGAGTGTCTGTTGGCAATTTACATCCCTCCCATCAGCATAACAAGGCTCCCAGTTCTCCATGGCCTATCCTGCCTTTCTGGATTTTACACTTTATTCAGATGGCCCTTTTGACCGGGGGGAAGTGAGACTTCATTGTAGTGCAGATTTCCTTTGCAAGCTTGCTTGGTTGGCCAAAAAGGGCGTATGCGTTTTTTCCTGAATATATTCAGGAAAAAACGCATACGCCCTTTTTGGCCAAGTGCATCATTGTGGACGTTCTGCCTCTTTTCCTATGCTTTCAATGCAATTCCAGTCTACCTCCTGAAATCGGTTTCCTGCAATTCTGCCCCACTTTCAAGTCCTCTTGGCAGCCTTACTTCAGTCTATTTTTGGACGATAGCTGTCATTTATAACTCTGCAGGTTTGTGAATTACAGTGCCCCTGAGCTCCTTTCTTCAACTCGCTTTCTTGTGACCTGGCCGCAACACCGCAGGATGGCTTCAGGCCCTAATCTGGTTCCGGCCCGGCATGCTAAGCCTTTGGTTAATTCCTCTTCCTGGTGGGAAATGAGAGTTAAATTTGCCCGTCCAGACACCTCCAGCTAGTCTCTCATTGGTTCTCGCTATTCCTGTTCATCTTCCGCAGAAATTGCAAACTGGGCCAAACAGGAGGTTAAACGGACTGACTCTCCAAGTCGGGAGAGTGTTAGTAAAGCGTCTGGAATGTTGCACCCGAGTACCAGGGGAGGAAAACTGAGACATATTTGAACACGTCTCCCGTTCACATGGTTGATCATACACTGGGTTCCACATGCATGTTTTAGCTGAAGGAAGAATACATTAAACCTGGAGAGTTGAGACCCGTGGAATGGGTACCATGCAATATGACTTCAAAGGGTCTTCATTTGCTCACCGAACCTCTCCAATCCTATCACTGCTGCGTTTATGCCCCTGTACACACGCTTGATTGTCTTTTGGAGACATAGCAATCCATAGGTTTTAAGATACTTACTAGTCAGGTACATTCTTAGGCGTTTAATATGGGGTGTTGAGTCCATTTCGTTGAGCAAGGAGTAGCTCTTGTCTATTCCATATTTGGCTTAAGGAACTTTATCTGTGCTCATTTCAATCTCTGGTTTTATGCAGCAACCCAACTCACCTTTCCCCTGAAGCAAGCATAAGTTGGTTTTCTAAATTTGAGACCCTGTTCTGTTTTGGAATGCAGTTCCTGTGTAGCCAAGTTTACATTCCGTGTATTAGTGATATCTTATGATGTTTCTTTTTCTGTGTGACTTATTTCAGTTAGAATCATCGTACCTGAATCCACTCATTATGCTGCTACGGGCCTGATGACATAGATTTCATTGCTGACTGATACTGCATTGTACGTAAGTACCACAACTTCTTTATCCATTTTTCACTTTCTGTGATATTGAACTTGTACGGTAAATGAGGTTCTTGTAAACGGAGGCGTCCCAAACTTTGGGGTGGCTGTGTCTTTTTGATTTTAATTTCCCTAAGCTATAGGACCATAAGTGGAAGTGCCCTAGGCTCTGTTGCTTTGTTTTTTAGATGTTTCAGGAAACACCATACAGTTCTCCCGAGTGGTTGTTGGCAATTTACATCCCGCCCATCAGCATAACAAGGCTCCCAGTTCTCCATGGCCTGTCCTGCCTTTCTGGATTTTACACTTTTTTCAGATGGCCCTTTTGACCGGGGGGAAGTGAGACTTCATTGTAGTGCAGATTTCCTTTGCAAGCTTGCTTGGTTGTCCAAAAAGGGCGTATGCGTTTTTTCCTGAATATATTCAGGAAAAAACGCATACGCCCTTTTGGCCAAGTGCATCATTGTGGACGTTCTGCCTCTTTTCCTATGCTTTCAATGCAATTCCAGTCTACCTCCTGAAATCGGTTTCCTGCAATTCTGCCCCACTTTCAAGTCCTCTTGGCAGCCTTACTTCAGTCTATTTTTGGACGATAGCTGTCATTTATAACTCTGCAGGTTTGTGAATTACAGTGCCCCTGAGCTCCTTTCTTCAACTCGCTTTCTTTTGAGCTGGCCGCAACACCGCAGGATGGCTTCAGGCCCTAATCTGATTCTGGCATGGCACGCTGAGCCTTTGGTTAATTCCTCTTCCTGGTAGGAAATGAGAGTTAAATTTGCCCGTCCAGACACCTCCAGCTAGTCTCCATTGGTTCTCGCTATTCCTGTTCATCTTCCGCAGAAATTGCAAACTGGGCCAAACAGGAGGTTAAAGGGACTGACTCTCCAAGTCGGGAGAGTGTTAGTAAAGCGTCTGGAATGTTGCACCCGAGTACCAGGGTACGAAAACTGAGACATATTTGAACACGTCTCCCGATCACATGGTTGATCATACTCTAGGTTCCACATGCATGTTTTAGCTGAAGGAAGAATACCTTAAACCTAGGTAGTTGCAACACGTGGAATGGGTACCATGCAATATGAGTTCAAAGGGTCTTCATTTGCTCACCGAACCTCTCCAATCCTATCACTGCTGCTTTTATGCCCCTGTACACATGCTTGATTCTCTTTTGGAGACATAGCAATCCATAGGTTTTAAGATACTTACAAGTCAGGTACATTCTTAGGCGTTTAATATGCGTTGTTGAGTCCATTTCGTTGAGCAAGGAGTAGCTCTTGTCTATTCCATATTTGGCTTAAGGAACTTTATCTGTGCTCATTTCAATCTCTGGTTTTATGCAGCACCCCAACTCACCTTTCCCCTTAAGCAAGCATAAGTTGGTTTTCTAAATTTGAGTCCCTGTTCTGTTCTGTAATTCAGTTCCTGTGTAGCCAAGTTTACATTCCGTGTATTACTGATATCTTATGATGTTTCTTTTTCTGTGTGACTTACTTCAGTTAGAATCATCATACCTGAATCCACTCATTGTGCTGCTAAGGGCCTGATGACACAGATTTCATTGCTGAGTGATATTGCTTTGTAAGTACATACCACAACTTCTTTATCCATTTTTCACTTTCTGCGATGTTGAACTTGTACTGTAAACGAGGTTCTTGTAAACAGAGCCGTTCCAAACTTTGGGGTGGCTGTGTCTTTTTGATTTTAATTTCCCTAAGCTATAGGACCATAAGTGGAAGTGCCCTAGGTTCTGTTGCTTTGTTTTTTAGATGTTTCAGGAAACACCATACACTTCTCCCGAGTGGTTGTTGGCAATTTACATCCCGCCCATCAGCATAACAAGGCTCCCAGTTCTCCATGGCCTGTCCTGCCTTTCTGGATTTTACACTTTTTTCAGATGGCCCTTTTGACCGGGGGGAAGTGAGACTTCATTGTAGTGCAGATTTCCTTTGCAAGCTTGCTTGGTTGGCCAAAAAGGGCGTATGCGTTTTTTCCTGAATATATTCAGGAAAAAACGCATACGCCCTTTTTGGCCAAGTGCATCATTGTGGACGTTCTGCCTCTTTTCCTATGCTTTCAATGTAATTCCAGTCTACCTGCTGAAATCGGTTTCCTGCAATTCTGCCCCGCTTTCAAGTCCTCTTGGCAGCCTTACTTCAGTATATTTTTGGACGATAGCTGTCATTTATAACTCTGCAGGTTTGTGAATTACAGTGCCCCTGAGCTCCTTTCTTCAACTCGCTTTCTTTTGAGCTGGCCGCAACACCGCAGGATGGCTTCAGGCCCTAAATTGGTTCCGGTACGGCACGCTGAGCCTTTGGTTATTTCCTCTTCCTGGTGGGAAATGAGAGTTAAATTTGCCCGTCCAGACCCCTCCAGCTAGCCTCTCATTGGTTCTCGCTATTCCTGTTCATCTTCCGCAGAAATTGCAAACTGGGCCAAACAGGAGGTTAAAGGGACTGACTCTCCAAGTCGGGAGAGTGTTAGTAAAGCGTCTGGAATGTTGCACCCGAGTACCAGGGTACGAAAACTGAGACATATTAGAACACGTCTCCCGATCACATGGTTGATCATACTCTGGGTTCCACATGCATATTTTAGCTGAAGGAAGAATACCTTAAACCTGGGTAGTTGAAACCCGTGGAATGGGTACCATGCAATATGACTTCAAAGGGTCTTCATTTGCTCACCGAACCTCTCCAATCCTATCACTGCTGCGTTTATGCCCCTGTACACATGCTTGATTCTCTTTCGGAGACATAGCAATCCATAGGTTTTAAGATACTTACTAGTCAGGTACATTCTTAGGCGTTTAATATGCGGTGTTGAGTCCATTTCGTTGAGCAAGGAGTAGCTCTTGTCTATTCCATATTTGGCTTAAGGAACTTTATCTGTGCTCATTTCAATCTCTGGTTTTATGCAGCACCCCAACTCACCTTTCCCCTTAAGCAAGCATAAGTTGGTTTTCTAAATTTGAGAACCTGTTCTGTTTTGGAATGCAGTTCCTGTGTAGCCAAGTTTACATTCCGTGTATTAGTGATATCTTATGATGTTTCTTTTTCTGTGTGACTTACTTCAGTTAAAATTATCGTACCTGAATCCACTCATTGTGATGCTAAGGGCCTGATGACATAGATTTCATTGCTGAGTGATACTGCATTGTACGTAAGTACCACAAGTTCTTTATCCATTTTTCACTTTCTGCGATGTTGAACTTGTACTGTAAACGGGGTTCTTGTAAACAGAGCCGTTCCAAACTTTGGGGTGGCTGTGTCTTTTTGATTTTAATTTCCCTAAGCTATAGGACCATAAGTGGAAGTGCCCTAGGCTCTGTTGCTTTGTTTTTTAGATGTTTCAGGAAACACCATACACTACTCCGGAGTGTCTGTTGGCAATTTACATCCCGCCCATCAGCATAACAAGGCTCCCAGTTCTCAATGGCCTGTCCTGCCTTTCTGGATTTTACACTTTTTTCAGATGGCCCTTTTGACCGGGGGGAAGTGAGACTTCATTGTAGTGCAGATTTCCTTTGCAAGCTTGCTTGGTTGGCCAAAAAGTGCGTATGCGTTTTTTCCTGAATATATTCAGGAAAAAACGCATACGCCCTTTTTGGCCAAGTGCATCATTGTGGACGTTCTGCCTCTTTTCCTATGCTTTCAATGCAATTCCAGTCTACCTCCTGAAATCGGTTTCCTGCAATTCTGCCCCGCTTTCAAGTCCTCTTGGCAGCCTTACTTCAGTCTATTTTTGGACGATAGCTGTCATTTATAACTCTGCAGGTTTGTGAATTACAGTGCCCCTGAGCTCCTTTCTTCAACTCGGTTTCTTTTGAGCTTGCCGCAACACCGCAGGATGGCTTCAGGCCCTAATCTGGCTCCGGTACGGCACGCTGAGCCTTTGGTTAATTCCTCTTCCTTGTAGGAAATGAGAGTTAAATTTGCCCGTCCAGACACCTCCAGCTAGTCTCCATTGGTTCTCGCTATTCCTGTTCATCTTCCGCAGAAATTGCAAACTGGGCCAAACAGGAGGTTAAAGGGACTGACTCTCCAAGTCGGGAGAGTGTTAGTAAATCGTCTGCAATGTTGCATCCGAGTACCAGGGTACGAAAACTGAGACATATTTGAACACGTCTCCCGATCACATGGTTGATCATACTCTAGGTTCCACATGCATGTTTTAGCTGAAGGAAGAATACCTTAAACCTGGGTAGTTGAAACCCGTGGAATGGGTACCATGCAATATGACTTCAAAGGGTCTTCATTTGCTCACCGAACCTCTCCAATCCTATCACTGCTGCGTTTATGCCCCTGTACACATGCTTGATTCTCTTTTGGAGACATAGCAATCCATAGGTTTTAAGATACTTACAAGTCAGATACATTCTTAGGCGTTTAATATGCGGTGTTGAGTCCATTTCGTTGAGCAAGGAGTAGCTCTTGTCTATTCCATATTTGGCTTAAGGAACTTTATCTGTGCTCATTTCAATCTCTGGTTTTATGCAGCACCCCAACTCACCTTTACCCTTAAGCAAGCATAAGTTGGTTTTCTAAATTTGAGACCCTGTTCTGTTCTGTAATTCAGTTCCTGTGTAGCCAAGTTTACATTCCGTGTATTACTGATATCTTATGATGTTTCTTTTTCTGTGTGACTTATTTCAGTTAGAATCATCATACCTGAATCCACTCATTGTGATGCTAAGGGCCTGATGACATAGATTTCATTGCTGAGTGATATTGCTTTGTATGTAAATACCACAACTTCTTTATCCATTTTTCACTTTCTGCGATGTTGAACTTGTACTGTAAACGAGGTTCTTGTAAACAGAGGCGTCCCAAACTTTGGGGTGGCTGTGTCTTTTTGATTTTAATTTCCCTAAGCTATAGGACCATAAGTGGCAGTGCCCTAGGCTCTGTTGCTTTGTTTTTTAGATGTTTCAGGAAACACCATACACTTCTCCCGAGTGTCTGTTGGCAATTTACATCCCGCCCATCAGCATAACAAGGCTCCCAGTTCTCCATGGCCTGTCCTGCCTTTCTGGATTTTACACTTTTTTCAGATGGCCCTTTTGACTGGGGGGAAGTGAGACTTCATTGTAGTGCAGATTTCCTTTGCAAGCTTGCTTGGTTGGCCAAAAAGGGCGTATGCGTTTTTTCCTGAATATATTCAGGAAAAAACGCATACGCCCTTTTTGGCCAAGTGCATCATTGTGGACGTTCTGCCTCTTTTCCTATGCTTTCAATGCAATTCCAGTCTACCTCCTGAAATCGGTTTCCTGCAATTCTGCCCCGCTTTCAAGTCCTCTTGGCAGCCTTACTTCAGTCTATTTTTGGACGATAGCTGTCATTTATAACTCTGCAGGTTTGTGAATTACAGTGCCCCTGAGCTCCTTTCTTCAACTCGCTTTCTTTTGAGCTGGCCGCAACACCGCAGGATGGCTTCAGGCCCTAATCTGATTCTGGCATGGCACGCTGAGCCTTTGGTTAATTCCTCTTCCTGGTAGGAAATGAGAGTTAAATTTGCCCGTCCAGACACCTCCAGCTAGTCTCCATTGGTTCTCGCTATTCCTGTTCATCTTCCGCAGAAATTGCAAACTGGGCCAAACAGGAGGTTAAAGGGACTGACTCTCCAAGTGGGGAGAGTGTTAGTAAAGCGTCTGGAATGTTGCACCCGAGTACCAGGGTACGAAAACTGAGATATATTTGAACACGTCTCCCGATCACATGGTTGATCATACTCTAGGTTCCACATGCATGTTTTAGCTGAAGGAAGAATACCTTAAACCTGGGTAGTTGAAACCCATGGAATGGGTACCATGCAATATGACTTCAAAGGGTCTTCATTTGCTCACCCAACCTCTCCAATCCTATCACTGCTGCGTTTATGCCCCTGTACACATGCTTGATTCTCTTTTGGAGACATAGCAATCCATAGGTTTTAAGATACTTACAAGTCAGGTACATTCTTAGGCGTTTAATATGCGGTGTTGAGTCCATTTCGTTGAGCAAGGAGTAGCTCTTGTCTATTCCATATTTGGCTTAAGGAACTTTATCTGTGCTCATTTCAATCTCTGGTTTTATGCAGCACCCCAACTCACCTTTACCCTTAAGCAAGCATAAGTTGTTTTTCTCAATTTGAGTCCCTGTTCTGTTCTGTAATTCAGTTCCTGTGTAGCCAAGTTTACATTCCGTGTATTACTGATATCTTATGATGTTTCTTTTTCTGTGTGACTTACTTCAGTTAGAATCATCATACCTGAATCCACTCATTGTGCTGCTAAGGGCCTGATGACACAGATTTCATTGCTGAGTGATATTGCTTTGTAAGTAAATACCACAACTTCTTTCTCCATTTTTCACTTTCTGCGATGTTGAACTTGTACTGTAAACGAGGTTCTTGTAAACAGAGCCGTTCCAAACTTTGGGGTGGCTGTGTCTTTTTGATTTTAATTTCCCTAAGCTATAGGACCATAAGTGGAAGTGCCCTAGGTTCTGTTGCTTTGTTTTTTAGATGTTTCAGGAAACACCATACACTTCTCCTGAGTGGTTGTTGGCAATTTACATCCCGCCCATCAGCATAACAAGGCTCCCAGTTCTCCATGGCCTGTCCTGACTTTCTGGATTTTACACTTTTTTCAGATGGCCCTTTTGACCGGGGGGAAGTGAGACTTCATTGTAGTGCAGATTTCCTTTGCAAGCTTGCTTGGTTGGCCAAAAAGGGCGTATGCGTTTTTTCCTGAATATATTCAGGAAAAAACGCATACGCCCGTTTTGGCCAAGTGCATCATTGTGGACGTTCTGCCTCTTTTCCTATGCTTTCAATGCAATTCCAGTCTACCTCCTGAAATCGGTTTCCTGCAATTCTGCCCCGCTTTCAAGTCCTCTTGGTAGCCTTACTTCAGTATATTTTTGGACAATAGCTGTCATTTATAACTCTGCAGGTTTGTGAATTACAGTGCCCCTGAGCTCCTTTCTTCAACTCGCTTTCTTTTGAGCTGGCCGCAACACCGCAGGATGGCTTCAGGCCCTAATCTGGTTCCGGTACGGCACGCTGAGCCTTTGGTTATTTCCTCTTCCTGGTGGGAAATGAGAGTTAAATTTGCCCGTCCAGACACCTCCGGCTAGCCTCTCATTGGTTCTCGCTATTCCTGTTCATCTTCCGCAGAAATTGCAAACTGGGCCAAACAAGAGGTTAAAGGGACTGACTCTCCAAGTGGGGAGAGTGTTAGTAAAGCGTCTGGAATGTTGCACCCGAGTACCAGGGGAGGAAAACTGAGACATATTTGAACACGTCTCCCGTTCACATGGTTGATCATACTTGGGTTCCACATGCATGTTTTAGCTGAAGGAAGAATACCTTAAACCTGGAGAGTTGAGACCCGTGTAATGGGTACCATGCAATATGACCTCAAAGGGTCTTCATTTGCTCACCGAACCTCTCCAATCCTATCACTGCTGCGTTTATGCCCCTGTACACATGCTTGATTCTCTTTCGGAGACATAGCAATCCATAGGTTTTAAGATACTTACTAGTCAGGTACATTCTTAGGCGTTTAATATGCGGTGTTGAGTCCATTTCGTTGAGCAAGGAGTAGCTCTTGTCTATTCCACATTTGACTTAAGGAACTTTATCTGTGCTCATTTCAATCTCTGGTTTTATGCAGCACCCCAACTCACCTTTACCCTTAAGCAAGCATAAGTTGGTTTTCTAAATTTGAGACCCTGTTCTGTTCTGTAATTCAGTTCCTGTGTAGCCAAGTTTACATTCCGTGTATTAATGATATCTTATGATGTTTCTTTTTCTGTGTGACTTATTTCAGTTAGAATCATCATACCTGAATCCACTCATTGTGATGCTAAGGGCCTGATGACATAGATTTCATTGCTGAGTGATATTGCTTTGTAAGTAAATACCACAACTTCTTTATCCATTTTTCACTTTCTGCGATGTTGAACTTGTACTGTAAACGAGGTTCTTGTAAACAGAGCCGTCCCAAACTTTGGGGTGGCTGTGTCTTTTTGATTTTAATTTCCCTAAGCTATAGGACCATAAGTGGCAGTGCCCTAGGCTCTGTTGCTTTGTTTTTTAGATGTTTCAGGAAACACCATACACTTCTCCCGAGTGTCTGTTGGCAATTTACATCCCTCCCATCAGCATAACAAGGCTCCCAGTTCTCCATGGCCTGTCTTGCCTTTCTGGATTTTACACTTTATTCAGATGGCCCTTTTGACCGGGGGGAAGTGAGACTTCATTGTAGTGCAGATTTCCTTTGCAAGCTTGCTTGGTTGGCCAAAAAGGGCGTATGCGTTTTTTCCTGAATATATTCAGGAAAAAACGCATACGCCCTTTTTGGCCAAGTGCATCATTGTGGACGTTCTGCCTCTTTTCCTATGCTTTCAATGCAATTCCAGTCTACCTCCTGAAATCGGTTTCCTGCAATTCTGCCCCGCTTTCAAGTCCTCTTGGCAGCCTTACTTCAGTCTATTTTTGGACGATAGCTGTCATTTATAACTCTGCAGGTTTGTGAATTACAGTGCCCCTGAGCTCCTTTCTTCAACTCGCTTTCTTGTGACATGGCCGCAACACCGCAGGATGGCTTCAGGCCCTAATCTGGTTCCGGCCCGGCATGCTGAGCCTTTGGTTATTTCCTCTTCCTGGTGGGAAATGAGAGTTAAATTTGCCCGTCCAGACACCTCCAGCTAGTCTCTCATTGGTTCTCGCTATTTCTGTTCATCTTCCGCAGAAATTGCAAACTGGGCCAAACAGGAGGTTAAAGGCGCTGACTCTCCAAGTGGGGAGAGTGTTAGTAAAGCGTCTGGAATGTTGCACCCGAGTACCAGGGGAGGAAAACTGAGACATATTTGAACACGTCTCCCGATCACATGGTTGATCATACTCTGGGTTCCACATGCATGTTTTAGCTGAAGGAAGAATACCTAAAACCTGGGTAGTTGAAACCCGTGGAATGGGTACCATGCAATATGACTTCAAAGGGTCTTCATTTGCTCACCGAACCTCTCCAATCCTATCACTGCTGCGTTTATGCCCCTGTATACATGCTTGATTCTCTTTTGGAGACATAGCAATCCATAGGTTTTAAGATACTTACTAGTCAGGTGCATTCTTAGGCGTTTAATATGCGGTGTTGAGTCCATTTCGTTGAGCAAGGAGTAGCTCTTGTCTATTCCATATTTGGCTTAAGGAACTTTATCTGTGCTCATTTCAATCTCTGGTTTTATGCAGCAACCCAACTCACCTTTCCCCTTAAGCAAGCATAAGTTGGTTTTCTAAATTTGAGAACCTGTTCTGTTTTGGAATTCAGTTCCTGTGTAGCCAAGTTTACATTCCGTGTATTAGTGATATCTTATGATGTTTCTTTTTCTGTGTGACTTATTTCAGTTAGAATCATCGTACCTGAATCTACTCATTATGCTGCTACGGGCCTGATGACATAGATTTCATTGCTGAGTGATACTGCATTGTACGTAAGTACCACAAGTTCTTTATCCATTTTTCACTTTCTGTGATGTTGAACTTGTACTGTAAACGGGGTTCTTGTAAACAGAGCCATTCCAAACTTTGGGGTGGCTGTGTCTTTTTGATTTTAATTTCCCTAAGCTATAGGACCATAAGTGGAAGTGCCCTAGGCTCTGTTGCTTTGTTTTTTAGATGTTTCAGGAAACACCATACACTTCTCCGGAGTGTCTGTTGGCAATTTACATCCCGCCCATCAGCATAACAAGGCTCTCAGTTCTCAATGGCCTGTTGCCTTTCTGGATTTTACACTTTTTTCAGATGGCCCTTTTGACCGAGGGGAAGTGAGACTTCATTGTAGTGCAGATTTCCTTTGCAAGCTTGCTTGGTTGGCCAAAAAGGGCGTATGCGTTTTTTCCTGAATATATTCAGGAAAAAACGCATATGCCCTTTTTGGCCAAGTGCATCATTGTGGACGTTCTGCCTCTTTTCCTATGCTTTCAATGCAATTCCAGTCTACCTCCTGAAATCGGTTTCCTGCAATTCTGCCCCCCTTTCAAGTCCTCTTGGCAGCCTTACTTCAGTCTATTTTTGGACGATAGCTGTCATTTATAACTCTGCAGGTTTGTGAATTACAGTGCCCCTGAGCTCCTTTCTTCAACTCGCTTTCTTTTGAGCTGGCCGCAACACCGCAGGATGGCTTCAGGCCCTAATCTGATTCTGGCATGGCACGCTGAGCCTTTGGTTAATTACTCTTCCTGGTAGGAAATGAGAGTTAAATTTGCCCGTCCAGACACCTCCAGCTAGTCTCCATTGGTTCTCGCTATTCCTGTTCATCTTCCGCAGAAATTGCAAACTGGGCCAAACAGGACGTTAAAGGGACTGACTCTCCAAGTCGGGAGAGTGTTAGTAAAGCGTCTGGAATGTTGCACCCGAGTACCAGGGGAGGAAAACTGAGACATATTTGAACACGTCTCCCGATCACATGGTTGATCATACTCTAGGTTCCACATGCATGTTTTAGCTGAAGGAAGAATACCTTAAACCTGGGTAGTTGAAACCCGGGGAATGGGTACCATGCAATATGACTTCAAAGGGTCTTCATTTGCTCACCGAACCTCTCCAATCCTATCACTGCTGCGTTTATGCCCCTGTACACATGCTTGATTCTCTTTCGGAGACATAGCAATCCATAGATTTTAAGATACTTACTAGTCAGGTACATTCTTAGGCGTTTAATATGCGGTGTTGAGTCCATTTCGTTGAGCAAGGAGTAGCTCTTGTCTATTCCATATTTGGCTTAAGGAACTTTATCTGTGCTCATTTCAATCTCTGGTTTTATGCAGCACCCCAACTCACCTTTACCCTTAAGCAAGAATAAGTTGGTTTTCTAAATTTGAGACCCTGTTCTGTTCTGTAATTCAGTTCCTGTGTAGCCAAGTTTACATTCCGTGTATTACTGATATCTTATGATGTTTCTTTTTCTGTGTGACTTATTTCAGTTAGAATCATCATACCTGAATCCACTCATTGTGCTGCTAAGGGCCTGATGACATAGATTTCATTGCTGAGTGATATTGCTTTGTAAGTAAATACCACAACTTCTTTATCCATTTTTCACTTTCTGCGATGTTGAACTTGTACTGTAAACGAGGTTCTTGTAAACAGAGCCGTTCCAAACTTTGGGGTGGCTGTGTCTTTTTGATTTTAATTTCCCTAAGCTATAGGACCATAAGTGGAAGTGCCCTAGGTTCTGTTGCTTTGTTTTTTAGATGTTTCAGGAAACACCATACACTTCTCCCGAGTGGTTGTTGGCAATTTACATCCCGCCCATCAGCATAACAAGGCTCCCAGTTCTCCATGGCCTGTCCTGCCTTTCTGGATTTTACACTTTTTTCAGATGGCCCTTTTGACCGGGGGGAAGTGAGACTTCATTGTAGTGCAGATTTCCTTTGCAAGCTTGCTTGGTTGGCCAAAAAGGGCGTATGCGTTTTTTCCTGAATATATTCAGGAAAAAACGCATACGCCCTTTTTGGCCAAGTGCATCATTGTGGACGTTCTGCCTCTTTTCCTATGCTTTCAATGCAATTCCAGTCTACCTCCTGAAATCGGTTTCCTGCAATTCTGCCCCCCTTTCAAGTCCTCTTGGCAGCCTTACTTCAGTCTATTTTTGGACGATAGCCTGTCATTTATAACTCTGCAGGTTTGTGAATTACAGTGTCCCTGAGCTCCTTTCTTCAACTCGCTTTCTTGTGACCTGGCCGCAACACCGCAGGATGGCTTCAGGCCCTAATCTGGTTCCGGTACGGCACGCTGAGCCTTTGGTTATATCCTCTTCCTGTTGGGAAATGAGAGTTAAATTTGCCCGTCCAGACACCTCTAGCTAGTCTCTCATTGGTTCTCGCTATTCCTGTTCATCTTCCGCAGAAATTGCAAACTGGGCCAAACAGGAGGTTAAAGGGATTGACTCTCCAAGTGGGGAGAGTGTTACTAAAGCGTCTGGAATGTTGCACCCGAGTACCAGGGGAGGAAAACTGAGATATATTTGAACACGTCTCCCGATCACATGGTTGATCATACTCTGGGTTCCACATGCATGTTTTAGCTGAAGGAAGAATACCTAAAACCTGGGTAGTTGAAACCCGTGGAATGGGTACCATGCAATATGACTTCAAAGGGTCTTCATTTGCTCACCAAACCTCTCCAATCCTATCACTGCTGCGTTTATGCCCCTGTACACATGCTTGATTCTCTTTCGGAGACATAGCAATCCATAGGTTTTAAGATACTTACTAGTCAGGTACATTCTTAGGTGTTTAATATGCGGTGTTGAGTCCATTTCGTTGAGCAAGGAGTAGCTCTTGTCTATTCCATATTTGGCTTAAGGAACTTTATCTGTGCTCATTTCAATCTCTGGTTTTATGCAGCACCCCAACTCACCTTTACCCTTAAGCAAGCATAAGTTGGTTTTCTAAATTTGAGGCCCTGTTCTGTTCTGTAATTCAGTTCCTGTGTAGCCAAGTTTACATTCCGTGTATTACTGATATCTTATGATGTTTCTTTTTCTGTGTGACTTATTTCAGTTAGAATCATCATACCTGAATCCACTCATTGTGCTGCTAAGGGCCTGATGACACAGATTTCATTGCTGAGTGATATTGCTTTGTAAGTAAATACCACAACTTCTTTATCCATTTTTCACTTTCTGCGATGTTGAACTTGTACTGTAAACGAGGTTCTTGTAAACAGAGCCGTTCCAAACTTTGGGGTGGGTGTGTCTTTTTGATTTTAATTTCCCTAAGCTATAGGACCATAAGTGGAAGTGCCCTAGGTTCTGTTGCTTTGTTTTTTAGATGTTTCAGGAAACACCATACACTTCTCCCGAGTGGTTGTTGGCAATTTACATCCCGCCCATCAGCATAACAAGGCTCCCAGTTCTCCATGGCCTATCCTGCCTTTCTGGATTTTACACTTTTTTCAGATGGCCCTTTTGACCGGGGGGAAGTGAGACTTCATTGTAGTGCAGATTTCCTTTGCAAGCTTGCTTGGTTGGCCAAAAGGGGCGTATGCGTTTTTTCCTGAATATATTCAGGAAAAAACGCATACGCCCTTTTTGGCCAAGTGCATCATTGTGGACGTTCTGCCTCTTTTCCTATGCTTTCAATGCAATTCCAGTCTACCTCCTGAAATCGGTTTCCTGCAATTCTGCCCCGCTTTCAAGTCCTCTTGGCAGCCTTACTTCAGTCTATTTTTGGACGATAGCTGTCATTTATAACTCTGCAGGTTTGTGAATTACAGTGCCCCTGAGCTCCTTTCTTCTACTCGGTTTCTTTTGAGCTTGCCGCAAAACCGCAGGATGGCTTCAGGCCCTAATCTGGCTCCGGTACGGCACGCTGAGCCTTTGGTTAATTCCTCTTCCTGGTAGGAAATGAGAGTTAAATTTGCCCGTCCAGACACCTCCAGCTAGTCTCCATTGGTTCTCGCTATTCCTGTTCATCTTCCGCAGAAATTGCAAACTGGGCCAAACAGGAGGTTAAAGGGACTGACTCTCCAAGTCGGGAGAGTGTTAGTAAAGCGTCTGGAATGTTGCACCCGAGTACCAGGGTACGAAAACTGAGATATATTTGAACACGTCTCCCGATCACATGGTTGATCATACTCTAGGTTCCACATGCATGTTTTAGCTGAAGGAAGAATACCTTAAACCTGGGTAGTTGAAACCCATGGAATGGGTACCATGCAATATGACTTCAAAGGGTCTTCATTTGCTCACCAAACCTCTCCAATCCTATCACTGCTGCGTTTATGCCCCTGTACACATGCTTGATTCTCTTTTGGAGACATAGCAATCCATAGGTTTTAAGATACTTACAAGTCAGGTACATTCTTAGGCGTTTAATATGCGGTGTTGAGTCCATTTCGTTGAGCAAGGAGTAGCTCTTGTCTATTCCATATTTGGCTTAAGGAACTTTATCTGTGCTCATTTCAATCTCTGGTTTTATGCAGCACCCCAACTCACCTTTACCCTTAAGCAAGCATAAGTTGTTTTTCTAAATTTGAGTCCCTGTTCTGTTCTGTAATTCAGTTCCTGTGTAGCCAAGTTTACATTCCGTGTATTACTGATATCTTATGATGTTTCTTTTTCTGTGTGACTTACTTCAGTTAGAATCATCATACCTGAATCCACTCATTGTGCTGCTAAGGGCCTGATGACACAGATTTCATTGCTGAGTGATATTGCTTTGTAAGTAAATACCACAACTTCTTTCTCCATTTTTCACTTTCTGCGATGTTGAACTTGTACTGTAAACGAGGTTCTTGTAAACAGAGCCGTTCCAAACTTTGGGGTGGGTGTGTCTTTTTGATTTTAATTTCCCTAAGCTATAGGACCATAAGTGGAAGTGCCCTAGGTTCTGTTGCTTTGTTTTTTAGATGTTTCAGGAAACACCATACACTTCTCCCGAGTGGTTGTTGGCAATTTACATCCCGCCCATCAGCATAACAAGGCTCCCAGTTCTCCATGGCCTATCCTGCCTTTCTGGATTTTACACTTTTCTCAGATGGCCCTTTTGACTGGGGGGAAGTGAGACTTCATTGTAGTGCAGATTTCCTTTGCAAGCTTGCTTGGTTGGCCAAAAAGGGCGTATGCGTTTTTTCCTGAATATATTCAGGAAAAAACGCATACGCCCTTTTTGGCCAAGTGCATCATTGTGGACGTTCTGCCTCTTTTCCTATGCTTTCAATGCAATTCCAGTCTACCTCCTGAAATCGGTTTCCTGTAATTCTGCCCAGCTTTCAAGTCCTCTTGGCAGCCTTACTTCAGTCTATTTTTGGACGATAGCTGTCATTTATAACTCTGCAGGTTTGTGAATTACAGTGCCCCTAAGCTCCTTTCTTCAACTCGCTTTCTTTTGAGCTGGCCGCAACACCGCAGGATGGCTTCAGGCCCTAATCTGATTCTGGCATGGCACGCTGAGCCTTTGGTTAATTCCTCTTCCTGGTAGGAAATGAGAGTTAAATTTGCCCGTCCAGACACCTCCAGCTAGTCTCCATTGGTTCTCGCTATTCCTGTTCATCTTCCGCAGAAATTGCAAACTGGGCCAAACAGGAGGTTAAAGGGACTGACTCTCCAAGTCGGGAGAGTGTTAGTAAAGCGTCTGGAATGTTGCACCCGAGTACCAGGGTACGAAAACTGAGATATATTTGAACACGTCTCCCGATCACATGGTTGATCATACTCTAGGTTCCACATGCATGTTTTAGCTGAAGGAAGAATACCTTAAACCTGGGTAGTTGAAACCCATGGAATGGGTACCATGCAATATGACTTCAAAGGGTCTTCATTTGCTCACCAAACCTCTCCAATCCTATCACTGCTGCGTTTATGCCCCTGTACACATGCTTGATTCTCTTTTGGAGACATAGCAATCCATAGGTTTTAAGATACTTACAAGTCAGGTACATTCTTAGGCGTTTAATATGCGGTGTTGAGTCCATTTCGTTGAGCAAGGAGTAGCTCTTGTCTATTCCATATTTGGCTTAAGGAACTTTATCTGTGCTCATTTCAATCTCTGGTTTTATGCAGCACCCCAACTCACCTTTACCCTTAAGCAAGCATAAGTTGGTTTTCTAAATTTGAGTCCCTGTTCTGTTCTGTAATTCAGTTCCTGTGTAGCCAAGTTTACATTCCGTGTATTACTGATATCTTATGATGTTTCTTTTTCTGTGTGACTTACTTCAGTTAGAATCATCATACCTGAATCCACTCATTGTGCTGCTAAGGGCCTGATGACACAGATTTCATTGCTGAGTGATATTGCTTTGTAAGTAAATACCACAACTTCTTTCTCCATTTTTCACTTTCTGTGATGTTGAACTTGTACTGTAAACGAGGTTCTTGTAAACAGAGCCGTTCCAAACTTTGGGGTGGCTGTGTCTTTTTGATTTTAATTTCCCTAAGCTATAGGACCATAAGTGGAAGTGCCCTAGGTTCTGTTGCTTTGTTTTTTAGATGTTTCAGGAAACACCATACACTTCTCCCGAGTGGTTGTTGGCAATTTACATCCCGCCCATCAGCATAACAAGGCTCCCAGTTCTCCATGGCCTGTCCTGCCTTTCTGGATTTTACACTTTTTTCAGATGGCCCTTTTGACCGGGGGGAAGTGAGACTTCATTGTAGTGCAGATTTCCTTTGCAAGCTTGCTTGGTTGGCCAAAAAGGGCGTATGCGTTTTTTCCTGAATATATTCAGGAAAAAACGCATACGCCCTTTTTGGCCAAGTGCATCATTGTGGACGTTCTGCCTCTTTTCCTATGCTTTCAATGCAATTCCAGTCTACCTCCTGAAATCGGTTTCCTGCAATTCTGCCCCGCTTTCAAGTCCTCTTGGCAGCCTTACTTCAGTCTATTTTTGGACGATAGCTGTCATTTATAACTCTGCAGGTTTGTGAATTACAGTGCCCCTAAGCTCCTTTCTTCAACTCGCTTTCTTGTGACCTGGCCGCAACACCGCAGGACGGCTTCAGGCCCTAATCTGGTTCCGGCCCGGCATGCTGAGCCTTTGGTTAATTCCTCTTCCTGGTGGGAAATGAGAGTTAAATTTGCCCGTCCAGACACCTCCAGCTAGCCTCTCATTGGTTCTCACTATTCCTGTTCATCTTCCACAGAAATTGCAAACTGGGCCAAACAGGAGGTTAAAGGGACTGACTCTCCAAGTTGGGAGAGTGTTAGTAAAGCGTCTGGAATGTTGCACCCGAGTACCAGGGGAGGAAAACTGAGACATATTTGAACACGTCTCCTGATCACATGGTTGATCATACTCTAGGTTCCACATGCATGTTTTAGCTGAAGGAAGAATACCTTAAACCTGGGTAGTTGAAACCCGTGGAATGGGTACCATGCAATATGACTTCAAAGGGTCTTCATTTGCTCACCGAACCTCTCCAATCCTATCACTGCTGCGTTTATGCCCCTGTACACATGCTTGATTCTCTTTCGGAGACATAGCAATCCATAGGTTTTAAGATACTTACTAGTCAGGTACATTCTTAGGTGTTTAATATGCGGTGTTGAGTCCATTTCGTTGAGCAAGGAGTAGCTCTTGTCTATTCCATATTTGGCTTAAGGAACTTTATCTGTGCTCATTTCAATCTCTGGTTTTATGCAGCACCCCAACTCACCTTTACCCTTAAGCAAGCATAAGTTGGTTTTCTAAATTTGAGGCCCTGTTCTGTTCTGTAATTCAGTTCCTGTGTAGCCAAGTTTACATTCTGTGTATTACTGATATCTTATGATGTTTCTTTTTCTGTGTGACTTATTTCAGTTAGAATCATCATACCTGAATCCACTCATTGTGCTGCTAAGGGCCTGATGACACAGATTTCATTGCTGAGTGATATTGCTTTGTAAGTAAATACCACAACTTCTTTATCCATTTTTCACTTTCTGCGATGTTGAACTTGTACTGTAAACGAGGTTCTTGTAAACAGAGCCGTTCCAAACTTTGGGGTGGCTGTGTCTTTTTGATTTTAATTTCCCTAAGCTATAGGACCATAAGTGGAAGTGCCCTAGGTTCTGTTGCTTTGTTTTTTAGATGTTTCAGGAAACACCATACACTTCTCCCGAGTGGTTGTTGGCAATTTACATCCCGCCCATCAGCATAACAAGGCTCCCAGTTCTCCATGGCCTATCCTGCCTTTCTGGATTTTACACTTTTTTCAGATGGCCCTTTTGACCGGGGGGAAGTGAGACTTCATTGTAGTGCAGATTTCCTTTGCAAGCTTGCTTGGTTGGCCAAAAGGGGCGTATGCGTTTTTTCCTGAATATATTCAGGAAAAAACGCATACGCCCTTTTTGGCCAAGTGCATCATTGTGGACGTTCTGCCTCTTTTCCTATGCTTTCAATGCAATTCCAGTCTACCTCCTGAAATCGGTTTCCTGCAATTCTGCCCCGCTTTCAAGTCCTCTTGGCAGCCTTACTTCAGTCTATTTTTGGACGATAGCTGTCATTTATAACTCTGCAGGTTTGTGAATTACAGTGCCCCTGAGCTCCTTTCTTCTACTCGGTTTCTTTTGAGCTTGCCGCAAAACCGCAGGATGGCTTCAGGCCCTAATCTGGCTCCGGTACGGCACGCTGAGCCTTTGGTTAATTCCTCTTCCTGGTAGGAAATGAGAGTTAAATTTGCCCGTCCAGACACCTCCAGCTAGTCTCCATTGGTTCTCGCTATTCCTGTTCATCTTCCGCAGAAATTGCAAACTGGGCCAAACAGGAGGTTAAAGGGACTGACTCTCCAAGTCGGGAGAGTGTTACTAAAGCGTCTGGAATGTTGCACCCGAGTACCAGGGTACGAAAACTGAGATATATTTGAACACGTCTCCCGATCACATGGTTGATCATACTCTAGGTTCCACATGCATGTTTTAGCTGAAGGAAGAATACCTTAAACCTGGGTAGTTGAAACCCATGGAATGGGTACCATGCAATATGACTTCAAAGGGTCTTCATTTGCTCACCCAACCTCTCCAATCCTATCACTGCTGCGTTTATGCCCCTGTACACATGCTTGATTCTCTTTTGGAGACATAGCAATCCATAGGTTTTAAGATACTTACAAGTCAGGTACATTCTTAGGCGTTTAATATGCGGTGTTGAGTCCATTTCGTTGAGCAAGGAGTAGCTCTTGTCTATTCCATATTTGGCTTAAGGAACTTTATCTGTGCTCATTTCAATCTCTGGTTTTATGCAGCACCCCAACTCACCTTTACCCTTAAGCAAGCATAAGTTGTTTTTCTAAATTTGAGTCCCTGTTCTGTTCTGTAATTCAGTTCCTGTGTAGCCAAGTTTACATTCCGTGTATTACTGATATCTTATGATGTTTCTTTTTCTGTGTGACTTACTTCAGTTAGAATCATCATACCTGAATCCACTCATTGTGCTGCTAAGGGCCTGATGACACAGATTTCATTGCTGAGTGATATTGCTTTGTAAGTAAATACCACAACTTCTTTCTCCATTTTTCACTTTCTGCGATGTTGAACTTGTACTGTAAACGAGGTTCTTGTAAACAGAGCTGTTCCAAACTTTGGGGTGGCTGTGTCTTTTTGATTTTAATTTCCCTAAGCTATAGGACCATAAGTGGAAGTGCCCTAGGTTCTGTTGCTTTGTTTTTTAGATGTTTCAGGAAACACCATACACTTCTCCCGAGTGTCTGTTGGCAATTTACATCCCGCCCATCAGCATAACAAGGCTCCCAGTTCTCCATGGCCTGTCCTGCCTTTCTGGATTTTACACTTTTCTCAGATGGCCCTTTTGACTGGGGGGAAGTGAGACTTCATTGTAGTGCAGATTTCCTTTGCAAGCTTGCTTGGTTGGCCAAAAAGGGCGTATGCGTTTTTTCCTGAATATATTCAGGAAAAAACGCATACGCCCTTTTTGGCCAAGTGCATCATTGTGGACGTTCTGCCTCTTTTCCTATGCTTTCAATGCAATTCCAGTCTACCTCCTGAAATCGGTTTCCTGTAATTCTGCCCCGCTTTCAAGTCCTCTTGGCAGCCTTACTTCAGTCTATTTTTGGACGATAGCTGTCATTTATAACTCTGCAGGTTTGTGAATTACAGTGCCCCTAAGCTCCTTTCTTCAACTCGCTTTCTTTTGAGCTGGCCGCAACACCGCAGGATGGCTTCAGGCCCTAATCTGATTCTGGCATGGCACGCTGAGCCTTTGGTTAATTCCTCTTCCTGGTAGGAAATGAGAGTTAAATTTGCCCGTCCAGACACCTCCAGCTAGTCTCCATTGGTTCTCGCTATTCCTGTTCATCTTCCGCAGAAATTGCAAACTGGGCCAAACAGGAGGTTAAAGGGACTGACTCTCCAAGTCGGGAGAGTGTTAGTAAAGCGTCTGGAATGTTGCACCCGAGTACCAGGGTACGAAAACTGAGATATATTTGAACACGTCTCCCGATCACATGGTTGATCATACTCTAGGTTCCACATGCATGTTTTAGCTGAAGGAAGAATACCTTAAACCTGGGTAGTTGAAACCCATGGAATGGGTACCATGCAATATGACTTCAAAGGGTCTTCATTTGCTCACCCAACCTCTCCAATCCTATCACTGCTGCATTTATGCCCCTGTACACATGCTTGATTCTCTTTTGGAGACATAGCAATCCATAGGTTTTAAGATACTTACAAGCCAGGTACATTCTTAGGCGTTTAATATGCGGTGTTGAGTCCATTTCGTTGAGCAAGGAGTAGCTCTTGTCTATTCCATATTTGGCTTAAGGAACTTTATCTGTGCTCATTTCAATCTCTGGTTTTATGCAGCACCCCAACTCACCTTTACCCTTAAGCAAGCATAAGTTGTTTTTCTAAATTTGAGTCCCTGTTCTGTTCTGTAATTCAGTTCCTGTGTAGCCAAGTTTACATTCCGTGTATTACTGATATCTTATGATGTTTCTTTTTCTGTGTGACTTACTTCAGTTAGAATCATCATACCTGAATCCACTCATTGTGCTGCTAAGGGCCTGATGACACAGATTTCATTGCTGAGTGATATTGCTTTGTAAGTAAATACCACAACTTCTTTCTCCATTTTTCACTTTCTGTGATGTTGAACTTGTACTGTAAACGAGGTTCTTGTAAACAGAGCCGTTCCAAACTTTGGGGTGGCTGTGTCTTTTTGATTTTAATTTCCCTAAGCTATAGGACCATAAGTGGAAGTGCCCTAGGTTCTGTTGCTTTGTTTTTTAGATGTTTCAGGAAACACCATACACTTCTCCCGAGTGGTTGTTGGCAATTTACATCCCGCCCATCAGCATAACAAGGCTCCCAGTTCTCCATGGCCTGTCCTGCCTTTCTGGATTTTACACTTTTTTCAGATGGCCCTTTTGACCGGGGGGAAGTGAGACTTCATTGTAGTGCAGATTTCCTTTGCAAGCTTGCTTGGTTGGCCAAAAAGGGCGTATGCGTTTTTTCCTGAATATATTCAGGAAAAAACGCATACGCCCTTTTTGGCCAAGTGCATCATTGTGGACGTTCTGCCTCTTTTCCTATGCTTTCAATGCAATTCCAGTCTACCTCCTGAAATCGGTTTCCTGCAATTCTGCCCCGCTTTCAAGTCCTCTTGGCAGCCTTACTTCAGTCTATTTTTGGACAATAGCTGTCATTTATAACTCTGCAGGTTTGTGAATTACAGTGCCCTTAAGCTCCTTTCTTCAACTCGCTTTCTTGTGACCTGGCCGCAACACCGCAGGACGGCTTCAGGCCCTAATCTGGTTCCGGCCCGGCATGCTGAGCCTTTGGTTAATTCCTCTTCCTGGTGGGAAATGAGAGTTAAATTTGCCCGTCCAGACACCTCCAGCTAGCCTCTCATTGGTTCTCGCTATTCCTGTTCATTTTCCGCAGAAATTGCAAACTGGGCCAAACAGGAGGTTAAAGGGACTGACTCTCCAAGTTGGGAGAGTGTTAGTAAAGCGTCTGGAATGTTGCACCCGAGTACCAGGGGAGGAAAACTGAGACATATTTGAACACGTCTCCTGATCACATGGTTGATCATACTCTAGGTTCCACATGCATGTTTTAGCTGAAGGAAGAATACCTTAAACCTGGGTAGTTGAAACCCGTGGAATGGGTACCATGCAATATGACTTCAAAGGGTCTTCATTTGCTCACCGAACCTCTCCAATCCTATCACTGCTGCGTTTATGCCCCTGTACACATGCTTGATTCTCTTTCGGAGACATAGCAATCCATAGGTTTTAAGATACTTACTAGTCAGGTACATTCTTAGGTGTTTAATATGCGGTGTTGAGTCCATTTCGTTGAGCAAGGAGTAGCTCTTGTCTATTCCATATTTGGCTTAAGGAACTTTATCTGTGCTCATTTCAATCTCTGGTTTTATGCAGCACCCCAACTCACCTTTACCCTTAAGCAAGCATAAGTTGGTTTTCTAAATTTGAGGCCCTGTTCTGTTCTGTAATTCAGTTCCTGTGTAGCCAAGTTTACATTCCGTGTATTACTGATATCTTATGATGTTTCTTTTTCTGTGTGACTTATTTCAGTTAGAATCATCATACCTGAATCCACTCATTGTGCTGCTAAGGGCCTGATGACACAGATTTCATTGCTGAGTGATATTGCTTTGTAAGTAAATACCACAACTTCTTTATCCATTTTTCACTTTCTGCGATGTTGAACTTGTACTGTAAACGAGGTTCTTGTAAACAGAGCCGTTCCAAACTTTGGGGTGGCTGTGTCTTTTTGATTTTAATTTCCCTAAGCTATAGGACCATAAGTGGAAGTGCCCTAGGTTCTGTTGCTTTGTTTTTTAGATGTTTCAGGAAACACCATACACTTCTCCCGAGTGGTTGTTGGCAATTTACATCCCGCCCATCAGCATAACAAGGCTCCCAGTTCTCCATGGCCTATCCTGCCTTTCTGGATTTTACACTTTTTTCAGATGGCCCTTTTGACCGGGGGGAAGTGAGACTTCATTGTAGTGCAGATTTCCTTTGCAAGCTTGCTTGGTTGGCCAAAAGGGGCGTATGCGTTTTTTCCTGAATATATTCAGGAAAAAACGCATACGCCCTTTTTGGCCAAGTGCATCATTGTGGACGTTCTGCCTCTTTTCCTATGCTTTCAATGCAATTCCAGTCTACCTCCTGAAATCGGTTTCCTGCAATTCTGCCCCGCTTTCAAGTCCTCTTGGCAGCCTTACTTCAGTCTATTTTTGGACGATAGCTGTCATTTATAACTCTGCAGGTTTGTGAATTACAGTGCCCCTGAGCTCCTTTCTTCTACTCGGTTTCTTTTGAGCTTGCCGCAAAACCGCAGGATGGCTTCAGGCCCTAATCTGGCTCCGGTACGGCACGCTGAGCCTTTGGTTAATTCCTCTTCCTGGTAGGAAATGAGAGTTAAATTTGCCCGTCCAGACACCTCCAGCTAGTCTCCATTGGTTCTCGCTATTCCTGTTCATCTTCCGCAGAAATTGCAAACTGGGCCAAACAGGAGGTTAAAGGGACTGACTCTCCAAGTCGGGAGAGTGTTACTAAAGCGTCTGGAATGTTGCACCCGAGTACCAGGGTACGAAAACTGAGATATATTTGAACACGTCTCCCGATCACATGGTTGATCATACTCTAGATTCCACATGCATGTTTTAGCTGAAGGAAGAATACCTTAAACCTGGGTAGTTGAAACCCATGGAATGGGTACCATGCAATATGACTTCAAAGGGTCTTCATTTGCTCACCCAACCTCTCCAATCCTATCACTGCTGCGTTTATGCCCCTGTACACATGCTTGATTCTCTTTTGGAGACATAGCAATCCATAGGTTTTAAGATACTTACAAGTCAGGTACATTCTTAGGCGTTTAATATGCGGTGTTGAGTCCATTTCGTTGAGCAAGGAGTAGCTCTTGTCTATTCCATATTTGGCTTAAGGAACTTTATCTGTGCTCATTTCAATTCTCTGGTTTTATGCAGCACCCCAACTCACCTTTACCCTTAAGCAAGCATAAGTTGGTTTTCTAAATTTGAGGCCCTGTTCTGTTCTGTAATTCAGTTCCTGTGTAGCCAAGTTTACATTCCGTGTATTACTGATATCTTATGATGTTTCTTTTTCTGTGTGACTTATTTCAGTTAGAATCATCATACCTGAATCCACTCATTGTGCTGCTAAGGGCCTGATGACACAGATTTCATTGCTGAGTGATATTGCTTTGTAAGTAAATACCACAACTTCTTTATCCATTTTTCACTTTCTGCGATGTTGAACTTGTACTGTAAACGAGGTTCTTGTAAACAGAGCCGTTCCAAACTTTGGGGTGGCTGTGTCTTTTTGATTTTAATTTCCCTAAGCTATAGGACCATAAGTGGAAGTGCCCTAGGTTCTGTTGCTTTGTTTTTTAGATGTTTCAGGAAACACCATACACTTCTCCCGAGTGGTTGTTGGCAATTTACATCCCGCCCATCAGCATAACAAGGCTCCCAGTTCTCCATGGCCTATCCTGCCTTTCTGGATTTTACACTTTTTTCAGATGGCCCTTTTGACCGGGGGGAAGTGAGACTTCATTGTAGTGCAGATTTCCTTTGCAAGCTTGCTTGGTTGGCCAAAAGGGGCGTATGCGTTTTTTCCTGAATATATTCAGGAAAAAACGCATACGCCCTTTTTGGCCAAGTGCATCATTGTGGACGTTCTGCCTCTTTTCCTATGCTTTCAATGCAATTCCAGTCTACCTCCTGAAATCGGTTTCCTGCAATTCTGCCCCGCTTTCAAGTCCTCTTGGCAGCCTTACTTCAGTCTATTTTTGGACGATAGCTGTCATTTATAACTCTGCAGGTTTGTGAATTACAGTGCCCCTGAGCTCCTTTCTTCTACTCGGTTTCTTTTGAGCTTGCCGCAAAACCGCAGGATGGCTTCAGGCCCTAATCTGGCTCCGGTACGGCACGCTGAGCCTTTGGTTAATTCCTCTTCCTGGTAGGAAATGAGAGTTAAATTTGCCCGTCCAGACACCTCCAGCTAGTCTCCATTGGTTCTCGCTATTCCTGTTCATCTTCCGCAGAAATTGCAAACTGGGCCAAACAGGAGGTTAAAGGGACTGACTCTCCAAGTCGGGAGAGTGTTACTAAAGCGTCTGGAATGTTGCACCCGAGTACCAGGGTACGAAAACTGAGATATATTTGAACACGTCTCCCGATCACATGGTTGATCATACTCTAGATTCCACATGCATGTTTTAGCTGAAGGAAGAATACCTTAAACCTGGGTAGTTGAAACCCATGGAATGGGTACCATGCAATATGACTTCAAAGGGTCTTCATTTGCTCACCCAACCTCTCCAATCCTATCACTGCTGCGTTTATGCCCCTGTACACATGCTTGATTCTCTTTTGGAGACATAGCAATCCATAGGTTTTAAGATACTTACAACTCAGGTACATTCTTAGGCGTTTAATATGCGGTGTTGAGTCCATTTCGTTGAGCAAGGAGTAGCTCTTGTCTATTCCATATTTGGCTTAAGGAACTTTATCTGTGCTCATTTCAATCTCTGGTTTTATGCAGCACCCCAACTCACCTTTACCCTTAAGCAAGCATAAGTTGTTTTTCTAAATTTGAGTCCCTGTTCTGTTCTGTAATTCAGTTCCTGTGTAGCCAAGTTTACATTCCGTGTATTACTGATATCTTATGATGTTTCTTTTTCTGTGTGACTTACTTCAGTTAGAATCATCATACCTGAATCCACTCATTGTGCTGCTAAGGGCCTGATGACACAGATTTCATTGCTGAGTGATATTGCTTTGTAAGTAAATACCACAACTTCTTTCTCCATTTTTCACTTTCTGCGATGTTGAACTTGTACTGTAAACGAGGTTCTTGTAAACAGAGCTGTTCCAAACTTTGGGGTGGCTGTGTCTTTTTGATTTTAATTTCCCTAAGCTATAGGACCATAAGTGGAAGTGCCCTAGGTTCTGTTGCTTTGTTTTTTAGATGTTTCAGGAAACACCATACACTTCTCCCGAGTGTCTGTTGGCAATTTACATCCCGCCCATCAGCATAACAAGGCTCCCAGTTCTCCATGGCCTGTCCTGCCTTTCTGGATTTTACACTTTTCTCAGATGGCCCTTTTGACTGGGGGGAAGTGAGACTTCATTGTAGTGCAGATTTCCTTTGCAAGCTTGCTTGGTTGGCCAAAAAGGGCGTATGCGTTTTTTCCTGAATATATTCAGGAAAAAACGCATACGCCCTTTTTGGCCAAGTGCATCATTGTGGACGTTCTGCCTCTTTTCCTATGCTTTCAATGCAATTCCAGTCTACCTCCTGAAATCGGTTTCCTGTAATTCTGCCCCGCTTTCAAGTCCTCTTGGCAGCCTTACTTCAGTCTATTTTTGGACGATAGCTGTCATTTATAACTCTGCAGGTTTGTGAATTACAGTGCCCCTAAGCTCCTTTCTTCAACTCGCTTTCTTTTGAGCTGGCCGCAACACCGCAGGATGGCTTCAGGCCCTAATCTGATTCTGGCATGGCACGCTGAGCCTTTGGTTAATTCCTCTTCCTGGTAGGAAATGAGAGTTAAATTTGCCCGTCCAGACACCTCCAGCTAGTCTCCATTGGTTCTCGCTATTCCTGTTCATCTTCCGCAGAAATTGCAAACTGGGCCAAACAGGAGGTTAAAGGGACTGACTCTCCAAGTCGGGAGAGTGTTAGTAAAGCGTCTGGAATGTTGCACCCGAGTACCAGGGTACGAAAACTGAGATATATTTGAACACGTCTCCCGATCACATGGTTGATCATACTCTAGGTTCCACATGCATGTTTTAGCTGAAGGAAGAATACCTTAAACCTGGAGAGTTGAGACCCGTGTAATGGGTACCATGCAATATGACCTCAAAGGGTCTTCATTTGCTCACCGAACCTCTCCAATCCTATCACTGCTGCGTTTATGCCCCTGTACACATGCTTGATTCTCTTTCGGAGACATAGCAATCCATAGGTTTTAAGATACTTACTAGTCAGGTACATTCTTAGGCGTTTAATAGGCAGTGTTGAGTCCATTTCATTGAGCAAGGAGTAGCTCTTGTCTATTCCACATTTGACTTAAGGAACTTTATCTGTGCTCATTTCAATCTCTGGTTTTATGCAGCACCCCAACTCACCTTTCCCCTTAAGCAAGCATAAGTTGGTTTTCTAAATTTTGAGACCCTGTTCTGTTCTGTAATTCAGTTCCTGTGTAGCCAAGTTTACATTCCGTGTATTAATGATATCTTATGATGTTTCTTTTTCTGTGTGACTTATTTCAGTTAGAATCATCATACCTGAATCCACTCATTGTGATGCTAAGGGCCTGATGACACAGATTTCATTGCTGAGTGATATTGCTTTGTAAGTAAATACCACAACTTCTTTATCCATTTTTCACTTTCTGCGATGTTGAACTTGTACTGTAAACGAGGTTCTTGTAAACAGAGCCGTCCCAAACTTTGGGGTGGCTGTGTCTTTTTGATTTTAATTTCCCTAAGCTATAGGACCATAAGTGGCAGTGCCCTAGGCTCTGTTGCTTTGTTTTTTAGATGTTTCAGGAAACACCATACACTTCTCCCGAGTGTCTGTTGGCAATTTACATCCCTCCCATCAGCATAACAAGGCTCCCAGTTCTCCATGGCCTGTCTTGCCTTTCTGGATTTTACACTTTATTCAGATGGCCCTTTTGACCGGGGGGAAGTGAGACTTCATTGTAGTGCAGATTTCCTTTGCAAGCTTGCTTGGTTGGCCAAAAAGGGCGTATGCGTTTTTTCCTGAATATATTCAGGAAAAAACGCATACGCCCTTTTTGGCCAAGTGCATCATTGTGGACGTTCTGCCTCTTTTCCTATGCTTTCAATGCAATTCCAGTCTACCTCCTGAAATCGGTTTCCTGCAATTCTGCCCCGCTTTCAAGTCCTCTTGGCAGCCTTACTTCAGTCTATTTTTGGACGATAGCTGTCATTTATAACTCTGCAGGTTTGTGAATTACAGTGCCCCTGAGCTCCTTTCTTCAACTCGGTTTCTTTTGAGCTTGCCGCAACACCGCAGGATGGCTTCAGGCCCTAATCTGGCTCCGGTACGGCACGCTGAGCCTTTGGTTAATTCCTCTTCCTGGTAGGAAATGAGAGTTAAATTTGCCCGTCCAGACACCTCCAGCTAGTCTCCATTGGTTCTCGCTATTCCTGTTCATCTTCCGCAGAAATTGCAAACTGGGCCAAACAGGAGGTTAAAGGGACTGACTCTCCAAGTCGGGAGAGTGTTAGTAAATCGTCTGCAATGTTGCACCCGAGTACCAGGGTACGAAAACTGAGACATATTTGAACACGTCTCCCGATCACATGGTTGATCATACTCTAGGTTCCACATGCATGTTTTAGCTGAAGGAAGAATACCTTAAACCTGGGTAGTTGAAACCCGTGGAATGGGTACCATGCAATATGACTTCAAAGGGTCTTCATTTGCTCACCGAACCTCTCCAATCCTATCACTGCTGCGTTTATGCCCCTGTACACATGCTTGATTCTCTTTTGGAGACATAGCAATCCATAGGTTTTAAGATACTTACAAGTCAGGTACATTCTTAGGCGTTTAATATGCGGTGTTGAGTCCATTTCGTTGAGCAAGGAGTAGCTCTTGTCTATTCCATATTTGGCTTAAGGAACTTTATCTGTGCTCATTTCAATCTCTGGTTTTATGCAGCACCCCAACTCACCTTTACCCTTAAGCAAGCATAAGTTGGTTTTCTAAATTTGAGACCCTGTTCTGTTCTGTAATTCAGTTCCTGTGTAGCCAAGTTTACATTCCGTGTATTACTGATATCTTATGATGTTTCTTTTTCTGTGTGACTTATTTCAGTTAGAATCATCATACCTGAATCCACTCATTGTGATGCTAAGGGCCTGATGACATAGATTTCATTGCTGAGTGATATTGCTTTGTATGTAAATACCACAACTTCTTTATCCATTTTTCACTTTCTGCGATGTTGAACTTGTACTGTAAACGAGGTTCTTGTAAACAGAGGCGTCCCAAACTTTGGGGTGGCTGTGTCTTTTTGATTTTAATTTCCCTAAGCTATAGGACCATAAGTGGCAGTGCCCTAGGCTCTGTTGCTTTGTTTTTTAGATGTTTCAGGAAACACCATACACTTCTCCCGAGTGTCTGTTGGTAATTTACATCCCGCCCATCAGCATAACAAGGCTCCCAGTTCTCCATGGCCTGTCCTGCCTTTCTGGATTTTACACTTTTTTCAGATGGCCCTTTTGACTGGGGGGAAGTGAGACTTCATTGTAGTGCAGATTTCCTTTGCAAGCTTGCTTGGTTGGCCAAAAAGGGCGTATGCGTTTTTTCCTGAATATATTCAGGAAAAAACGCATACGCCCTTTTTGGCCAAGTGCATCATTGTGGACGTTCTGCCTCTTTTCCTATGCTTTCAATGCAATTCCAGTCTACCTCCTGAAATCGGTTTCCTGCAATTCTGCCCCGCTTTCAAGTCCTCTTGGCAGCCTTACTTCAGTCTATTTTTGGACGATAGCTGTCATTTATAACTCTGCAGGTTTGTGAATTACAGTGCCCCTGAGCTCCTTTCTTCAACTCGCTTTCTTTTGAGCTGGCCGCAACACCGCAGGATGGCTTCAGGCCCTAATCTGATTCTGGCATGGCACGCTGAGCCTTTGGTTAATTCCTCTTCCTGGTAGGAAATGAGAGTTAAATTTGCCCGTCCAGACACCTCCAGCTAGTCTCCATTGGTTCTCGCTATTCCTGTTCATCTTCCGCAGAAATTGCAAACTGGGCCAAACAGGAGGTTAAAGGGACTGACTCTCCAAGTCGGGAGAGTGTTAGTAAAGCGTCTGGAATGTTGCACCCGAGTACCAGGGTACGAAAACTGAGATATATTTGAACACGTCTCCCGATCACATGGTTGATCATACTCTAGGTTCCACATGCATGTTTTAGCTGAAGGAAGAATACCTTAAACCTGGGTAGTTGAAACCCATGAAATGGGTACCATGCAATATGACTTCAAAGGGTCTTCATTTGCTCACCCAACCTCTCCAATCCTATCACTGCTGCGTTTATGCCCCTGTACACATGCTTGATTCTCTTTTGGAGACATAGCAATCCATAGGTTTTAAGATACTTACAAGTCAGGTACATTCTTAGGCGTTTAATATGCGGTGTTGAGTCCATTTCGTTGAGCAAGGAGTAGCTCTTGTCTATTCCATATTTGGCTTAAGGAACTTTATCTGTGCTCATTTCAATCTCTGGTTTTATGCAGCACCCCAACTCACCTTTACCCTTAAGCAAGCATAAGTTGTTTTTCTCAATTTGAGTCCCTGTTCTGTTCTGTAATTCAGTTCCTGTGTAGCCAAGTTTACATTCCGTGTATTACTGATATCTTATGTTGTTTCTTTTTCTGTGTGACTTACTTCAGTTAGAATCATCATACCTGAATCCACTCATTGTGCTGCTAAGGGCCTGATGACACAGATTTCATTGCTGAGTGATATTGCTTTGTAAGTAAATACCACAACTTCTTTCTCCATTTTTCACTTTCTGCGATGTTGAACTTGTACTGTAAACGAGGTTCTTGTAAACAGAGCCATTCCAAACTTTGGGGTGGCTGTGTCTTTTTGATTTTAATTTCCCTAAGCTGTAGGACCATAAGTGGAAGTGCCCTAGGTTCTGTTGCTTTGTTTTTTAGATGTTTCAGGAAACACCATACACTTCTCCCGAGTGTCTGTTGGCAATTTACATCCCGCCCATCAGCATAACAAGGCTCCCAGTTCTCCATGGCCTGTCCTGCCTTTCTGGATTTTACACTTTTCTCAGATGGCCCTTTTGACTGGGGGGAAGTGAGACTTCATTGTAGTGCAGATTTCCTTTGCAAGCTTGCTTGGTTGGCCAAAAAGGGCGTATGCGTTTTTTCCTGAATATATTCAGGAAAAAACGCATACGCCCTTTTTGGCCAAGTGCATCATTGTGGACGTTCTGCCTCTTTTCCTATGCTTTCAATGCAATTCCAGTCTACCTCCTGAAATCGGTTTCCTGTAATTCTGCCCCGCTTTCAAGTCCTCTTGGCAGCCTTACTTCAGTCTATTTTTGGACGATAGCTGTCATTTATAACTCTGCAGGTTTGTGAATTACAGTGCCCCTAAGCTCCTTTCTTCAACTCGCTTTCTTTTGAGCTGGCCGCAACACCGCAGGATGGCTTCAGGCCCTAATCTGATTCTGGCATGGCACGCTGAGCCTTTGGTTAATTCCTCTTCCTGGTAGGAAATGAGAGTTAAATTTGCCCGTCCAGACACCTCCAGCTAGTCTCCATTGGTTCTCGCTATTCCTGTTCATCTTCCGCAGAAATTGCAAACTGGGCCAAACAGGAGGTTAAAGGGACTGACTCTCCAAGTCGGGAGAGTGTTAGTAAAGCGTCTGGAATGTTGCACCCGAGTACCAGGGTACGAAAACTGAGATATATTTGAACACGTCTCCCGATCACATGGTTGATCATACTCTAGGTTCCACATGCATGTTTTAGCTGAAGGAAGAATACCTTAAACCTGGGTAGTTGAAACCCATGGAATGGGTACCATGCAATATGACTTCAAAGGGTCTTCATTTGCTCACCCAACCTCTCCAATCCTATCACTGCTGCATTTATGCCCCTGTACACATGCTTGATTCTCTTTTGGAGACATAGCAATCCATAGGTTTTAAGATACTTACAAGCCAGGTACATTCTTAGGCGTTTAATATGCGGTGTTGAGTCCATTTCGTTGAGCAAGGAGTAGCTCTTGTCTATTCCATATTTGGCTTAAGGAACTTTATCTGTGCTCATTTCAATCTCTGGTTTTATGCAGCACCCCAACTCACCTTTACCCTTAAGCAAGCATAAGTTGTTTTTCTAAATTTGAGTCCCTGTTCTGTTCTGTAATTCAGTTCCTGTGTAGCCAAGTTTACATTCCGTGTATTACTGATATCTTATGATGTTTCTTTTTCTGTGTGACTTACTTCAGTTAGAATCATCATACCTGAATCCACTCATTGTGCTGCTAAGGGCCTGATGACACAGATTTCATTGCTGAGTGATATTGCTTTGTAAGTAAATACCACAACTTCTTTCTCCATTTTTCACTTTCTGTGATGTTGAACTTGTACTGTAAACGAGGTTCTTGTAAACAGAGCCGTTCCAAACTTTGGGGTGGCTGTGTCTTTTTGATTTTAATTTCCCTAAGCTATAGGACCATAAGTGGAAGTGCCCTAGGTTCTGTTGCTTTGTTTTTTAGATGTTTCAGGAAACACCATACACTTCTCCCGAGTGGTTGTTGGCAATTTACATCCCGCCCATCAGCATAACAAGGCTCCCAGTTCTCCATGGCCTGTCCTGCCTTTCTGGATTTTACACTTTTTTCAGATGGCCCTTTTGACCGGGGGGAAGTGAGACTTCATTGTAGTGCAGATTTCCTTTGCAAGCTTGCTTGGTTGGCCAAAAAGGGCGTATGCGTTTTTTCCTGAATATATTCAGGAAAAAACACATACGCCCTTTTTGGCCAAGTGCATCATTGTGGACGTTCTGCCTCTTTTCCTATGCTTTCAATGCAATTCCAGTCTACCTCCTGAAATCGGTTTCCTGCAATTCTGCCCCGCTTTCAAGTCCTCTTGGCAGCCTTACTTCAGTCTATTTTTGGACGATAGCTGTCATTTATAACTCTGCAGGTTTGTGAATTACAGTGCCCCTAAGCTCCTTTCTTCAACTCGCTTTCTTGTGACCTGGCCGCAACACCGCAGGACGGCTTCAGGCCCTAATCTGGTTCCGGCCCGGCATGCTGAGCCTTTGGTTAATTCCTCTTCCTGGTGGGAAATGAGAGTTAAATTTGCCCGTCCAGACACCTCCAGCTAGCCTCTCATTGGTTCTCGCTATTCCTGTTCATCTTCCGCAGAAATTGCAAACTGGGCCAAACAGGAGGTTAAAGGGACTGACTCTCCAAGTTGGGAGAGTGTTAGTAAAGCGTCTGGAATGTTGCACCCGAGTACCAGGGGAGGAAAACTGAGACATATTTGAACACGTCTCCTGATCACATGGTTGATCATACTCTAGGTTCCACATGCATGTTTTAGCTGAAGGAAGAATACCTTAAACCTGGGTAGTTGAAACCCGTGGAATGGGTACCATGCAATATGACTTCAAAGGGTCTTCATTTGCTCACCGAACCTCTCCAATCCTATCACTGCTGCGTTTATGCCCCTGTACACATGCTTGATTCTCTTTCGGAGACATAGCAATCCATAGGTTTTAAGATACTTACTAGTCAGGTACATTCTTAGGTGTTTAATATGCGGTGTTGAGTCCATTTCGTTGAGCAAGGAGTAGCTCTTGTCTATTCCATATTTGGCTTAAGGAACTTTATCTGTGCTCATTTCAATCTCTGGTTTTATGCAGCACCCCAACTCACCTTTACCCTTAAGCAAGCATAAGTTGGTTTTCTAAATTTGAGGCCCTGTTCTGTTCTGTAATTCAGTTCCTGTGTAGCCAAGTTTACATTCCGTGTATTACTGATATCTTATGATGTTTCTTTTTCTGTGTGACTTATTTCAGTTAGAATCATCATACCTGAATCCACTCATTGTGCTGCTAAGGGCCTGATGACACAGATTTCATTGCTGAGTGATATTGCTTTGTAAGTAAATACCACAACTTCTTTATCCATTTTTCACTTTCTGCGATGTTGAACTTGTACTGTAAACGAGGTTCTTGTAAACAGAGCCGTTCCAAACTTTGGGGTGGCTGTGTCTTTTTGATTTTAATTTCCCTAAGCTATAGGACCATAAGTGGAAGTGCCCTAGGTTCTGTTGCTTTGTTTTTTAGATGTTTCAGGAAACACCATACACTTCTCCCGAGTGGTTGTTGGCAATTTACATCCCGCCCATCAGCATAACAAGGCTCCCAGTTCTCCATGGCCTATCCTGCCTTTCTGGATTTTACACTTTTTTCAGATGGCCCTTTTGACCGGGGGGAAGTGAGACTTCATTGTAGTGCAGATTTCCTTTGCAAGCTTGCTTGGTTGGCCAAAAGGGGCGTATGCGTTTTTTCCTGAATATATTCAGGAAAAAACGCATACGCCCTTTTTGGCCAAGTGCATCATTGTGGACGTTCTGCCTCTTTTCCTATGCTTTCAATGCAATTCCAGTCTACCTCCTGAAATCGGTTTCCTGCAATTCTGCCCCGCTTTCAAGTCCTCTTGGCAGCCTTACTTCAGTCTATTTTTGGACGATAGCTGTCATTTATAACTCTGCAGGTTTGTGAATTACAGTGCCCCTGAGCTCCTTTCTTCTACTCGGTTTCTTTTGAGCTTGCCGCAAAACCGCAGGATGGCTTCAGGCCCTAATCTGGCTCCGGTACGGCACGCTGAGCCTTTGGTTAATTCCTCTTCCTGGTAGGAAATGAGAGTTAAATTTGCCCGTCCAGACACCTCCAGCTAGTCTCCATTGGTTCTCGCTATTCCTGTTCATCTTCCGCAGAAATTGCAAACTGGGCCAAACAGGAGGTTAAAGGGACTGACTCTCCAAGTCGGGAGAGTGTTACTAAAGCGTCTGGAATGTTGCACCCGAGTACCAGGGTACGAAAACTGAGATATATTTGAACACGTCTCCCGATCACATGGTTGATCATACTCTAGATTCCACATGCATGTTTTAGCTGAAGGAAGAATACCTTAAACCTGGGTAGTTGAAACCCATGGAATGGGTACCATGCAATATGACTTCAAAGGGTCTTCATTTGCTCACCCAACCTCTCCAATCCTATCACTGCTGCGTTTATGCCCCTGTACACATGCTTGATTCTCTTTTGGAGACATAGCAATCCATAGGTTTTAAGATACTTACAAGTCAGGTACATTCTTAGGCGTTTAATATGCGGTGTTGAGTCCATTTCGTTGAGCAAGGAGTAGCTCTTGTCTATTCCATATTTGGCTTAAGGAACTTTATCTGTGCTCATTTCAATCTCTGGTTTTATGCAGCACCCCAACTCACCTTTACCCTTAAGCAAGCATAAGTTGTTTTTCTAAATTTGAGTCCCTGTTCTGTTCTGTAATTCAGTTCCTGTGTAGCCAAGTTTACATTCCGTGTATTACTGATATCTTATGATGTTTCTTTTTCTGTGTGACTTACTTCAGTTAGAATCATCATACCTGAATCCACTCATTGTGCTGCTAAGGGCCTGATGACACAGATTTCATTGCTGAGTGATATTGCTTTGTAAGTAAATACCACAACTTCTTTCTCCATTTTTCACTTTCTGCGATGTTGAACTTGTACTGTAAACGAGGTTCTTGTAAACAGAGCTGTTCCAAACTTTGGGGTGGCTGTGTCTTTTTGATTTTAATTTCCCTAAGCTATAGGACCATAAGTGGAAGTGCCCTAGGTTCTGTTGCTTTGTTTTTTAGATGTTTCAGGAAACACCATACACTTCTCCCGAGTGTCTGTTGGCAATTTACATCCCGCCCATCAGCATAACAAGGCTCCCAGTTCTCCATGGCCTGTCCTGCCTTTCTGGATTTTACACTTTTCTCAGATGGCCCTTTTGACTGGGGGGAAGTGAGACTTCATTGTAGTGCAGATTTCCTTTGCAAGCTTGCTTGGTTGGCCAAAAAGGGCGTATGCGTTTTTTCCTGAATATATTCAGGAAAAAACGCATACGCCCTTTTTGGCCAAGTGCATCATTGTGGACGTTCTGCCTCTTTTCCTATGCTTTCAATGCAATTCCAGTCTACCTCCTGAAATCGGTTTCCTGTAATTCTGCCCCGCTTTCAAGTCCTCTTGGCAGCCTTACTTCAGTCTATTTTTGGACGATAGCTGTCATTTATAACTCTGCAGGTTTGTGAATTACAGTGCCCCTAAGCTCCTTTCTTCAACTCGCTTTCTTTTGAGCTGGCCGCAACACCGCAGGATGGCTTCAGGCCCTAATCTGATTCTGGCATGGCACGCTGAGCCTTTGGTTAATTCCTCTTCCTGGTAGGAAATGAGAGTTAAATTTGCCCGTCCAGACACCTCCAGCTAGTCTCCATTGGTTCTCGCTATTCCTGTTCATCTTCCGCAGAAATTGCAAACTGGGCCAAACAGGAGGTTAAAGGGACTGACTCTCCAAGTCGGGAGAGTGTTAGTAAAGCGTCTGGAATGTTGCACCCGAGTACCAGGGTACGAAAACTGAGATATATTTGAACACGTCTCCCGATCACATGGTTGATCATACTCTAGGTTCCACATGCATGTTTTAGCTGAAGGAAGAATACCTTAAACCTGGAGAGTTGAGACCCGTGTAATGGGTACCATGCAATATGACCTCAAAGGGTCTTCATTTGCTCACCGAACCTCTCCAATCCTATCACTGCTGCGTTTATGCCCCTGTACACATGCTTGATTCTCTTTCGGAGACATAGCAATCCATAGGTTTTAAGATACTTACTAGTCAGGTACATTCTTAGGCGTTTAATAGGCAGTGTTGAGTCCATTTCATTGAGCAAGGAGTAGCTCTTGTCTATTCCACATTTGACTTAAGGAACTTTATCTGTGCTCATTTCAATCTCTGGTTTTATGCAGCACCCCAACTCACCTTTCCCCTTAAGCAAGCATAAGTTGGTTTTCTAAATTTGAGACCCTGTTCTGTTCTGTAATTCAGTTCCTGTGTAGCCAAGTTTACATTCCGTGTATTAATGATATCTTATGATGTTTCTTTTTCTGTGTGACTTATTTCAGTTAGAATCATCATACCTGAATCCACTCATTGTGATGCTAAGGGCCTGATGACACAGATTTCATTGCTGAGTGATATTGCTTTGTAAGTAAATACCACAACTTCTTTATCCATTTTTCACTTTCTGCGATGTTGAACTTGTACTGTAAACGAGGTTCTTGTAAACAGAGCCGTCCCAAACTTTGGGGTGGCTGTGTCTTTTTGATTTTAATTTCCCTAAGCTATAGGACCATAAGTGGCAGTGCCCTAGGCTCTGTTGCTTTGTTTTTTAGATGTTTCAGGAAACACCATACACTTCTCCCGAGTGTCTGTTGGCAATTTACATCCCTCCCATCAGCATAACAAGGCTCCCAGTTCTCCATGGCCTGTCTTGCCTTTCTGGATTTTACACTTTATTCAGATGGCCCTTTTGACCGGGGGGAAGTGAGACTTCATTGTAGTGCAGATTTCCTTTGCAAGCTTGCTTGGTTGGCCAAAAAGGGCGTATGCGTTTTTTCCTGAATATATTCAGGAAAAAACGCATACGCCCTTTTTGGCCAAGTGCATCATTGTGGACGTTCTGCCTCTTTTCCTATGCTTTCAATGCAATTCCAGTCTACCTCCTGAAATCGGTTTCCTGCAATTCTGCCCCGCTTTCAAGTCCTCTTGGCAGCCTTACTTCAGTCTATTTTTGGACGATAGCTGTCATTTATAACTCTGCAGGTTTGTGAATTACAGTGCCCCTGAGCTCCTTTCTTCAACTCGGTTTCTTTTGAGCTTGCCGCAACACCGCAGGATGGCTTCAGGCCCTAATCTGGCTCCGGTACGGCACGCTGAGCCTTTGGTTAATTCCTCTTCCTGGTAGGAAATGAGAGTTAAATTTGCCCGTCCAGACACCTCCAGCTAGTCTCCATTGGTTCTCGCTATTCCTGTTCATCTTCCGCAGAAATTGCAAACTGGGCCAAACAGGAGGTTAAAGGGACTGACTCTCCAAGTCGGGAGAGTGTTAGTAAATCGTCTGCAATGTTGCACCCGAGTACCAGGGTACGAAAACTGAGACATATTTGAACACGTCTCCCGATCACATGGTTGATCATACTCTAGGTTCCACATGCATGTTTTAGCTGAAGGAAGAATACCTTAAACCTGGGTAGTTGAAACCCGTGGAATGGGTACCATGCAATATGACTTCAAAGGGTCTTCATTTGCTCACCGAACCTCTCCAATCCTATCACTGCTGCGTTTATGCCCCTGTACACATGCTTGATTCTCTTTTGGAGACATAGCAATCCATAGGTTTTAAGATACTTACAAGTCAGGTACATTCTTAGGCGTTTAATATGCGGTGTTGAGTCCATTTCGTTGAGCAAGGAGTAGCTCTTGTCTATTCCATATTTGGCTTAAGGAACTTTATCTGTGCTCATTTCAATCTCTGGTTTTATGCAGCACCCCAACTCACCTTTACCCTTAAGCAAGCATAAGTTGGTTTTCTAAATTTGAGACCCTGTTCTGTTCTGTAATTCAGTTCCTGTGTAGCCAAGTTTACATTCCGTGTATTACTGATATCTTATGATGTTTCTTTTTCTGTGTGACTTATTTCAGTTAGAATCATCATACCTGAATCCACTCATTGTGATGCTAAGGGCCTGATGACATAGATTTCATTGCTGAGTGATATTGCTTTGTATGTAAATACCACAACTTCTTTATCCATTTTTCACTTTCTGCGATGTTGAACTTGTACTGTAAACGAGGTTCTTGTAAACAGAGGCGTCCCAAACTTTGGGGTGGCTGTGTCTTTTTGATTTTAATTTCCCTAAGCTATAGGACCATAAGTGGCAGTGCCCTAGGCTCTGTTGCTTTGTTTTTTAGATGTTTCAGGAAACACCATACACTTCTCCCGAGTGTCTGTTGGCAATTTACATCCCGCCCATCAGCATAACAAGGCTCCCAGTTCTCCATGGCCTGTCCTGCCTTTCTGGATTTTACACTTTTTTCAGATGGCCCTTTTGACTGGGGGGAAGTGAGACTTCATTGTAGTGCAGATTTCCTTTGCAAGCTTGCTTGGTTGGCCAAAAAGGGCGTATGCGTTTTTTCCTGAATATATTCAGGAAAAAACGCATACGCCCTTTTTGGCCAAGTGCATCATTGTGGACGTTCTGCCTCTTTTCCTATGCTTTCAATGCAATTCCAGTCTACCTCCTGAAATCGGTTTCCTGCAATTCTGCCCCGCTTTCAAGTCCTCTTGGCAGCCTTACTTCAGTCTATTTTTGGACGATAGCTGTCATTTATAACTCTGCAGGTTTGTGAATTACAGTGCCCCTGAGCTCCTTTCTTCAACTCGCTTTCTTTTGAGCTGGCCGCAACACCGCAGGATGGCTTCAGGCCCTAATCTGATTCTGGCATGGCACGCTGAGCCTTTGGTTAATTCCTCTTCCTGGTAGGAAATGAGAGTTAAATTTGCCCGTCCAGACACCTCCAGCTAGTCTCCATTGGTTCTCGCTATTCCTGTTCATCTTCCGCAGAAATTGCAAACTGGGCCAAACAGGAGGTTAAAGGGACTGACTCTCCAAGTCGGGAGAGTGTTAGTAAAGCGTCTGGAATGTTGCACCCGAGTACCAGGGTACGAAAACTGAGATATATTTGAACACGTCTCCCGATCACATGGTTGATCATACTCTAGGTTCCACATGCATGTTTTAGCTGAAGGAAGAATACCTTAAACCTGGGTAGTTGAAACCCATGGAATGGGTACCATGCAATATGACTTCAAAGGGTCTTCATTTGCTCACCCAACCTCTCCAATCCTATCACTGCTGCGTTTATGCCCCTGTACACATGCTTGATTCTCTTTTGGAGACATAGCAATCCATAGGTTTTAAGATACTTACAAGTCAGGTACATTCTTAGGCGTTTAATATGCGGTGTTGAGTCCATTTCGTTGAGCAAGGAGTAGCTCTTGTCTATTCCATATTTGGCTTAAGGAACTTTATCTGTGCTCATTTCAATCTCTGGTTTTATGCAGCACCCCAACTCACCTTTACCCTTAAGCAAGCATAAGTTGTTTTTCTCAATTTGAGTCCCTGTTCTGTTCTGTAATTCAGTTCCTGTGTAGCCAAGTTTACATTCCGTGTATTACTGATATCTTATGTTGTTTCTTTTTCTGTGTGACTTACTTCAGTTAGAATCATCATACCTGAATCCACTCATTGTGCTGCTAAGGGCCTGATGACACAGATTTCATTGCTGAGTGATATTGCTTTGTAAGTAAATACCACAACTTCTTTCTCCATTTTTCACTTTCTGCGATGTTGAACTTGTACTGTAAACGAGGTTCTTGTAAACAGAGCCGTTCCAAACTTTGGGGTGGCTGTGTCTTTTTGATTTTAATTTCCCTAAGCTGTAGGACCATAAGTGGAAGTGCCCTAGGTTCTGTTGCTTTGTTTTTTAGATGTTTCAGGAAACACCATACACTTCTCCCGAGTGGTTGTTGGCAATTTACATCCCGCCCATCAGCATAACAAGGCTCCCAGTTCTCCATGGCCTGTCCTGCCTTTCTGGATTTTACACTTTTTTCAGATGGCCCTTTTGACCGGGGGGAAGTGAGACTTCATTGTAGTGCAGATTTCCTTTGCAAGCTTGCTTGGTTGGCCAAAAAGGGCGTATGCGTTTTTTCCTGAATATATTCAGGAAAAAACGCATACGCCCGTTTTGGCCAAGTGCATCATTGTGGACGTTCTGCCTCTTTTCCTATGCTTTCAATGCAATTCCAGTCTACCTCCTGAAATCGGTTTCCTGCAATTCTGCCCCGCTTTCAAGTCCTCTTGGTAGCCTTACTTCAGTATATTTTTGGACAATAGCTGTCATTTATAACTCTGCAGGTTTGTGAATTACAGTGCCCCTGAGCTCCTTTCTTCAACTCGCTTTCTTTTGAGCTGGCCGCAACACCGCAGGATGGCTTCAGGCCCTAATCTGGTTCCGGTACGGCACGCTGAGCCTTTGGTTATTTCCTCTTCCTGGTGGGAAATGAGAGTTAAATTTGCCCGTCCAGACACCTCCAGCTAGCCTCTCATTGGTTCTCGCTATTCCTGTTCATCTTCCGCAGAAATTGCAAACTGGGCCAAACAAGAGGTTAAAGGGACTGACTCTCCAAGTGGGGAGAGTGTTAGTAAAGCGTCTGGAATGTTGCACCCGAGTACCAGGGGAGGAAAACTGAGACATATTTGAACACGTCTCCCGTTCACATGGTTGATCATACTTGGGTTCCACATGCATGTTTTAGCTGAAGGAAGAATACCTTAAACCTGGAGAGTTGAGACCCGTGTAATGGGTACCATGCAATATGACCTCAAAGGGTCTTCATTTGCTCACCGAACCTCTCCAATCCTATCACTGCTGCGTTTATGCCCCTGTACACATGCTTGATTCTCTTTCGGAGACATAGCAATCCATAGGTTTTAAGATACTTACTAGTCAGGTACATTCTTAGGCGTTTAATATGGGGTGTTGAGTCCATTTCGTTGAGCAAGGAGTAGCTCTTGTCTATTCCACATTTGACTTAAGGAACTTTATCTGTGCTCATTTCAATCTCTGGTTTTATGCAGCACCCCAACTCACCTTTCCCCTTAAGCAAGCATAAGTTGGTTTTCTAAATTTGAGACCCTGTTCTGTTCTGTAATTCAGTTCCTGTGTAGCCAAGTTTACATTCCGTGTATTAATGATATCTTATGATGTTTCTTTTTCTGTGTGACTTATTTCAGTTAGAATCATCATACCTGAATCCACTCATTGTGATG